>NC_143443.1:28911370-29526370 GCF_987193195.1 Phasianus colchicus
ATATCTCTACTTCTTTCACTAAAAGAACCAGGTAAATACCAAAGCACCTTTGGGAAAGACTGACTGGAAATCAGAATATACCTTTTTTCATTCATACACAATTTTTCCATCTTACAAAAATATTTCATATAAACGCTGTTATATATTTCTTAAAACCAGTTAGATTTACAGTGAAAGTAGTACCCATCACACCAGTTCATCAAAAGCATACTGTCAACATTGGTACAATCATACCTAGTATTTGATACATTGCTACCATCTTCCAATTTATTTTTGAAGTTTTCTTCATTGCTGGAAAATGAGACATCATAGCTAGGACCACACAAAATATCCAATGGATTTGCAGTCTTGATCAGATCCATACTCTCACTCACAGATGGGAATTACTGAGGCACTTCTTTGTGGTCATGTCATCTGAAACTGTCTTCTGAAATGAGAGGACTATTTGAGTTTGGACTCCTTCTGCAACTTTTTTTAGAATGCTGCATTGATCTTTATTTTATGTACCATCATTCAGTTGGTCAGTCTTCTCCAGACAGAACAGCTTTTGTCAGGGCAGTCCTTCATGTAGAGTTTCTGCAGTCTGAAATTCTACTATTCCACAAATACAGCTTCAGTAATGTACACTGCATGTAAAAAGAGAAGGAACGGTTACACGTCCCAAGCAATCAGGATGTGATTCAGATATTTGAGATGATATTTTGTTTGTGGCATACTTGTATATGTTATACTCAAGTCACAACAGTTTGTAGTACTCATGGAGACAGCTAAGGGGGATGGTTGGGGGACAAACTGCACTGTACTCTCAGCTACTGACATTTCCCTCACAGGTCCTAAGTTAAGTATTTTAGGAGACTACTCAAGGGCTGCAGGAACTAAATACAATGAGAATAGTGACCATGTATTTATGGTTATGTTGGCCCATCCTGTGTATAACTTTAGCATCTTGTTTGAAAAAATGACATTTTTCTTTCATAAAACTGAATATCTTACACCTAACTTTCCTTCTGCTTTCCCATAACAAAACAACAACGCAGTCATTTACCTAAAAATGCAAGGCCAGAAACTAGGAAAAACAGCATCAATCTCTCTCCTGTTCATAATCCTTTGCTTGATCTTGAAACTCAGACTCATTCTGATCATTGCACAGATTGCCAAACCATCTGCCTTCCCCTGTGTGCATGGTCATGTGTCTAAAGCATCCTAACTAGAGAGATACTTCTAGAGGTACCACAGGAAGGTGACTGCAGAACTCTTTGGAGAGCTCTGTGTTAACTAAGTAGGTTGTCTGACAGGGAAAACAGCTCCAGTGTCTAGATCTGTACTCCCTGTCTCACTATAAGATCGATCCCAGTTGACTAGCCTGCAGCTGACATAAGGTTCATGGAGGTGTTGAATCCACACCTCCCTCTCTTATATCTTTGAGTTATTACAGTCTGCCCTGTGGCTTTTCACCTTCCTTTTATTTCCTAGTAATTTCTTCTCACCATCCCTTAGGTAATTCTAAGAACTTCCTGCCTATGACCTTCATGCTGTTTTAGGTCTGTCTTTCTCATGTTTTCCTAATTATCTGAGCTTTCCTCCTTCCTTTCAGCACGTTTTAGAGTGGATGAATATTGTCTGGATTCCACTTTCGATATCAGTTACTCATCAGCTATTTTTAGTTTAGAATTATAGAATGATGGAATCATCTGTCTTGAAAAAGTCCTTCAAGATCATCAAGTCCAACTGATCTACTGAATCTCATCACAGTTCCCTCAGTTGTTCCTGAACTTTGTTTTCTCAGTCCTATCACCAGTTTTCTTTTCTTTTTTTTTTTTTTTTTTTTTTTTGCTCTTCTCTGCACATGCTTGAGCAACTCAATTTCTTACTTGAAGTGAAGGGCTCCAAACTGAACACAGTATTCAGAACAGAACACAGCCCTAGTTTGGCTGGTATCATAATGTCATCTATTTTGCTTTGTAATTTTTTTTTTCTTTTCTACTGCATGGGCCCATATATTGGAATATTTTTTTTTCTCATTTTAAAAACAGAATAACAGCAGGTTCTGGTAATAATTTATCTCCTACACAGTGGGTGCAGCGGTGAATTTATATGCTGGCTTATCCTATGTTATATCATAATATGAAAAGCAGCATTGTTCTGTATCAACAATATATCCTAATGAAGTCTGCAGGCATTAGTTACTGACTTTTAGAAAGATAAAAGAACAAAACTGAAATTTAGTACTTCAGATTTGCCATTAAGATTGCACTTTTGCTCTTTGCTTCGTTTAGCGCTGTAAATGTGTTGTGTTAGGCAAAAGTCAATAGTGGAAATAATAACACGTCGGCAAATATCCCTCTGGCTCCCCGTGGTGTTCAGTGGCATTGAGGACTCCTGTGGTCTTTTTTCAATAAAGGATCTTCCTACAGTGGATCTGTTCTGCAGATTCCCTAAGGAAGATTTCATCCCTTGTGCCTGCTTATCCAGATGATGTCTGAGACTTTCAGGGGCTTTGTCATTGTCTGGCTCATAACTAAAGGACATGCTACTGGCTGTTCTCCAAGATAATTCATTCAGTTGTTCGACGTCCTGTAGACAGAGGATAAGGAGAAGGTGACTCCGCCAAATAATAGAAATCTCTGTTCTTATTGGTGGGATAATTTTGTATAATGATAAAATAATTAATGCATTTTAATTATAGTCCTGTTTAAAATCCTTTGCCATAGCATGTTTTTCCAATAATACTCAACCGAATGAACAAACCCAGAAAATATACAGATGTAACTTGTTTAATAATTCATGCATAAATTTTAACTGCTGTTTGGATAAGGTACTCAAATAGAGGAAGTACTGAGGTTTATTTTTTTTTCCCTTTGAACAACTTGGTTATATATCTTTCAAATATTTTTTTCCCCATTGTATTGGTAGTTTCTAATGCCTTTATTATCCCTAAAACATTATTTATTCACAAGTTATATTAAAATCTGTTGATTCTTTTTAACTGCAACTGAAAGATTTAAGAAGATATCTTCCATAAGCTTGTGATACCAATATATATTTCTATACAGAAGAGATTTTAATAATTCTTAATATTTGGCATTTCATTTCATAGACTAAAAAGCAAGTAATTCTACACTTTTGTTCTTTTCTTCCAGAATGGAGAAAAAAAATGTAAATGATTTAAAGGCACTTAGTTGCACGCATTTTGTCCTTTCTAGTATGTAAATTTCAAAGCAGTCTTGATTCATCTGACTCGCTGATGTGAAACAGGGGAAAGCCAGGGCTGCCATTCTAAACTGATGTAGGTTGTTTTCTATTCTAATTTTATTGTTATAGAAAAATAAGACAATTTCAAATAGAGTTTGAGTCAATAACAACATAATAGCATCCTAAAATGATATTATTATTTATTCATGCTTAGTTAAATATAACTGTAACATGAAATAAATGATTATCTGTTTTGGATATAATTTCATAATAAGGCCTTTGAAGGTCGTTTGAACTACTGCACTAATTAATGTTTTATTTCCAGCCTTCCTTAATTATTCTTGCCAGATGGTCCTTTATTTATGTTATTGCTTGGAGTTTCCAGCTGAGGTTGTTTGATTGTTGAAGAAAAATATGTGATGGCACCATAAGATAACTGTAATTGAATTGTTAGGTATGTTAGAACATTCAAGCCTTCTGTCCCTGCTTTTAGCCACATCTGGGAAATAAGTTTGTTAACAAAGTGCTTTGGCACTTCATCGAATATTTGATGTGATATATGAAAATGTTTAGAGCAAACTCAATTAACATAAAAGCCTTTAGAAAAGGAAACTCTGGGAGCTTCTCATTCATTTATGAATTACAAAACCTTCTGGGTAAAATGTATAAATGGGTAAATTTACCAGGTGGCTGGTTCTGTTTCGGGTTTTGTTTGGTGTTGTGTGTTAGCTTCTGACTTACTTTTCTAATATCTAGGCAATATTGCTTTTGTGTTTATAAAATGGTACGCTTACTCTAGACAAAACAGTTTGATAAGAGATCTTAGTAATATATTATTTGGATATCATGTAGCTAGCTTTGGTAAGTAATATCATCGGAGCATTGGTCTCTAATGGGGTTAAGTTCAATGCTGGAAGATTCCACATGTGGAACTTACAGAAAACCAACTGTTTTGTTTTAGTGATCATTGTCATTTGCATCATGCTAATAAGTAAATAAGCCACTTATTCTTTGAATGTTCCTAAACGGTGTGTTGTAAATAGAACATGCATGTTCTAAAAAAAATGATAGCACATGTTGCTAAAAAACCCCTGCAGTAAGTGGTTTTGGGGAATGGTGATGTGCTTACAGACCTGAGAACAACCTGGAGGAAGATGCTGAATGTATTTTGCAGGAATGTTTGTCAGGGGTTGCTGGGAAGAATTGAGATACTTGTGTAAGAAATCCATTAACGGATGAACAAAAAAAACGAATGTCACAAAGGTTAAAACTGAGAAAAATAATAATAAAAAAAGTCTCGTGTAGGAAGTGAAAAGTGAGAGATGTATTTTTGTCTCACTAATAGCTGTGTACTGCAGGAGGCAGGTAAAATGTACTTAGAAAAACAAATGCGTAAATCAGCTACAGTTTAGAAATAATAAGGAAAAGCTTACACTAACAATAGAAGAATACTTTTCTCTGTTTTTCCTCTATCTTAATTTTATTAGTACTATAGAAAATACTAGGGAAAATATAATCCATTACAGAAATCAGCTCCTGGTGAAGATATGGATATGCTATATAAAGTTTTACTGATCTATCTCAGCCTTTAGAAATGCTGGTAAATAAATGTGCAGTCTCATTCTATTGTACATGTTTAACTGCTCAACATACTTCCTTGTCAAACCCTCTATTGTTTGCCCCATGTAGTGTTCCTGAGCAGCCAACAATCTGGGTACTCGGAGCAATTCTCTCCCATCAGCCCGTATTAGATATGTGTGTTGGCTTGCGAGTACTCTGCATGTAAATCTCTCTTCAGATGTTATGGAAGATGGGAAGCAGCTGCTGTCTTTCAGAGCACAAATGTAGAGCTTTCAATATACGCTCTATCTGCCATGGAGCAGGATGGAGTCCATACAATGGAGAGCATCACACAATACAGATGTATCAAATTAAGGCTCTACCCAATTGGTTTTTGCTACTTCCTGTGTAATTCAAGCTTTTTTTTTTTTGTGATTTGTTAACTCATTCGGCTTTAAAAACATTATAAATATGCATTATTTGGATTTCTGTCTGAAAACAAGACCCTGGCGCTGGTGACATCTCTGCCTCGGTGGTGGAATGAGCGAGCACTTCTGTCAGCTGCAGGAGATCTCCCTATTCATATTTAAATGTGGTCCTTGTGCCAGAACAGAACTGCAGACCAATCACCTGCTCATCTTCTATAGCGTTAAGCATGCATGTCTCTGAACCACAGACAAAAGAGAGCAGTGAATTTCTTTAATGACCTCCACTGATGGCACCAGAAACTACTTTTAGCAACTGGTTGTCTGAAGAAGAAAAACAAGCCATAGAGCGAGAGAACAGGAGTTGTTTTACCTCAGTCATTTTTGTTAACTGTTTTCACTTCTCTTATCTTTCTTCTTATTATCATTTCTCTGCTTTCTACTTCCCTTCACAATACAAACCAAATTTCCCCAGCACCGTTGCCCAGTATTTTCTAAGATGGTGTTTAGTATATGAACAAATACTTTCTTCGCTCTTCTTTCCTCTTCCTATCTGGCCTCGCACAATAATAAATCAAGGCCAAGTCCTCTGCTGCTTAGCTGTCCTGTCGTCAGAGCATCTTTTCTAAAGTCTGATGAGAAGAGCTGCATTTTGCATATGTTTCCACACAGTGCAGCAGGAAGGAGTGTGGCCAGCTGGAAAAAGCGACAAATCAGACCAAAAGTGAGCTGACCTCTGACTTTGGTATCTGTAGGAATGGAAGGCTGGGCCTGGCCCATCTTTTAGCTCAGCAGGACAGCCCAGTGTGAAACACCAGCATGAAATCACCAATTATCATGCTTTTTGAGTTCTGGATAGGCTGTTAACTTCATATTTTATTTTTTTTTAATAAAAAAAATAATGCAGAGATATGTGCCAAAAAGGGTATTATCTTACCAATGCGATGTTCCACCAGAGTAGTTTAGCTGTCTTCTGTAACACTTATTTTAATATTCCTGTGCTTTATAGTGAGTTATGAAATACCTGTGCAGGAAAAAAAAAATCCCTGAACTAAAGGTTAGGTTTTTTTTACCTTATTGTCTGAAACCTCTAACTTCATTGACGTTATATATGGTTTTTGATGGTTTAGAAGATCAATATTAGTGTTTCTTTTTGCCCGCAATGCAAGATGTATTACCCAAGATACATGACACACTATCCAAGCAAAGCACCCACTGAGGTTTGTAGGTAGTGTTGAGTTACAACTGTTTTTTCCTGAAGGCTAAAATTGCCTAAATCTTGGCTCTCGCTGTGCTGTTTTTCCCCTCATTATATATTTAAGAGGGTCAAATCATTCATCATCCTCAATTACTGGGATATAATTCACTGCATGCAATGCGAGCTACAGACCAGATGCCTGGAAAATTCCAGCACTGACCAATAATCTTTGGTCCCAAAACACATTCTGTTTTTAATACAACAGTAACATGTTTGCTTCCTATTGAATTATTTGCAGAAGATACATACCCAATCAAAGCTTAGTCAGACAGGTTGTTATCAGAATGGGACACAATCAGGGAAAAACAGAGCAATAGAAACGTACTGAGATCTGTTCCTTTTAACAGCCTATCAAATGCCAATGATGTTTAAAGAGGAATAACTTGATTTTATTAAAGGGCAGGATCTGTCAAGTGGGAACTTGCAACCCACTAAGAGACATTTATTTAAATGTTTTGCAGCCAGCAAGTCCTGCCCTCTAGTACAACTGCAGGTATTACAGAACATAGGCTTTCGCTTCAGAAGTATTTCAGCTTGCTTTATAACCTGCATATCTCTGCATAAAATCATTTATTCTCTGTGGTGTAACATGGCAAATTTATCAGACCTAAGATACAAGCTTCATGCTAAAATTAAGTGCTCCTATTTGAGAGCTCTAAAGAAAAAAAAAAACTGAGTAAACAATCTTGTTCAGTTTCTTCTACTTTCATTTACTGTGGAATATCAGTTTTCCTTCATTTTGTGCCAACTTTTACATCATACCAACAAATATAAAATAATAAATGAATTTAAGGATTCGTGTCTCTGAAATCTCAGTATATGGGATTTCTGAGAGATTTCTTATGGTCAGCACTCGAAGGGCTCTGTTCTTTTAAATATGAACCTGATGCATTGAATTGGTCTCTGTCTGGCAGAGCTTTAAAACTGATTAGTTTTTGGAAAGCAAAGTAAAAAAAAAAAAAAAGAACAGATTGTAATGCAGTGAATGGTGGTCTATTAGATAAGAGCATGCAGTGTGGAAGCTCTTATTGCTGATTCATCTCAGTATACTAGTGATGCCCAGTTTTCTGGAGATGGGGTCAGAACTGACTGGAAGGCAACAATGGTCTGAGTTTTTGGGTAGCCTACAGGAAATCACAGGAGAAGCTACAGAAAGTACAGAGGTAGCATTAGTGATTCAGGAACCATAACGATAGTATGTGAGAAGTGCTTGATGAGGGTGAATAAATTGTGAGGAATTTTGGTTTTGGAGAGTAATGGATACTTGATATGGTAGGGAAGTAGTAAAAGTACCCTTAAGCAAGGGATGATGAGATCAAAACTCTGACAAGATAACTATATTTGCAGAAATACTTTGCATAGATGTAGATGATGTAGGACTGTTTGTCAAGGCAGATGAGAAGGGTCTGGTAGTTTAAGTACAAACTGATTACCACATTAGCATGAAACAGAATTGCATGATCTATGAGATATTCTCACACTGTCAAGTGGTTACATTTTTCTTTCTCCAGATCAGTGGTATCTGCAAAGCCAGAATTCAGTAAAACAAATTGATATTTCCGGTTTTTGGAAATTAAATATTGGAACCTTAGGCTTAGGTGCCATTTCCAACCCAGAGAAGGAGGAACTTTTACCCAAGTGATGTGCCACACTTAATTGTTAAGGTATCTGTGTATGTTTAAGACAGGAGACCAGTCAGCCTAATCTCTGTCCATGGTAAGCTGATGGAACAGCTTATTCTAGATGTCATTTCCAAGCAAGTGGAAGAGAGGAAGATTATCAGGAATAGTCAACACGAATTCACTAAGGGAAAATCATCCTTGACCAGTCTGGTGGCCCTCTGTGATGTCATGGCCAGATGAGGAGAGAGCAGTGCATGTTGTTTCTTCACTTCAGCAACTTTTGATGCTGTCTCCTGTAATATCCTTGTAGGTAAGCTTAGGAAGTGTGGGATAGATAAGTGGGAGGTGAGGTAGATAGAGCAGGCTGTTCAGTTTGCTTTCGCCTTTATTTATGTTGCTTTTGTATCTTTTATTACCCCTTGAGTGACTTGATGGGAGAATGAGAAAGTATTGTCCTTTTCAAGGGCTGCATACTTCTCAAGAACATGAAAAAAAAGTGGATAGGGATGCCTGTGCATTTTTCAGGAACCAATTTTGCCTTGCCTATGAGTGTCTGTTTTTTTTTTTTTTTTTTTTAGAAAAAAATCAAGGATTATGGAGTGTAACAAGATTATAAGGGCCAAGCATGCTCCAGTGTTCTAACATTTGGTTGATTCTTTGATTCAGGTCTGAAAATAGCATTGTTTATATGTGGCTGAGAATAAGGATTGCCCAATAGCAGATAATACTTTAAATAAATAAATAAATAATGAGAATTATGTTCCCATTTGGATATGAAACCTGTGTACTTTTGAAATTTATTTCCATTAAAGTATTATGTGAGCACTTGATAATGTTAGATGAGTGGTACCTCAAAAACACTTAGTAAAGCATTGCTATACATAGCTCATAGACAGAGGACTGAGATTAGGAAAGACTAAAATAGATTTGGGAGAAGCAGTAGATAAGGAGTATATTGTTTTCATGAAACTGTCAAAGAAAAATGAAGTCAGTAGCTCCATTGCAAAGCTGTCCAGCAAAAATGGAGAAATACATAAATTTTGCCTGGGTGTAGTGAATATCTGGTTGGTCGTGTTGCAAAAATTATGCTGGGGCAAAAATAAAATACAAATTTGGTATTGACAAATAAATGATCTGCATGAGATGTTTTTTCCACTGCTTGGTTTGGGTAATGTTTCATTAGGGACTTTTGTTAACTTCCATGTTCTGAAATCTATGGCGCAATACAGCTTTAGAAAAACCAGACACCAATGAAGTCCTTTCCGTTTTTTTATAACGTATGACTTTATATCGGATGTCCTTGGAAGAAGAGAGTTGTGAATCTGTATCTTGATGTTCTGAAACAGTGACCCACCCACTAGGTATAATCATAATTTTTATTCTTGTTAATTATCTGGCCACGTTCCATACTGTGTTACATTGTTTTCTTTAAATAGGCATCCTTTTCTCTCTTTTTGAGATGCAAAGGGCTATTTTCAAAGATTTTTTTCCAGTCACAAGGCTCAAACGGATCCTATCGGACACAAAATATGATGTCACCAGGAAAGTGAGCATGCAGCATAGACTTCACTGTCATCAGCAAGTTGATGACCTGGGGCTCTGTCATTTATTTTCATTAAGCTTTATTAGTGAAAGATTTTCACCGTTTCTGTCTTCATAGAGTGTTCATGAAATTGGATTTGGGTGACAATGAGCTGGCTAATGCTCTGACTAAAACAAGACAAAGCTCATTTGGGTACTTTAGATACATCCGTATCTGAAGGGAGTTTGACCAGAAGTTCGGTTTGTTCACTGACATCCAATAAGTTTGATGGACTTGAATGTTTTAAGGTGCAGCTGGGTAGACATCTAAAACTCTTTACCATTGAATTTGGAATCTATTATATTAATCCAAGTTCATGTACCTGCTACTTTGGATTATTGCAATGACCTTATTTGTAGTTCTCCCTGAAGCTGCAGATATATATGGCTGCATAGATGCTGCTGTGAGCATATTCTGTAGTGTAAGGATGTTGTCTGGGTGTTTGGGGCATCCCTTGACCTTTCAGTGATTTTTTTTTTTTTTTTTTTTGTAAGTGTAGGAACCACTTTGGCTTTGTAAGTCTTACATGATTTAGATTCGGTTACAGATCTGTCTTCACTGCTGATTCCATTGTCTGGATAGACATTAAGCATCCTTGTTTTGGCAAGTGAGCATTCTCAGTGCAAGAACAATGATCTTTTAAGGTATTATTCACAACCTATCTTTCCTCTCTTAAAGTCTGGTCTTTTGTTTTACTTTAAAAAAAAATAAAACTAAAAGCAACACATTCTTAAATATTTTCTGTGCATGTTTGTAGCTGAAGTGAGTGTTGTGGATTTTTTTTTTCCTTTTATTTGATTATTTATTTTACTTCTATTTTTATATTTATTTTGTTTTAAAGTACAGATCCCAGTTCAAGACAGGCTGAAGATGTATTAAACAAAAACAGATCGTTATGTTTCAAACTTGAAATCTGTATCACTTAAATATGCATAGATGAATTCAAGTTCTTTACTGCATTGAGGGTGTGCTTTGCAGCGTGAAAACCAGTTCTTGTGAAATAATCCCTTTCATTCTCACTACCCTTAAACCTCTGTTTATGTCAAGGTATCATGAGTAAATAGCAAGTCTATTAAAGTAGCTAAACTTTTGGTTTTAACACTGTCTAATTCCTAGCTGCTTGGTTTAATATACATGCATTTGAGAAATACTTTCAATAGATATTCAGCAGGGTTTTATTTTGTTGTAGGGTGATAGGGTCTTCAACTCGTGGAATTTGTCTAAAAAGGGAAAATCTTTTTGCTCCAATCCACACTGCATGTTGGAAGAAATAAACATTATAAAGAGTATAAAGAAAATAGAGATGGAACCATGGGCAAATAATTATTTACTCTCACTGTGATATGAGTTGCAAGTTTAAGATAGGCAAAAATAATGGTAAGAAGATTGGTGAGTGCTTGCTTTATCACCCTCAATTAATTTACTGTAGTCAAATATTAACTGCTGAGTGAAAAGGGACACAGCACAGATTTATCAGGCCAAGCAGCAGAGAACATCACTAATGACTTCTTTGTAGTTAATGGAATTTTCTTTTTATATACCTGTGTATCTTTCTTTATAAGTAACCTACTTTTCTGTGCTGGTCTTGCTGTTCAGCCACCTGGCTTGAATGATGTTGTTAACACTTATTTTACAATTAGTCAACAATTAGTTTTAGCCAAACAAAGATTTACAAAAGTTCTGCTTCATAAAGTTATTAACATTGAAGTATATGTGATTTGTTTATTTTCATGTGTATTTTATAAATTATCTTGTGAACATATAACAATACTATTTGATCAAATCTCTTGGTAGCCCCTCATATATGGAACATCATATATTGTGCTACACTTCTGGCTTGTATGGCATACTATAAGATAATACACTTCCTGAAATGTGTTCAATTTATATTTGTTTTAATTACTATTTTTTGTCTGTTTTATTCTTAGAATCTGTAGTACTGACTGCAGCTGTCTCTGAATAGCACTGTACTGCTTCTGCCAAAACTAGGCACCATGACTTCAAAGATTACCTCCCTCTAACACTATAATCTGAATCTGAATTTATGTGCATAGATTTGTCATGCAGGTAATCTGAGAGAAGTTGTTCCTTTGAAAGTCCATCTGTAAAGCACCCATGATGTACAGGGGACAGGGTTTTACTCTGATTAGAGCTAACCAAAAGGAAGGGCTAGGCAGATTTTAAACCTCTTACTGCCAAACCTGGTTACCATCTGATTTTAAAATGGTAAGAAAACATAAACAGCTGTAAAAGTCTCTACCCTCCCCTCTCCCTTCTTCTTTTTTTCTTTTGGAAATATGATACAAAATATTTTTAAATATATAGGATTATCTGAATTCATTTATCCCTCAGCATAGCAGTCATGAAACAATTATTAGTTATAGAAATTGTGTTTTTATATGAATATCAAAAAAATTCAAAATACAGCCTTAAAATATCTGATCTGATTGCTTTTGTCATTAAAACTCCCATTTACATCATAGAATCATTAAGGTTGGAAAAGATCTGTAAGGTCATCTAGCTGGCCACCTACTACTAATATTGCTAAACTATGTATCTTAGTACCACAGATGCATTAGAGAAATAATTTTACAAGGTTTATAGCTTAATGAATGGGTTGGGACAATTTCTGTCTTTCTGTTTTGGATGCTTCAATACATATTTAAGCACTATGTTACTACAAAAAGAAACCAAGCAGAAGGGCAAATTCTCTGGAACTTTACCAAAAGACAGTGTACACGAATGGATGTTTGTCTTTTTTTTCTTTTTTTCTGTCTGATTCTTAATGCAGTCTTACATTTTTTTCTGTCCATCACTGAGGCATGTTTTTTTGTGTGTTTTTTTTTAAAGCAATGAAGCTAACGGCTTGGAAGCTGTTACGTTTATCCATGAAAGTGAAATGTAATGCATATATTTGCCCTATCCAGAATAGAACATACAGAGATGATTCTAAAGTGAAGAAATGCAGACAGCTGTTTTTCTTCCCCATTTTGTACACCAATACACATGCTAAGTGGTAGTTTGACCAACCTGCTTCCGAGAATGCAGTATCTATCTGTTATCTTTGATTTATGTGTCCATTGCAAAGTCTTTTAACAGGACTAGGTGTTGGGGTTTTTTTTGTTGTTTGTTTATTTTCATTCTGTGTCTGTATGGTGAACGCATTAACTTCATTTCTTTATTAAACTTTATTTCTGCCTTTTCCTTATGTACCATGAAATTTTTTGGGGGAAGTATTGCTATGGTCTGGGTATGAGTATTCATTTGTAAAGACAGATGAAAAAATTGGAAAAAAACCCTCAAATTAAAAAAGGTATTTATCTTTACAAGCTATTTTTCTGCCATGATGTGAAACATGTACAGGATGCTGGGTATGTTTGATATTGCAAAATGCAGAATGTCCAAAATGCACACTGAGGTGAATAGAAGTTTCAGAATGAAAGCAGCAATACATCTTTGAAAACTAGGGATTAGTTACAGCAAGCACTGAACCGATGAATACTTCTGTTAAGTAAAAGCTTGGATTTCCACTTAATATAAAAAATATGTTTGCAGCTTCGTGTTCACACGTACATCAACTCTAAAGAATGGCAATGCAATGTTTGCATTTATTTTATAAGTAATTGCTAGATGTTAACTTACAGAAAAATAACAAAATATGAGAATGTCCTTAAAGTGAGGTCTGTTTTGATTTTTTGATTTTTTATTTTTTTAATGATTGACAGTTTTGTTCATGACTGTGAAATATGATTACTTGTTATATTTTAATTGAAAAGAAAGTGAGACAAAATACTTAAAAATAAGTCACATTGTCCCTGCAAAAATGTTTGACACTTGTATACAACAAAATACAGATTTGGGTAGTGAATTCAGCTGACAAATATGGTGTCAGGAAGGGTGAAAGAATGTTTTTTTTCAGCCTTTTTTCTTAACACTGTTCACATTTAACAATGCCACCGGTGAGCATAAGATTCTGTAATTCCATGAGTCTGATCTCTTAAGTGTGCTGGCCCTAGGACACTGTACTCATTTATTCATTTATTTTGCTTGTCTTAATTGTTCAAAGTGATCTTACAAACTGTCAGATGATCAACTGAGACAGCAAATGATTTTGGATTTTTGTACAGTCAGTGTGTATATTTCAATTGAAATAAACAGGCCCTCAGTCTCTTTCTACCTCATTCAAGCAAAAATGCTACTGCATGTGATTCTTAGTAACCAAAGATAATATAGCCTTGTTCAGGCTAAGAATGCTTAGTTCATGTGAATGTATGAGTGGAGCCATAAACTGATTGTTTAGTAAGACAAAAGCATGAGGAAATAATTATGTGACTGCACAGAGCATCACAAACATTTGCCTACATAACATTTTTCATCTTTACACATCATTTTCAAATACGTATAAAATTGGTTTTTGCTTTCAACAAAATTCTATTTATTCCTGAAAGAAATATAAAATCTGCTGTCCCACTGCTGTGTGGCAGTTTGCACTGTATCTTCTGAACTTAACGCTGGGTCTGTCAGTAGGTATGTGGAATTGGAGAATGTTGCATATGGGAAACCAAGTCAAAGCCCATGGTGGAAAGAGAGGTCGGTAGCAACATGTTGAAAAGTTATTTTTGCTTTCATTTCCAAATAAAACCTCAGTGCTGGTCAATTCAGTAGTCCATGGAAGAGTTTCAACAGAGTTTATAGCTTATCTCTGATTTATATGTCCTGGTGCTGGTTGTTCTTTCCATCTCATCAATATCTCTTATTGAATAGTCCCACGAATTATGGAGCCCTTAAGCTAACAATACTTTGGTTTTAACTAGAAGAGCTGAAGCAAGTTGCAAATTTGTAGCTGTGTTTCAGTTGTTGGCACGTTGTATTTTAAAACACCATGATCTCTTTATAAGCAATGGCTTTTAGAAATCTACTACATAGCATAGCTTTTCATGTGAAAAGACTTTTCCTTTTTTTAGGTAGGTACTGACTTCACGTTGCTGTCAGTCTTCAAATGAGATCACGTAAAATTCTGTTAATTTGAGATTTAATAGGAGTACAAATGTCATTTGAAAAGTCTTTATGCTAAGGAAGACGTTTTACATTTCCTTAAAACTCATATATTATAATAAAATGTAAGAAAACTGTCAGGACTTTTATCGACCCTGAACTGTTTAGTTCATGGTAATGAAGAGTAAAAATAACACCCTTGTAAAGATACATCACTAAAATGAAGTGAGCCATCCCTCAAGATCAAATTTTCAAATCTTAATTCAACAGTGAAATCTAAATTAATTGTTCTGAAACAGAGGTGAAGGGATACATTAAAAATAACCTGTAATAAATAAAGTCTACCATTTATCATGCTCTATGTATCATTATGTAGATCCAGTGCATGGTTGTGTTTCATTCTTCTTAGGGCTTTATTTCATGCATTTTTCATGAAATCATCAAGACTTTAATGTTTTCCTCGAAGTTGGTTGCTATAGTACTATTTATACAGTCCTGTACTTTTATTTTAGCTCTCCCTAAGGCAAGTAGGATCAAAGTGCTTTGTGCCTTTAGTAATTGTCAGTAACCAGGGCGGTTGCTATTTGAATCTTTGCTAAGCAATCATTTACGTTGTTTTGCCTGAAATAACATAGGATATCTTTGCCTCTTGGGACATGGGGAACTCCCTGATCACTTAGGTCAGTCTCTAAGTATCATACTTTATAATTATTGACATCTGTGTGCATTTACTCACTATCAGTATCTGGAGTTAAATATCATGATGATAGCTCTTTGTGATGTTCTATTTTCCCATAATTGTTTGTTCTAACAAACTAACTTTTGGTGGATAAAATGAACAACAAGATTCAGAAGTTAATGAGTCTGAAGGAACATCTGTTAGAAGGACCTTCATTACCATAGATTTCCAGGGAAATGAGAACATACGGCAAGACAGAAGCTGATGAAGAGCCTGTTTGGCTTTAGCAAATGAATAATGTGGGCTAGGACAAAGATTGAACGTTTCAGTTGGGTACTAATAAGCGTTGCATTGTTCTTGGCAGTTAACCCCAGATGTTAATCTGCTGTCAATTCTATTGTTCTGTCCTTTTTTCATTCTAGTGTAATTTATTCATCCCGGCAAGATCTGTCTTCCCTTCATTTTTTGAGGAAACCAAAAGGTTTTTTGTGTTTTATTTTTTCCAGTGGCCTTATAGAATACCTGTCCTTTCATTTAAAATGTAAAACCGTTATCAATTTCTTAAATCAACTTTATGCCACGCAGTAGAATCCAATGAATGAGTAAAGAAATATTGGTGCCTTTTGTGCTCAGAAATCTCAAGGTCGTTTATATAATGTATCTTTTTATTTCTCCCTCTTTCCCTTTATGATCAACTTTGGTAGTTAAAATGCATTTTGTATAAGTAGTTCTAGACAAACAAAACAAGCCTTCACACAACTCTGAGATGAAAAAACAATCAAACAATGCTGTTCACACATTGAAATCTAAAGCACATTTATTAATCACTCACTCTCAGATTTACTATTTTGCAGCTAGCACTTTTATTCTGACATGGCAAACAACATGAAATAAAATTGTGTCTCTAGACACATCTGGTATTTAAAATGAAGCAACAAGTTGCTCTTGAACTTCTCGTTGCTAGTTCTCCAATATAAAATTGATTGACTTAAACATCTCTTTGTTACCTCAGAGAAACTGAGCTCCTGAAAATTGGCCAAGTACCTTCTCCTTAGACTAGACATTTTATGAGAAGTTTAATAGGACTAATATAAAGAATTTTTAGGATTGTGTATTCTGAAGTGAGGTTCTGGTATATTTTGAAATCAGTCTGATTTTGGGGAAACTGGGGAGTAATGCTGTGTCTAAAAAGTACCACCAAGAAAATATTTTTTCCATAGCTTAGACTAAAGAGACACTTAAAAATGAATCTCAGAAAGTTCACAAGATGTCTTTAGAAATGAAAAATAAAACCTTTTTATATGCAGTCTTTTGACTGCAGCCAGCTTCTTAAGGTGGAAGGTAGACTGGAAATTGAGGAAAATGTGGCAAAGAAGGGATACTGGGAAAGATGTATAGCAATGCATTTAGCTATCCAAAATCACTGCTGTGGTTTAGAAGTAGTCAGAATTCTTATTGTTTTTTGTTTAGTAAAAGTTGTCCTGTTCCTTATATTCCTGTTCCTTATATTCCAGCTGCTTCCCACAGACATCACAGCCACCCTGACTTTGAGTTCCAGCCTTGAACGACTTCCCTATATCCAGCTCCCAAGTCTAAATGGCCTTTTAATTCTAAACAAGCCTCTGTGAGCTGTTTTTGTTGTTTATTGCCTTTTGGCATAGTAGGATTGTTCCCTTTTATTTTGAAGGTGGTGTAGCAAATCTTGGCTTAGTGCTTATAATTTCTTTATGACCAGGCTGATGCATTTCAGATTTCAATTTTTAGAATTGGTTATTTTCCTTGATATTAGAGGCATCAAACTTGCTTTCCAGGTCTGTGGGAGCAATTAAAATAAGAGGTTTTGGGCCAATTATTTCTTGATATTTCTCTGCTCTGCTGAATAATAGACTCAGATGATATCACACAATGGTGGTATTATCACAGCACACGGCATGCTCATTTTCACTTACACATAACTATTAAATCTTAGAGCAATTTTACAGATGAATTTTAAAACTTGTATGCACATATTGAAAGAATGGTTTCTATATTATTGCGATCATAGTGTTTTGTATTTGGTTGAATTCTATCTTGCCTGGTTTTTAAAATTTCTATTACTTTTTTTAATTCTTGAAAATACAATGTATTCTGATTTTTGCACACTGGAAAGTATTTAGTGGGAATAATGACTGTATAAGCAAGTTGGCTAAGAACTAAAAGAAGGGAAGTTCAGATTAGACATTAGGAAGAAATTTTTACTGTGGGGTTGGTGAAGCGCTGGAACTGTGCCCAGAGAAGCTCTGGATGTCCCGTCCTTGGAAGTGCTCAAGGCCAAGTTGAGTGGAGCTCTGGGCCTTGATCTGGTGGGTGATTTCCTTGCCAATGGATGGGTTTGGTGGATTAAATGATCTTCAAGGTCTCTTCCAACTCCAAATTTTATGATTCTATAAAATTGCTGATATATTTAGAACTCAGAAGTGTCCTTTATGATAAAGGTCTTGGGAGGGAGGGACAGCACTCAATATTTCTACTCTCAAAGTGTTCTGATTTTTCATGTTAAGACATTTGCAGTTGCTCTAAATCTTTCTGGTAAGTGTACATGGGTGTATATTCTGTATGGAAAAAAAAAAACAACATATTTTATCATTTTATACTAATGAAATACCTTTATTTGTATTTCTTTCGTTTCACAAAGGACTCAAAACCTTTGAAATCTGAATGGGCTTTTCTAGATATGTTCCAGTGTTCACTGCAGATGAAGAAAGTACAGTGAGCAACATTATGCTGTTGGGTTTTTTTTAATCAACTCAGAACCTCCAGTAAGAATTTAGGTCTAGAAGTTAAAAACTGAGCATCATTACCATTTTTATTTTATTTTGAAATAGGGATAGTTTTGCAGTTATAGCAGAAAGCATTCCTTTTATGGATATTGGTAATTTACAGTCTGGTCTTTGTATGTGTCTCTTTTGTTTGTTTGGATGTATTTTTTTCATGCTTCAACTTTTTTTTTTACTTTTTTTTTTTTTTTTGGACAGTGTATCACAATTTTTTTGTAAATAGATATGGTTCCATTGACATTAGTACTAATTCATGCATTTATATGTGAAGAGAATTTTCACCTCCTTCTGTCAACTTATGGCAGCTTTCAGTATATCTGGTAATTGTGTTTTCTGAAGGCAGACTCAGAAGCTGCATTATATAGCTACATACTTTCTGTTTTTAAATGCCTGAATGCCTCGTTCAGATTATCTTTTACTCTTCATTGAAAATTAACAAATTATAACATAAACCTTCTGGACCATAAATCCCCTTTTTCCTTTGTTTGCACAGCAGCTAGTGTGGCAAATTCCTGGCTTACAGCTTTTGGGCAATATACTGTATATAATAATAATAATACAGTTAAGTTCGACTTTAAGTGAACAGATTATATGCAGTCAACATCCATGACAAAGGGCCTTGCCTCTGTTAACAGATAAGTTAGGTGAAATTATAGTTATTTTCATTTTGTTGGAAATACTGCTTGCAATACTACTGTTGGAAATATTTCCCTTGCTTGAAATTTTCCTTTAAATATTTCTTCCATCTGTTTCTTCAGGATTTCTATGTTTCACATGAATTACTGTAGAGAGCCTGCAAATCTCTCCAAATAAATGCTGTTTGTCTTACAAAATGCCTGGTACAGGAACACACTATTCAAGTTACTGCTGTTTAAGTTCTTTACACAACAGGAAGATGTGCAAACTCTGTATTTCCCCTTTCTTTTCCTTATTCCTCCTTGACGCTGGGGCCATCGCTTACACTTTCCTCATGGCAGAGTTCATCTACATTCCTGAAAGCACATATAAATTAATCTTTTCAGGGCTATAAAAACAAAAATGCCAAAATAAAGTGGCGTTCAGTCTGATTGTATTCCTTTTGCCTAGCAGTACTCTATGTAGCAGTCATCAATATGTAAGCATATGCTGTTTTTTATTTCTGTGACTAAAGGAAAAGGAATTGGTAGAAATCAGCTCATTCGTATTTCTTGCTTGCATATAGAAACAAGCCACTTCTTTATCCCTGGAAGCAGTGAATTCTGACGTAATATCTTTAATTTCTTTTGTTACTGCAGCAGTTTCAGCGTTGCTAAAAGCACACAGGATGGTGCTAGGAAGTGAGATCCTCCACTGAGAATCTTTTCCTTTAAGGAATTGGCTGGTGGTAGGATGCAGGTTGGAAAAACTAAGATTCTGTACCACTAGCTCAGAGATAATCAGCAGGCAGATCAAAAACCTGAGGAATAAATTGAAGAACAGCACCAGTGTGCTGAGCTGTTATCAGAAGCACAGACCCTGAATAAATGTTTCATTGGATAATGTCCGAGGCAAGTATCATGTCACGTTTAAGAACACGTCCCTGTTGGTTTGTCTGTATCATAAGTAAGTGCTCGATTTTAAATGTTTTTAAAAAATAATAGCAATAGCAAACTTAACAAAAAACATTAAGTATAAAAACTAGTGAGTAGATTTTTTTCTGCTCAGCCCGTGCTATTATTTTTGTCTTATATTGAACATAGTTGGGAAACAGGACTTAGCTTGCCTGGCATATTTGCATAGGAAGTGTTTTGTGCTTGTGCTAGCTGTGGGCTCATATCTGTGGCAGTAAATTAGTACCTGAAATCTTTGTTCTTCAGCTAAATTGCTTTTTAGCCCCCTTTTTTGGCTTTGCTTTTTTATGTGCTACTTTAAAAAGTGACTTCTACCTGTACATATATTTATTGTAGTCTTAATTTCTCTCAGCATTCTATTAAAATCCACATCATTTTTGCCCCACAGCAAAGAAGAATAAATTTTCTAAGATATTATTTTCTTCGGAGAGTTTTTGCTTCATGTGTATGTGTGCCTGTTGGCAGTGAGCAATATTTACTGCTGCAGAACGCCCCAAGTATGGATCCTGGCAAAGGCTTCTCATTCTAGAACTCATCTGTATATTCACTCTGTACTTATTTGCTGTTTGAGCACTATCTACAAGGAGGAAAAGATATTAGGAGTTCATTCTTTCTTCCACATAATACTTGGAGCAGAGAAAGGTATATTTTAGTTTTTCTCTTTTGTGTTAGTCAAGACATTCTTACACTGCGGACTAAATCTCGTGGGGTTGTTTTGTTTTGTTTTGTTAGTAAAGGTGGCTTGTTTATTTTTTTTATTATTAGTATTATTCTTTTTTCCCTGAGTTCACTACTAGCATGGTGCATAGCAGCTCCTAAGTGAGTTGAACATAGAGTGGTGAAGCACCAGTACAGTATGTCCCGAGAGGTGTTGGCTGTCCCATCCCTGCAAACACACCAAGTCAGTCTGGACCATGCTCTGTGCACCTGATCGAGCTGTAGATGTTCCTGTTCAATGCAGGGGAATTGGACCAGATGGCCTTTGAGCATCCCTTACAGCTCAAAGGATTCTATGATTTTGCTGTCTCTATCCCCAAAGAGAAGAAATAGCTGCTAAACCAACCAAATACTGCCCCAAAACCTTTCATCCCCCAAGAGTGCACAGGCAGTTCTTGTACCTCTTCTGCCTCTGCATCGTGCCCATCAGAGCCCGTAGGGGAGGAAGAGATGTAAAGGAATGCAGAGAAGTTGTTCCTCACACCCATCCTTGGCAACCAAAAACTGAGAAACGAGTGTTGAAGGAAGCAGGGCAAAGTTTGCCCCGTGCAGGCTGTGTCATTTCTAAAGGGAAAATCAAAACCAGAATAGGATGGAAGAGAGAAGGAAAGGGCATCACAGCAGCAAAATGAGTTGCTGTATTATTCACATGAAACATAGGGAAGAAGGGACAGCACAGCTTCCTGAGGGCAGAGCTGGATGGCTTCTGCCCTGCCAGGCTCACTGCAGCTGCAGCCTCTCTGCCAGTGCTGTGGTCTGGGGCCCAGCCCCAGCGGGGTCTGTTTGCACACTCCTCACATTTGTCTTGTGGGGGTGATGAGCTGAGAGCCTTAAAGCTGCCTATGAATTCTCTTGCAACATAAAGCCATTTTTAAAGGGCTGTAAGAGAGTTGGACTGCTCAGGAAGAACCTGGTCAACGTTTATTGTTCGGTTTTTATTTTTTTACTGCTTTTGTTTTGCACAAACATCTTTGTGATTGTTATTTTTCTTGGTCACATTCCTCAATAACGTCACTCATGGTAAAGCCCCTTAATAAGGAAATGGGCAGTCTTGTATAGATCAGTATGTGCTTTCTTTGATTATAATAACGAATATTCATTTCTTCTATTTCCCTAGCTCCCTATATCTTAAATTTATTTCTATATATTTTAAATGTATATATGTTTCCTTTGGATAGATTGTGACATTTTAAACTTAGTACAAAACAATCGATTTCACTACAAATTCAGACGTGTTCTGTTTTATTATTAAAATGGAAATAATAATAAGCCACAAGGAGCTGTACAACAGAGCTGAGTTAAATCCCCAAAGCCAACGTGATCAGAGAGAAGGGTGAGATGTCAGACCTGGCCTAACCCTCTTCATTACGCCTCATTTATGCAGTGCTCTCACAACTGTGGGTGATCTTAAACATCATAATTGAATAATTACGCCTCACGATGTTTTGCCTTAGGGCATACTTTCAGCTTTTCCGTATGTTGCAAACAATGTTCCATGTCATTTTGCGTTAAGAAACGTAGCAGCCAAGCTCTCTATTATGCAAGAGCAGCTTTAAGCTCACAACACGCTTCTTCAAGTTTAAAGAAGAAACAGAAAAGGTGCAACTCACCCAAAACACCTGTGTGAAAGGCAGATACTTAAAGAAATTTTCAAGTATCCTATATGTGGTTCACATCTGCAAACATCTGCACCAAAGCTTTTGTATGTTTTTAGCAGAAACAGTAACATGCCCGCAGGTAATCAACTTGTTTCAGGTGTTTGAGGCAAGTTGGTGGGCAATTTGGTTTGTTGATATGGCTCAGAGTTGGACCTTTTAATAGAAGCTGTTCGCAAACATTATAAAACATTTTGAACTCAGCCGTTTATATGTACTGAATCATTGCTGATGACTTTTCTTTCAAATAAGTAAATTTACTTTCAGAGATGCAGCTGACACAACAGAATATATAACACACAGTAAGATTTTGCATAAAGGTTTACTTTTTGGAAGGTAAACATAATTTATGTGCAGGTGTAGTGGCATTATATGTCCTTTTCACATACTGTTAACTATAGGTCCAGCCACTTGGGTTGATTCATTGCAAGAATAAATGGCGTGCTCAGGGAGTGCTGGATTTCATCCCATCACAGCTTGATTCTTTTGCACTGCTGGTGAGTTGAGTTTGCCAGTGGCAGCTGAGGTGACATGAAATGAGTTTGCTTCTGGAGAAGAAGTGCCCCAGGAGATGAAAGTATGAGAGCTGCTTTGTGCAGCTGAGTCACAGCTGCCGACCTGCAGTTTGTATGGAAAAGGGCCTAAGCAAGACTAGCAAAACTGTCTTGGAGTAAAACCAGTAGTCTTTTATCTTATCTATGTCTCACGGTTCAGTACTGTTTATTTTGTGCATAATAGTGTCATCTTGTTATATATGTAAGGATCAGACACTCAATTGGTCATTGGGAACTATTTTGTTTTCAGCATAGAAAGAGAGACTACATGAGAACACATTTTAAGTTATATACTTCAGAGATTTCTGCCTTTCTCAAATAAAGCATGAGGACTCTGGTAACATTTTATATAATACAGAGTAATGGGTATAATTTTAACTTGTATGATTGATATAGCCAGACTGTATCTGACGTGTCAGTATGATAAGTAGAAGATTGCATTTATGAGATGTGACTGGTTCCACTTTCAAAGAAAATAATTTAATCTGCAGCATTTTTAATTTATTTCTATTCGTTACCATTATTTATTTTTATTGGAGCGTTTTTTACTGCACTTGCATTTAAAAAATCATGTTTAAAAATCATTGACATCTTTTTGCCTTTAAAGCTGCAGAGAATTAGGTCAAAACTTCCCTCCATCAAAGACTGAGAAATTAAAAAATGGCGTTTGCCTGTAGGATAGGAATGAATGCGCATCAGTTTAAAGGCCAATGAAATATAACTGCAAGCAAATCTTTACTATTGAAGTCATAGAATTCCTTCATTAAAATTGAAATGGAAGTGAAACGACATGCTGCAAAATTATTTATAAAGGCAAATATTCAAATACTTTTTCAATATTTTAATTTTTTCTAGGAAGTCTGTAGTCTTAACAATCCGTATTTTGTTGGTACAAGAGTTTCCTCTTCCCTGCATGAAACTCATTTGCTGATGTTATGTTTGCTCCCTTTTGTGTTGGAGCATTACCAAAACTGTAAAAGTTAAACCCGTTTTGGGGTTTTTATACAGAGTATTTCTGCTATGTATTCTTAGTATGTTATTGAAATAAACTGTGGGGACAATATCATTCTTTGCATTTTGAACTGTGTATAAGTTCAGAAAAAGAAATAATATGACAGTATTATTTTTAGGGTCATTCTGGGGCTACATACCTGAGCGTTGTTACTGACTCTCAAAAATGGCCGTATAGTACACAAATGACATGACATAACTACAATAGCCTATGGCTGTGTACTTTCTTAATTTAATAATGCTGATCTTAATAATCCACTAAGTATGGTTCTTTGGTCTTCCTTTTCCTATATAAAGGAGTTTACCTCCACTGTTAGATTTTCCTGTTACCTTTTCTTAATATAAGATTTAACGTTGCCCATAAGAAAAGTTGCAACTGACATAAAACCGATAACCCAACTTCTCCAAGCTGCCTATGTTGATTTCTGGTCTCTGATTCTAAATTAGTCTTTCCAAATGAATATTCAACACTGCACTCCCAACAGTTGAGGCATAAGGCATAATTGTACTGAGCAACCATAGCAAGATTTCTGGGTGGCTGAGAAGCTGTTAAAAACTTGTGTTCTGTGATTTAATATTACCAGATAAGGAAAAACATCTTTCTAATTTCCTGATGTCATTACCTGAAGCCATTGGAACCTATGAGCAATATTTTGTGTGATTGTGATGTAACTTTTTACATGTTCATAATAAAGCAACCAAAACAGATACTAGGTTATCAGCCCCAGGAAGAAATAAAACTAACAAAACCAAAACCAAAGCACTTTAGTTTGGAGTGGAGCATATATACTAACATATTTCCCTCAACTCCAAATGAGCAAGGGAATTTAATTAGGCAAATCACAGTTGTCATGCTCTGTTTTAGAAGTCCCAAGAGTGAGTCCTTTCTTTGCCTGCACTGTGATAAATGTAGATCTGTTGAGCAGAATGATGGAGATGTATGGCACCTTTGACTCAGATCATAACTTTGTTTTCTTTTGTCTCTCAATTAAGGATGTTGTTGTTCTTTTCCTAGGTAAATAAATTTCAATTAATGAAATTCCAGCTGTCTCATATATTATGGTGGTGTAAACTTGAAAGCATTTAGCAGATGCCCATATAAAATCCATTAACACATAGTAGGTTCCCTGACATTTTAAACCAATATGTCTCCAGCTGGAACAAGTGGTGGAAAACAAGTCCACGTTCCTAAAAAAATTTATGGCACTCTCTAATGAAGGTAAACAATTCCCACACAGAAAGGGACATATTTTGGAAGAATGTCCTGTTTCCAGATTTGCAAGAGAAAAGTCATGAGTATATTTTGTTATATTCATTTTTTCTTTATAGAAGCTTTATAATGTTGCATATTAAAAGAAAGAACAAATTAATATTCCAGGTAAAAGACGATCTTATTTCTAAGTTTTTACCTAGTATTTACCAGTACAGAATTCACTTGAGAGTCTCTAAAAATTAGCTGTCAAGAACTCTGATAATTTACTTGTCCCTAAGTATTTTAATCTGATACAACTATTAAAACAACTTGAAGACTGCCATTAAAAGCTTATTAGTAGTTCACAATAAAGTCTTACCAGCAAAGTCAACCTTGGGGAGAGAGTAAAATAATGGGAAAGGGAAAGATGACCTTAACTTGCTTAAAGTCTGCAATACTTCATTTGGAAACAGGCCATATTAGAAGAAAATCAAATACAAAATTGGTTCATGTAGTACAGATATACATAAAATTGTGATGGAAGAGGATGGAAATATAGTTTTGAAGCCTGCTCATCCTGGTGAAGTAATCATTGCAATTTGTGTACTTTTAAAGGCCTATTTTAAATTTGTCTGTTTAAAAAAAAAAAAAAAAAAAAAGTTTATTTTAGGAGTTAACTGGTTGCTATCAGGTAAACAGTCTTTTTGCTCATTTGGACTCTTAGGATTTATTTTGGTAGAAGCAATAAGGAAGACATTTCATCCTTCTTGTGTGAGTTCACCACTATGCAGAAGGCCTGCATGAGGCCTGATTTCCATCTGAATCCACCCAAGCCTCTAGATTGCAATTTAAATGATGCACAATGCTTACGATGAGATCTACAGCAAAAGGATGGATTCTTAATATTAAAATGTTTTGTAAAATGATATCTACATAGAAAACTGAAATGCTTTTCTGTGTTGTGCTGCAATTTACGTTACTGCACTGTCAGTGGCTTCAAATAACCATGATGAATTCACATGTAAAGTCTCTCAGTTGGAAGGCAAATTTGCTGACGGCTATTTCCCTTTAAAATAGCTAACCTATGTCCTTACCACATACAGTTACAATGGCATTCTGGTAGTGTACTTGTCTATTTTAAGGATTTAACTGCAGGGGTAAATCACTGTATGATGTTGAGAGATAGAGAGCAGTGTCTGTAGAAAGGCAGTGACTGCTAAAAAGATGTTTAGTGCATTGCTTCCTTAAATCAGGAGCAGAGCAAATGAAGGAAAATAAGCCTGGCCAGAGATTCTGACCCAGCTGAAGCTGCTTTCTGGAAAAGCCTATCATTCTTGAGAAGCAGAACTACCATGCTTCCCTTTGACGGTGTCATTGCCACAGTCCTGTACTTGGCTGTCCTCTCTATTGTAAATTAGAATAGATGAAAGCTGTCGAGCGAAGCCTGTGGTGGAGGCTAATTTGATGTGATATAATTGATGAACTCTAAATCGTCCCACTTCTCTCTTTTGAAACAGTCTGACTGGAGCTCAAACTGCCAGAGTACTTTGATTTACACTCTCTGCCACTTTTATATAGAAAGTCTCATTGTGGCACTGGTAAGGGATTAACCCTTTCACAGTATTTTTTCTAATCCACAGAATATGTACAGAGATTGGTTCAACCTCTTTTAAGGATACTATTAGAAAAGTCCAATTTCCATGTTTGTGGCTGGAATGTGCACCATACTGCTATCAAGAGAAAAACAACTTGACCTTTGGTACTACATATGTTGCCAGGATGATCCATTGCAATTAGTAATGGGCTTTATATTCCAGAATTTAATTTCAGACTATAGGATTAGGGTACTTAATACTTGGAAATCCTCAGTTTCTAAAATTCCGATGAAGTTTGAGTAGTTTAGGAGATTAGGCAGGTTCTAGTCCCTTCAATAACAGTTGATTATTAGATAGCAGCTGAACTCCTAAATTAATTCTCCATTGACATATTGCAAGCTTCAGACTTCCTTATCTCGGTAGTTTCCTTTTCTCAGTACTTTCTTGTTCTAGATAGTTGAGCTCAGAATAAATCATCTCGGTTTCTTGGTTTCTTTCAGAGGCAAGTGATAGTGTTTGGGTTAGTTGTTAGTTCTGTAGCCAGAGCTGAAAGCTTTGTGAGCAATTTTTCAGCTATTCCTGAGCAGTCACCATTAAGAGGTGTAACATCTCACATCTGCTATATCAATTGTCTCAGTTTAATAGACATCATGAACAATGGAGAGCTGCTTTAATTCATATTATTACTCTGGTCAGAAAGCAGAACTGCATCTCTTTCAAAGCCGTTCATTCCCCTGCACAAAATGAGTTGGCTGTGGCCACATGCCATTCCCATGAGCACTGTGTGCCAAGTTCTTGCTGACCTGGAGGTGCTAGGTATGGTGAGCAAATCTGTGAAGTTTGGAATATTTACTTGGATAAGTACCCAAATTTCAAATCAGTGTCCTCATTTTACACTGATTAGCTAAATGCCTCTTCTCTGAAGCTGCCAGATGGACAAGACTTTCTGCACAATCAAATCAACCAGACTTCTTTCACACTTCCTGGTCTTGGATGTAACTTAAAACTGGCTACAAACAATTGTAAACAATTACAAAAAAAAATTTTGAAATGGTTGTTGATGTGAAACATACTGCTTTTAGAGCTGATCTTGAATGGGACTATTATAATGAAAAGGCTGTCAGTGTCACTTTGAGTCTTTTTTTTTAATGGGAGTGGGAAGCAATTTACCTGATGTCTAGTATAACTAGAAGTAACACAGGTCCAGCTTTTTTAAGAATTCTCTACAGAAATTTTTCTCACCCAATTCAGAAGCACAAGATAGTGGGGCATGCCTGTGTGGCTTGCAGTGGTGAGGCTATACAGCTCTTTTCACTGAGGACCAGTTTAGATGAGGACATTTCCATCCTGATGCTGGCAGGGTACTGAAAAGCGCACCTCTTTTTGGTCCCCTTTGCAAGGCAGTGAAATTGATGGTTATTTAGCTTAGCACTTGAAGAATTAAAGTTTGAAAGCATTTAAAGGCTTTACTGTGATGTCAGTCACATCTCCAGTTTACCTTCCTTAATGGTAATGTGCTTTGTGCTTTATGTTGTGTAATTGCTAAGAATGCTGCACTTCACATTTCATTTACATTGTTACTTTATCAGTGCATAAGTAATTTCAAATAATAAATGGTGTTAAAGAATTGGAGACAAACTTCACCTTTAACAAAATAATAATTAACAAAAATGATAAATGATAAAGGCAAACTTCACCCGTATTGAAGTAGTACCCAGAGTTTTCATGCTCATTTTTTATTTCATCTTTTTTTTTTTTTTTTACAAATTCATAAAATTGGTACAAATTCATTAATACAAAAAAAGGAAAGGAAACGATGAAGAAAAAAATAAATATAAACCTTGGATTTATAATCATCTAAAAAATCTTAAGATTTTGACCTGAAATCGTGGTGTGAGCCAGGGTTCAGGCATGGTTGCAGCTTTTTCTAAACTTGCAGAATTTCAATTTGGCCGTTATAATTTGAACAATATATTTTCACTTCGGTTCACTTGGGAAACAAATTCATCACCTGGGTTTTTTTTTGTTGTCTTGGCACAATTTGCAAATGAAAATACACTGCTCTTGTACTTGAAAATCTCTGAAGTAAGTGTACACGCACCCCATCTTAGTGACTTTTTCTGTGCTAGGAAGAGAAATGTTTTAATTAAGGCCTTTTCAAAAGCCTGGAAGTATCTACAGTGAAAAAGGGATGTGGTCTCAAGCTGTAATACAGAAACATGGGGCAGAGAATTCTTGCTAAATATTTTCAGATTGGATAACCAAATTCTATTTATTCTGGAATATTTTGGGAACTGTCTAATGTACTGATCTGATCACAGAGCCTGACAGGGTTTTCTCTGAGATTAAGAAGATTCAGTAAGGCCAGAAAGGGACAACTGTAATTTCCTTCTTAAAAAAAGAACGAGAAAAAGCAAGGGCTGAGTAATTAGAGAGCAAATAATTTATTACTAATTCTTAGGAAAGTATTAAAATAAAAATTTTTTCAAACGATCTCCAAGAATTTAGTAGAGAGCAAAGATGAGGGTGACATTCAGTATTGTTTTGTCAAGTACAAGTGTATAGGAACTGCTGAATCACAGCCTGAACCTCTGATTGACCACTTGAGGCGAGCAGTGAGTCAGCCCTGGGAGCACAGGTGAAGGTAATTCACCTGTGCTACGGAAGTGTTGGAGCCTGGCTCCACCTCTCCTAGATCCCATTTAAGAGCTGCCTTCCAGTGGGAAGGATCTCTTCTGGAGATCGCTCCTCTTGGAGTCTTCTCAGTGAGCTAAGGACAGGGGTAAATTTTCCATCCATTCTTCTTTAGCGTGATAACCTGTTTAGCCTAACTTGCTTGTGTACTTCTTAATTATAACATTTGTATATTCATTGATTATGCAACAAGTAATGCCAAACCACACTGTTTTTTTGACGCAACGCATGCAGACATTTTAGAGAAGAAGGAAGCAAGATACAGCGTTCCTTCCAGTAATATTTCAGATAATTTTCTCATAAACAACCTGAAGGAGTATTCACATTTGGATTTTAGTGTAAAATTATATGCTTAGTGTAGTACATTCTAAATGGTCCAGAGTGGAATGGGGGAAGTGACGTCAATGTGGGATTCTGCTGTGATCTGATTCTGGTGTTTATTTGTGATGAGCCAAGGTTATTGCATATGTAGCATTGCTGAACTAAGAGTGTGCAAACATACTGTAGGATGGAATTGCAGTCTGAAGAAGATGGGAGAATCTGAAATAATTGGCTGGAAAGTTACAGTTTCAGCATTCTGTAAGTGGCAAATAAGAGTCTTCTCTGAGGAAGATGTAAGCATCTGCAGGAAAAAAGAAAAGGAAAAAAAAATGTAGGAAAAAGTAGGGGGAAATGAGTTTCAGAAAGGTTTCTGAGTGAAAACCTTGGTAAGAATATTCAGAAAATGAGGTGGAACTATAATGGATTCTGGTAAAGATCTGGCATAATGCTACCAACAAACAGATCTGTGAGGTGGTAGAACTGAGCCTTCTGTTCTGCTGTGTAGGATCTGGGGGTCCACTTTTTAATGAGAGTGCAAGGCAGATGGAGATGCAGAGGGGAGCACTGAAACTGGGAGCAGAAGTGGTGAGAAAATACTTGTATCCCCACGGTAGTTTGAAGTTGAGAGGATTGAAGGGAAGCTTCAAATTTATGAAGAGCTCCTGTGGAGGAGAAGAGTGCTATTTTTTTCTCAGATACAGACAGGACAAGAAGCAATTGGCTTAAATGTCAGCATGGAGATTTAATTTAGATTTTACAAAAGACCTTTCTGGCCCAGGGGCTGTCAGGCAATCCAGACTTCTGGAGTGACTGTGGAAGCCCCATCACTGGAGCCTTCCTTGGAAACTTCTGTATCTGCTGGAAGGATCTTAGTCACGCTGCAACTTGCTGTGGTATAGGACCAATGCACAGAGGTGGACAAACCGATTTCATCTGGTACTGCTTATGCCCAGTTTCCTTTATTAGATCATATTTACTATCTTTAAAAAAATCTGAATTGCTACAGGAGCAGCCAAAAATTTTATTTCAGAACCGGGAATTGTAAGCTTGATGTCTGTTGTTTAAGGTAAATAACTGAAGCCATTTTTAACAGTTGAGATAATAGTGGATGGTATTAATGATGCCTCATTTCAAAAACAGTAGCTTAATAAAATGAATAGGATGTACTCAATTCTTCTTCTGAAAGCCTTTTGATGTAAGGTAGCTTCATACTCTGTCTATTCCACTTATAAACATGACACTTTATACTGAAGTACTGCGCTGTTGGTGTTAATAATTCTTTAGAGGATGTTTTAAAAAGCATTTCTTCATGTGACATCACTGTAAATGAAAGAGTTCCAAAGAGTAGTTTGCATAATATGGTACTTGAATCTCACTTTCATTTTCTGAAATAATTAATTTAAACACATATTTTAATATATTCATTTATAAATAACTGTCCTTGGGCAAATTCAGTAGAATGACTTATGTGGAAACATTTTAACATTTATAATTAGTGGATCTAGTTCTCTTTTCCTTTGTACACAGAATTAGTTTGCTGAATAAGTATTTTTAGAAACTTTCTGTGAATTGAAAATGGCTCTGCTGGCTACTAGCAAAATAATAACAGTTTGCTGAAAGAATTTTCTAAGCCTATTTGATTAAGAAGAGTACAGTGCTGGAGTTAGCAAGGCCTGCAAAAAGACTTAAGCCTTGATGAACCTTTAAAATGATTATGGTTACAAAACTACATAAATGCACAACATGAATTCATGGGATTAGGTATTGTTTAGTGCTTCTTAGATTTGAAAGCAATGAGTTGTGGTATAGAATTGAATTTTGAGCTTATTATTGATTCTTCATACCCCAAAAATCTTCATATGCTAAATTAATCCTTAGGAAAAGTACCTGAAGGGTGGATCAGAACTTCACTGTAACCATAAAATGTTTGCAAATGAGCATAAACCAGTGTGCCATTTCCATTGTAATACACAGCTTTTTATACTTGCAGTCTTATAGAGATGGGAATTCTCTTCCATAACGAGGAACATCTTTAACCTAAAGTCACAGCAGATTCATGTTTTGCTCTTTACTTCCTAATGTGCAGTACATAAAAAGCCTCTTCCTTGGATCTAGCAACAAAATGACCTTTTCCGGGCTCGTCTTTTTTTTCTCTTTTTTGATTTGTTCAAGGGAAATTACAGACAACTGGTATTTGGTTTCCAAAAAGGATACATAAAAACTTGACCTTTTGGAATGGTTATTTTTTGGGATGTGTACACTGTATTTTAAGTATGTCTTAGCTATTGTTTGCTTGACTATGTCTAGTTTAAATAACCCTTCATTTTATTCAGTGCAATGCTAGGATGTGAAGTGTAACTCCTCTCCCTTTTTTTTTTTTTTTTTTTTCTCCTTTCCTCAAGACAGACATTGCACACACCTGAAAGCACTTTTTCTTCAAACAATTTTGAAAGAAAGTGGTGTGGAATAGGCTCTGATATCTTAGTAACTTTCTGTAGAGTCTATTTTGCAGTGCAAATAGCATGTTAGTCTATGGCCATCTTTTTAATATCTCATTTTCTTCCTGAATGCACTCTTGGGTCAGAGCACTTCCACTTAGCAGCCTGGGAAATGAGGCACAGGGAAGGCAAGTGGCCAGGGTTATTTAGGAAGTTCATGGTGAAGAGAATGAGTGAATCTAGACTGTAAAACCACTACTGCTGTCATGAGCATGGTTATTCCTGCTTCTTGGTTTCTAATGGTATCCTTTGTTAGCTTCTTAAAGTCACCATATCTCCTGCAATAAAGGAATGGTGAGTTTATTTCATTTCAAAAATAAAATAGTTTAATGGCTGTGACCTGCTGTTCCAGTGAAACCATCTGATTTGGAAATTAATCGGGTAGGTCATTCAACATGTAAATGAGAAATTTCTTTCCTTTCCAGCTATGTAAAGACTTCATTTAATCTGAAGAGATTTGTACCACCAGTAGTTACAATGAGAAAAGTTACAGTGAAAGCACTCTGTGCAAATTAAAGCTACTAATCAGAGTTGCATTGAATTATCACTGTGTACAATTCAGTCTGAAAATGAGAATTTAGGAATTTTGAGGATAATTAAATTCTGTTGCTAACTAGTATGCCCATAGTCCAGTTGGATTTGTGTATTCATTAAACCCACTTAGGCTACTTCTGTTGATTAGATATGGCAATAAAATACCTCAGGAATATGACTGAATTATATGGCTCATAGAAAATGTCTCTTTTTGCAGGACTGTCCCTTAACATACTTGTTTTTACCCCAGAAGTTTGTCAAATGCAATGCAGCTATAAATTAATTAATGCAACTAGCATTGATGTTTTGATATTTTTTTATATTGCCATCAGTTTTCCTTGAAATCTCACATAGCAGAGGGCATTTTAATGCTTTTGTTGTAGCTATTTGGAGTTATTTGCATCACTGTTTAACAGCACAGAAGCAGAAGAAGAGGAGTCAGAGCTGAGTGATGAGTAAGCAGAATAGGAATTTCAGATTAGATAATTGGAAAAAACAGTGTCACTAACAAGCTGCCAAGAAAGATTGTAGAATCACTGTTCTTCGAGATTTGCCAGAGTAACTCATGACTTGTTGTAATGCTGCTGGTAATTATGCTTCAACGGAAAAAAGAAAACTAAAATCTAGGATGTGAAGGATGCAAACCTAGGTACAATTGTGCTATTGATAAAATTATAGCTACCCTTTCATCTGCATCAGAAGGATCTTTGAAAAGGCTTTTCTATTCATCTGCTTATGACAAAAATGTTCTCCTCCTCTTCAGATATCCTAATCTATCAGTTTCTCAAGAATGTCTGTTACAAAGAGAAAGTACACCTGTCTTAGTTCCTACCATCTAATGCTTTTTTCAAAATAGGGCTTTTAGAAGAGCACAGAAAACACAGTGCTAATTATTTTGAATGCAAGTCTAGATGTAATCAAACAAAATGCATTCAAATGAGACATTTCTTCTTAAGAAGAACTTTACGAGTGATTCATTTTCTCATAGAAGATTCTTTGGAACATTTTTATTCTCTTCAAAATGTATTTATCAGAGAAGTTCTGATCAACAGCAAAACATAACTGTATACTCAGGCAAATATTTCTCTGTGACGTATTTTTAGATGGTCAAGGTATATATGGTCCTGTCCTGTCTTGTCCTGTCCTATCCCATCCGTTATGTTCTTGAATTACGAGTTTTGAGTTAGAAATTGGTGAAGTAATTTATACTATCGCAATATCTTGTTGTTCCTCACTGATGACAAATACTATTTTATTCTTGAGATAAGCTCTGTAATAGGATATGAATTAACTTTAAAATTAATACTCTGAAATTGTTGGAAAAGAAATGAGAGATGTCTAGAAACCAAATCTCATCAATATTCTTTAAAATTATGATAAAGCTTGAAATCGGTTTCATAGTCAGTCAGATAGAGGCTCACTGTATTTATCAGTCCCATGCTGAGACATTCGGGTTTTGATTTTTCCATAATTTTAAGTGAATATTTAGGCATATTCTTAAATCTGAATATTGTAATTTAAATTTATGATACCCATGTGTAAATGTATCTTGGAGAATTTCTCTGTTTCCTGCCCTATCAGATGAATGACAGGGCTATATATACAATACCTGTATGGGCTATGTGAAACTAGTCATGGCTGGAGCATGGGTTGTCATACCTGACTGCCACCTGTGGTAGCATACAATACTCACAGTTTTCTTTAACTGGAACTTCTTGTTTGTTCCAGTCTTGATACGTGAACAGCTGCAAATGGTGCAAATTCATGTCCTTTTCTGTCCACAAATCAGATTTTAAACATCATAATATCTTACTGCTTTTCTCCTTGTTCCCCTTATTTTCTATTTTGACTCTGCACCTTATTAAGAACTTTAAAATGCTGAGCAGAAAGAAGCAGTATCTGAGTTTTGTTCTCATGTGCAAGTGCTCAGCTGCCAAACTCAGCAGCACTTCATGGGTAGCTAAACATTTTAAAATTTTCATTCTTGTTTACAGAACTAATTAAGAATCTTCATAGTATTAATCATCATAGTTCTATTTGTACATGACAGAGTATCAAAATTTCAGCTACTGCCTTGTGAATGAGAATGCTTTGCTGAACAAATGGCTAAAAGCAGAGGTGAAGAAAACTTCTAACCTTAAAAAAAAAAAAAAGGAGCATATAAAATACTCATTCCTTTATGTTCTGTATCAACTATGTCTTTTAAATAAACATTTGTGCATTTGTAGCATACGTTATTCTGCTCAATTAACTACTTTTTCCAAGCAGTTCTATTTGTTTAAAATGATGTCTGACTTCCCATTAAAAAATATGCATTTGCCAATAGCTCTGTAGGCATACAGTACGGTAATGAGGTCCATATGGTAGGACTGCTCTAATAACATTGTTTTCTTTCATTTCTGTTATTTTAGGAAGAAAATGAGCTAACTACAGTAATTTTACCATTTAGCAACTCAGTATTTTTACACTTTAAATTTTTTTGTGGTGTTTATCAAGTTGCTGGTGAGACATGGTAGCCATAGTAGTTCTTTCTGTCTGTAAATATGCAAAGATATTGGTTTTGGTACAAATTGGTCCTGAAACAAAGCAGAAACCATCAGCTTCATTTTGAAATGGAAGGCTAAAAAATTAATTTCTAACCATCTGGATATTCAAAATAGGCTTTCCTTTATTCTTCACTCACATACGTCTCAGTCATCCCCTTGGTATACCAGCTACACAGTGGGGGAACCCATTGGTGTAGTTGCCTACTGAAAGATTCAGGGCATGGCTACAAAAAAGGGCCTTTGGAATATACAGGGTATGAGTTAAGAGAATACTGATCTGTTTAGATTTTAATGGTCTGAGTGCTTTAGATTTCTAAAGACAATGTTAAAATGCAAGTTGAGGAAAAAACACATGAAAGGTATTACAAAATGAGGTGGTTGTTGTGTCATAGACCTTAAATCAAGAGTGTTTATTAGTAAGCTGCCAGAAATATTTGTATACCCTTTACTATTTCAGAGGGTTTTATGAGTAGTGCGTCACAGTGCCAGTGTCATTAACATTCAAATGCCAGGTTCTAATGTTTTAAGCTTTCCAGATAAACGGTAAGCAGAAAAACACGAAGAAAATGAAACTGAGATATTTTTTAATAAAACACTTTTGTAAGCGTTTTGTCTTCTCAAGATGCTGTGACATCCTGTTCAGTTGAAGGAGCACACGACTTTAATTGCATGACTCATTCACTTTAAATATTTAATAATGCTTTTATTAGTTGCACTGAACCAGTGGAGTAAGATCTGTAATATCTACTGCTGGTCATCATTTTTATTCATCATGGTTTAATAAGCATTATAATTACAGATTGAGGAAGAAATATGAGTTAGCTTTGTGGTTTTGCTTGGGACTTCTGTGCACGCTGGTATGATTGGAAGGGATTATACAAGCTCTGTGAGCGTAACTGATCATACTCACATATACTGGTGCAGTCTTTCCAATACTAACACATTATTCTTCCTATTTAAGTAACGGCAGGAACGATGCTGTATAAAATGATGAGTCTTGACACTGTTAGCTCCATCTGGTTTAATAGTAAAGTATGAAAATTTGAAGTCCAAGTGGGCTTTTTCTTGGCAGGTGTTCTGATGCATGCTTTATCAGTGAAATTAGACTTCAACTATTTATACCAACCGTTTTCCATATCTGTCTCCAGCTTGCACAAATAGCAAAGTTATTTTATGAATAGCCAGCTAGGGGAACTTTCATTTTGAGATTTCATCAGTGCTCTAGCTGAAAGACTGTTTGTAGACGACATAAACTCTCCAGGCTGTTCTCAAGTAAATACTGATGATGATCAATTGGTATAAATTTCTGCCTTTAATATTAAAAATATGATGTTAGTATTTGCATGCTATTTGCATTCTTATGTTGTAACGGGAGGTATAGCAGGGAAGCCTAATATTTGGTGCACTTTTTAATGTTTTGTTAAAACATCATTTTTTCCCCATCAGCAACTTATGCGGGAGCGACAGCAGATGGCCAGCCGCCCCTTTGCTTCTGTCGATGTAGCACTGGAAGTAGGAGCTGAGCAAACAGACTTTCTACGAGGGCCATTAGAGGTAGGAACAGTGGTGCTGACAAGGGACCATTGTGATTTGCATATTTATATTGCTAGTCTCATCTGCATCTGCTTTTGAAACCAAGCAGTGTCTGATTACCTGGAGCTGACAAGTCTCAGCTACATATGTTATGCCATTTTCAAGGTGCATAGTTTTAATACATGACATGAGCTGTAACAAAAGCCACTGGAGAATCTATTAGCCTCGGCTGGAGTGACAGTCAGCTCACCTGGCGCTCCTTCCGTGATGGATATGAGCTGGAGGAATGCAAGACGCAGGAGGAAACAAACCTCGTGCTCAGTCCTTCGAGTGCACAGTGCCCCCTAGTTAACATCTATCTTAATTAGCAGAGATTGCAGCAAACAAGCAAATAAATAAATAAAGAAGCTGTGAGTAGCATTTCAGTGTTTTATATGTACGGATTTAAAGAACACTGAGTAGACTGCATATTGTCATTTGTAGGTAATGGCTACATTACTGCATTCTTTTATTGTAATTGCAGACCATTGAAAAAGAAATAATAATATGCATGGCAATGTAATATTGGAACAGTGTAATAATGCATGAAATGGATTCTAGAAGTTTCCCCTGAAAATAGAAGGAGAATTACAATATGTGGATAATAATGAATATCTAACCTAAGTTGGTCTTTTGGTAGATGCTAATCCTCTATTCCTTTACTTTTATTTACAACATTGTGTTTACAGTTATTACTTTATCTTATTTATGGTGGGACCTGAGAATGAGGTGTGATAGCTCTGAAATCTTTCAAGATTGTACTTTTCTTTTCATTGCTGCCAATTCCTCTTAAATTCAAAGCTTCTCTTACTTTTCTCAATAGCCTCTTTCAATTGAAGATTAAATATACTCTATCAAATCTCTAAGGTTCATAGAGAAGTGAGCAATGTGAAAAACAGATTCATAGCAAAAAAAAAAAAAAAAGTATCAACTCTTGAGTACTTATCAAATTGAGATTCTCTGTCCTTCTACTGCACAGGAAGCAATCAGAATTATTCTTGCTGATATATTTTAAATACTTGGATTAGATAGTGCATAAAAATGCCATATCTCTTTGGAGAAGCTTTGTTATTTTTGGACAAAAAACTCATCCCCGTCATTCACCATACTTCTGTCTCCTTTTATCTTGGAGCGGAAGATCTCTCCAGCTCACAGACTGAGGACAAAATACACTGCAGTTAAAAGTTAACTTTTTGGAATGTGTTTTCATTGTTTCAATGCTGACACCTGAGAACATTTTCTCTGTTGTCTTTTCTGAGGGAGGCAATGAGTGGGAGCTGTGGCATCCAAACTGATTTTGTACATATACTGATTATTTAATTAAACTTTAGAAGTAAACATCACAAGTTAATTGCCATGTTTTCTTCTCTAGTATCTTTTATACAGCGCTAAAAGAAGGAGATGCTAAAATATTTTATTTTACAGTTTTTGCTAGCTATTTCTTCCTAGACTAAGCATTTTTCTAGTAATTGCTTAGTATTCAGTAAACATAGGGTTGCTTTTTATACCTAATTAATATACTGTTATGCACAGAATAGAGGCCATTCAAAATATCCTTGAAATTACAACACAGTGATCTATATCAAAACAAAACATTGTGCTGAGCATTAAATGAATGTGATTCAGAATATTGATTGACTTTTCAAGTATATTCTGCAAGAAAGTGCTGTATTGAGTTTTTAATCCAGGTCTATCCTGAATTTGCAAATGGAAACTAGAAGCTGTAGTTGCCATTCTGTTTTTTAATTTCAGATCTTGTTTGGGCTGAAGCGAATTTGAATCACACATGTAATTTCAGGATACAGCGCTTAAGCAAAAAAACATGCAGTAACTATAACTTAATCTTAAAATTGTTTTTATAATCCTTTGATATCTGAGTCCACTGAGATTATTTGAAGTTAGGGATCTTTCAGGAAAAATGAGCAATATTCAGTAACTCCCTTCCACAGGAGCACTGTGGCTCCTCACATCTTTTCTTTTATGTTGTGTGTTACTCACCAGTTCTTTGGATGTTATTAATACATTTTTATTGACACTGTGCTTTCAATCACATTGTACTGGTTCATGGGTCCACGGACACTGGTTTTGTACAGCTGCTGTTCCACCTTAATATTGATTGTCTGTTACATGTCAATATTCATACAACTGCCTACATGGTAATTACATTTGGCCATTTTGGTTATCTCTTCTTATTTATTTCCTTTTTTTCTGAATATCTAGGACAATTGTTTTACTGTAGAGTTTTATTTTGCTGTAGGAAGGTACGTTTTGACCAGTGTTTGGAAACTGTATACATAAAAATGTAATAAAATACTGTATTTAAAATATACCTACTTTAGATACTTATATTACAACTGATAGTATTTGGGTCTACTTTGAGCTGGAATTTGCAACAGATTAAAATAAAATCTTGAAGACTACCGAGGAACACTGAAATTTTAGGCTCTCTTGCTATTTTGGACTCTCAAGGAGCCAGCCTGTCTTTCTTAATGTTTTGCCAACAAAATGACAGTATCCTTATAATAACTTCTTAAAAACAAAACAAAACAAAAATAGTCATCTGCATCATATTCCTTCTGTTTCCTGCTGTCTGAGTGGGTTTCCAGGCTCTGGCCTTTGTTCTTCCCAATTGGACTAATATTATTCATCCATTCTTTACCTCTTCAGGCTGCCTTTCTGTGCAACAGTTTTATAACATGACATTAACAAGTCTTGTGTTGTCATCCTTTTTGTCATGTTTGTCTTATATCAACACTTAAATATCTTATTGTCAGCTTAAATTTAGCACAGAAGAAATCAAACTTAGATTTTCCCTTGCTCTCCCTCACTTTTAGCGTCACATGAACCACATATGCTAAAAATATTGGTTTTTTTTTATTTGATTATCCTAATTCTAAATATATAAAGCAGTACTTCTTGTGTGGCTTGGTATTTATGATACTAGTCTTGTGCCCTAATTTGGAGAGAAAAAGGTCTGTTTTGCCTATGGCAGCCCTAGTCTGCATCTTAATCTACTTTCACTGGGATGCTGTTTAACCTACGTACCCTAAAGTTTTGCCAGTTGAGGAGAGGTAAGGGAGTCAGGTGGGCAGAGAGCCTCCATATTCCAAGAGAAGAGGAAGGAAGGAGTATAGTGAAGTGGCTGATATCCAAGGGAAGTAAAGAAAAAAAGGAATTCCTAAGGTCCCACCGCTCACAGTTTCAGGTAGCACAAGCTGTTAAAGAACAGAGAAAGAAAACATCAAAAGCTCTCTGTTCAGAGTTTGATAATATTGTGATATTTTGTGATACCACCATATTTTTTTCCAGTACTTTTCAGTATGAAATCATAAAAAATTGAAGTAGTATCTTACATCAGTAGACATGATACATATTTCTACGCAGTGCCCTCAGTGTTAAAGCATTTTTTATTTCTTTCATTTTTTTTTTTCTCTGGACATGGCTGCTTTTTGCTCTTCAGTTCTTCAGTATATCATTTAGGCTGCCTTCATATTCCACTCCTCCTGTAAGGAACTTTTCTTTTTTTTCCTCAAATATAAATCACTTTTGAAGATTTGCTTCCACTGTGCTGCTGCCAGTCATTTTAGTTAATCCATATGTTAAGTGAAAAGAATTTTTTTTTCCTGTCCTGTTTTCCTTAACTTCTGGCTACTTTTCAGCTCTTTCATAGCCCTCATGTTATTCTGAAACAGGAACAGATTCTTTCATCAAGCCTGTGAGATAAGGTAGACAGTACTGTAAATTCTAGTGTACCGTTATGCTAAGTCTCTGAAAAGCAGTATTTACTGTGCTACATCTGCTGGAGTAAAGACGGTTACATTGCTCTGCATTGGAACCAAGTGCAGATTTGCTCATTTATCGTACATTTGATATTTATGCAGTATGACTAGGATTATAATTTTTTTTTTTTTCAAATTGCTGTTCTTTATAAGTTATTTTTGCAGAAAAGCATGTAGTAATCCTTTCAATCATTTTTTTTTTTTTTTTTTTCCCCCATCAAGTTACTGTATTTCTTGTAGAATTGTCACAGATGTTAGATTGATCTCTACTGAAAAGGTAAGATAATCACAAGGATTTGGGAATTCAGATAAAATCTGGCCTTTCTCTAGTAATTAGCAAGAAATATTTATGGTACATTAAACAAGTTTTGAATTTCAGGCAATTCTGAAAACTATAAGCAAAGCTCCTCCAAGTCTCCTGTGGAGATACTCACGACCTGTCTGGATGCCTACCTGTGTGACCATTTGTAGGGAACCTGCATTAGCAGGGGGCTGGACTCTATGATGGCTAGAGGTCCCTTCCAATCCCTGCAATTCTGTGACTCGTTCTCATTTATTTGAGTTACAGAATTGGATGTTATGCACTAACACCAGTAGCTATCATTACGCCAAGAATGGCTATTGGAAATCAGAGTGACTTATTAAAAGGCATTAAAGTCCTGTACCAGAGTTTTGTGAAGTTTGGGTAATTGAAGCTTATACTAATAAGATGTGTTGCTGGTTTCACCAACCAATAAATTGTCAGAACTTTTTAGCTTGCTTTATAAATAGTTCCAGTTAAGTTGTGTTCGTTTTCTTGTTTAATTTGAATGATTCAATGAGTAATCTTTGAAACTGCAAGCTAAGCATACTTCACTATTTTGCACAAAATGAAACTAGTTGTATGCTTTGTCAGCGTTCAGCTCTCATTGTGTTGTTGACATAATGTCTAATAACAAGAAACAGACTCTTACCAATTCAGACTGCCTTTGATATTCCCAATTTCAGACTCAGTATAAATTAAGCCCCATTGTAAGAGAGTAATAACTTATTGAAGACAGCGATGAAAGTGTCCTTAGAATGGTCATTCTGTTTTCATTGAACATGAAGGCACTGCATATTTGGTAAGAGGCGATATCAAAGACCACTGATATCACCTTGCATTTTTTGTTTATTTAAAAAATCATGCTATATAATTACAGTTTCAAGTGTTGTTCATACAGCCTGTTTGAAGAGCTGAACTTTAAGTACTTCAAAGAACATACTAATTACATAATATTATGTTATTAATTTCATATAAAATAATAACAGATCTGGTTATTTTGTTTGCAATATGACAACTAGAAGTTATCCCACACTATCTTTTCATTAAAGTAGACATTCTCCTAGATAGGAAAGGATAGATTTGCTGGCTAATCAGCCTATTTCTACCTGTATGATTAGTGCTGGAGAAGGTGCAGTATCAAGTATAGATGCAGCTTGTGAGCCAGTTCAACAGCAATCACACAGAACAAATTGCAGGTTGTTCTGATTGACTCCAGGGCCTACAAAAGCCATAGGTAGACTCAGGGGAGCATAAATGTCACTTAGAGACATGTATTCTGTTACTTCTTTTCATTATCATTCAGAAACTAAGGGTGCATTGTTTCTTTTGTAACTTATAATACTTTGGATATGCATGTGCAAAGTTGTTATTTGAGTTCTCATTTAATTCTCATTTTCTTTTTATCTTAGTAATGTTTTTATTTTACCCTGTAAAAATTTCAAATCTGTATAATCCATATGATGTGTCTGTAAGTAGAGATCTGGTTGGTACTGGAAAGACCTTGCCTAAGTACTGTGTCCAATCTGAGTCACTGCAAAGGAGGAGAGAGAATCTAGATCAGGACAATGTGAGCAATCAGAGCCAAGGGAATTGGGTGGACTATTGAAAGAAGACAAAATAATAACCTTCAAATATGCAAAATGTTAGTAGCAATCAGGAGAGTAATAACCTTTTCGTTGTGTGCACTGTAGGCAGCAAAGGTGAGATGGACTTAAATTGCAGTAGAGAAGGTTTAGGCTTAGTATCAGGAAAAGCTTCTCATAATAAAATGGAATCGCTGGAAGCAGTTGCCTGGAGAGGTTATGTAATTTCCTTTATCGTTTTTTAGAACAGGGTGGACGAACAGTTCTCAGAAATGATGTATGGCTACATTTGCTACTCTCCTTTCAGCTCTGCCTTTATTATGAACCTGATTGCCACCTAGCTCTTCTTCTGCAAAATCTCTGAACATTTTCCATTTCTGTTGTTTGGAGACCTTAATTGCCTTCACTGCACTATTAATTTTCTGTTACTGAATAATTCTGACCCTTCCCTTCAGTGTTGCAGTTACCTTCATTGATCCACATCCTCAGTTTTCTTCCAAGATCAGGCACCATTAAGTCTCTCCATGACTGCGCATTTGCTTAATGTGATCTCCAGCTCATTCTGGAATTGCTTTAGCTTTTCTCATCGAAGTCTGTATTCATTATGTAGTTATTTTTTTATCTTAATCACGTTACCATTTTTGTAGCCTTTCAAAATCCATACATCCTAAACTAGTAGATCTCAAAAAAATGTAGTCAGATAATACACCTGATGCTGAAGAAAAGAGTCTATATTGGATCTCAATTTCTTTTTTTTGTCCTGTGTTACTCAAGGATTATACTAAATTTGCTGAACTGTTTCAAGAAGTCCATTGCCTTGTGCTATATTTTGACCTTGTCTCGCTGCATTCTCCTTTGCTCATTCCCTCAGTCCTGTTTATCTGAAAATTTTTATTTTCCCTGAACTATTCAGTTACTTTAAATCCTACCTTCAAATCTTTCTCTTCTCCTTTGCAAAGGATTCTCGAAGATTCTTCTATGATAACATATTAAGATTATTAATATGAGATTATTAACGTTATATATTATATATGTAAGATTATTAACATTATTAAGATATTTTATACCATAAATATTCTATGTTAATTGTTAAGAATGTTGGCTTTTGGCAGAATCCTTAAATGAATTTTTTAGTATTCTGGATTGATTCTGAAATTTATGCAGTCTCTAAACTTACAGAAAACACATTTTTAATGCCTGAATTCTCCTATTTGATTACTTATTTCTGTTGAGTCAATTTACCATCATTGACCAGGCATTGTAAGAATGTGTTGAATGTGATGGACGCAGGATCTGTGTACTTCCAAGCTGGTGTCCTGTTATCTCATGGTAACATGCCTTGAAGGTAAAGGCTCTGCTGATTCACCTTTGTCAATCCAGTTAGTTTAGTAAAACTGTTTTTATTCAGGTTGTGGTTTTTTTAATAAAATTGTATCCTTCAACTTCACAAAATGTATTTGCACATGTGCTGCATAATCAGATAACTATAGAAATTGCTTGGATGGAAATATATTATTTGTTTCCAACAATTGCCAACAAATGTTATGCTCAATTGGAACAATTAGCAGGATTTTTGGCTGACTAGCTAAATGTAGGTGTTTCGGTGATATTGGCATGCTGTGAATAGAAATTGTTAAATTACTGTATTATGCATAGTTGCAAATTGAAAGTATCAAAATACACATTCTGATTGTTTTCAAGCAGAAGTGTATAGATGTGTCTGTAAATGTTATGAAAAATGACACTTTACATGCCCTATTTTTTTTTTTTTACATTAGTAAATGTAATCTTGTTTCATAAGGTAGAAAGGTAGAAAAATCAGTGAATGCAAAACAGAATAAACGTGTGTGCAGCGCTACGATTATCTTTTAGCAGGATTTCTCAGGGAATCTCGCCTTGGGATAACAAATACCCAACAATTTAATATTTTTAAAATTGCTTAAAACAAACTTACTAAAGGTAGGAAATAGCTGTACTATTAGGATAACCAAAAAAGCACATATGTTTTTTTCAAGGTTTATTTGTCTGGGCCTGTCTGGCCCTATTTTCACATGCTTTTCCCTGCCAGGCTGCTCTTTCTAGTTATATACATTTTCCATAGCTACAGAGAATGTTCTTTCTGGCTCAGTATCTAACTGGTTTTGCCTGCTTGCTTTGTGCATCATGGCTCTTGGATTTCCAGTTGCACAGGGGCTCAATATGAAGAAGCCTATACGTACTCCTGTTTAGGTAAAGTGTGTCACAGTCTTGGATTTTGTAGAGATTGAAGCTCAGTTCTCTCCTTGCCGGGATCGCTCTTCATTTGTGCTGTTCTACAAAAGGCAGATGAAAACCCTGCCCATCATCAAGGTGGGGGGAGTTTAATACTGTGCTGCCCAGCGCTTCTTGTTCCCTTTGTTCTCAGTGAAAAAAGAGAGAGTCTGTGGTTTAGGTGTTACTTTTCCCTGTTCATATTTTGAGGAGTAGATTCATTTTTTTTGAAATGGTTCTTTAGAAAGGCCCGGTAATAATTGTAAACCTACTAAATTACTTTGGTGAAATGAACTCACAATTTCAAAGAGGCCACAAGAAGGCTGGCATGTAAGTTACAAGACATTTCACTGGCTTAAACAAAGCAGAGGTAGAAACACTGCCTATGATGTTGGCTTTAGTAATCATCTCAGCATTTTTAATTGCAAAAAATGTAATATTCTCAGAATTTGAAAAATTCTATCAGGTATTAGGACCCATGGTATGATTCCTTAATTGTTCCAAAGGAGTTTTTTCCATGTAAAATTTATTTTGTAAATCAAAGGATTGTGAATGGTATACTGCAGTGTAGGCACTTCTGTAAAGTAGAGATTACAAAAGCAGTTAGATGCAGTGAAATTGGGAATATCAGTAAGTTTGAATCTCAACCATCTCTATATCAGGAATCCTTCTAATGACTTAGCAGTATTTTTGATGTGTGATTGCTTCCAGTTATACAGATAGTGTACTTTAGTAATCTGTTAGAGCTTCCTATAACAAAAACTGTAAAATATGATATTAGTAGAGGGAAGAAATAAGTTTTAAACAGATATGTATGAAATGAATTTTTCCTTTTATTTCCCAGTGCTATTTCTCATGCTATTTCTCATACTATATGCTTAGCAAGATGACCTTTCTCTTATCTTTATTATTCAGCTTTTTGTAAGAAGTGGAAAGTTTAAGTAGACAGTTGCTGTCAGCTTCTTGCCTCTGTTTTTTAGGCCTTTGAAAAAGATGGATAAATATTGAACCATCTGGAGTTAATAAATGGAATTACTCTGTTCTCCAAACACCTTAATTGTTATTAAAAGAAAAGCCATTGGGCTTTTGGAAAGGTAGACGAGCAATTTATTTTATATTACGATATTTTTCAGATTTGTAGGAAACAGAGGGAATCAAATGTTGAACACACTTAAATATTAGTTTATGTGTGAAAACAAAATGCATTATTCAGTGACTCATATACAACATTTGTGTTTCTCAACACAATACATCAAACTGTGATCTCCACTAAATATAGCAAGAGGAGCTGAAATGCCTTTGGCAATGAGATCTAGTGAGTGATCCATCTTCTCTGGACATGTGGATGCCGTAAAGTGCACATTCCATTTTCTTGCATGACAAATGTCCTCAAACCATATTTAAAGAAAGAAAATATATTACCATTTTGTTTTAAACTGAGCCAGCTGAACATCATAAATTGAATATCCATAAAAAACTCCAAAACCTACTGTTGTGTACTCCGATGTACCTTCAGTGTTTAATCATAAATATTTGCACAACATTCTCCCATCATTCACATGCTGAACTCAGTAAAGTTGCATAACATCCAAGTCCATCACGATGTGTATCCACTAGAGCATGGTTAATAACTAGACTAGTGTAATTTCATACTTGCCATGATGCATTTATTGAGGAATGGTGGCTTTGTTTGCATGATCAAATGTATAATAATTGCAAAAATATTTTTAAAAATTGAAAATGCTTTTATTTTTCACACTTTTTCATAGAAATTGTACTATAATCTGACTACTTAAATTTATTCTTCTCCAAAACAGCTACAGCATCTGTTCTAGTAGGAAACTTCTGTGGATGATATCCACTGAACTACCAAGCACAGTATCATTGTGATCTAGCAACAATTTATAACCAATTTGCCAATATTTTGGAAAATAAATGGCTACAGTTTTTAAATAAGATTCTAGTGCATTTTGCCATGCATTTTTCTGAGAACAAGCAAAGATAGAAAAATCTGTAAAGGATTTGAGATATATGGTAAGGAAGTTTTTGAAAAATCTGCAGAGATAATACGATTTCATTCATGTTATTAATCTAATCCTAGGGAACTTACATCTTCTGTGATACTTGGAATTGTTTTGTTCCAAAAAGTTCCATTGTTCACGATGAGCAAAAATGCCAACTGATGGCTTGATCACAGGACTTTAGGCAGTGATTTATATGTCCATCTGAACCACTGAGTACCCTGAGGATGAGGTCTGAATCTTTGAACTTACATTTTTTAGAAAACCATCACAGAAGGTAAGAGGTAGTCTGACATTTTTACAGCAATCTCTGCAGTGGTCTTTGTTACTGAAGTATACACTATTACTCTGCTTCAGACAGTTTTTCAAAGAGCTTGAAAAGTATGATTTATATCATAGAGCTGCAGTTGCCCTGAGAACTGAAAATAAAACAAACAGCTCATTATCTTCCAAAATGTGGGCCAATTACTTCAAATCAATTGGGAAAGACAGAAAGAATTATATGGAAAGATGCTTAATGAGATCTGGGAATGAATGAGAAAGCCAAACGCTATTCTGAACAGCATATTATGCTAATCATTGTTTGGTACACCTTCCTTGTAGCTGTGAGGTCTTCAGATTTCTTTCCCATGCTCAGCTGGGCTTTGCCCAGTTTTAACTCTAACCAGCTTTTCTTTGTTATGTATCAGCACACTAACATAGTAATGTGGTGAGCATCTGTGACAGATGAATGCAACTACTTGTTAGCTGAGTATTTATAGCACTAGAGAACTCATCTTCTGTCCAGCTGTTTTGGGAACTTTATATTGATAAGAATAAAGAACTGAGCCTTGTTAGCAGAATTCATGTTAAACAAAAATTCAATATTTTTACTTACTGAATTAGAATTAGGCAATAAACCTAATTGGTAGGAAACTGCATTCATCATGTACAATTGAATCATAAACTAATACAGGTTGGAAAAACATAAACTGGCTTAGGCTGGAAGGAACCTCCCATAATTACCTGTCAGGTTGTTCAGAGCCATGTCCAATGGTGCTTTGAGTACCTTTTAGGATGATGATTCCAGAATCTTGCTATCCCCGATTTAAATGTTTGATTACCCTCCCTGTGGAAAACCTTTTCCCAGTTTCTTATTAAAATCTCCCTTTTTGCAACCTTCTTCTACCTCCCATTATCTTAAGCCTGTATGTCTTTGAGAAAAGGCGTAGTTGGATTCAGCAGTAAGATCCCACCTTAACTTTCCAGTAAGAGTGAACCAATCCTGTCAGTCTTTCCTTCTAACTCCCAGGCCATAACATGGGACGCTGCTTTGAAAGTCTTGCTAACTAAAGTCAAGCTTAGCACCACCCACTGCTATCTTCCACTAAGCTAGTTGTATTGCCAACAAAAGCAATCAGGTGTGTGGAAAAGTTTGTCATTCATACATCGGCCTGGCTGTTCCTAAAAATCTTTGTCTTTACTTGGCTGGACATGGCGTATGGGGAGATTTCCTTCATAGCCTTCCCAGGGACAGTGGGAAGCTAGTTCAGCTGATCAACCCAAGTTTCCCCAGATCTTCCTTCTCAATCTTATTGAAGATGTGTAACACTTGTCTTCTAACAGGAACTTCTGTGATCCCTTTGACCAAAGATGGTAACATTTTCTCAGGCACACTGACCAGTTCCCTTAGCACCCTGTCTGATTTTGTGGACTTGTCTATATCCAATTTATTTAAGGGTTCCACTATAGGTAGTATCCACCATACCACACTCCCTCAGATTCTGCTTGTAGGATTATGGATTAGAGAACTCTGAGAAAAGTTCTTACCAGTAAAGGCTAAAGCAAAGAAGGTGTGACGTGCAACAGCTGTTACTTCACTCTGTGTCACTAGATTCCCTGCCCCACTGGCACTTGCTTTTGCTTCTGGTACACTTACAGAAGTCCTTTCTGTTTCCTTTCACGTCCTTTGCTAGTTTCGATTTCAACTGAGCTTCAACTTTCCTGATAGATGGTACAGGATTTCTGTACCGAAGTACATCGTGTTGAGGTTATGCTGAGTCTAGGTATATTCTACTAACTCAACCAAACCAAGCTAAAACAAAACAAAACAGCAAAAAAAAAAATGTTGCTCAGGTTTTCAAGCTTTTTTTTTCTTTTTGTGCACAGAAAATATGTTGGCTGTAGATCTCTTAAGTAAACTAGAACAGCTTTGGGGTTACAGCTGCAACAGTACTTCCCTAGTAGCAGCACGTAATAGTGGTCCAAATCTGCTTACATGCTTTTGTTTCTTGGTGAGGCACATTTTTTGTTGTTTTACTTCTTGTTACACTGCTATGTAAGGTCCATAGTTTTTTCTTGTCCTTTACATGTTAGTTGCAATATGTGCCTTTCTAAGTGTTTTTAAAGGATGTGTTTAACTATCGAAAATGCATATGCAGTTACAAAACATAGTTCTGAGTTTGTGGCCTACATATGATGAGATTAGATCAGTTTTTTGATGTGCTGTTATTTTTTTTTTTTTAAGAGGCTCTGTGGTAAACTATGTGCATTCTGTAGAGTAACAAACCAGAAAGGGTTAATAACACACGTGCTCGGCCTTAATCAATTACCCAATTAGAAACAGCAACAGTTCTAGTAAGAATTAGATCCAATTAAATAGCAAACTTGCCTGAAGATTCTTACTAAGAAATGCTGCAGAAAGGCATGTGAAGAGCTATGCCTGGCGATGGAAATCAGCCTGGAAAGCTGGTGAGCTGTGGAAGAGATGTCTCCTTGTTTAGCACACGTTGCTAAACTTCAATAAAGTTATTCAATGAAGTTAATTCAATAAATAATTCAATAAAGTTAAGGTGAAGTGCCCTAAGGTTGTCTTCCATGCTATGCAAACTCACAGTGCTGTTTTAAGTGTTCAAAGAATTAGAAAAAAAGGAAAAAATGAGTTTCAAGTATATTCTTTATATGCAGTTGCATTGAAATTTTTAAAAAATTACTTGTGGTTACTGTTTGTGTATTGTAAAAGCTACACTGAAGCTTTTACAGAAGGTACAGAACTGCTATAGAATGTGAAGCAATTGTATCTTAAAGTGGGTCTTTAGTATTACATAAAAATAATTAAAGCTTCAGTGTTGCTTCAGCTGTAAGTAAAAAAAATGTTCTCTGTTTGCTGTGTGTAATCCAATGCTACTAATGTAAACTACTGATCTATTTTTATAGATATTTTAATCTAGCACTTAACACATTAATGATTTCATTCATTGTAGTATTTCTTTTTTCAAATAGGAAGTACCACTGAAGACAGTATATTAATAATTTAGGTGGATAGTGAATCTTTTCCAGCTTCTGTTCAAACACTCACTGTCACCAATTTCATGCAGTCATAACAAACCTAAAATCAGTGTGACACAAAGAATGATACCGAGCTGTCTAATCTCTAACAAACGACAGTAATTAGCTATATTTCAAGCAAAAAATAACATGTACCAGATGAGAAAGATCATATTTCATACACTACCCATTACCAGAGATGTTGGACCAAATGAACTTTCAGTTACACTCTTATATGAGCTATTCTATCATGGAATGAATGTATTAAAAATGATACTTGTAAAATAAGCTTGATAAAGGAAGAAGAAACTCTTAGAAATTTATGGCTTTAGTGAGTAGTCAACATTAGTGTTAACTTTTGATAAAGGCTGGAGGGATTCTGATGGAAACCAGGGAAACTTTGTCTTCTTGCATTTCTTTTCCATCTGTTAAGAAAAGAATGGCAGTTCAGTTCACCTCAGTCATTTCTGCAGAGATTTAAACAGTACCAGCTTCCTCTTTTTTAAAGAGGCTATAAATGCAGTAGTTGTTTTCAGATATCTAAAAACTCTTTCCTGCATAGAAAAGCTAGTTAGCATCCCTGACTGTATGATACGGTGACCTTGGGAACGATCTCTGCAATGGGAATGAGGCTTCCGACATTGAGCGGGCATCTAAATCTTTCCATTGTGAGATTACAGTGGTCTGAGGTTCAATAGAAAATAACTGATGAATACCATCATTTGTCTCAGTCTGTAAAACCAGTGAATAAGCTGAGTAGCCGGTAAGTAAAATTAGTTCCATTTACCCACCATAAATAAAAGAGGAAAGTTGTGCGAGGAAGAAGTGAGTGATGGAGTGAGTAAAAGCTGTGACCTAAGCCAAATACTGCCCATTATAATAGCAGCAATAAGTACCATGTCTATACAACTACTTCAAAACAGCAGAGAAAGGAAATATAAGTATACCTTCCTTTTACTTAGACCGTTCCTGTGTGATTGCAAAATGCACATAATGCAGGGGAACCAGCATCGCCGTGCAGTCTGTAGGTGATGGTGTTCTGGTGGTAAAAAGGATGTGGATACAGTTAGTGCTAGAAGCACGCCTTCAAATTAGGTGTGGTACAGATGCAGGCTGTAAGACACAATATAGGCTTAGTCATATAAAAGGTGTAGTATTTCCCTGTAGGAATTCTGATCTGAAAATGTAGTACTGTTCTTCTATAAATAAGTGTTTTTGTTTTTTAATATCAGAACTAGTTACATACCTGGTTATATTCAGGAGCACCTTCCTGAAAATAGCCAGTCATGCCTGTGTATTTTTTACATGTGTTTATTTACCAATTGTTTATTAGAATTTCCACCCTCTTGTGTAGAATAAAATGGGGAGAATGTCATTATTCTGAAATCCCCAAATCTGCATTCCTAATAAGATTGTTACTGATTCTGAGGAAAATAACCAAATAACTGTTTTTAAAAAATGATCATTTAAGTCTGTTTGGATAATCTATATTCTCTTCTAGAATTGAAAGTTCCCTTATAAACATAAATGCAGAGAAATTAGTATTTTCTTCATAAGCTACAATCATATTAAAACAGATACTGTATTTACCAAGAAGATGAATGCCCTTTTTAGCTTTACAGCAAAGTCTTAGGTCTTCCTACATGTGACTGACTTGAGTAATAATGCAGATATGCATGTAACATAAGGTGAGCACAGATCAAAGTTAAAAGGAATCATTACAAAATAATAAATTCATTTTATTGGAATAAATGGGCCTGTATGAACGCTGTCTGAAATGTCTTGCTGCTGCTTGCCAGTTCAGAGAAGATCAACACAGCTGCTGTTATATTTCATATTTCCTTTCCTATAACATGATGCTGAATTATTACTGTACTAATGGTCTGAAATGTTTCTAAACTGCTGGCAAAGCTCCAGTGTATTTTAAGCATCATGGTTAACAAAGTGAGGTTCTTCAGTGTTATCTAACAGTCACTGTCATAATCTAAGTGGTATTTGTGGTGGATGGAATCAGGCTTCCTGCAGTGTGAATGTTCTTCTGCTAATTCATAGTCTTAAATAATTTATAGTAGTAAATCCTACACAATGCAGATGAGAACCTTTGAGAAAATGCAAATATTGTAGTAATTCAATATTTTAGTAGCCTTCTAGCTATTTGAAATAATCTACTAGTAAGCAATGTTTATTTTCATGTTTAGGTATAAAAATGCTTCTTACATACCAGCAGATATTCAACCCACTTTACACACAGGAAAACTGGGAGGGAAAAATTGGAAGCAAGCCCAGGTTTTCTTGTTCCCTATCCACTGTCTTACTCATAAATGATAGTATTTGTATTGAATCTTTCTATCTTCAATCTAGATATGACTTTCAACATAACAGAAGCCATAAAATATAACTCAGTAATTACTGCAGCTATTCCTACAAATACAAGTCTTAACAAGCACTCATTCAGAAATATGATGTCAATTTAAAACTACCAAATGAAGCATGGGGATAAAGTTCTCCCAAGAGGTTCTGGTACTGTATTCTCCTTGTAGTACTCCTTTTTAGATGTCTGATTTAGATTTGAATCAAAAGCCATATATGCAGCATATCCAATATGGAATATTGCAAAGGGACACATCTTCAAAATTTCCTAAAACAGGCTGCTAGAAGCTCATTGTGTTGGATGAAAATTCACAACTCGATATGGTCTCCAGGAGCTAGATGCTCATGTGATAGCTTTCAATAACAAAGGTGGGGCTGCTGCAACTATTCTGTCTAAAATAGTTCAGTGCCTGACCACTCTGTCATGTCAATTGTCATGGTTGTTACTATGTAGATAGGAGTTCTTGAGCTCTGGAAGATCAAGGAAAGCGTGATCCATCACCTAGGCTGCTGTCCTGGGAAAGAGGGTTTGGAGTTTCTCATTTTTGCAGCAAGCGATAACCAAGGTTTTAATACAATTGAGCTGTAGTAATGAATTGTTCATGAATTGTGCTTTGAGGTAGAATCAACCTTTGCTTCTATATTAACAATGGGTTGCAAACTGTAATTTGTTATGGCCTAATTAATCCTGAAATTTCATGGTTCTATTGAAAACTTGAAGCATGTTTACTTTTGTGTTCCTTTATGTGCTCCTCTAAGACAGAGATACTGAACTGCTTAGACTACAGTAAATTCTGAACAAATATCGAAGATCATGTACTAACAGGAATTTGGTTTTGGACTTAAATACTAGCAAAATAGTGAGGAGACTTTTGTGGATCTGTAACTTATAAATAGATATGGAAGTTCTACACATCCTTATTTCAGTCACAGCTGATCATTTGGATCTGTAACTGCATTCTTTTGATTAATGCTTTTCACCTCTTTTCATTTTTTTGGGGGGGGGAGAGGGATCTGTTTTAAATAATGCATCAACTTGAATTGTGATAAATTTAAGAGCCACTTACGTTTGTTTTGCCTCTTGAAGTAGTCTCAAAGCATTATGTTTTAATTGGTACTTGTAGATTTTGATTTAATACCCTTTCAAAAGGTATTTAATAAAGCTAATTTAGTTCTACACACTGCAAAGTATGTTTTCTAGTATATCAATTTTTAGAACCTGCAAACTGTTGCAATGACATATGACTCTCTCTACAACTCTTATACATCTGTTATGTGGTTTATAGATATGAAGGACACGAAGCTTTAAGCAGATTAGTAAACTATAAAATAATCACACAATATTAATTTTCTGCGATAATGTAACTGCTTATTTGTACTTGAGTGGTGCTAACTGAATTTCAGAGAATATTTGAACTTGAATGCAAAGGTCTTTCCATTAAGGCACTAAGTTGTTTCTACCTGACAACTTTCTAGGATCTGTTAAGAAATTAATGGTTTGCATTGTTTTTCAAAGGTTCCAAATCAATGGATTTTCTTAACTTCCAGCTTTCTACTCAGCACACACATTCCTGGATTATCCAGTCCTCTTTTATCTTCATTCTGAGATAAAAGTATTCACAACATGTAAAACGAAGAATACAGGACATACTGTATTCAGCAACCTGTTTCTGCTGGATGCTGAATGATGAGTGATGTACCAAGACTGAAGGAAGTATGCTTGAACAGTTCTGAGCTCATTACAATTTCACAACTGAATTGTTTGGTAAACAGTCTTAGCAATAACTGGTTATGCTTCACTGATACATTGTCTGAATGGTTCAATTTCTAATTCTGGGTATATATTAGAAATTCTGTGGAAGAAATGGCAAATGTGATTTAGAAGCCTCTTAAAACTTAGTTCATTTCAAGTAGATGAAAATCTTTTCCAGTTTACAGATCTCTACATACTTTTTTTTTTTCTTTCTTTTTTTTTTTTTTTAATGATTGCTCTGTCTTGTTATATGGAAGTACATAACTATTTCTTTTCTACCGATGCTGAATGATGAGTGAATAAATCTAACATGTACTTCTTATAAAATTCTTGTATTCAGATGTGAGTAGATGTCTAATGTTGTTTATTGTTGGAATATACACATTAGAGAAAACACTTCAAAAGAAATCCTAACTGATGATTTTGTATGGTACAATGTCTTACTAGCCTGTAGCAATAAGGTGTCCAGTCAAGTCTGACTTAAGAAGTAAAATACCAGAGTAAAACTTTGCAGGTAGTAATGCCTCTTGTAGGACATAGAATTTTTTTTTTTTTTTTTTTTTTTTGTCTGAACTCTTGTCTATATGGTTGGAGTGTATGTCCTGGATAAGCACATTCTCAGTTCACAACTGTCAACAAATAAACAAATAACCTATAAAGACTTCAGAAGCAGAAAAGTTTGTTAAGGGTGAACTGAGCATACAAGTCCAACCCAATGTTTTTGTTAACCTTTTTTTGTTTTAATAAAAAATACATTCATGATATTATCTTTCCTTACATAAGTAACAAAACTTCTTTTATATTGTATCGATAGCCCAAGCCCAAGACAATTCCTCTTCATTCAATGTGGCCCAGGCAAACCAAGTGGTTGTACACTCACACACTAATGCCTGCAACCCTCCAAAGGGAGCAACTTTGCATCTGCTTATGAACCAGCAAGCAGTATCTTATTCAGCATCTGGACACAAACACTGACCAGATGTGCTGAAATCAAATGTAGTAAATGCTTCCAAGTGTGGTATAATTGCTAGCATGTATGATCTAAGAGACCCCACAGTCTGTTTTGGCTGATTGGCAAGAAGCAACATTGCTACATTACTGCATACTTCCTAATGTTCTTGGAAGCTTACAGAGTCAAGTCTACTACTGGAGCAGTTGGGAAGCATTTGTAATTAACCATGCTGCCAGTGGGAAGAACGGTGGTGTCTGTAAAATACAGACTAAGTACAGTTGGTAAATTTTCTGTTAGTAATCAGTGGCAAAACTGCATTATAGGCTGTGTTAATTATTTACGGAAGAATTTAAATTTGCTGACTTATTAGATGATACTTCTAGCAAAAGTCAAGTTATTGGAAATTCAGTGCTAAAATGAGTTATTACAAGTAAGTTAACTGTCTGAAATTAAATTAGGTATAAACAGTCTGTTTTTCTCCTCTAAATTGGCATTCATGACAACCAGTTCTAATACGCACCTGAACCCATTATTCTTGGCACTTCATGAAGTGACTATAGCAATTTGTATTGACAGACTCTTATTGAGTATAACTTCTCAACAGGAACCAACTAATCAATTAATTAATCTCAGTGTTACTCAAGTTTGGTTTTGTTGCTCTATCATTCAGAAAAATTAACTTTTAAACCTGTTTTTGATTAACACAACTTGACCGGCTTAGTTTCCATTGGCTACTTTATTAAGACTAGACTAATTAAATAAATGAGTGTTAAAGATTTCTGAATTACTAGCAAAATTTAAATTTATACATGCTAATTTGAAAAATACACCACAAATCCTAACTCCATTGTATTTACCATTGTAAATTATTTCAGAAGAGATTGCCTTACATTCTGTCATGAAAGCTGTGTAGGTGCATGCAGAAAGAGCCAGCCACTTCTGGAAGAAATTGAGGTAGCAGGCATCAAAAATGTTTTGATGAATATCACTATAAAAACATAGTCTTTCAAGTCTCTCTAATAAATATTGCCATCTTCCTTCACAGTTAAATAAGACTTCTAAAGCTGAAATTAAAAAATGAGTGTATCCATTCTACCACCAGATCATTCTGGACAAATGCTGTAAGTATGTGGATTCCAGAGACTGCAGTGGATCTGCAGAGGATGCCAAGATTCATTACTTTAGAGAATCCTTTAAGACTTCCCTTTAGTGTGAGGATCTGCCTGTCTCTCTGTCACTGCAGTAACAACCTACACATGCTAACATAAATTTAATTACATAACACTAAAACCGTACCTTCAATTGAATGTATTTTTCTGTCAATATTTAAGTCCTGGTGGAGAGTCCTACTCTGCCAACATAAGCACAGCATTCCTATTACAAATTAGGAGAATGGCCTCGATCACCTCTATTTGAAGAAATAGGCAACACTGAAACTTGAAGTAGAATGTATAAAATGCAAATTAATCTGATCATATTGACAAATGTGTTCACCAACTCAAACTCATAGACAAAATTCTTTAAATGTAAATTTATATTGCATTTTATCTGTCCTTTGAAAACAAGCATGACTTCCTTTTTTTGGCTTAGTTTGGTAGAATAAAAGCCGTCAGTCATAGAGTGTCTTTAGATCTTGTTAGCCAAGTGGCAGTTTTAATAGAATAAGGATAAATTAGAATTCCACTAATATATTAATTTATCAAGAAACTGTAGTTACTGCTTTGCAAAGATATTAGAAGTGTATTTTCAGATTATGATTTTTTTTTTCCTGAATTATTGAAGAACATGAGCAAAGCTATCCTCTCTGTGGGGATGTTGTGATAGGAGAACTTTACTGCCATGGACTAAAACAGCAATAACCATTTTCTGAAAGAATGAATTCTTTTTTTTTTTTCCTTTCTTCCTTCATATTTATCTTCCTTGTACTTCTTCAGAGTGCTCATTCTCACTGAATATTTTCTGATTCTGTTTTTTTTTTTTTCTTTAAAGATTGGCATGAAGATGAAAAAATAAGAAAATAAATGAATATATTTGTCTTCTGTGGAATGAAGTCATAGGGATGAATACTTAGATTCTGACTGGGCTCTCAAATGCATAAAACCAGCAAGGAAAAAAGTATCCGGACAAAATTAATCTAACAGTTCAAATATGCTTTGTCTTCATTTCTCTGTGCACAATTAACACTTGATTTACATAGCCCCTTCCTGACTGTTAGTATCAAAACACCTTCTCTACTAAAAAAAAAGAAAAGAAAAATTTGAACACAAAGTGTTTATCTTTTGTTCTTAGTAGTTTGAACAGTTGTAGTAAGAAACTTCAGATAGAAAGATCATTATGAGATGATAATTAATTGTATCAATACAATACTAGCCAACAGAAAGTGTCAGCATCAGGACTTGGTGGGCCCATGGATGGCATCACAGATCATGGACAAAGCTGAGTGTTGCAAAGATTGCTCTGGTATTCACAGTGCAGCAAGAGAAAGTTGTGGATCTGGCTATGTACTTGAATGAGTGTTGGTACGAGTGCTTCTCCAAAAGTAATGCCTCCTTTCTATTACATTGGCCCATGACATCAAAAGTGGAAGTTGGTAGTATGGCAGTAGAGATTGAACCTTCCTTCAAATATGCTGTTAAATGTTGTTGCTGCATGACAGAGGTCTGACAAAATTGCATCTGATATGGAACTGCATACGAAACAAAAGTATGTGGAAAAAAAGGCACCCACTGATATTCATTGGTGTATGCTGAATGTTTATGGAAACTAAACAGTGAATGTGAGCACAGTGAAGTGGTGGGTGGGGCATTTCAGCAATGGTTGACAGTGATGTGAAAGAAAGACAAGCCTCATTTTAGACAGCCATGCAGATTTTTACAAGCACAGCATGCAGGCTCCTGTTCATTGGTGGAACTGCATAGCTAATGGTGGTGACTGTGCTGGAAATACCGTTCTGCAGCTGAAAATATGCTTTGTCAAATAGCATTATTGTGGTCTTTACATCTATTGCAGTTTCTATGGAAATACATAGGAGACATTAGTTTCAGAGTGACTTACATATGGTAGCTGTGTTGTCTTAGAAGGAATCCCACAAACATCATCTCTTTGTTTGTTTCTAATCTACCTCAGAAACAATTAAGGATTATCTCAACATCACCTCTGCTACTAATTACCAGATTCAGTGAGAGATGCTGGCACTGGAACAGGTTGCCCAGAGATGTGTTTGATGCCCCATCCCTGAAGACTTTCAAGGCAAGGCTGGACCAGGCCCTGGGCAACCTGATCTAGCTGTGGTATCCCTCTTCATTGCAGGGAAGCTGGACTAGATGGCCTTTAAAGGTCCCTTCCAACTCTAAGGATTCTATGATTTCATAATCTCATCAATATATTTTTAAAATGTTGAGTAGAAGCATTTTTAAATTTTTCTATTGAATTGTGCAATCTGAATTATAAACCGAACTAAAGGAATACAGGAGGCTTAGCACTACTACCAAATTTCTGATGTGTATGCGTATTTATTGCCAGACCTTTTTTAACAGAGAAGAACTAGGATGCAGTAAATCAGTTTAGATACCAGAGAAATTGATTGTGATGCTCAATTTTACTATAATAGTCTAATCTAAAACACTCAGCCCTTTCTAGCTCTTCTGTACTCTTCCAAAATTGTTCCTAATGAGAACAATCTTCAAAAATGGGGCATTTGAGACAAGTTAATGATGCTATAGCTACTCAAGATAACCATTGTCTAGGAATAGCGTTTGCTGCCTAAGCAGAAGGAAGGATACAGTGAATAGATGACTAGTATCTAAGTTCTATAGCAATGCAAAGAAACTTAAAAGGAAAGACGTGTTAGCCACTATAAGAGCTGTACAGTTGGACAAAACCACTGGTTTAAAAAAAAAAAAAAAAAAAAAAAAACAGCTTTTTTTTTTTTTTTTTCTCTTAGAGAAAAAAAAAGAAATGCAATTTGGAATAAAAGAAAACCTAGTTTTGAAGTTCATTTCTAATATATTTTATGCCAAGCTAAAATCCAGGAATTGGGATTATCATTATTTTGGCATAACAGTTTTCAGCATTATTTATTTTTGATATTTGTTTCAATTCTTATCCACTCAATTTGTTCAAAGACAGTCTGGTTACCCTATTTCTCTCTCTCTCCCCTCTAAATTTTTATGCAATTAAATGCTTGCCTTTTAATGATCGGTTCTCAAGGTATAGTTCTGTATTGAAATATGTATCTTGCATGACTTAACTTGCTGTGCTTGATTTGCCATATTGATAAGTCTAATCTAAATGTGACCATTAGCAATTTCCCTGTAATTTCATAAAAAGATTAAACAACATCAGGAGACGAGACAGTTTCAGGCTTTAAATTAGTATCTCAGGGGAGGTTTGTGTGTGCAAGCTGCTGAAAACAAGATTTCTCTATTTAAGATAAATGATACACTTTTTTCTACAGTTCTCTTCTCTTGTCATTGCTCTAATCACTACAGCTCACCTGCATCTTGTGTTCTTCTTCTCAGGGAACAGAAACATATCTGAGTATGGAGAAATGGGGGTAATGTTTTTTTATTTAAAAACGAATAGACTCATGCAACCCACCCCAAGCCAAAAATCAACTTTCAGTCTTGGAAAGAATAGCCATAAATTGAAGAAAACAAATGTTGGCAACTTATAACAACATATTCCCTTGTGATGTAACCTTCACCTAACCCAATTCTAACTCTCCAGTGAAAAGGTGCATCTCTGAGATGTTCTTTGGCATTATCCATTTCCAAGTCTTGCTGTTCCTTTGGAGAAGGAAGCAGCAGTATCAGAATCTGTCCAAGCCTCTCTTGCTGGCAGAGAGGTATGCTGACTCCATTAGTGACAGCCATTAGAACAATGAGTGCTGTTTACTCCAGAAGCTTTTGGCTTCGAGACTGTACATGTATTTCTAACTTATTAAGTAAAATTGAAAAGACTGGGGAAAGACACTGTGTATTACATGCAGAGTTGCCATCATGTAGGGTGTTTGAAATACCTACAGAGCTGCAAAGCTTGCTCCTATTTCACAAATTAGTCCACCTGAATCAAGCAATCTAGGGAATGAGGGGAGTAGTAACTATCTATTTGAAAGTGATTTTAAGGAAAAATATTTTTCCAAAGTGAACAAAGTCTGTTTCCATTTTTCTTGTTGATGGGTCAAATAACAAAGTAAAGCACAGGTTTATTTCCACTGAGTCACAGTATCTGAAGTGACAACTACCTCCTAGAAGAGCTGGCATTGGAGGCAATCAGATTGGTGACTACAGAAAGTATTATATAAAAATTATAATTACAGTGGTATATTGTGATACTAAAAAGAAATCTAGGCTTTCTACTTTAAATAGTACTGCTGTGGTCAAGCTGTTATTGACCCCCCAGGAACTGTTATTGTCTTCTGGTGTCATTGCCATGTGCAAACCCATCTGACATTAAATTGTAGGTGATTAAGTCTGCAGTACCTCCTCTGTTTGCATCACCTTGCTCTGTTTAGTCTTCTTGGTTTTAAATCAGGGTTTAGAATTGGACTCCAGGTTTTCAACTGACCAAATGAAGAATGATTTCCTCCCATGAGTGTGCTATATAAGCATTTACTATTTTTTAACAATAACATTGTCAGGCTATAGGAATACTTTCTCCCTCATTTATATTGTGTTGTCTGACTTCTTGTTGGCATGCCACCATAATTAATGATGCATAACTACATCTAATTGATGACAAAAAGCTGTAGCACTCTTCTCTTTTGTTAACCAGGGGCAATTATCTGTAAATAAAGTCACTCCTCTGAATTTCTCTACATTTAGTCATCACTTGTATATGTTTTTTTATTTAAAAAAATCTATTTCATCAAAAGGCTGATTCCCTCCTCTAGTAGTCATTCACTGACAGTCATCAGTAGTGAATCAAGTCTTGCTACATAAGCTTTCCTCTACTACTCTCAGGTTAGTTTCTTATAATTAAAAGATATTTCACAGTTTAGGGGAGAAATCTTGTGAGTAATGCTGAAATAGTTGGCCTGCAGATGTTACAATTCCACTAGGACCCAAGGTCAGAACTTAACCCAAAGGTTAGAAATCCCCATAGGGAAGAGTAGGTCAAGCTTTTCTTGACAAAAGGCCTTCTAATGACTGCTGTCCTGGTACATAAGTTAGAGATTTGTTTTTGACAAACATAAATCTCTTCTGGGTATTAAGACTTCAGTTCATATATCTTTAAACTAACACTCTTTCTAATCAAGAGACAATTAGTAGAAAGGATGTGGGCTTTTGTTTTCATTATTCTAATGAAAACTTGTATCAAACCAACTTTGATGTCAGATAAGGAAAATGTATTTCTTCCATCATGTAGTTTCCTTGTAAACAGTTTTCTTCTTAACAGATCTTCTTGCTTATAAATTTGTTTCATTTTCAACCAAATATCTAAAAAATAATAATGTCACTGATATTGTTCCTAACTGTACCTGTGTAAGATTTGGCAGCTGCTTTCCCCCTTTAAAATCAGCATTTTTCCTTAGTCAATTTTTTGCTGTGTGAAGATAAGGAGCTAAAAAAGGTACGTATAAAGAAAACCTTAGGCTTCAGAGAAGTTGGATGGTTGGATGTTATTAGAGGTGGATACTATCTGAGAAGAGGTCTTTTAAAAATAAAAGAATGTTTTTCTGTGTCCTGGGCTTTGTGTAGGGCAAAATATCAAAGTAAAAAAAAGAAAAAAAAAAAAAGTACTGCAACAGAAATGTGAGATTTTAATGAAAGTGCTGGGAAACTGACTGACACTTGCAAGATTATTTCAGATATGCCAGACTTTTACAGTCACTGACAGCCAGTCTGTGACCTGCTCAGACGCTAAGCAGAGTAATGAACACGACTGAACATCCATCCTTGAGATGAAGACAGTAAATTCAGGAGTGGGATGTAATCTAGTGGGTGAATGTGGTATTTCTGTACTTCTCAAATAAAATTGAGCAATATAATCTGACTACAAGTAAGATCTATGCCCCTATTCCCACAATAGCAGATGAACACACAAAGGCTTTTTATGGTGAGTACGCTTAGTTGGACTATTCTAAAATCTTTACATCAATCAACAGGCAAGTGTGTCCTTTAACTGTACACGGTGAATAGTCTAAGGCAGGGTACTAGGTCTGCTGTAAAATATTTGTAGTCTCCATATCTGCTGAAATAAAGCTTACTATATGTCCCTTTAACAAAGAGAGCACTGGAGTGTTGAAATTACTTAGTGCTCATTATACAAAAACGGTAATAGGACTCCCACTATCAACCTGGTTACAGTGCTCTTGCATGTTTTCCCTCACTCCTCTCCCTGCACCTTTCCACCACTGAGACTGATGCAGCGTAATGCATCTGCTGTGAGTCACGGTGTGAGCACAGAGAGCAGTAGTGTCTGGAAATTCAGTCACACAAACTAAGTGAATAATGTCACTTTCCTTTGCAGTATTATGACATCTTGTGAAAAAATAATCAAAGCCTCTTCCTGCAGCAGCTCTTAAAGAAAGATGACAATAGGCAAATGTCCCATTGCAGAAAGTGCTGGAGTCAAAGCAGGGCCCTAGAGCAGGACAATTATTTCAATTATCTGAAATTCATGATGAAAAACAGCAGCAGCTTTCAGGAAATATGCATGAGTCTGGCAATTGCTTGATCAGTTATGACAGTCACTGCCAAATATCATGTCCTGTTGGGTTTTTCAAGGGAAAGGCCTGGAACAGGTGGATTATTTTAGTTACCTATGCAGCATCACAGGAGTACACCATGGCTCTCCAGAGATCAAACAGGCCACCAACTGCTTGATTAAATATGACATCACTGGCAAATATCACAAGGCTGTAAGAAATCACAGCAGAGACAGAAAGGGAGTGCATAGAGCAGATGGATTGTTTCAATTATTTGGGCCCCTTGATGAATAAGAACCTCAACTGCCATCAGCAGATCCCATGGCAGGCAAGCAATAACTGCATTGCTATGACATCGCTCTAAGATCTGATATGGCTTAAGTATTTCAACAGCTGCAAAGCTTAGATTTGTCTTAGCATTGGCTTGACCCACAGCTAGCTTTAGTGCTGAGAACTGAGCACTGAGAAAATAGTTCATGAATGCTTCCAAGCACTTCATGGTATTTCATAGTTTTTCACCACTACGTAGAGAACACTGAACGAGCACCAGGTTCACTCCCTGACAATAATGTTCTTGTATTGCACTTTTCAGGAGGAGTCAGCAGAGAGCTAAGATCTGCTTACCATCAGGTGCCAAGACAGACCACAATATCTTAGACCTGTTCGTAAATCTGGGAAAGCCTGAGTATCCAGAAAATGATCCTTAATTATAGAATATATGAGGTTCAAAATCTGATAGGTATGACATTTTTTACCTGAGAGGTCTCTCCCATTTTGACTTCAGTCAGTCATCTGCAGCCTGTAGGTACTCTGCCTTAATTGCTTTTATTTTACACTTGTGATGACAAGTTTGATGTTAACAAAAAGGTACATGATAACTTACGTCGCTCGCCCCTTTCAGATAAAATTATGCATTGACTAGAGTACAGAAATCTAGTTTACACACAAAAAAAGCTAAAGAATAGAAGACACTTCAAAGAATTAGTAAACTTTGAAGCTTAGAGATTTGTACAAGGCAAATCCCATCCAAGTCTTATCAGATTTAAAGTCAGATCTGCTTTCATCAAGCCTTGAAGGCAGAAGAGAGTCAATAGGAAACTTTTCTTTGAGCCATGTATGTCCTGTTAACATCTTTCAAAAAAGTTAATGTTATAAAGGATTTGATTTCTGCCCTTCATTGTCTTTAAATTCACTTCAGCACAGAACTGATAGAGTAATATTTCCTTGAAGTAACTGACCGAGTTATGGGAGCTTAGGTGGGGGCAGAGAAGCATCATTTCTGTTGGAAAATAAACAACAAATCCTTTGTACTCATTTTAATCCTTCCTACTCTTAAACTGAAAATAAATAGAACCATAGAGGAATCAAGGAGATTATTTAACTATGTTAATTATAGAAAACATAAAACAGAAATTAAAAAATTTCTGGAAGCTGAGTTATAAAACAACAACAAAAAACCATAAGCCTTTTCCTTCCAAATCATCTCTCTTAAGATCAGTTAAGGAGGGTATTGATTACATTCGACCTCAGGAAAAAGTAATCCTCGTATCCTTTACCTGATCTGTCCATTTCCCATAATGGGGGCAACCACTTCTAAAGTGAGATCAAGAAATGGCTTTTGGGAGGAAGAACTGTCTCAGACTGAGGAGGAAAGCTGAGCTTTTCCTTTGATTCTTAATGATCTGAAATCTGCAAAGTGCCAGACACTTGTCACTTCTGGTCATTTCCAGCCAAAATTGAGTAGAAACTATCAAGAAAATATTACTGCCTGGGTTTACAAATTTTGGATAACGGGTGATGCTTTCATAATATTCATGTGACTGTTTGAAAGCAGCTGTCCCTTTTTCCTTCCTTTCTCTAATCTTCAAACCACCCAGTCAGTACTGCTCACCCTGTGCTGTTCAAAGTCAGGTATGGATTGAAGCTGCTGTCGCGTGCTTTAATTCAGATCATGTTATGTCTGTCCCTAAAAAGCTGTGAGTCAGAATGCCAACAGTTTCATTGCTAGCTTAAAAAATCATAATACTATAAATTATCAGGGTTGAATTATAGCCTTTCTCATCTGTGATTCACGAAGCTGAGACAGGATCATGTTTCATGCTTTTCTTCAGTCCGACAGACCTTGAAACTTTCTTTTGAGGTGCTTTTGTTTTCCTTTAAAAAAGCACATTTCTTTCAGAAGCAGCAGTTATAGTAGCAATAAAATTCGTTCAAGTGTTGTAATGAAATAATGAGAATTGGCAGCCCTACTTGCAGAGAAGGATTCACATAGTGTTTTTCTAAGTGATTGCTGAAGATCCACTTCCTTGTAGTTTTTCTTTGCTGTACTATTAGAGCGAGACAGGATTGCCCTCTTGTTCTAGAAATAGTTCATCTGAATCAGGTGTTTGGCAGGATGGTGAAATAGCAGGTGGGAAGGGGTGGGAGGCCAACAGCTGGTAGAGACTGGGAAGGTGGAAATAGTTTAGAATGATGCAGAAGGAGAAAGATGAAGACTAAAATTAACGGGACTCATGGAGAATAGTACGTACTGCAGGGAGAGACAACCTAAAGAGTAAAAGGAGATAAGGAATTTGGACAGATGGAAGAAAGAAATAAGTGAGTGTTTAGCTCAGGGAAGGTTGGGGAGAAGGAAATGAAATGAGCAAAGAAATAATTGGAAGGCTTTATTTAGAGAAACATGGAATGGAAAAAAATATAAGCAGTGTAGGTGTAGAATACTGATGGGTGAATGTTACACTTTTTTGTGTGTGCATATGTGTAATCGCTGATTGCAATTGCAGTTTTTTCTTCATGTTGTAAATTCTCAGGTACCATAACTGTCTTTTTTCCTCACAGAGGAAAGTTTGCTTGCATTTTGTCTGGTAAGGTAACTTAAGTTGGGTACAGGAACCTATTCATATTCTAGATTATTATGCTCAAAATCTTTTGTAGTAGTGTAGCATATCTGTAGGGTGATATTTCATATTTTTTAGCACATGAAAAAACACTAGCTATGCACTTTTTAAACAATGCTGCCAGCACACTGGAAATATTGTGGTCATTTGTGTGGTTTTCCAGAAAGTCTTTTTCATCTTGGAAGGCTTTATATCTAAAACTCTGACCAAAGCCCAGAACTGTAGAAGTGGTTCAATATGCTATAGTTTTAATTGAAATAAGTCATTTACCATTTTGCACCTTTGAAACAATGCTCTCATACAGTGGTCCTAAAGATAAAGCCATTGAAGATTGTATTTGAAGGAATGAAGATAGTTTTTATCGGTGTTCTTTTAGGATCGACCACAAGGACCGAATAATGTTCCCAAAGAAATGCATTTGGATGAAGATGACTGAACATGCAGATCCAAAGGCCCTTTTAGGATATGGTGAACCTTTGGCCTTGGATGAAGAGCGTTCTTGGATGAAAGAACTCCAGCTGAAAGACAAAGTCTTTGCCTTTTCCCTTGAGACTTGCAGAGATATGAAAGAGATAAAGGAAACAAAGATTTGCAGCTGAATTCTTGCAGGGTGCAGTTCTAGTGGCTGACAGGCACCCAGCCGGCCTGCCTCATTACTGTGGAATGTCACATGCTTACACCCCTTACTGTTCTCCTGCAACTCCCTAAAACCCTCACATGCATTTTGGCTATTTCTTTCTGCTATTTGCAAATTACATTTAATTGCATAGTTTCTGTATTAAAATTGGTTCTCGGACTCAAGTATATCTCATGTAGCTAAGAAAGTAAATGCAGAAAATACATACTGTACTTGGTTCATAAAATTATCATATTTGTACCAGGAACTGAGGAGGTAATTAAGTAATAATCTTGTTTTTCTTTAATGGCTTGCCTAAACTGAAAATACCAATAGTTCATTGAGTCAATGAACTGACATTCACAATGTGGTCAGCCATAGCTACCTGGTCATTTGAATGGATTTTCTACTCTAACATATTGAACTATGTTAAATTGATATGAAGAAATCTAGGGACTTCATAAATTTCCTTACTAAATGTTCAGTGTACTGAAACTTGGTTATACTTTTGACTATCTTTCTTTACAAAGTGTCCTTATTTTCACTTTTTGTTATAAAAAACAGCTCTTCTAGACAGTTTTTGTTTAAATTCTTAGAGTATAATTTGATTTCGTTAACAGTGTTTGTTGTTAGAGTTGAACTTCAAAGTACGTCTGATACCTAACATGTTACTACCTAATGGATTTTCTTAATTGAGAACGTGTCTGAAAACAAAGGCTACACACAGAGAAATGCTGTACCAAAATTAAAGAGCTTTACTCTCCCTGCATCAGTCCCCACAGAGGGAGACCTAATTACCTTCACTGTTGTAGAAGTATAATTCTGCTTATATATCAACTCACATGCTATAGTACCTTTCATGCTAGATAGGAATGTGTAGTAAGTATGTTGGAATTCAGGCATCTGTGGTATCTCTGCTCTAAAGTGTAGCCACCAGACAGGCTTCTCAAGGGGCAGACCTGAACAGCGTAGCAACTGTTTTAACAAACCACCACAATAAGAAGGCATTTGCCTGCAGGGTAGCCTAGGTAAGCCCAGCATTATCTGATAAGGATGTATTAGTCTACTTCTTTCAAAAGTCCTCTGGAACATTTTGAATATTTTTCTTCAACAGCTATGTCTTATTGCCCAGCCATCCTTGTTTAAAAGCAGTTCTAGAAGCTGTTTCCAGCTAAGCAATAGACTTTTCTAAACAATAGTGCAGATGCTGTCTCTTAAAGGTTAGCTTTTGACTTGAAGACCTGTAGACAATAACCAGTCTTTGATCAGTGATTTCACTTGCTTGTTTTCTCTGCTCACATCTCTCTATTTTGTCCCCTACCCCTCCTCTTTGGCCCTAACTGGTCATAAAAATTATGCATGACAATTGGAAGTGTTGTTGGCTGCACGGTCTCTGTATGGGCTGACTAATATAAAGTAATTCATATTGAGATGCATATGTATGTTTGTATGTGCAAGACATTAACTTTACTTGCATTGAGCCTGTTAGAATATGGATGTACACAAAGAAAGCTATGACTAAAATTTCAGATATCTAGATACTGAACAATTAAATTTTATTGTTTACTCTTGAGCATTGATGTACTAATGCTGTTTTGTTACTTCCCTAATAAAAGAAACCTTTTTAAATGCTTTGATATTGAATAATGTTTACAGCAAAGAGGCCTGGGCTATTTTTCCAAGAGGAGACAAAAGGCAGAAGATATGGCTGTTTCTTGACCTAAGCAATATATTCCTACAGTGGTGTATGGGCAGGACTTGACAAGTGATCATATCCAAAACCATGGGTTAACTTGGAATAGCAATCTGACTTAATTTTCCCACTCTCCCTTTACCACTGTGAAGATTGACCAGAATTGCCAATTTTACTTGTTTCTCTCATATCACATCATGTTTTTGTATTGTTGTCCTCAGCAAGAATGGTTCTACATCTGTTTCAGGATCAGCTGCAATTAAAGAGCTATTTTATTTTCATTGTCTGGTCTAGATGGGTATGGTTTTGGTCCAGCTTCATGCTTTGTTCTAGTGTCTGAGATGTCATGTTCTGTCCAAGGTCTGTTGCTGAGTATAAAAGGTGAATAGTAATCAGGATTAGATCAGAAGATGTTTCCTTTTTCTTGTGTTTTCCAGGTATTCCTGAGACACATTTCTTTTTTTTTCCCTGGGGTTAAGAGTCAGTGTAGCAGAAATGCAAGTCACAGCTTGAAGCAGTGATTGAACACCTGGTGGAAGGCAGGGCCAACCCAGGGGAGCTCAGGTGCATTCAATGTACTTGAGTGGCTGGAAGGGCTGGAGCCAGGATCCACTCCTTCCTTCCCAGACCTCATTTAAGGGTTGGCAGTGGAGGTAAGGGTATCTCACTGAAGATCCCTGTACAACTGAGGCCCTCCAAAGGTAAACTGCTTTTTTTTTTCCTTTATTTTTGTGCCCATGGCAGTTGCACTTGAGCAAACCCTCACTTGCTGCAGCCTGGGACCCTGCTGTTTTGCTGTTGTTGCTGTGCTTTCCTTTGTTACAATTAGTAATGCTGCTGTGTTGATAAATTGTCAGTTTTTTTGCCTGGGAAAATGTTGTGGGTATGTATCTCCTTGGTCACTAGTGTGGCTTCCTTTAATGTTGATTGAAACTCACCATGCTTATCTACTTGCACGGTAATTGCTTAGCTAAAAGTGCTGTGTATCTACGTTATAACTGTGAAAGAACATTAGAGGCATAATTTGTTGTTTTTAAAGCTGTATTCCAGGAAGGATTTGCCCTTGTATGTGTGCGTAGAAGTCTTTCAGTCATCTGGGTTAGGTGTATCTCAGACTAGGAAGGATGTGGGGGAACTTTAACTTGAGTTAGGTCCTAATTTTTTTTTTCTTTGGTGGAGGAGTAGTGGGGGTACTGGTGAGGACTCTTCACTTGTTTTTGAATCTGACCCTCGGTTCTTGACCTTGAAGATTCTTTTGCTGTAGGACTTAAGGTGGAAGAATTCAATTTTATTTCTGAGGCAAGACACAAACATCTTTTGTTTAAAAACATTGAGTCAGTCTTAAATTCATATGGGGGCTTTCTTTTAACTTCTGTTTTATTCTGTTTCATTTTCTTTATCATAGAGGCTGACAGACGCTGCACACAGAGTAGATGCTTGGTATTGGGGATTCATTTATCATGGAGACAAAACATAACAAGATCCTGAGGCTGAAAGTCAGAGAATTTGATCAGGAAAGATGATGCACATTTTAAGAAGCCAAAGTATTTTATTATTGGAATGCATCATTCAGGGAATATGATAGATTTTCCATTAGTGGAAGTCTTTGATCAAAACTGCTTATCTTTCTAAAAGAAGAGCTGCCTCAAGAGCAAGCAGCTCAGCCTGATGCAAGAGTTATTGACTGAGGGATTTTGTCCTTTTTTAATGCAGAATGAGTCAGATAGGGGTACCATAGTACCACAAATAGCAGCAGTTATTGTGGGAACCAAGATTAAACTTTCGCCGCAGAGGTGATGCTAAAAGAAAAAATATGAATGGAGCATAAAGAAACTCTTCCTTATGCTGCTAGTATCAGAGAATGTGTATGATGCATGCTGCAGATAAGTTTGTTTGCAGACACAGGTTACCAATAATATCAGTGTTGCCTGTAAAGGCATGTGGGCACTTTCCAGCAGGTAGGTGACTGTCAGAAAAAAATTGCAGAACTTCTAGCTTCATAGGCCAGAATGACAACTTCGTAAGCTCACTGCGTTCACATCCACTGTCTGATGTACATAAACGTTGAGCAAGAGTCTATGAATGCCAGTAGGTATCATTTTTTCCCACTTAGAGGAATCCAGTGACACACCTTTGTTTCATACACGCTTCTACATCAGATGCCATTTTTGTTAGGCTGCTCCTCTGCTGCCATCTGTCACATGGCAACAACGTGGAACTGGATATTGGTGGGAAGGTTCAACCTATACTTGCATTGTTGTGGCTTTTATGGACAGACCCATGTCTTCTGTCCAGAAGGACACTCTTTACATAGGTTACAACTTCTTTAGTTGTTTTTCACATGTCCAGGGATTGTGTAAGGGGCTTTTTGTGCAGTCTGTAGTGATTCCTTTTCATATATGTAGCCATGGAGTATTCATCGGTCTCCCAGATCTTACTAATCTGCTTTTTCCTCTGTTTGATTGTTGTGCACAGGCAGCTGAACTGAAAAACTTTAGTGCTTAACTCACTGCTATCTTTATGGGAATTTTACGCTTTAGTGAGAAGTTCCCTACAGTGCAAGAAGTATCAAGCTTGGTATCATATAGGTCTTTCCTTTGTCTTATTTAATGATTTAACCTTGTTTTTAGAAATGTGACAGCTTTTAGTTAGATACATTTGTAATAATTGTTCTCGAATTCTACATCTTTTCCTTACTCAAGGAGAAACAAAATCTATTGTTTTTTAAACTGTTGTATATTTATTGTGAAAATCCATTACTGGAAATATGGGTGTATTTAGTCTTATACTGATAAATGTCCTACTTCTGATAGGTGGAGCTATACAGCATTCCTATTTCTGATTATGTACTCCACCTACTGATAGGTGGAGACGTGATGGTTTGTTAACTACTATTGCAATGTGATGTTGGAGAAAGGAAAGAGTGAGCAAAAAGAAACTGCAAAGAACTGTTTTGCTTTGGATGTTGAAAAATGGCTTTCTTTTAGCATAGTAACAGTTTGAAAACCTCAGAGGGGCTACTTACTCCTAGATATTTTCTGCAGGGAAAGTATGAACAGTAAAGCAGTATTGACTCTGGTATCAAGCATGGTAGTTCTGCTGTTTCGTTGTCCCTGTTTTTTCCAACATGCTCGTAGCATGTCCCAGGAAGCTTTGTGGTCCAGTTTCTTTGTGGTGTATGGGACTGTGCTGCAGTTCTGAAGATAATTGTGATTCTGCCTTCTCTGTGTTCTGCTTTGTAATAAGCCATGCTGCTGCCTCATTATGACAAATGTCACATTTTGATACTTTTTCCTTTGTATGAACCTTTATATTCTGTTGCTCTTCAATAGTGCTCCAAAAAACTATATGCTTCAGAGCCAAACACCTAGGCATTCATATTTCTGCTTTCAAACAAGGGTGAAATATTTTTAAAAAGAGCAGAACTAAGGCTGGAATCCTATGATCTGTTTATTTATCTTAGTGCTCAGTGCTATCTAGAAACTTTGTATGAGGCTTTCAAGGGCATTCTGAAGTTAAATATGCAAGTCTGGGGAAAATTCACAGGAATTCTATCTTGTTTCTCTGGAAATTTCTACCAAAACTTCTACCAAACTTTCAGCTATTGTTCTGTCAATTTCAGAACTAATTTTGAATATTCTGAGGTGAGATGACAAGGGAAGATTTTGTATTATTTCATGATTTAACTTCGATGTGATACTTGCATAGTTGAGATTAAATGTGAATATCTGGAATGAAGTGGGTTTTTAATGGCCACAAATTCATAGATTCTATCCAGAGGACATCATCAGCAAAGTTCTCTGTTCACACTGAAATCAAAATGTTTTCATGATCTTAACTTTTCCTGTTTTCTCTCTCACCTTCCTTATCCCCCAGATTTCATTCTATGATTCTATGATTGCCTTGCCACAAGTTATTCACTTTTTATGAGTATCCATAGGAAGAAAAGGGGACAGAAGTGATAGTCAGGTGATAGGCTTTGTTTTGTACCAAGTCATACAATTTAGTTTTTCAGATAACAACAAAAAGCCAACCCCAAAACGCAATGTAGGTTGTCAGAAAGCTGGCACTCTAAATACCAGAAAATATTAACATCTATTGTCAGGAAAAATAAAAAGTATGAATCATCCTGTCTCTATGACACATTTCAAAACTGCTATACACAGCACAAATTATAGTGTGTTTGATGGTATCAGAGATAATAGCCCTTGAGAGTTTGTCTCGAGTGCCCAGCATCCCTACTAAAAGGGTTCAATTGTCTTGGCTTACAGTATAGTGCTTTAGAGAAAAGATTAAGGTTCTCTGAGGTCATCTTTGCTAAAAAAATAAAAGCTGATACAGAATTATTGTTAACAGTTTCATGTGTTCTGTATTACATTCTTGCTGCAAAACAATGATATCTACCTGTATTAAAAAAAAAAAAAAGGAAAAAAAAAAAAGTGGTATATTTCCTTAGTGTCTTACAACATGTTTCCACAGAGCGATCTTATTTTACCCTAATCTCCTGCACAATCCTACCTTTAAGTCCTTCAAATTCCTCATAGGCATATCAGGAATATCCCTGTGCTAAGAAGACAAGTGGGTCCTAAACAGAGGAATCAGAAATATTTCTAGAAAGGCTGAAATATAAAAGACTCGCTTGTCTGAAAAGCTTAGGAGGAATTGCCCTCCTTTAGAAATGCCATTGCCTTCAATATTATTTTTATTTTTTGCATTGCCCTTAGCTGATGGTCTCTTGTGCTGAAAGGAGATAAGGAAGCAGCTTCGCTGAGAGCTGTAGGAGATGGCAGTCTTCCCCTAAGTGGGCACTTGCAGCCAACATCTTTGTTTCATTTCCAGGGAGAACAATAAGAGATGAAAAGTACTCTGACCAGTGTAGTTCTTCATGGAAATTCTGGAACTGTTACTGGCAACAATGAAGGAAAAAAAGTTGTGCAGTCTTATGTGTTACTGTGAGTTACTTTAAAGAAAAAAAATCATAAATGAAATAAGTGCAAAATTAGTTTAAATCATACAAATTTTTGGAGGAATTTGTTTGTCTGTTTGGTCAAGGTTTTCTGTTGCTTCTCTTTTTCTTTTTGTCTTTTTTTCCCAATCAGTTAAATGACTCAATTTTAACTCCTTTAAACTCATAAACTAACCCTTGACTTTCTATCAAATATCAACGGGGTAAAAATTCACCCATACAAGAAGGAAAAACACTCTGATATTAATCACATAATTATTTGATTTCTTTTTCTTGTGGCAAAATAAAATAATTTTTGCTTTTAAGATAGAACTTACTCTAACTGCAGAGGTGTGAGTCCTGCCTCTGTAACAAAATGTTTGGTAAAAGGATCCCTAAGGAGGGGATCATTGGGTAGGGGTGGTCACAAATTCCATGTGGTTATTGAAAATAGAAATGAAGCAGACAGCAAGAGAAAGAGGAGGGTGTAGAACATCTTAAGATGCATTTGTTAATATATTAATCTAATTTGATATAAAAAAAAATAATAATTGTAAGTCAGGTGGGAGAACATATATAGATTGCTTGACATATGGTATGCATCTTTGAAGAGAAAAAGGTCACTGTTAAAGTGTTGTGTTTTTTTTATACAGGCCTGTCTTAAGCCTCTCTGAGGTTAACTGCAGTGCTAGAAAATACAAGCAGAAGTCCTTTAATTACATTCTGTTCAGGTTGTCCTCATCGTTACAATGTCCCAGTTGCCTCCAGCAGTTCGTTAAGGAAGGCAAATACTACACAACTTATCCTTTGTTCTCTTGACCCTGCCCATCTAAAGCAACTGAAAACCATGGCAAGTTGCTGATTCTGTTCAGTTTTGCACTTGACCAACAGGACTGCATCTCTTAAGTCAAAGAACCTCCATAAGCCATTAGACACAGAACTGGAAAGAGCTCAGCTGAGTGCGCAGTTACAGCAAATCCTTTTCCCTTAAACTAGTCAACCTGAAGACATTTCGTGTGGATACGATTAAAGTGGAATGGGATGTAATACAGGACTTCTCTCTCTCTCTGATGAGATTTTATTTGTGTCCGTACATTCTACTTGAGCTCTTTTCTCCTATGAAAGAACAGAAAATGAAGCTTAGCTTAAGTCTAATGATGTTGAAAGGGTAAATAACTTTCTTTTGAGAGTGAAAGGTGCATGTGTGTATGATGATGCAATATGGTAGAATAACTTCCCAAGAGGAGTAACACAAGCACTGCTGTTCAAGATGGGTAAATAATATAGGTTGAAAATACAGAGTTTGGATCAAATGAGTGTTAAAAGAATATATCCTGTCTATATAGGTATAATATATATTATACATATATATAAAATATATACATATATAATGATTTTATGGCTTTTTTTAAAGTTTCTTCCACACTCTGAAATTACTTCTGGGGCTGCCACTGAATCTGCCCCTGGCCTCAGTGCTCCTCAGTATCTTGTCTGTTTGGGTCAATCTGTGTCATGAAGACAGTTTTAGAGTTGTAGGCACAAATGTTTAGTAAGAACATTTCAAAGAGAAGCTTTTGCTGGCAGAAAGCATGTTTGTGCAAACTGATGATGACATAAGCAGCATCTTGGGTAACATAGCCTGAAAATGAAACTGCTAAGAAATCTTCAAATCAAATGCAGTTGTGTCCAGGAGGAAATCATTTGCATTAGAAATTGTGCTGTAGCTTACTGCATAAGCTTGGCAGCCTACACTCCCCCTATTCTCTGTTATCTTGTTAACATTATTACTTGGGAGCCAGAGTCAAACACTTATATTGGGTAACAGTTATGAGTACTTGACACAACGTCAGTTAAATGTGGTTGTTTTTTTTTTTATAATTAGAATTTTGACAGGAAAGAGAGGAAGAGGCACAAAATGAGGAATTAGTTATTTCCTGTGCCTCTGTCATTGCCCACATTAGGCTTCACTGATAGGTTTTGCATGATCTCATGGCAGCCTCTTCCCAGCAGCCTGATCTCTGCCAGGTTTAAAGACAGGATGAGTAAGAATAAGAAACGATGAGAGAGAAATGTTGCTGGTTGGAGAAAGACCTTTTAAATTATCAAAACTGCAAGTTTGGTTTCTTGTTAAGTTAATGTTATTTGGGTGTTTACACTAATACTGGGAAATATACCTATAAATAAATTAACTGTTGCTTAAAAGTCATCAATAGTCACCTCTGATTTCTATTATGAATTTCCATTTTTTGTGGGTTATTGTGTTGTTTTTTTTGCTTGTGCATTTTGCATCTGGAAGCTTTATATATGTACACACGTACACACGTACACACGTATGTATGTATATTTTTTTTTCTAACTCAGTGCCTTCAGGTAGAAAGTGAAGCAAATTAGCAGGTATTTGTACCATAGGTGGAACAAAGGATCTGCACAGCTCTATGGAAATCTCACAAAGATTTCCTGAATACTTACAGCATCGTACGAACATCGACACCGAATCCAACAGATGTAACTGACAGCTCTATAATTTCACTTTCCAGCATAATATTCTTGGAACCTCATAGAAATGCAAAATTAATTCTTGCTAACAAATGTACAATGTTATAGGTATTTACACTTCCCTTATCAATGAATTCAGAAGTTGACAGAAAGAGGGTCAAATCACACATACTCTTGCTAAACATCACCAAAAATTATGATTATAAATCAAATCTGTACATTTCAAGTTGTATTCTGAAACATTCTATTTGTTTTCTCAGGATTAGTCATGTGAAAGGCACTGGAAAATGGGTATTAGAGTCATTCTTATTCTGCAAGAAGTGTATTAAAAGCCACTGATATTTCATGATAGCAGCATAAAGGGGGAAAAAATGACTGTATCTAGTCAGATAGGAATACCTTACAGTCTAACCAGAAATCAAACATAATCATATTTCTTTGAGATGTTTACAAGCTGTCAAAAATTAAGTCATAGGAGAATAACTCTAGTTCATAAGTAAGTAGATAAGATCAGATAACTGAATTGATATGGTTTTGTAAATTCACATAGAGTGCTTTTGTTCTTTCTTGGCTTGCTCTCTCTTTTCCCTTTTAGGATTGTTCTTCTATTGGCTGAATATTTAGTGAGAAAAATATATGCAATGTAGGATTTATGAGAGCTTCTGACATTTATGGTATTTTTGATTAACACTTTTATTAGACTTGTCTGAAAAATAATTCATTATTTCAGTTTTTCTTTGGAGTTCTCTAAAAAGCAGCCGTGATCATCAAATAGATCATGGCATGTAATAAAAGCCATACAGCCAGTAGTAGAACATACTGTCACATAACCATTAAGACTGTTCTAGGAGCCAGAATGTTGGAACTAAGAGTATTTTTAATGACTTGAAATTGCTTGAAGTGCTTTCTGAGAGTAGAAGGGTGCTGATTTATTTATCTAGTGTACTTAGCTAAATTAATTTGGATAGAGGTACTTTGGTTTTAATCCTCTTACAGTGAAATTTATGTTAATATTTTTAGATGGTGCATCATTTTCTTTGAAGGATGGAGTTAAATGATACTGGTTTGAGCATTGTCATTAAGCAAGAAAATGTGAACAAACTAGCCAAAAAAAGCATTAAGGACTGCAAGATTACCTGAACCATAGTCATAATTTTTAGAAGTGACCTTGCAAGAAATGCAACATTTCAGTAATATTTTCTTTTTTTCTGTTTAATTGGTCTTCCAGAATGGTAAAAGTCAGTAGTGCAAGTGCATCAGCAGGCATTTAAGTAATATTTTAAGTTCTATATGAATAAATATATTGTTCCATCTTTCTCTTTGGGTTTTTTTTTTCATTGAGTTCTTCAGGCATCCAAAAGCGACGAGCTCAGAGCTGTGCCTGGCCCTGTTGCACAGCCTGATGGAGGTGGAGGCTTGTGCTCTGTCCTACTTGCTATTTGTTAGTTTCATCTTCTAAAATTAATTTTTATTTGTAGATTGTTATAAAAATTACTAAGTGGAAGTGTGTTAACCTGAATTTTGTAGGTGTAATGAGCAAGATAAAGGACTTAATGTTATTGATAATAGTCTACTAGGTAAAAACACAGACTGCTCATCTGGGCTTATCTCCTTGATATCCTTTTTATTATTGTTTTCTTCCTTATTCTACATTCCACGTTGTTTTGTATGTGAAACGTGGTAGCTTAGTGTCCAAGCATCTTTCTCATTAACTGCTATGGTGATAAAGATTGCCTTTATCACTAAGAGCAGCTCTTACCAAAACCTTTTCCTATATATTTTGTAGCTCTCACAGACTAACTTCACCTAGTATTCTGACTTCCTCATAATCTTTCCTCTCCTCTTTCTGAACGTTTTCATTAGTTGGATCCTTGCTGCAATCACTGTAGCATCTAATGTCCTCCGTGGATGTCTTTTCCTCCACAGACAAGGTGGCCTATTGGTCAGTAAAGGCTTTGCTGTCTACATCTGCTTGTTCTCTTAGATTTGACTCTAGTAAAACAGATCAATTTCCTGGTTTAGAAATAAGATTGAAAGGTTATTTTTTTCGTTTTTATTGACTCTTGATTACAGATTGCCCAGTGCCCACAAGCTCGTTTGGCAAAAATAGTTGTATTTTGCAGCCCAGCTTAGGCTATTTGTTCTCAGAATCTCTGGGCACTGGAGAAACTATGCAACTGTTACAGAATTTTTTTTTTTTAAAAAAAAAAGCCTGCTCCTGTTGTTGTATCAGTTTTACTTTCTTTGTTCATGGTCTAGAAAATTCAGACACAAATATACTCCTGTATTCATATATACATATGTAGAGTATGTAGATAGTAAGAAATTCCCAAGACAAAAGAAATGGCAATCTTCAAGCTAAAGACCGGTTGTAAACAGCTGTTTGACTAGTTGACTAACATAAAGGGTTAGTTTGGGATAAATTAACCTCTGGGAGGCATGCTAGCAAAGAAATATATAGTTCAAAGTTCTCAGCTGGATGGTGACAGTACTGGCTTACAATATTTTAAGCCCTCAGGGTCAAACCCTATCAACTGCACCTTTAACCTGAACGTTTTTTCTAAATAGCTGCCTGAGCAAGCTATTAAATGAGTCAGGCAAGCTATCCTGCTATTGAACCAAGGTGTATGAATTCAGAAGGGTGATTATTATTATTATTATTATTTTTTTTTTTTTAAGGGACTGGATTAGAAGATAGTATGGTCTAAAACTAATATTGAGTCTTGGGGTTTTTTTTGTGTGTGTGAGAAATAATTTATGGTAACTTTTTCAGCAGAATGCCATCAGCAGATATTGCAGGCAGGGCTTTCCTTTAGCCTTTGTACTAAAATTTCAGCACTTCGATTAAAAAGATTTTCACAAGTATCCGAAGGACCTCAGGGCCTGAGCAGTTTGGAGACCAGAGAAGAAGACTGGGGCTCAGGTGCAGTAAAGTGAACGTGTCTGTAAGGAACAACAACAAAAAAAACATTAATTAGGGCTGATGACCTTACTTACGTACTGTTTGTGGTATTCAGTATTTCCTTTGCTCATTATAAGAGATGCATCATAAAAGAAAGCAACCAAGACGACTAGTTGGGGCTGGCATGGACTGCCCAGAGCTGTGGGTGCTCTGTTCCTAGAGGTGCTCAAGGCCAGGCTGGATGGGGCCCTGGGCAGCTGGTCTGGTCCCTGATTTAGAGGTTGGCAAACCTGCATGCAGGGGATTGGGAGTGAAATGATTTTTGAGGTTCCTTCCAACCTGAGCCATTCTTTTATTCCATTGTTCTGTTAGTTAAAAAAGTTGGGATGTAAGCCATCATGTGACTCCTGTGTTTTGTTAGTGATCTTTTGGTCCTCTTTTTTTTTTTTCCCTCCCTTTCTTGCTCTAAGCTCAGCTCTTGTTGGTTCAGTCCCATGCATGTTTCTGCCTCTGAGGTTGGCAGCCTCGGCTCTGCTCCTGCAGCATCAGCCTGCCAAAGCACTGGCTCTTAGTTATTACAGAAATTGGCAGATGGAGGTGCTAATAGCTAGAGACGAGGTTGGAGACAGGGCTCTGCTTACTTCAGAAAAAACCCTCTAGCTGAAGCCCAAGCTGGCAGCCCATTTTGAACAGGAAAAGCGTTTGAGTCGCCCAAGTAGCTTCTGTCACTTCAGGGGTAGACGCGGGGAGTTTGCCTTGCATCTGTGTTAAATTCTCTTGCCAGTAATTTTGTGCCTCTTTGTCACCATGAAGAACATGAGGAATTTTCTCTTTTCTCTGCAAACACCTCTCCTTTTCCCTTTCTTGAGATGTAAACGTCAGCTTTTGAAGATGTATCGTGACAAACATCGCTCGGTGCTTCACTTTGTATGAACATAGTGAACTCCTGACAGATACTGTGTTTAGAGAATGAAAATCACAGAATATCCTGAGTTGGAAGGGACCCACAAGGATCATCGTGTCCAACTCCCCAGCACATGTGAGAGAAAAACATACTAAATATTTACCATCTAACCAGAAGTGAATGTGAGTCCTTCTCTAATAAGCAATTTCCTTTAATCCTTCATAAAACCCAGGGTACTGGGGCAATTCTTTTTCCATTGTTTTTCACTGAGAGGCTCCCATCCATCAAGCTGTATGAAGGAAGCAGTGACTCAGTTCCTTACATAGGATAAGTACTGATTTCCTTTCAAGTATTCTCAGTAACATACATGCATGCAAAATTCATTGGGATATCCTACTTCAGCTTGCATTTATAGCATTTATTCCAGCTTTTAAACTCTAGTAAGTTTTCAGTGTATTCAATGCTGTTCAGAATTTAAAAGATATTTGACATATATGTTGAACCAGTTATTGCCTTCAATTAAAAAATCACTTCAATGATAACCTGTTCATTTTTGGAAAAGGCTCACTATGAACAGACTTGTTATAACTGGAGTTTATGTGCATTTTTCCTAGCATGCTACTTACACGCTTAAAATTCAACACCAGCTGCAGCTATAAATTATCCTGTAAGATCTTACAGGATATCAGGAACATTTAAAAATTTCCCTTATTAGAGTATTCTAAGCTTTGATGTTATTTATTATCAACTAGCTGTAATATGTTATCATTTAAAACGTCGTGTACGTTCTTTTATTAATTGTAGGAAAAAAACTTGCACGTAGGAATAGAGGACAACTATACAGCAAGCAGCTTCTACACGACAGTAGTGTAACTTACTTAGACTTATTGTATACTTATTGTATATTATAACTTACTGTGATTTATGTAGGAGAAATTCAAAAGAAATAGTCAAGAGCTGTTTTAGTGTTGTTTTTTTTGTGATTTTTTTCTTTAATTTGGAGATTGAGAAATTTCTTGAAAGGAGGATATTATTGCATAAGTTTTGTAGAATGGCTGTCAAAATTGAAACTTTGACGAAGTGTCAAAAGGCACGGGGCTCTGTCTAACTCTGTATTTTTAGTATCCAGAGTTACTGAACCAGACTTTGCTTAATTAATAACTATAGGATGTGAGGCAGTTCCAGTACTGCTTTTTCTATTAACTTGCAATTTCCTTTAGGAAATGAGTAAACTGGGGGAGGGGGGAGGCATGGCTGCTGAGAATAAATGGGGTACCACTGTACATTGCCAAACTCATTTGAATAAGTTAACAAACACGAATTATAAATTGAGTAAGTTTAATTCCATAACTCTTACAGCACATTTTGTAGGACGAGCAGACACAGAAGACTTCTTAAGCTAAATGTGGTATGAGATTAGGGAAATCAAGAGATCATTTAATAAAGTTGATTAAAATAGAATTCCAATTCTAAATTCTACTTGGTATTTTATCACTATCAAGTACTTATTTATATAAGATAGAGAAATTTCAAATATAATTGACTTTTTTCAGTGTAATCTCCCTTGTTTCCATTGAATTTGTATTGTATCACTGAAACCAGTATCCAGAACACTGACTATTAAGAAGTTCTTAATACTTTGAAAAGTTAATTTTATCTGGCACTGAAAAAATCTGCCATGCGAATCTCTGGCTATTTTGTCCACTGAAATCCTGACTATTTAACTATTAAGACAGAGCTTGGTTTAATGTTTCTTAGAGATTTTTTTTTCTGAAGAACTGATAATCTTTGTCATATGCATTTAAAGCTAGATTACAAAACTTAGGCTTTGTTAGAATGTATATATGTTTGTTTTATGTGCGTGTTTAATGTCTATAAATGCCTTAGAGATACAGTGATGTCTGTCAACTTCACTGAAACTTGAATGACTGGATTTATCCAAAGATACTCTACAGGGACGAAGAGAAAAGGACAAAAAAAAAAAAAATGATGTTACTTAATGAATCATTTATTTGACTTTTGCTTGCTTAAGTCAGTATAGTTATATTCTGACTCTATTTTAAATGCTCAGATTTCAGGAAGCTCTTGTTTATATGTGCATCTGTAGTTAAGTCATAGGAACATACGATCACTGTTGAGTTGGAAGGGACTTTTAAAGGTCATCTGGTCCAGATTCCCTGAGATGAACAGGGACAGCTACAGCTCTATCAGACCTGACCTTGAATGTCTCCAGCTATGGGCCGTAGTCTTTAATATCAGAGATTATCATTTATGTGGGTACAAGTTTATAACATATATCTTTGTTTTAATTTGGCATGTGTATAAGCACACTTGAAATTATTTCTTGTTCTTTTTTAACACGTGCTACTGAGTTCATTTGAGTGTGTCTTGTTATTAAGTTTCTTTATTAAAGTCACCTTTTAATTTCCTGAGTTAATTAAAGATTTATGCTGTTTTCACAATCTCCCTAGTTGCACAATGGCAAGTATAGTACCCTTTACTCACTTGATTTCTTGTAATTTATCACCCTGTCAGTGGAGTTGTTGAACCTATTACTTCGTATTTAAATATTAGCAATGAGTGACTGAAACAAATGATGTTATAATAGTTAGCATGTGTTTGTAAGTGGTATGAAAGTATTATCTTAAATTCATACTGAACGTAGGTTTTGAGTGAATAGCAACATCTCATCCTGTCAGTCTTTGTCAAGGATTCAGTATAATGAAAGTATCAGGTTAGATAAAATTTTGCTTAACATCAAACATGTAACTGGTGTGGGATTGGTTTTTGTTGTGGTTCTTGTTGGTTTTGTTTTTTGGTCGTTTTTCTTCCTGCACTCTAAATTTAGTCAAGACTAATAGAAAACCTCCTCAGTTTATTTTTGTGCCAAATTTACTGTTGGCTAGTTATCTGCAGATTCAATATACACCCATATGCTGAATAAGAAGCCAGAAATTGACTACATCCAGTTTTGATGTGAAGTAACATGCAGATTTAACGAATGTGACATATGGGTGAGATTTAGGTAGTCATCAGATGTCTGTCCTTAGAGACAGATTTCAGCAGAGCGTAAATAGTAACTAAACTCATAGCTCTAAATGAGGACCACTTTTCTGTGTTGGAGAAGCCTGAAGTACTCAGAATGGCTTCTGGTCCGGAAAGGAGAAGTTCAGAGTTGATATAACCTCCAGGGTAAAACAGCAGAGAAGCGTGTGCAAGGACATCTTGTAGCTTATGCATCTAAATTCTGATGGCGTCTGAAGCATTAGGAAATGTAGATCTCATCTTTCCAGCAGTATCCATCCCTTAGGTAAATTCCTCAAAAAAAAAAGTACTATAAATTAGTAACATTCAGGTGCTCTGTCCCACTTGGAAAGGATTAAATATTCATCAACAGTTAATGTCTGACCATCCCCAAAGGTTATGGCAGACACCAGGGCTAGACCAGTTTCTTACTTTTAAAGAAACAAAGTGGGGACTGTTACTGATATTTTTTCCCTTTCATGGAAGTACTCGTAATCATTTGGTCTTGCCTCTGTCTTCTTTCTTAATCCATTCTCAAGACAAAGACTTTTTAAATAGGAATTCCTAATTTACTAGCCCCAGTATGAGCCTTTGGTCATATTCTTGCACATGACAATTAGCTAAAAGATAAACTGCATGATTATTCTACTGCAGTAGGTACCAACAAGAAACTGAATGTAAAGGCAGGAAGTCTACATGCAAGAGAAATGTCTTCCAGAATTTTCATACCTTCAAGTCTTTCTTAGGAGTAGCCAAAAACAATGTAAAAGGCACATCTGGAACCTGGAAAGCACTTTGACGTGGACTTATTTATCTTGGTGAAATATTTAGAAGTGGAGTGAGATGTCTAAAGTTTGTGGAACAGAAAATATGTTGAACCAGTTTAAATGCACATCGTATGTTACTGACTACAAGTTTTATTTCTGTTTTAAATAAATTTATTATCATCCATTTGATTTGGTTTTATCATAGGGCCGTTTTTCTGTTGAACCAACTTTAGATAGGCATTTCTCTTCCTTTTCATTCCTGTGGAAAAAACATGTCAGGGCTGGAGAAGGAAACGTTTGAAATGCCATTTATTTATTTTTGAACTGGCTCAGAACTGAGCATGTCATTTTCATAAGACAAGACAGAAAACTTCTTCCTGAATTTCTGAGGAAAATAATTCTTGAATCTAACTAGATAAATGAAGACAAGACACCATTTTCTTGTAGGCTGTCACGTTGGTAAAATGTTAAGTGATTAAATGTCTTCCATTCATTGTGGCAGATACAGTTCAATCATTTGTTTCCATTTGGGAAGCTGGAATTAGGCCATAATTAGCTGCATCAGTTCATTCTGGTTTTTCAGTCTCAGACTTGGCCACTTTGGCCCAATACAAATTGCATGCCTGCAGTTTTAAAATGAACTTACTGCCAACTTTTTGATTTTAGTATTGATTATGAATAATTTTAAATATATATCCTTAAGATTTACTAACTTTGTCCTGTGGAGAAACTTAAAAATCTATAGATAGATTACAGACTTCATGAATCAACATTTAAAAATTTTTATTTGGTATTTAATATACTGAAAACCATTATTTCTTAAAATAATAAGCTTTGCTTTATTGCTGAATGTTGCAAAGCAACTACTTAACATTCAATATATAGTTCTATTCCTATACATCAATCAAATTGTATTAAAATAAGAAAATACTGTCTTTTATACTACCTCTAATACAGCTTTTTAATATTTGGGTTATTTCAAATTGTTAGAAATTTTTTAGAAAAAAATGCAGTGACCAACTGTAAAAAAAAAAAAAGTGTTTTTTTTTTCTATGATGCCTTAGCTTTGTGCTTCAAAAACAGTAGTTACATCACAAGTTTGTGTTGCTATTAATTACTATTGTGTATGTAACAGTCATTGATGGTCATTAATAAAATAATAGAATATTTGGGGGTGAAAGGGACCTTAAAGACCATCCAGCTCAAACCTCTTTGCCATAGGCAGAGATCCCAGTCGGCTGCCAAGGCATAATCTTGAGCATTTCAGGGATGGGACATCCATAACTTCTCTGGAATTGAGCACTGTTTAGCTATGGAACTTTGGTGCTGTCGAAAAAAGAACTAGAAATATATGCTATAGAAAGCTTATGTATTAAATATAAATCAGAAAATACAAATAGTTCCTGCTAGATGAAATTATGAAGTTAGAAATTTTTACAGTCCAGTTTTGCAGTTGATTTGGTGGAAGCTAAGACATTGGTTTTAAACCCAAAGTATGCAAAAACTGATACAAGATTAAAAAAAAAATCACATCTCTTCTAAATAACTTCATTTTCTGACATGCCTAAAGAATTTAGTATGTAATCGATGATGTCAGCGTTACGCCTTTTTCAGCTTGACTTGCATAAGCTCTGACATTCAAGAATAATGTGCCCTTCCTAAAGTGGTATTCATTGAATGTTTTCAACTCTTATATGTCTATGAGCAAGAGTTTGGGAGGCCTGCATTACTCATAAATATGAGCAATGTGTGAGTGCTATAGATCACATGAAACAATCATCAATGAAAAGCTCTGTGGATCACGTTGCCATACATACATACATACATAATGCATATGCCACATGTTTCACAGAAGGAAAAAAAAAGTAATTAAGAACTCTGGTATGGGTTGATTTCTCTCTTTCTTAGATTACAGAGCCCAATTCCTTCTTTTGTAGCAATGAAATCTGAAGTGCAGAGGCTTGTGGTATTTCTCAGAGAAAAACTGAATTTTCTGAACTTTTATTTATCTAAACTTTTATTTTCTAGCTCCTAGATTCATGAGATAGCACACTAAACTGGTGCTAATAAAATACCAAGCATATATTTCATAGCTTTTAGGTGAATTCCAGGTCTTAAGAACTGTGGAGTGTCTTTGGCGTTTTGAGTCAGATATTTGCAAACTTAGACTAGGTCTCCAATGAGTGTTTTTTTTAAGTCTGGAACAAGAGTATGGACATGAGCAATAAGCTATCTATGACATAACATGGTATAGTGCATTATGTAGCAGCATGTGAATTTAATCAATTGCATGTATATGGTAATTGAAAGACAGATCTGCCATACTCCTCTAAGAATCCTGGTAACAAGTTTACACACAATGTGATGTTTCTTTTGAAGAATGTGAAAAATTTAGAAGAGAAAGATCTCAAGTTACACAGTCTGTTGCAATCAATGTGAAATGAATGTGCTGTAACAAAACTGGATTTTGAGGAAGATCACTCACAGAAAAGTAGAGCTGTGGAATAAAGAGGTGAAAATCCTCAGGGTAGGTCTCTGACTTGTAGCTCTGTTTTCCCCCTTCACGTCTTTTCTTTTTTTCAGCCTTGGTGGTTAAAAGTTAGTTTTATTTATTTTCTTTTAATGATCTTTCTTAACTACTAATGACTATGTAGTAGGGTTCTAATTACACAGATGCTGTCTAGAAAACTGTTCTAACAATTAAAGAATAAATAAGGTGCTTGAACTATAAAAGTCACAAGGATCCCTTGATGATATATTGGTGGAAAGCATAAAACAGTATCACCGAAATAATGTCTCTAAATCAAAATGTAAATATCTGCCTCTAAATTCACATCTGCCAAACTGTGTGAATTCTGTCTTGTTTTCTGTTCACATGACATGCTATTTGAAAGCATATTTTTTGTGCCAATGATGCAGTATTCATGTTCATCGCACAAAAAATATTGTGGATTAACAGGAATGGAGGTAATATCTGTAACTTTCATAGCTACACTGAGGTACTGAACCAAACTGAAACCCCTTGGTCTGCTCCTGTGCAGTAAAAATGAGTAATCCATACTGACACACATCAGTAAGTTATCTGCTTGTAAGAACAGAGGAAGTTTCCTTTTGTGCTATAAATTGCTCTTAAGCATGGACAACAACTTTGATCTCTGTCTCTTTGCCATGCGTATGAGTAGCCCTTAAGAAAAGAATTAAAGATTGGGCATCCAGTCTGGGGGAATGTATATGCCCTGTGACAGACAGTGTGCTAGGAATGGGACATATAGGTAAATATCCACTGCCTTAAATATATCTTTCTGCATGTTATAATAATAAAAAAAGATCTCCAGGTTGCATTGGCACAGTCTCCAGGGGGTGGTGAGAGACAAGATTTATTAGGGAAGTTACTTACTGTGCTTGGAGATGTTCAGAAACTCCTGTGGTTGCTTCAGGATATAGGAAGAGGCATGGAATATAATTAGGTGAAGAACAGCTTTGGCAACAGTGTTAAAGGAAAGTAGTTGATAAATGTATTGTTTAGAAACTATAGAAAATATGAAATAATTGCTCATGGGTAATCATCGATGTTCTGGAAGATCACAATCTTTGCAAATGCTGAGGAGAATGTGCCTTTCTTTTTTGGGGGAAAAAAGTTTCTATCTGAGGAATTAATTTGATTTATAAAGACTTTCTATTATTTTCATTGTAGGAAAGTATGAACTTCATTATTCTCACTTATAGTTATGGAATACATGACTTAGTATTGGTGAAGAGCTAAACTCTCTATGGAAGCAAAGGACAGCTATTTCTTTTGTTTTCCCATAAAAGCAATGCCATTGACTTAATTAGAGAGAATCCAATGGTCTACAATCTGGATTGTGAGTCACTTGTCTTTTTCCAATTACTCTCTGAATATTGAGAGAAGTCAAATATTTACAGCAGGGCTGAGTGGCAGCAGAAGGCCCTTACCAGCTCACTCACAGTAAGTGGCTGAACCGTGTTACTGAACAACGGTTTGTTTACAGATGGTTAATTAGGGACCTAACTGAATCCTTTAAAAGGACAGATGCAAATTGATTAACATCTCTATCATCTGCAAGAGCAGTCATTAATAAGAAACTCTTACAAAAAAAGTAGGGATATATCTAATTAACATCTTCAGCTTGCTCAGCAGTTCCCTGAAAATTAGGAAACTTTCTGAAGACCAAAACCAAAAGAAAATGGAGGAAAATCACAAATAATGAAGCGGCACTTAACATAGACGTGAGAAAAATGTTTAAAATATATAGAGAAAATGTAAAAGATAAAACCCAGTAATACAAAGATTTAATGGATGAAATGTTAATCCCCAAATTAAATTAGTCATTAAGTGTATGTTCAGACACTTCCAATCACTGAAGGTTACACAAAGTTAATTTTTTTTTTTTCTTGATTGAGGAAACCTATTCATCTACATTTCAAGTTGCATTACCTATGGTAAATTCATAGAAGTTTGAATAAGGACAAAATCAATTGGAATGTGAAGGGCAAAGATTACTTGAGCAAAGAGTGTGCTAGCTGATAAACAGACCAAAAAGATAGTGTTTGGAATTGCAAATTTCAACAGTAGGTGATTTTGCAGAAACAAGGACTTTACAACACTCACAATTGGAAGTCATCCAGAAATGTCACAACAGAAGAATCAGGAACAAGGGAACTGGAGACAGTAGAAACCTCACAATTTATGACCAGAGTACTAAAAGATGTCTATGAAATATTTTAAGATATTTATGACTCTAGAACCTTTTAGTGCAACTCATTTCAACGGATACTTGGGGATTTGAGACAATGGAACTGAGGAGATTTTTGAGAGGATTTCATTTTGAAGGTCTTTAAATTTAGATTGTATTTGCATTTTTGCTTCAGCATAACATTTCTGAGATTTCTGATGTCACAATTTGAAATAATGACATGCACTTGTGTCTGTGGTATGTCCACAGGTATAAGTACAATTTTTTTGTTTTATATTGTGCATCCAGTCCATGTGGAACACTGAGGAGGAAAAAAAAATAAGAGAACAGAATGGGAAACAAAAAGCACAAAACACCCTTTGTACACATGAAGAGGAATGGATTTGTTTTTTTCTAGGCACATACTCAAGATTATTGCATGCCAGTGTAGCTCTAAATGGCAACTTGCTCATTTAAACTGTGAGGGAGTCAGTCAGATGTGTTATAGTCCTTTGAGTGCTCCTGTCCAGAGGAGCTGACTTTCTTAGGCTGTGTTAAGAGCTAAAAATTCATTAAAATTTTTGTCCTCAGAAATCAGACATGCCAAATCAGCTGTTTTCACAATAGCATGTAGACAACTGAACCTTCAACTTCCTTGTAACCACAGCACGTACCAACAGCCCTTTCCTCAATTGATGTTGGTCGGGACATTTGCCATCCAATAACTGCATTCCTTGCATTCAGTCTCACACGATCAGTTCTAACCAGTAGCTCTGCCTTCATAAAACATGCCTGCAGTGATCTTGCTTTGTCACCTGTTTCCAAACCTTCCTTTTGCCATGCTTTCGTTAATCATAAAATAATTTATGGGATTTTTTTTTGTTATCTTCATTTCTGGCTCTGACAGCACATCAGAACTAAAATTCTGTTAACTGACTTCTTAGATAGGCTCTTCTGCTTCCCTCACTGCAAGGGTATTGTGTGTTGAAATTACCATTGGCACGTATTGTTCCATACTTGGAATATATTGTTCCATAATAATATATGCATCTAGTTGTCCTCTAATTGTATCACTGCATTTTAAAAGTGTTGTTTCACAGTAATGAAAAGCAGGAATCCTTGATGTTACTTGAGTCGTGGCTCAGGTTAAATTAAATTGTAAGCCTTGGATAGAATTGGTATTAGGAAAAAATGGTAGTTGCTTCACACATCATAGAGAGCCAAAAAGGTTCTGAAAGGTTCCAGCAAAATTATCCTATTTGAGCAGAAACACATTTAAGACTTCTAGAAAATTAGAGGAGAGTGAACACACAGCAACAGGTTCAGGATCAGAACTGCTTTGGAGTTATCAGAATTTGCTACCATCTGTCTTGATAATCTCTGGAGTCTGAAATATTAAGAGCATTTTCTTTTCTAAGGATGTCTCTGAAACAGAAAGACATCTGAGGTACTTTACCAAATATCTACATGATGCCTATATTCTGTAATAACATTTCTTCTAATTTGCTTGGGTAGCCTTAAATACAGTTTTCCATTCCACGTGGTATAACAGGAAGTCAGATTTGACCTGCTAAACTTCAGTCCTTGGTGCCCTGCTATCTGCCTGCAGTATTTTAATTGTAGCAAGGGAGATGTGGTTCCTTTGCAGATTGATCTGGCAGTGACAGCCACGACCTGTGTCACTGAGATGCAGTCAGGGATCCTGCACTGCTGGGCTCCACCTAGCTGCACTGGAGCCAGATGCTCAGTGTTTAACTCTCTAGAATGATTCACAAGTAATGCAACAGGTCTGAACTGCTGGTTTGGTATGGCTGGCAGCTGAAAGATGCTTCGTGAGTGACGCACGCGCTTTGCAAAGTCTTCTAAGGAGCAAAGAATGGCCTAATTGCTAAAGAGGCTGGGGCTGGCATTTAGGAACCACTGCTGGTTTTGTGCTGCTGATCTAACCACAGGAATTAGCAGTGGGTTCCTGTTTTTCACTGTTGCTGAACAGGAAAGCTCTGATTTGTGTGGCTGCCCACAGGAGGGGGGAAATGAAACAGCCTGGAGCTTAGCATTGAATGAATACAGCATGTGTCATTTTATGGGTGACTGGTATTGTGATACAGCATCTTTTAAGACCTATAGAAATCCTGTCTTGTAGTTGCTATTGAAAATAAATAACCAGAAAAGAAACATGTGGTTGATAACTGACTTTAGGATGCAGCGTAATGCAGAGCACTGTAGTTACAGTGCTAGCTAATAAAGAAGTGTTTGTTTGGAGTATTTTACAAAGCTTGGTTTCTATAGTAACAATCATTGTGAACGCTTTAAACTTCAGAAATAACATCTGCCTGATGACTGATCTCAAATCTCAGCCATTGTTTAAGTAAATAAGATCCTGCTTCTTCTGCTTATTGTATTAGCCTGTCATCAGGCTACATTTGATACATCTGATATGGGGTACTTATTTTTGTGAAAAGAACACTGTAGGACTGGAAAGGTGTGGTGAAGGGGCAGGGAAAGGGGAGGGAAGAGGAATTAGGAAATAATGATGAAATGCACAATTTTCCTCATTAGGCTAATAGTAGTCACTGAGAAAATACGTTAGAGCTCACAAAAAGGAAATGTTAGTTTCTTTTGAAAGAAGAACAGGTCAAGCATTCCTCTTTTAGTCTTGGTAGTGCTCTTACTAAATCCTGCATCCTAAGGGAAAATAAATTATTTGGTTAGAAATTAAAAAAAAAAAAAAAATAGTTGATAGGGTATTTATCTTCATGGAATGCATGGATTTGAAGCAAACTTCAATGGAAAGTTCCAAAAAAATGTGATTTTTTTTTTCAAGGAAACAAAAAAATAAATATATATGTGGTCAATTTGCTCTTAAAAAGGTATGCGTTGGGGAAAAAAAAAGATGTTTCAAGTGTTGTTGTGAACTGTGAAGTTTTACATTGTAAACTTTAAGACTCAAACGTTTTCTGAAAAGAAAATAACAACATTTTCTGTACTTCTATATAATAAGTGTAGGAACTATAGAATGCAATGTGAATAATGGTTTTAGTGGCGGTGACTGTATACTAATAAAAATATAAAATAAAGAGAAGTTCCCTGCTGTACCATGGGAAAGATAAGTAGAACAGAACTACTAGCAGAAGTGCACTATGGGAACATAATCCAGCTTTTTATTTTCAGTTCGCAGTGCTCAAGGGACTTGGCATGCTCAGAATACTTTCTGAACTAAAGGAAAAAAAAAAAAAGTGATACTTTCCGTGTAAGTCAGGAAAATAATTCAAGATCCAGGAAATCCTAGTTCAGCAAATCCTTCATATTTTGCTGGTTTGCTTAAAAAAAAAAAAAAAAAAAAAAAAAAAAAAAAAAAAAAAATCTTGTAGTATTTTAAAGGAAGAATATTTTTCCTATTTCTTATTTTAAAAAACAACTTAAAAAAAAAAGTATTCCATGTTTTTATGCTAAACCAACAAGGGTAATGGACATAAACAGTTTCATTCATGCGAGTAATCCTGTTTGTTTTAACGCGACAGCTTCATGAAGCACTAATTCTCATGTGCCTAATTATTTGTCAGATTCCATCCTTGGAGGCAAAGTTTCCTTTCCTGTGCTTTTTCTGTGAAGTTTCTATTATGTTTGCGACCACTGTAAGTGTTAACAACCTTGATGTGGAGCAATCTTGGACATTAAGTTATAATAGTTAAGTTTGTTTGCAGGATTTTTCGACAAAACTATTAAGAGAATCATAGAATGGTGTGGGTTGAAAAGGACCATCTAGTTTCAACCCCCCTGCTGTGTAATAATGTAGTGTTGGATTTGTTGTTTATATAAATCAGCGTAGTTCTGATATTATTTCTGTGTTGTACTGATTTAGGCAGCTGATGATTATTTCATAGATATTTAAAATTGCATTATATATTATATTATTTAAAATTCCTAAGAACAAAACTGCGTTCCCTCTTCTTCCCATCATGTGCCTTTTCCTTGGGATAAAGAATTCTGATTGTTTATTCTTCCTGCTGCTGAAGCAGCTATGATCTGATCCCCCGATATCATGCTGCACATGGTCACTAGCATGAAAACTTTTCTGTACTTACAGATCTTAAATGGTAGGTAATTTGTTTCAGAATGTTTTTAGCTATGGTGTCTGCATTTTATAGCTGTCCTTGGACCATGGCAAGGACAATCAAAAGAAAAGTTACATCACGCTTTCAGACATTCCGTTTGTGCCTATTTGTGTTTGGGAGGCTGTGATCTGTGTAAGTTGTCATGATAGAAAGTCATTTGTTATTCTGGTACTATTAGCATTTTTTTTCTTGCTTTACGAATATTGCCAAGTTTGCACTTTAATCCTCTCTGCTGACAGCTAGCTTTCACAATGTGTCTTGATTTAGTTCTTTTTTTATTATGATGATGATTCCAAGGATAAATGTTTTACTTTATCATTCACTAGGCATCCTACATGTGGCCAGAAGGTTACAAAAGAACCTTAAAAGACACTGCTGGAGAAAAGTTCACTAGAAGTGTGTTTTGGATGACATATGGTGTACTATATTTTCTTTGCAAGAAACGCAAAATATAGTTTAATTATACTTGCCTTTTCTAACCCCTGAAGTCTGGCATAGATGTCCTAAATAACAATTAAACCATATCTTTAATTATTCTGTGGTGCTTCACAGCTTCAGGAATGAGATCCCTGTGATCATGAAAAGTGCCACCAGTCAGAACTTCTCAGTTCTCTCCTACAGTCACTGCAGAAAGGACAGACTGAGATTTTTATGGCCTACCCTGAGCAAAGCACAGCCCAAGGTTTTCCACCTCATGGACATTTCTAAAATGTTGACCTTAGGTTGCTTTTGGCTCCAAAGAAAGTAGTTGGTGTTGGGCATCAAGGGAATGCTGAGCACATCACAGCAGATGCTCTTGTCAGCCTGGACATCAGGCCCTCATCCTTCATCTATCCCACCCTGAAAGGATGGGTGGCTCTGGAGGGACCATGTTCACATTTTGCAGGCAATCAGTGGTACAGTAACCACTCTAATACATAGCAGGGACAATCTGGTTTTAATTTATCAGCTCAGATATCAGTGGTGGGCTGTCAGTGATTTGTCACCAGTGAAAATGTGAATTTTTGTTGGCTTGAGCCTTTAAGGTTGAATTGTAAAGGAGTAATGAAATTCTCCACTTCTTGTTTCCAATCCTTGGAGACCCAACAAATACACCCATCTGGAAAACAAATACCCATTAGCATCACTTCACTGCACAGCACCACTTTGACTTACTGAATTTGAAATGGCAGCAGGAAGAGTTTACAGGAAAGTGTCTGAGGACACTCAATGCTTTGTATATGCCACAGACATAGGGTCTCAGTTGCTTTTCCCAACAGAATCTAGCTGGCTGCTGCCAAGATAAATTTCTTTCTCTTTCTGGACATTAGCACTGCCAAGCTTTAATCAGACTCAGACAGCTTAATAGGAGAATGTTCTGGAGGCTCTTGGGGATTCCTCTGGCAGTAATCCAGCACAACTGCTTCACACACCATCCACTGGAAGTTCTGTCCAATGTTTTGCAGATTAACCTGAAGTTACTCTTATTAGTAGGCAAGATGTAATGGTAAAATAAACTCCAGTTTATTTAACAGTAGGCAGGCAGGATGTGGCATATGCAGACAGAAAATGAGCGTGCCTTATGGCCACTTGATATTTTGATTTAAGCTCAGTATCTTATGTTCTCTCCATCCAGTCATGAAACTCGAGTTCACACTAGTCTCCAAATTCAGCAGAATTACCACCCCTAGGCAGCTGAGCAGGAGTTTGTGCTGGAAACCCTACTGAAAATAAATTCATCTGCAGGTGTTCCGTGTGGCTTCAACTTTTATCAGAATGTCAATTCATAATTCTCTTGCTAATGAAATGCTCTCTGGCACAACATTAGTTTGTGAAATTATGTCCTCTATTAGGTGAGCAGAGACAGAATAACTTTGTTACAAAATAAATATACACCTGTTTTGCAAATATAGTTCATATAGTAGAAATACAGCTCTTCTGAGCATAAACAATTTCAAATTGATACATAAATTCAGTGTCTGTACGTAACCTTTGATAAGTGGCAGCCACGTTCTAATCAGGAAAGACTGCAAAAAAGAATGCAGCCCATTGTTATGTATTGGTACAGTTGTGACAGGGAAGTAAAACAATAAACTGAGGGATAACAATGTATTTCTATCACTGGTGCCATAATCACAGCTTGGTAAATCACACTGTGTTCTTTTTAATTCCCACTGTTTTTCTTATGGAAATTAATGTACCAATATATCTGAGATTTCTATGGCTTTTTTTGAAGTAAGGAAATTAACTGAGATTTATAGTCTGCTAAAGGAGTGGGGCAAAATTAGTTTTTGTTTTTTTTTAAAAAAAAAAAGTTTAATAAATGTTGGCTTGATTTTGTTCAGGTCCCATTATACTGTCCATCAGCCTGTTGTTCGGAGCTCCATTAGCTGCTATAGAAGTGTTCAGAGGCTGAATGGAGCTGGTAGACTCCTCCTAGGAAATCAGCACTGGCTGGGTGACTCCATTGCGAGGCAGTTGCCTCGAGTCTCCTTCTGTATAGGCAAAAGAATTTTAAGATAGTCTTTAGATGCTCTGCAGCTTTTACTGCTGTGGGTAAAGTGGATATGTACCTCACCTGGGCTGCTGAGACCTCATTAGCTGAAGTTATAAATCACTGGTAGATCCTCAGGCAAAAGAAGCTGCAGTGTAGAAGTGAGAGCTTTGATGACTTTCAGGCTCTGGGACATTTCTGCAGGTCAAGCTGAAGTAAGGTTTTCCACTCACTAATTGTGAGAGGAACTCTATGGCGTGGATTAAGTGAAAATCTTTAGTGAATGAAATAATTTCAGTAAAACCCTGGGGTCATATGAAAAACTGGTGCTTCCTGTGACAGCTGCAAAAAGATGTTCATAACTCTGGCCTTATTTATTCGGTTGCAGTATTTCCTGAAATGTATTTCTGTGGGCACATAAAGGATGTTTGGTGAAAGCTTTCTTTTTTTTCTTTTCCTGTTGCTGTGTCATTAAGGCTAATTAATTGTAATGATAGAACAAGGACTAACAATGTAAAACAGTGCAGGTTTAGATAAAGGTGCACGGAATAAATTCTTTACTGAGAGGGTGGTGAGGCCATGGCACAGCTGAGATGCTGTGGGTGCCCCATTCCTGGAGGTGTACTAGAGCAGGTTAGGTAGGACTTTTGGCAAGCTGGTGTTTTGGGAGCTGTCTCTGCTCATGGCAGAGGGATTGGAACTACCTAGTTTTTGAGATCCCTTCCAGGGAACATTTGGAGTTTCTCCAGAAAAATTCCCAAGCGAATGACATCAATGAAACTCTGTGAGTTTGAGATGATGATACTCTTTTTCTCTTCTACATTGTTGAAATGTCAGTCTTTATTCCACTAAAAGTGGTCAGAGTGATCACAACGTTTTACTCTCTATCTTTACCTGTTGGATAGATCACTTCAGGCAAGTATTTTCGATTAGGAAAACCAAAAGGAATCCTCTTTCCAGGAAGAACAGGGCTACTTTTGCCATCAGTGTGTTTCCAAATGACGTGGTCAAAACTTTATTGTAGAGCCTCACTTGGTGAGGCTACCTAACATGCTACAGAGCTACCTAACATGAGCTCCCACAGCAAGGACAGCTGCAGGATTGGCAGCGTATATTCAGTAGGTGTAAGAGCGATGAGGTGGTGCCTAGAGGAGAGCTATTGGGAAACTAAGATATTAACAAAGCCTTAAAGGCTCTTGATTTTTGCATGTAGATATCTAAATTTGGCCAATGTAAGTACTGAAATTCTTCTCCGAACCTGAGACTTAAGAAATCAATCAAAGAATTCAGAAAAAAATTCTCAAACTCAGAAAATAATCAATGAATTCAGACAAATAACCTTTAGACAAGACAAAAGGAAGATGTGTGCACTTGTAACATAACATAGGTATAAATTATACCTTTCATCCTCCTCTACCTTACCTCTTCAGAAGAAACGTTTCCTCTTTTCTCCCTGTGAAAATCTTGCCCATTGAAGTCTAGAAAAATGCATTTTACATTCTAAGTCTGATATTAATCCTATTGTAACAACAGATTTAGTTGCTTGTTTGCCAAGCCATCATGCTTAGCTTATGCAAAATTCACCTGATTAATTCTGTTTTAATAATATGATTAAAAACTAACTTTAAATCAGCATCATTTATAACTAAAACAAGAAGAATAAGTCAAGTTCTTTTTTAAGTACAAGAGATGAAGTTTTATTTATAGTGAATTCTCATAAGTAGAACTAAAACCATTTTAGCTAGGAAACATTAAAGTGATTAATGCATAACTGTTTGCATTTTAATACTTGATTTATATATCAGATCTGTATTTGTGCACATTGTCAAACCTTATTCTGTTCTTGTCAAAATACTTATTACTGCTGACAGGTGTAAGATGCTCACATTAATCCTTAATTCCTTGATTCAATTTTCTAATTGCTTTTTTGGCATGAAATCAGAACCACTTAGTCTTACGTGATCTATTTGTCTTATGGTATAATAATGCACTTTTAAAAATTGGATGCACCTAACTTAGAATGCTGAACAGAAAAATATATATATATATATATATATATATAACTTTATACTGAAAATCTGAAGTTCTGTAGCACTTCTGCAAGAAACCAGTTCTTGGAATACAGACAGAACTAAAACCCTTTACACTTCTTATAGGTTAAGAAGTATTTTCATTGATGTATAGATGAAAATCAATGCTAAAGTGTTGGTGCATTTTGTCCTAAGAGGTTCTGAACCATTATAGTTGACCCATGAGCATCTCCTAAGTCATCATCTTCTGCTCCTCTCACCTCTTTATGCTGCTGCATTGTTGCTGCTCCTGCCAACAACAAATGTCAGAATGCATTTCCCATCTTTTTCTTGGGCTGCATGCCTAAAACTGCTCACCTGAGTTATTCCTAAACATAATGCAAGGTTTGATAGATTTTCAGTATTTAAAAATAAACTTGTTTTGTTGCTTGTCGTAACAAAGCAGATGTGCTAGCTTACAATAATTGAATATTTTTAATACAATCATAGATATTTTTCTACCAGTAACAGTGGTACTGTTATCTGCCCTTAGTACTGAGGAAAAAAATCTAATCTGAATTTATTTCTGATAGAAACGGATCAGAGGTGAGCCAAGAATCTTCCCGAAGTTTGCTAGTTCCTAACGTGCTCAGGCAGATAGACATCAGCTACGTTTTCTAAAACAAATCTGAAGAGTGGAGAACCTTTTCTTTGACAATGGAGAATCCCAGGAAGACTTCTGATATTTGGCTTCTATAACTGAACTATTTCAATTTATTATTTACTCTCTGCTTTATTCCCTGCCATCTCCTCTTTTTTTTTTTTTTTCTTTCTACATGCACTGACTTAGTCTTTTTTTGTCACTATCAATAATAATATTTACTCTTTCACTGTTTTATCCCTTTCTGGTTTTCTTCCCTTTCCCACCCAATGTACCTCTTTCTGTCACTGTGTAAGAAAGGGGGTAGGAGAGTGAAGAGCTGCTTAATAAGAAAAGTTTGTTTATTTTGCATTCCACTGATAAAGTTGTATTAACTCTGTGATTGTCATTTGTGCTTTGTGGCAGAAATGTAAGTCACTTCTTTCTGAGTCAGGGAAAAAATAATAATTCTAGTCAGTAAATCATGGTAGCTAAGTGCTTTGGGCAAGCAAACATGCCTTATCTTTAAAAAAAAAAAAAAAAAAAAAAACCACTGTGAAAAAGGCATGATAAATGGCACATTTCAGAGAGCATGTTATGTCACCAGGAAATAAGTTTGATTCATGGTTATGTATTTATCTTTTAACAACAACACACACCTTGGGGTATCTAAATTATTATCATTTGCTCCGTGGTTTTGTGGCTTTGTGCTAACAAATCTGAATGATGTGAGGTAAGATAATATATCAGCTTTTTCAGTCACAATGTTCTGTAAAGGATCCTCGTTTATAAGCACAAACAGAAAATTCCTAATGCATTTGATTTTTGGACAAGGCCCTCTGAAAAATATTTATCTGAAAATTTCTTCCAATTCTGTTTTGAAAAATATTAGTAAAAGTTTCAAACAGAAAAGGACAAGACCTGTTAATGAAAGGTTTTCTATTGCTGAGCAATAGAAAACAAGTCATAATTTTGATTTATAATCCAGCAATAATTCATCAAATAAAAAGACCGTGGTAATCTTTATTTTTCCTTTCAGTGATGTGTTTGTATATATTGTGTTCCAAAGTACAATTTCAAATGAAGATTTCAAGTAATCTGCCTTTTCAGGTAGAATAGGATTAGAAGAGATCTTCAAAGATCATCCAGTCCAACTGCCCCAGCCCTCCAGCGTGAACCAAAAGCACATTGATGACGGTGCTATCCAAATGCCCCTTAGACACTGGCAGGCATAAATAGAAAGAAACCATGTTATTTTACTTAACTTTGTGACAAATCAGGAGAGATGACTTAAAAGCTCCATTACTTGCACTAGTAATGCTAATTATTTTAGAAAGCATATGCTATTAAGGATGAAGAGCCATGGCAAGGCGAGGTGGGAAGCGCAGGGCCTCAGTGAGCGGTACTTAACTGGCGGAGAGCTGCATTCCCATGTGGATGGCTGGGAGCAGGGAACTGGGAGGAAGAACTGGAGTTAGGGGCACGTACTTAGGTGCTGGGGGAGGTAGGACAGTAGTGTATGGCAGTTGGGAAGCCTAATATTCTGACAACTGAAAGTGCAATAGGTAGAAGTAAATGAAAGCGTGGAATAGTGGGGAAAAATTGGTGGAGACTTTTGCATCAGGTCAGGCTGCCGTCAGTGCTGGTATGTTATATATTATTACCCTGTGCCTATGCTTGTCTGATTAGATTTAAACAGCCCAGAGCACAGAGTAGCTGCTAATCTGAATGATCCCATAATGACCCTTTCCTATATTAAATGCTGTGATCAGAAGAAATTACCATTATTGTTATGTTTTCTTTACATTTCAATCTATGCAAGTCAAACCTTAAGAATAAAACTTTGCCATACTATTTCTTTTCCACTGAGACTGCTCTTGTTTGTGCAGTCGATGCTGCTAGTATATTAGTATGGTTCTCTTCACCCATTTTATACAGTAATTTTGGAATGTAATCATATAGCGCCTGTTTAGATGTTTTACTTGTCACAGATCAATGTAAATTAACATATACACACTGGCTTACACAACATCAGAGTCTGTTCTTGTCCTCTCTTGCTGTGGCCAACATGAGACCACTGAGTTGCAGAAAACTATTTTAGATTATTAGATGTTACAGATCCAGTCCACTCAGTTTAACTACATTTCTTTATGCTCTTTTTTAAAGTGATTGTTGTTAGTTGAAACTACTGGCATTTTATTTTTTGTGCGTCATCGTTTGGTAAGGTTTTTATGAATATTAGGTTGTCATTCACTGTGTTGGCAATTTTAAATTAGATGGTGCTATTCACCCAAGTTATCTTAGTGCTATTGCCTTAAATGAACCTACAGAAATGCCATTCAAATATGACCAAGTAGTAAAATTAAGTATATTTATCTATTGCTCAATTTATTGCAGTATTCTCTATTTCCTTATCTCTGCTGAGCAGTAATAAATGTTGGTTACTTGGAGGTAGAAGAATGGAAAATAATTTCTTCCAATGATGGAAGCGCCTTTGTTTTCTTTCTATCTAGTACTTCACAGTGTATTTAACTTGGCTAGACTCTCATTCTTCTTAGGATATTTGAATCAGTTGACATTTATATATATACTTTGCATTTTGCATGTAAATGGAAAGTTTTTTATGGCTTTGAATTTTGAATGAAAACATCAAACTGGTATTTTGCTTTGGAACATGACAGACATTCTAAAAACTTACAAACAAGAAGAGAAACAAACGCTTATGCTGATTTTGACCTAATGTTTTCAGAAATATCTTTAGCGGTTGACTAAACATTTAAGCTCTCAAAAGTGAAATGCCTATCTGTTAGCAAGCACAAAATACAGAATGGTGTAAATATGGAAACATAATAAATTGTCATATTAGAAATTTACCATTCTGTTGCTTTGTAGGCTGCTCTGCTTCCTTCTAGATTCCATGTCTTGGAAAGTTGAGAGCAAGATGGCAGTAACCATTTACTCAAAAGCTGACTGTAAATTAGAAGATCTGTGTAGTTAATAAAAGAGAAATGCTTAGTAACAGCAGATGCCTCCTGCCAGGATAAGCACTGTTATCCTGGTTTTATATGAGACAAAGTAAGGTGATAATTGAACAACCGACATTTGAAGGGGGTTTCTGGGTTTATCTGAATAAGTAACACTGCACCTGTTTTTGTCTATGTTTAAAAAAAAAAAATTAAAAAAAAAAATCAGGAAGGATGTGCCTCAAGGAAACCATTTGTTTAGCAGGACAGAGTCAGAGCAGACAGACCTATAGGTCTGGGAAACTTATGAATGATCTCTCTCTCTCTTCTTACATACATACATACATACATACATACATATATATATTTCTTATTTAATGGTTTTGACATTGGAAGAGGGTTAGGTAGTAGCTGGCTGTAGAAACACAATTCTTTCAGGCAAGTACTTCTTGTTCTTATAATATGGGAAATTCTAGTATTCTCAGATACCATTGTGTGTATCAAAAATGTTTTGCCATTTTCTAAGCTTAAGAAGGTGAAATTGCTACATCTAGTCAGGTATAAAATGAGGAGAACAATTTTGCTGTCTTTATGATCATTTCATTTTTTCAGTTTGATTAGATTTGCAGTGTGGGCTGTTAAAGCCCATTTTTCAGTCAATTAATACAAGTAGGACAATCTGCTTAAAAGCAAAGAGCTAATTGGGGAAAAAAAAAAAATCTTCATGCTGTTACAGTGAACCTTAAAATAAAGAAGTACAAATAAAAATATAAGAGAAATCTCTATCAGGTGTTACACGAGTCCCTTCCTTTTCCAGGGTGCTCCCAAACCAATTGCCATCGAGCCGTGTTCAGGAAACAAAGCTGCTGTCCTCACAGTATTTTTATGTCTGCCAAGAGGATCATCAGGAGTCCCACCCCCGGGTCAGTCAGGTAAGGCTTGTGCTGGTGGGCATCACATCCATCCTCCTGCAATGCATTCTGTGTGGACAATTGCACACATACAAAATAATGCATGGGCATATGAATGCAAGGAGCTGTTCAGTCAAGGTGTTTAGTTTGGGCTCAATGTTTAATGAGGGATTTTCATCTGGAATTTTGATGTGGTATCTCATATAAAAAGCCTAGTGGGCAATCTAGGCTGGTGTGCATACATATTATTTCAGGAAGCTAGAAGCATGCCATTGCACACCAGGTTTTTTTTGTTTTGTTTTTGCAGGACAGAACATTTTCATGTGTGACTGCTTGTACAGTCTCAGTTCATTTGCTGTAAATGATTCTGTAAAGGGAACACCAGTGATTACTCTCTTCAGTTTACGTTTAGTGCACTAAGTAAGTTTCTTTGCACTAACAGAAATAAATGCCAATGCTATGCTGTTTGGGATTCAGTTAAAATGTTAATATTTACTAGAATTCCTGTTGAATGAATCCTGGGATTTTGTGATTGAATCTGCTTTATTAGGAAAGTGTCCACACTGGAAATAATCCTGTTTTTTTTTTAAAACAGCGCTTGCATTACCTGGAAGTACTTCTCATGGTGATCTGTCTTATCTGATCTCTGTTAGACTGCTGTATAAAACCATTACAGCCATACTTGTAAAATACCTCCTAAGCAGGAGGAACCTACAGTCGATTTTTAGGTCCTTTAAATACTGCCTATAATGATTTGATACAAAATGGAAATGATAACAAAGTTCAGACAGTAGTCTGAACACTTGCTATTTCAGAATTTATTGGAGGGTTCTCCAAAATGAGCACCTTTGCAGCTAATGATATGCTGCATGGTATGGACCAAAATACTCCTATAAACCAGAAAAATATGCTTTAAGGCTAACTTTTATTATTAAGAGCCAGAAAGATATCATCTTAACCTTTAAAATCCATTTAAGAGATTAAAAAGTACTGAGTAATGATGATGAGGGTGAACTCAGTTGACTTCTCTTTGAAATAAGCTCAGCTATCTTCTCTTTTGTGCTTTATGACCCTCTGTTATTTTGTTTGGTTGTTTTCTTCCTGAGTTCTGAGATGAGGATTTTGTTCTTAAAATGCAGTTTGTGGCTTGGAATTTCTGTACGTGCTAGGAAAATAAGTGCTACTGATACTTTGTGAAATGTATTGCCTGGAAAAAGTATATAAATGTAAGTGCTCTGAAAACGGCAGTGAAAGAGGAAGGATATTTAAAGTATTCTCTATTCATGTTTTAAGGAAATGAAAACAAAACAAAGGTGTTTATAGTCTGACAAGGAAAAACAAAACATAATGAAAGAAATTAAAACTAATTGTTGAACTGCAGCTTAAGATGTTTTTTTTCATTGTTTTCGATTTGTCTCACTGCAGAAGAGCAGAAAAAATGTGCTTAACTGGTTGCTTCGTCATCAGTTTCTATTCGCTATTTAAATCTTCTAAGAAGTAATTGCTGATCTTTGCTGTGTATGAAACACAGTGCAAATAGGCATTTCAAACCTGTAGTTGAGTTCAACAATGCAACAGATGTGTCATTTCAGTCTCTCAATGTGAAAGACCGTACCTCTTTGTATACAAATTGTCTTCCTCTATTTTATTACTTACATTCAATCAGCTTTGTAGTACATATTTTAAATCCTTTTCCGCCATTGCTCATTATGACACTTTATTAGTTAGAAACATCTGACATTTTTTTTTAGTCCCCATCTGCAACTCCTGCTTTGTTCAGGGTCAAAAGCAAATAGGAATGCTTGAGGTGTGCAGCCATGCTGATTCAACCATTAGATTATATCAGACTATATTGCTGTAATCATTTTCCCTAAGTGTAATGAATTTTGGTACTTGTGAACTGCCTTCACTGTACGTAACCATGCATAGTCTGGCAGAAGCTATTATGCAAGTTTGTTGGCATCCCTGTAACTCCACTAATCCACTTCGTTCCTGTCCTGCAGCCCTACCTGCTGCTGCTTTCCTGGACTTTCAGGGAGCAGATGCTGTGAACTGTGCCAAGTCATTTGAAATGATGTGGAAGTTTTGTATAGCAGACATATGTTTGCTGTGCAGTTGGTTTCCCTTATGACCTAAGCTAGGTTAAAACAATGATATTTAGGTGGATGTAAGTAATATGTTCAGCAATTATGTCTTGCCATAGTAATTTTAGAATCATCCATTACTTGCATATAATCATTTTCATGCTTATTGGGATCATTCTAGGATAAAACGGAGAATGTGTCAAACATTTGTTTAAATGATACATCAAAAATACTGATTCTTAGTTCACAGTGGAACTAAGAGAGGAGACTGGATTTTGTTTCCTGTGTGTGTATGTCTGAAATACAAGGAAAGACTACCTGTATTGCTGTGCATCGTGTTCTTTTTTTAATGAAGAATGCTAATATTTTCATAATAACTAAGATATTCTGTACTGGAGTTATTAGGGCTGTATTCACATGTTTTTAATAACCTGCTGTGCTCAAAAGTGGGTTTTATTTGTTTCCCAGGTTTATATTAGTAAATATTGTACTTAAATAGTCTCCCTGAATGTTTAAAAAAAAAATAATAATTCCAATGTAAAGGTTAGTGTTTCTACAGCATATGTTCTATGCTTCACCTTTATCAGCAGCTGGAAGAAAACTTGAAACTACAGATGGTGGGCTTTGGCCAAAGGCTATGCATGGCAAAAATTTCTCTAGGAGGGACCATATGCCCCACTGGAGTGTTCTCTACGTTCTGCAGAAAATGTTCAGAACTTTACAGAAAGAGGATTTTGTTGTTGTTTAGTTCTAAGTGCAAATGCTACGAGCCTACAAAACGCAACTAGGTTGATGTAATTAAAATGTTTAATGTTAATTCTTGGTTCAAGATAGATGTCATACAGATTGATCTTGTAGATTCAGATTAAATATTGAGAAAAATGAACTATTTGAAACTGTATTCATAGTAAGTCACATGTATTGAAAAAGGACATTTTTGATGGAACAATTTTTTTTAAATAATTAAGCATCCTTAAAATCTAGAAAGTCAATAAATGTTGCCATTGAATGAGGCTAGTTATGGTGCAAGAGGCCTTATGTATTGTTAGGTGTACATTGTGAAGAGGACCTTAATAATTTAATCATATTTATCCAGAGTAGGAAATGGTTTTAAATAAAATTTTCTTGGATTAAAGTAGAAATTACTGAATTATAAATTAGAATAATCAGTATAAAACATAAAGGAGTGCTAGTGATGGAAAAAACACCTACTGTGGCTAGACTGATAGAACATGATTGCTCATTTTTCTGTTGTCTCATTAGTTACATTGCACCTGAGTAATCAGGTCAGAATTCAGAGGTTGGTGGAAATATGTATTTTCATACAATCCCTGTGGATATTATCACATATGCATCAATGTATGTGCGTATCAGAAAAAGTGACCATTTGCAGTGAGCATGTCCTGCTGGTTTTGTGACATGTTAGAACATAGGGGACATTTCTTCTTGCTTTTAGTGTCTGACCCCATGCTTTAAATAGCTTACACACTACTTAATGTCAAGAGATCTAATAATGAGAACAGCTGCAACCAGATCTGTAGAAAGAACTAAATTATGCATCTCAAAGAGTATTGAGCAAAACAGGCTAGACAAAAAATATAGGAGGAACAAGAGGATAATATATAAATTGCTTATTGCAGAAAGAGGTGCCAATGAATTACCAGCAGTGGAAAGACCAAGAATAACTCCTTCAAGGTCTTAATACAACTCTGGTGATATATTGGGCAGTGCAGAAAGAATAGCCTGGTAGTGTGATAAATTCTGCTAAAAGAACTGTGATCATGTCATCATTATTATTAAAGCCAGCTAAATCCCACACTTTGAGGTATCAAGGTACTGTACAAAAAGTTTATAGAACTCTATGATAAATGTTTGCATCATTCTTGGGGAAGGCCAGTAAGTGCTCTAAAGCACAAGGAGAACTAGGAAACTAGAGCAAAAAAAAAAAAAAAAAAACCCAAAACAAAACAGAATCAAGGGATGCAATTTGTGAATTATTTATGTGTTGATACATTACTTTCACAAAGCAAAATTTCCCTAGCAGGTAGAATTGACAGTTCGTCCAGTAAAGGTGTGTTTTTCTATTAAGATAGTGAGAAAGTGGCGTTGAGGTTGTATGTGTATGAGTGTCTCTATCTATTAAGCCACAAACAACATCTAAACGGCTAAGTCTAACTTTAGACATTAAAATAACACCTGCAAATTGAAATCAAAACCTAAATAAAATGTATTGGTTAATAGAGCAAATTCAGTGGAAATAACTTTGTAGTGTAGGTTGTGGAATGTGCATCTTGGAAGACTTTGTGCAACATTCTATTGTTACAAATAGAGATGCTCATAGCAAGTTTTTATATTCGCTGAGTCCCTCCTACAGATCTGAAAATTGCTCTCTTATATCTATGAATCGAAGCAGAACTTCTGTCTGCGTTGACTGTGGCATTCAATCCTACCCAATCAGCACACTACAGTAGGATCACAGAATCAATAAAATTACCGTGCCATCTGCCTTCGCTGTATTCACCATCTTAACAAATAATGACTTCATTAATTGTTCTACAAGACAATTAGCTCTGCACGAGGTTTTCAGTACAGGGGTTTCTTAGTACTATTTCTAATTTTCTCTGATTAAAATTCCAAATTATGATGTATATCATAATAGACATAAGTTATTTCATATTTATATTAATAATTGTTATAAAGTATTATTTTAATAATATTAAATTAATATTATATATCGTTCTGAGCCTTGGAAACAAAACTATATGTAATAGTTTTCATAGATTTATAGAATCATAGATACGTGCATTGGAAGCTTCTTTAAGACCAACTGTTAACCCAGCACTACCAAGTCTACTGTGAACCATATCCCTTAGTATTACATCTACATATCTTTTAAATATCTCTTTGAGGATGGTACCTTTCATAATCCTTCCAGTGAATAAATTTTTCCTAACATCCAACCTATACTGTTCCTGGGTCAACCTGAGGCCACTTCCTCTTGTCCTATAGCTTGTTGCTTGGGAAAAGAGACTGACCCCTGACTCACAACAACCTCCTTTGAGGTAGTTATAGAGAGTGATAAAGTCTTCCCTGAGCATCCTTTTTCCTAGACTAGATAGTCCTGAGAATATTGCATGCAGTGTTTTATAGGCACGTTTGGACTGGTAACTACAAGTAAAAAGCAGCAAGAAGGAGAATTACTTAACCTAGAGTAAAGTTTGTATTAAAGGATTTTTTCCTCTGGTTCCTTCATTGAGAACTAAGACTTCCTGTTTTTTTTTTTTTGTGTGTGTGTGTGTATATATATATACGTGTATATGTGTGTATATATATATATAGGGCTCTCATGTGAAGAAAGATCATGAATAATAGACACCAGGAGAAGAAAAGTAGAGATAGGGGAAGAAAAAGCCAGTTATTCATAACTGGTAGGTTATTTACACTCTGAAACATAATACTACTAGAGAGAAACTGTGAAAAGAATGTCTAAATAAAACAAAGCATGGCTCTTTCTCTTTTTTCCTCAGCCTATTTATTAGTCCCATCAAAGCATTACCAGGGCACCCTACACACGTGTACATGTTTTTCTGCATCATTCTGTTCTTTGTTCTGTACCAGACTGCCTCTATAGACTGAGTGTCATCTCATTCTTTGTAGTTTTGGAGACAGATTTATTTTCTGTGTGTTATTGATGGAGTTGATGCATTTAAAATGATTTCATATTTATAATCTAACAATACTATTTAGGTAGGATAAAGTGATAGGTAAATAGGGAAAGCATTATAAAAGCATTGAGTAAAACTGAATTCATCGTAACACCCACCAGAAGGGAAGGAAAAAACAGGATAACAAGATTTCTGCTATGAAATACTGAAAGAAAAAGAATCGTTTCTATTTTTCTTCTCTGAAATGATGATATGCAGCTGGGAATGAGCCAAACTATGTATTACAACACATCACCATGGATGCCTACAATTTGTGTTAAAATTCAGTACTTGGTGAGTCAGGCATTTTGTCTGGACCAAAACCCGAGCAGGATTTCTATCACCATATAATTCACCATTACAATAGGAGGGGCACAAAAAACTATCTTGTTTCCAGAAAAACTATAGATCTACATTATAGAAATGGTACCTCCATGGAGTGCCAAGTCATGTAGCTTAGCTTGTGGATATGTGATTGTATTGTATTCATTTGACCCCAAATTCTGCAGATAAAATGGATTATTTTGAACTAGTAAATATGAACAAAATTTTTTTGAATGTTTACCTTATGAAACATAATTTTTTTTAACTTTCACCATCTAGACTGAAGATTGAGTTAAATCTCTCTGTGATATAAAGTGTGACTAGAGTATTTCATGCAGAAATAAATTTTCGTAATTAAACTGAGAGATATTCTGCCTTAGTAAACAATATGTTGCCTGTGAAATGTTCAAAAAACAGAGTTGAAATGTATGAAAAAATCAAAATACTATTTGTAAGAGATTGATAACTTTAAGACTAATTGACTTCCTGAAGAGTAACTTTCATTTTTAGATGGACGGGTGAGTTTGTCAAGTGATCTTGTCTCAAAAGAAGTAAAAAAGAGTTTGTTCTTGCTAACTGGAAATGCTTGGCAAAATGACTCTTTAAGACTCAGTGAAACCTGGAATCATCTATTCTGAAGCTCATTTTACAGAAGTTACTTTCTTTTATATAGTTATGCCTATTTTTGGCATGACTATTTTCTGCTTAATTTTGTTCTTCTGCACTGCATCGAACGAGGGAGCAGACTGTGTTTATAGTATTGACACTGTGAAAAGAACACAGTGGTAAGTAGCAGATGGTGCTGATGATTACTTAAAAAATATTTATGGCAATAGCAAAAACAAAGTAGATAATAAGACCCAGTGGCCAACCAGACAGCTTCACACCCTAGCCCAAAACCCAAAGCAATTATTTGCAACCTGCAGGGTATAGTCTTCACTAAAAAAAAAAAATAAAAATAATAAAAAAAAATGTTGAGGGTTTCTTAGCATAGTATGCTTTGTGAATGATGAGGTATGAAGTGAGTATTGATTTTGTCTGGCCTTATTGTTAAGAATTTTAGGTGGATCTGTTATAAATCACTTTTTGCATCATTCTAGTCATAGAATCTTGATTCCTTTTTATTTCTGAAGTATTTATTTGAAAAGGGATGTAAACAATTTAAAATGAAGAACATACTATATGATGTTAGCATTGTGTCACAAATCTTGGCTGAAGTAACTTATTGATTGGCCGATAAAAGCTTCATGCTATATAGCTATCAAAGAAAACAAAGTAGGCTGAGATGATTGTTTTACAACTTTATCACTGGATTTCCTGCCCTAGAGGGAGTCAATAAAATGAGACATTAGTAAAAACTGTTAAGTATTATAAACATTTATTTGACAAGTAGTTATTCATTGTTCAAACAAAAATTATCACAGTTCCTTCGGAGTATTAGGAATATACTTTTTTTTTTCTTTGGGCCCTTTTGCATCTGTAAATGCAAAATGGGGACTGAAATAAAACCTGACAATGCTGTAAAACTTCTGAATACTGTGAATTATAAGGATGGCCATGGACATCTCCTCAGTTGTTTATTGTATTGGTTGAGTCAGTTTCCAGTCGCATTCAAATGTCACTTTGCCAATTTTCATTCCCCACTCATCATGAAAAATACAGAGACAGTGGTGGACGCTCATGGTCCTAAGTTTTTTGATGTGAAAGAATCATCATCCTTCAGGCAAACATGTGAGCTGGCCATCAGCTGAAAGAAGATTGAAGATTTACATGACTAAATTTCAAAATACAGCCAGTAATACAGACCTTGCCCGTTAGCAGGTCAATGACACACAAGCTCTGTCATGAATTTGGAAGGGTTAGTTTGTTTTCCGTTCACACTACTTAAATTAGAAGGACACTGTTAATCACAATGGCAGTTTTAGAATACTTCTAATTTCCAACTTAAATGTAGCCAGGCATAATTATGCATGTTTATTCTGTGGAAGAGGTGTTTTACCTAAAATTCTTGTTTTCAACGTGACATATATCACCCACATATCTTAGCACAACAATTGTACACCTTTTTACCTGTATTTTGCCAGGCAAAGGCAAATAATGGCTACTTGAAACATGTTCTTCTTTCTGATTTAGAACAGGAGAATGATTACATTTATATCCCTTGAATACTTGAGGTCATGCACTCTCTCTTTCGTATTCTACTCCTTCTCTGTATTGATACATACCAGGGTTTGTCATGATTAAATTTCAACAGCATGTCCCTATTTTTATGCCAAAATTTTTAATGAAAATATTAAGCAAGACTGGTCAAAAGATTGATTCTTGTTGCCATGCTATACCTTCATCTGTCTCCTTTGTTATAGCTACTCTTTGTTTTCTCTCCTTCATGTAGTTGTCTGCTCTCTGTAATTCCTGTAATATAGATCATTTTTGTGTCCACTGATAATATCCCACTGTATAGAATACCTTTCAAAAATCTAGATAGAATTATCTTAACCATGTTCTTATCTAGAAAATCAATTAACATTTTGTAGAAAGAGGTCTGATTGGTCTGGCACAGTTTTTGATGAAATGTGGATGTGTTTTGCACCTTTTCCATTTACCTGACTTTAATTGTTCTATCCTGCCAAGTATTATGTAGCTAAGTGTAATCAATAAATGATTCTTTTTTTCTTGATTCTAGACAACTTTTAATATGAAATAAGTAGCATTTACTTTTCTCAATTTATATGCCACTGTTTGACAAATTACTAAACATCCCTGCTACCAACCTTTGTTTTCTTGCATTCTTCAGAACTAGTGTTCTGATTACCCTGTCAATGCATAAAAGTTTTGTTTCTATTTCCAACCCTTGTTCCATTATCATTCTGAATTGTACCCTCTTTGATAAACATTCTCTCTCTCTTTTTAACGAGCAAAAAAAATTAACTCAGTTCTGGAGCAATATCTAGATGTTCTCCATCTCACTCCAGCTCTTGCTATGTAGCGATTTTTCCTTTTATTTTCCTCTCTTTCATTTTATTTCTACATTGAAAACCTTTAGGTATTTGCAAATACCTTGGTAAGGTTTAATTTGACTTTTGACAGTTCTCACTTTACATTTCTTCACCTCTAAAACACAGTTTCTTTGCAGTTTGAACTTTTTCATCTGTTTTCATAGTTTCTAAATTCAAAATCTACATGGCCTCACTCCTATAGATGCTAGTTGGTTTCTGCATAACATAGTTCCATGACTTTAGAAGTCATGGAAGAGTTGACAGTTTTTCTTGAGGAATGTCTGGCAGTTTGTCTGTAACTGCATGCTTTTCTGTTGATGTACAAAGGGACAGATTTCTAGCAGTGATTTTGCCCTCCGATGGTCTGGGTGAGATTTATGGAAATTGCCCATTTTCCTGTGCTCCCTTCGTTGTCATATGGCAGGGACAGCCTTAAGATCCCACAATGGGCTTTGTACGGAATGTTGGGGAACTGCAATCTCTTAATATTCTGATCCCCTTCTCACTGCTCAGATTTCCTTTCTGTGATTGTTTCCTCTAATCACACTGGTATTTTACAGAGCTTGGTCTTATTTACTTTTTCAGGCTATGGAATGCTATACTCGTGGTGCTGGATGTGGTGGTTTGTGTTGTTGTTGTTGTTGTTGTTGTTTTTTTCTGGATGCGTGGTATTTATTTCAAAGCCTATTTGTAAAATGAGCACTGTATATTGTGAGTAGGTGAATGCTATTCATAGTGTTAGTGTAGGCTCATCAGCTTAAACATTCAGACTCATGAAAAGCAGAGATATTAATCTTTCTTTAATCACTGAATAGGCAAAAAGGTTGGCTACTTTTGTAATATCGAGCCATCAAATCATAACTTTTCATTTAGATAAAAGGTATAAATGTTAGTTATTTTTTTTTCCAGTGAGATTCATGCCTATTCAGTCATGCAGAAGGCCACAGGATTTGCAGGGCTTACAGAATCACAAAGAGATTGATAAGATGTACAAAAAGTAATTCATATGTAGGAAGAAGTTAGGTCTTCAGATTTGACTGTCTTTCAGGTAGATCCTTGGGCACTCTACAAGGCTAAGCTTTCCATAACTGAAAAAGATTGTAGATTGCATTTCTTCTTTTGACATGAACTGTGCAAATGTCAACAAAAGAAAAAAACAATAGCAGAAAAAGGATAGAGGCAACTGAAGAACACGTGAAGTTCTCAATTTGAGATCTTGCTGAGAAAGGTTATATATTTGTCATTTTTAATAGAAATTCTATTTAGAAAATAAAAAACAGCTTTCACTGGTATGGTTTATTTCACACAAGTGGAAACACTTGGTAGTCAGATAAAGCCATTCAGCAGTGATTTGTTCCAAAACTCACTGTTGGTATTGATATAAAGGCCCAGTGTTTCTCGCATAGAAAACATGCAGCAATAGGGCCTTTCTTTTCTGCATCCAGCCCATACGAACGTGCAGCTAAACCTAAACTGAGGATCTTTTTGGCAACATTCCTCCCCAAATACAAGCAGATGATTTTAAACTTTCTCCTGCTAAACTAAACCTGTTGGTCCTTGAGAATCCAACAGATGTCTAACTCAAGATGAGTTGGAAAATGAGGTAAAGTGAACAAGTCCCTGCTCAGGTAACACACTGGATGATATGTGTTCTTCCTATTGGAAATTGGGGCCTGCTTTTATATTCTGTCAACATATAGTAGGTGGAGCAGATGGCTTACGGATAAATTAGAGCCATAAACCTTTCAGGTATAAAGTTATGTATGATTTAAATCTTTCAACAAGGGTCCCATTACCTATTTCTCCTTCCTCTAACTTTAAATTCTTTGAAAAGAAGCAGCTCTATTAACGTAGACATGTTTGAAATCCACCACTAGAAATAGTTACATGGAGACCTACCCTGATTCTTAGTCATACCATCATGGAAACTTTCATTCATCACTGGGACAAGGCAATCGCTTATAATTTACCTTCCCACACTTATTTTATCAAGCTTTTGGGCTAAGATGCTTCTACTGTCTATTTTTGGTATAAAGTTATCCAAAATTATATAGAGACCAATGAAATTTATCATTCTGTGGCATTTGATGACATCCATCTGTTTATTTATGAAGCCATTAAGGACTTATTGAGTTACTAGACTACAGAGAAAATAAATTGAGTTATCATCTGTAGTTAAATTCAGTCCTTGTGTCTGCTGTCTTTTCAGGCTGTATGGTGTTTTCTGAAATTACAATGGCTTTGCAGGCCCAGACGTCAGGAATACATTTTCTTCACAGCCTTTTTATGCCATTCCAAGTCAATTTCTAATGCGTGAGCAATTTGTGGTTCTGGAAAATGTTGACAGAAGGATGTCAGGGCTTTCTTTTCTTAGCAGTTTAAAAGCGTGATAGGGACAGTTCTCACTTAAAAGCAGCTCTTAAATTTTGGAGCTGCTCAATAGATGGAATCATTTGATTCTTTCAATCAATATTGTGCAGCTACTGTAGGAAGTTAGGTTTAAAGCCTGTGGACACAAATTAATATAACTATCATTAAGTAAAACACTTTTAAGATGAAGGATGGAAGAAGAGCCACACGCTGTGTTCTATATATTTATTCAATGACTATACTGTAAGGAAGAGGAAAAGACATAAATCTCAAAACTTGCTATTAGTAAAATTGGAGAGCAAACTGAGAAAATACGTCTTAATGGGATACTTTCTGTCTTGTAATACGAGTGAGATTGTACCAGTGAACTCCCTTATCACTGGCAGCATTTTTTGGTTGTTCCTTCATTATGGAAATCACTGGAAATGTCCTCTGAAAGAGCTGATATGGATGCAGCAAAGATATTAATACAAACCACCCACAGATAGCTGAGAGCTGAAGGTTGGGGTTAATGAGCTCACAACTGCTATAGAAGACATGCTTGTTAGGACATCTTCCCTTATGGTTGCATCTCAGCTTCTTGCCTGCCCTGTTCTGTTTCATAATTCTTGAACTGAAAGCTATAGGGAGTACAGTTCAGAGATGTCTGTGTGCCAGCTCATGTCTTACTGGACATAGTGGGTTCAGGTCAGGATTGCCTGTAGAAGGCTAAGGCTGACTTCCTCGTCTCTGCAATATCCTTTTATCATCTGGGGCTGTGCCTATGCACTCAGCTAGCTAAACAGCATATTCAAATGGCTACCTCTTTGCAGAACATGAAGCAGTGGTAACAACATAAAACTCGCCAGACGTGCTGTTTGGAATTAGTTTGAGCCTAACAGTTCTCTCAGAACTCCTACACTGTGTATCATACCTGATTGCAGAACTGCCCAAGTATTTCAGTGGGCTGCATTGCTCTACATCCTATAGCTTCTGCAGTATTTGGGCTTCACTAATATTAGGGCTATTCCTGCCTACGGTTACCCAGGTTTAAAAAAAAAAAATAAATAAAAATAAAAAAAAAATTGGATGGTGATTTTTCTTATCTTACTTGCAAAATACAGCAAAGACAAATGTCTGTGGTAACAGCAACAGGGATAAGCTCACTTATAAGGAATTAGCAGGTCCATACAATGTAAATAGGCCAGTGGTTGAAAAATTGCTTCTCCTACATGATGTCATAAATATATAAAATCCAAGGATCAGTTGAATACAGGAAAAATAAAAATAAGGAAAAGCAACAATGAATTTAGGGTTACTGTAAATATTTTTGGATTTGAGACACAAATCATGTACCAAAATAGATTTATTGTTCATACAGAGAAGATGGTGAGCTGGGAAGTGACTGAATACTAATTAACATAGAGATATGACAGACAATCTATCCACAAGGGAGAAACTTCTAACTAGCACCTGCATATGGAGGACTTTTAGAAGAATTCCTTTTTATAAACTTAAACTTTCTAAAATTCTTGTATCTCCGAAATTCTAATATTAGGTGAATTTTCCAAATTGCTAAGCACGTAGCAGGAATCTGAACAGCAGCAGAAAAAGGCCAACCTTGTCGCTTTAAGTCTGTCATTTCAATAAAGTTGTCTTAAGCGCTCAAAACATGCTAGGGTGTAAATGAATGCTTACAAAGGAAATTACAATTGCAAACTATATTTAGGGTTGAGAGTGACTCAACATGAAAATTACAGAAAGTTTAGGATGAAAACGTATCTACCCTTTTCACCCATTCTGTGCTTAATTCCCGCTATTTTTATATGTATTTATTACTTCTAATTTAGGATTCAATGATACACAGTCTTGATGTTTTCTCTTGCATCTGTCTGCAAATGGGAGTTAAAATACCTGTTACCTTGCTGTAGGGCGAATGCAGTAAGGCAGTATGCTTTGATTTTGTTTTGGGTAAACTGGTGCTTGTCCTCTGAGAGTGATATATGACCATGATATTCATAACGACACACCAAGTCTTCAGACTTGTCCTGCTAGAATCATTCAGTGTGTTTTTCCAGGTATGTAACTGCTTCAGTGCTATATTCTTATCTCTTTCCCTTCCCGTTTAGGGACCTACTTTCTATGTGGTCTGCTGGGATTTGCATCTACTGGAACACGCATCCAAAGCAGATGCTGGTCCTTGTTCTCTTACTGGTTTCCCATATGTTTGGGGATGGATGATGTTTCTCCGTGCTCTCTGTAAAACAGAGATGCTGTTTGTGAGGATGTGGCAGTGGGAGCAAATGAATTAGTGTCTGAGATGTTCTCAGATTCATTGTTGCAAGTGTAATAGAAAAACTTATAAATAATCATTCATAGTATGGCTTACGCTTAACATCGTCCATTAATTTTCAGATTCCTGCATTGCCTCAGCAGGAAAGTCTGAGTCAAGGAGGAAGTTAGGAGCTCTTCCTCAGTATTTCTTGATGCATTTTCAGATCAGTATCTGAGAATAGAAAATACTCTGTTTTGTGTGACTTTCTGCTTTTTTTTTTTCAGGGAAGTGCAGATTAATTCATTATTCTTCCTGTAGATAAACAGTTGCTGTCAAATATGCTCATGCAGGAATCTTTGTCCACAGTAGAGAAATACTGATTAGTCATCATCAGGGAAAATATATAAATGCTCTTAGGTAGCGTGTTGCAATTGTGAGTAAAAGGAGTTTTTTGTAGAGAGATTTTGACTACTTGAAAATGTTTCAATATGCAAAAAGCGTAACAAGTTACGCTATGAACTATTAGAGCATAACACATTACATTCAAGAGAAGACTGCATCTTTTTCCTGGGGAAACAGCAGAGGAGGATTGGCCATAAGGTATGAGGAGGATTGGCCATAAGGTATAACTTGATTGAAGACAAATGTGAATTTCAGGTGGAATTTTCTTTGCAATTTCTGAAGATTTAAATTATTAAATTTTAAATACCAGCTATTGAAGAAACATTGTTTGAATAAATAATGCTTGCTTTTATAGAGGGAGAAGATTTTTTGTTTGGAAAACAGCAAACTATGTCCAACAGCACATTGTGCCACATCCTGAGCTGCATCAGAGGCTTGTTTAGATTGATGCAGGAGAATTATCTATTGCTTTATGAATTCTGGTACATTTAAATTAAAATATATCCTTTAGAGTTTACTGATGATTTAGTAGTACTTGCTCAGAAGAATGTATCGGAAGTTCTATTTTATTTTAAAACCATACATTAAAATCAGTTCCTCATCCACATAAGAAACATTATCAGCTATTCATTGGCTTCAGTTCAATACAGAATCTGAAGAACAGTCTGAAAGTAACATCAAATTTCCTTTGCTTTTGTGAAGAGCTTGATAATGCAGGATACATAGATGAACGTGACAAAGACAACTTTGTATAAATGACCACTTCCAGCAACAGCTGGATCTCCAGGTCCCACATCCCACCACCATGACTCACGTGATTCCACCTTGGTTAGCACCAGAGGAGATCTGGAATGCCATTACAGAACACTTTTCAACCTACCATTATTTTCAGTAGGAGTGATGCCAAGCTCCTTTCAGTGTTGATTACAGAATCGTAAAAAAAATAAAGCTGGGAAGGACTTTTAGAGATCATTTAGTCCCATCTTCCCTCTTCAAGGCAGCATCAGCTGCATGTAAACAGTTCTTGGCAGATGTTTGACTAACCTGTTCGTAAAAGCCTACAGAAACAGTTTCTGCTTCTTGCCTAGGAATTATTTTCTCATGCGTTGCTGTGCTGTTAGAATTTTTTTTTAATGGTTAACCTAAATTTCCTTTGCTACAGTTTAAGCCCATTTCTTCTTATCATGCCTAAAATGAGCATGAAGAAGATTATTTCCTTCCTTTCCTCTTCTCTACATCCCTTTATATTTTGATGTTTCCCCTCAATCACCTTTTTCTATATCAAAATAGTCCCAGTTCCTCCAAGCTGGTCAAGGTCATGTTTTCTAGTCCTGTTTGCATTGTATTAGTCCTCTGTACTATGCATATGCAAAGATAGATGAAATGGGACTGTAAAATACTGAGGGCTGGAGGGAGAATATGTATTTTAAAAGGGAATCCAGCATTGAAGAGCAATTTTGCAAGGATACCAGGTTATCTTTCATTCTCCACAAACATAACTTCCATATTCTTTACATGATTAATTACTGATGGCTGATAAAGCTGAAATAATTTGCTGATAGGCTGGCCTACTAGACATAGTGTGTGACACTGTAGTCCTGAACTTGGGCAGTATGCAGGATCTTTAGAGAAGTACGAAATCATAGTTGTGGTTGATTTACGTTGTTTCCCAAACCTCAATTTTACTAAGTGAGTTGATGCTAAAAATGGAAAGCTTACTCCATGTTTCTTCCCTGGTTTGGCTATTTTTAGGATTTCCTGCAGAGATTTTAGCCCTGGGATTTAATTTCTTCTACCCACAAACAAGCCCATCCCTTTCCATATACAGCAGAGTCAATGATTCATGTCTGGTGCAGTCAGCCAGCAAGGTTCAGTTATTATTCCTGCAGGGTTATGGCATTTTGTAGCAAGGTGCAATGAAAACTGCATTGAATGGAGAGGAATTTGTCTTAGGAAGAAAGTCTAATTTAGTCCCCAGCAGAAGTATTGTGTGGCAATTAGGATCTGCGATCTGCATTTTGCTCACAAGGAGGTACGCACCATCAATTCAGAAATAAACTTGTAAGTTATTTAGCTAATCTTTAACTGTGTGATAGTTTCTACTAACATTTGGATATGGCTGTATAATCTGATAATCCATTCCATCAGGGTAGCACTTAGAAATTCTGTAATTTGTATCAGTTGTTAGTAGGGGACTAGAGCTCTATCCAAATAACATTTTCCTGATGATAAGTTTCAGTGACGCTTTCTCTGACTTTTTTTCCACTGATCAGAGGTACTGATATGAAAAGAGATTTTGAGAAAGCACTATTCTGAATCTTCTTATCTTTTTTTTTTTTTTCTTGAATGGACAATATGGAAAATGGACAATATGGAAAATATTTCATTTAGTCAAATAAGCAATCAGAAACATCTTATAACTGTTAACCTATTTAAGGCTCAGTTTTTGCACTGGATTGAGAATTTGGGTTTCCAACTTCAGCAGTAGTAATTTTTCTACACTTAATGAAATCACTTTACACTTCTCCCTTTCTGTGTGACCTTCTTCAATTCCCTATAGAAAATGCAAGATGTGTTGGATTTTATATTCTAAAACAGACAAATCTCTACACTGAACCCATATATAAACAATGCAATAACCAACAAATGTTGGCTGTACTCACCACCTGTCCCACTTGGATGGTATAGCTCAGCTATTAAAGAGAGATTACATCAGCTAGCACCTCTTGAGACCTATCTTATACACTGCATAAAACTCAAGGAAGACCTGGTACCCTTTTTCATACTGGAGCAATTATGCTGTCAAATCCTTACTTAACAGGGATGCTGAACAGCCACTCCTTAGATCCCCTCAATCACTCATTGAATCCCCTTACAAAATGCATACGCATGGAACAACTAGTAAACCTAATCTGGAATCCCTGTCTGTTTTCCCATAGCTGCTGCTTATCCATCAAATTAGAAGCTAAACTGTTCAAATACTCACCTGTGAACTTAGAACATGACGAAAAGAAGCGTGCCCCTGTGTTGCTACACCATGTCATGCTGGAATTTGTAAAAAAAAATGTGTTATGTGGCCACAAACTCTAGACTGTCCCTTGAAAATTATTTCCTCAGAAATCCCTTTCCTGGTTTTCAGGCAACACATCTCCCCCTGTATCTACCAATCTCAGCAGCACAAATACTCATGAATCAGCGAGTGGTACACAGAATCAGATACTGAGGTGGCAACAAACTCCACATGAAAAACTAGCCAATGCCTCGCCACTGTCACCTCAAGTGCCCCACTCTGTACCATCGTATTCCACAGATTCCATGCTTTCATATCCTCAAGTATAAGAAATGCATCTATTTCTAGGTACATGTATTGCTGCAACCACAATGAAGCAGAGTGAACTTGCAATCTGTTAAGCACACAAACTTCCAGCTGTTGGTAAAAGAATACAGTTGCAGAACAAAATACGTAGTTAGTACAGCCTACTGGGGTTAAACCACAACAATTTTAAAGTGCAGTCCTGAGTTATGTTAATGTGGATGCATCCAAAGGAAAAAAAAAGTAGCTCCCTCATCAAATTGGTGCTTCCACTGATTGAGAGACATCTAGCCGCCTCAATATTAAAAATTAGTTTCCAAGCTTCAACTATGTCTCCTATGATTGACTATTATTAAACATTTTAGCTTTTTGAATTAAAAAAAAAAAAAAAGTCCTAATGAGTTTTACAAGATAAATAGTTTATGTAGACCTTCAAGCTAACTAGCATATGTATGCCTGGTGTTTGCTCCGTGCTGTGCATCTTTCTTTGCACAGTTCCTGTACAGTTTAGCTTATGGTGCATTGCTTGAGTGCTTTTGAGAAAACAATTTTTATTTCTTCTCTTTGAATTTCCCTGGCTTATCATAGTACCTACTGTATGAATCTTTTTTTTCCTTTTTGAGGAAAAAAAATTGAGAAACTTCCCTTCACCAACTTATATTTCTTTGGATAACAAATTGCGTGCTTGAATTTCAATGCTGTGTTTCTTGCTCTGGGAGCTGAAACTTGATTATTCATCTGAGACTTGGCAAACTAAAGTGCAGTTTTCCAGCGGAGCTGGTCTGTGTGGTTCCTTACTTTGAAAGAAACTGTTTCTACTTATTCCTTAGTGCTTCTGGAGAAATGACTGCTAAATATGGAGGTAACTGCAAGATTTTGAGGGTCTTGTATTATTTTTCTAGTAGAAATGAAAAAAAAAATACCACACTTACGTCATGCCACCAAGTATCAATCAGATAGTGGTAGTAGTAATAATCTATCACTGAAGAGGAGGGCTGAGACTGAGCTCTTAACCAGCTTCATATTTGCAAGGCTAAATTACGCATAATTCAGAGTTATGAGCTCTTAACTGTTTTTTATTTCAAATTATTTATATTTTTGGATTGCAGTGCAGACAGCCTACTGAAAAGTCAGTGATAAGTAAAAACCCCACCTTCAAAATAGTAGTTCTGAGTGTTCTCCAAAGCATAAGGAAAGAAAATGGAATATTGATTTATCAGGAAATTGTACATTAGAAAATGAAACAGCTTTGAAAAGATGGGTGGAGATGCCTTATTGGCAATGCTTCACAGAGTGCATTCTGATCTTCTTTGCATTTGGATGCCACTTGTATCACAAATCTACCACTCTTTAATTGCAAAGCTGTTCTGACAGGTCTTGAAAAGGAAATGTTCTTTCTGTTCAAAACATTTTCAGCATTTCAAGACAAACAATTTATGCAGAGGAAGAAATAGCCGCAGACTACCCATTATTGCATCTGGAAACATACTTTAACATATTCTTTGCTTTGGAAGAAAGGCTATGAATTATGCACGCTTTATGACCTGACCACTCACAAATTAGAGAGTTGGCTGTTTTTTTCTCCATAGTTGTGTCTTCTAATCTCTAAGTCTGCCATAATGCCATGGTGCCTGCCCCAGGCTAGTGGGATTTAAGTAGAAAAAAATGAACCTGCTTGAAGTTGCAGGCCTACTTGTAGTTGGTTTCATTTTAGATACAGTTGTAATAATTTTTATTTCCTATTAGTACAGGGAAAAAAAAAAAAAAAGCACGTGGTCTTATGTACACTGACTTCACATAGAAAGATATTCTACAGTTCGATTTCCTGGATCTCTTCCTGACTAAATGAGATGGCATTGTTAGACAAGGCTGTAAAATTGAATACTCTATTTATAAGCTGAAACAGCAACGTGGACATCAACTTCGTTACAGTAGATAGCATTTTAAACTCTGATGTTATGCATGGGTGTAGTTAGCAGGATAAGAAGTAGTAATGTTTATTTTTCAAATTGAATGTGATCTTTGTGTTGAAAAAAAAAAAAAACAACCACCAAATAATTGAGAAGAGACTTCTGATGCTGTTCTGCAGTTACAAGTAACTTTCAGTCTAATGTGTTCTCCTAACAAACAACAAAAACAGAAGCAGAAATGCGAATGAAATCAACCACAACAACATATGCCATTTTTTCATGAGCAACTTTATTCGTTGTCTGCATATAAAGTGGTGTATTGACATCGCAGCAAAAGACATTTCAGACTTGTAGACACTTCAAGTTATGATTATGGAAAGTAACATTCAAGAGATTGAGTAAGGTATGACATATTTCTCCGAGGAAGTAAATGTTGCTACAAGTAAGCATCCACACACATACAGGAAAATTTCATTTGTTGTGGTTTTATCAAACTGCTTATTTTTATCATTTTTATGGAGAAGACAAGAATTGTGGAACACTATTTGTTATTAGTAAGTTAGCTGCTCTTCCTACATATTCAATTTTCTTGTATGCATACTTGCATATGCATTTTCTTGAGAACATGATAGAAGGTATGGCTCTATAAGATAAAGCATTTTTTTTTTTCATGTGCAATAGGATAATCAAAACAATGAATTGTGAAGTTGTCCTGCTAAGCAGATGCTTTAGAAATTACTTTGATGGCATAGTGCTATTCCTTCTGCGCATTTTGCTAAAAACCAACAGATAATCTGCCCTATTTTAGAAAGCTTGAGGTTTGATGTATTTTTAAATGTGTATGCATGTGCATATGTAGAGAAAAAAATGATAAATTTACACTGTTCTCAATCATAACACTCAAGAACCCCCTCTTTAGAAAGCTCAAAACTGGAGGAGGGTTCCTCTTTGAGAAAGTCTTTGTACTTTTCTGACTTCATTAACTGATCAGTTTTCCCTCTCTATACAAATCCTATCTTAATGTCACTGAATTACATATCACTGTGATGTATCCAAAGATATTAACTAAAAATAAGTAGAAAGAGGTACCTCAGTATTGCTTTGAATTTGGCCGTTTTAAACTAACTGTGTGAACTACTTCCAATATTTTAGATGGTGGTAATGAACTACTTGTATTTATTTATGCCTGTATTTATTTGATTACGACTCCTTAGATACTAAAGTTTGTATTCTAATGCTGCTACTGACTTCAGTTGGGCTGAGTATTAGTAACTATAGGTAAGACTGAATGTATCTGTAGCTGTTTGATGCAATTAACAAGCTTAAATGCAACTGCTGTTACAGCAATATTTATAATTGTTTGTGAAGTGCTTGTGTAGTTATATATGAAATATTTATCTAGAGGAACTAAGTATCCCGTCAGAAAAAAATATTATGTTATTTATTTATTTTTGCTGAAAAATATGATTACTTTCAAGGCAAGTCTAATACTTCTGTTCTTTGCAGTAGCCATGAACTAAAGAAGTACCACCTCTTTGTTCCCTTAATTCCATCTAGTTTAGTGGAAACGTAAACCATAAGACATCAGATGATGCAATACTATTACATGTTTCTGCAGAACAAATGCAACAGTCATTGTGTTGGTTGGCCATAAGGAAGGTCAAAATTACCCTCCTTACTTATATTTTAGCATAGTGCAGTGAGTATGGACACTCCTGGATGTGTCCATACATATGGGGGTGGGGAGGTTACATGCACACATGCACCTGTAATTGAGAAAATAAGGAGATTTCTGTTGCTGAACAAAAAGAGCTATTAATTTATCAGAAGAAGAATGTTGTAGGGAGAGCTTAAACATTGGAGTTGTAGATGTATGATTTTAAGCCCTGGGTAAAAGCAGACTGCATATGTCATAGAGATGATTTGTCTTTGGATGATAGCAACATCTCTCATAAAGCAGTCCACTCAGTCTATGGAATGATATTAGCAGTGAATGTGGGGAATGTTCTTTTCCAGTAGCTTGAGGTGTACTCATATGAAGCTTGCTAGTGAGTAGCATGGTAAATAAAATCTTGAGAAAAATGATATATGGTTAAGGATGTATTTCAGTGACAGGCAGTGCAGCAGCAAGTGCAAACATAGCCCTCCAGTAGATAAATGAAAATTAGAAGAAACAAATGTATTTGTGAACCAATAGTCCCTTGAGTATCTGTTACCCAAATTAAAGTAAGAAATATCAATTATACAGGAAAAAAAAATATTCTACTCTTACTAGATTTTGTGTGTTCTTCTCAGTTCACACACTGATGAAATGCATGTTAGGCACAGAACTGTTCCTTTTGGAGGAAAAATATGATGCACAAATCATTTGTGTTGGTGCGGTATTGTTTTATCTTTTAGTTTGTTTAAACTACGTTCTGTTGTATCCTTCTGGCAATGTTCTAGCATCAGAATTTCATTTGTTCCCACAGTGGATCTCCTTTCTTGACAGTAGATTTCTCAGAAAATGAAAAATCATTCAGTCATTTCTCTCTAATTATTTGCATCTCTTAATTCTTAATTCTTATTCATTGGAAATGAATTGCATGGTTGTGGATTATGGAGAACTGTTAATCTGTCAAGATGCCACTTTGGAGTTTTGAGTAGTTGATACAGCTGTTAAAGCAGAATTTTAGTTGCCTGGACATGTTACGGTTTTGTTTTATATTCAAAAGCAATCAATGAGAAGCCAAAATATAGGATTCACCATCCTTAAGTGTTCTGAATGTCATATACACCATGTGCCGACGTGACCTCCATATCTACTCTTTTCTGTGTTTTAAATTACTTTGGCATTCTTAGAATGTGAGTCTGTGGCAACAGTAAACCTTAAAATATGGAATTTTATTTCAGTTTCATTTGGTTTATCAGTTGCTTGGTTGGTATTCTCCTCATACATGTGATAGCACAGAATAACATAGATTGATGAAGCTTTATTTTGCCAGATGCAATCTGCAGAGACATGACATGGTACTGTTGCTTGACAGTAGTCCTTATGATGCTTGAATGTAATTAATGTGTAATCTGCACTTTGCCTAGAAAAGAGAATTTCCCTTGCATTTACCCCATGTTTATTGCACCATGCTCTGCACAGCTGTGAGGATTTCTGGTCAGAGGAATAGACTGTTGAGCATCCTTGGCTCCTATTAAAGTCTGCTCCTTCTGAGAATCTCTGGAACTTCCTGGATGAAGAATTTCCCTGAGGACTATGTAGGGCCTGTATAAAAGCATAATTTACAGCTAATACCTACATGCAAGTAAGGACATGCTTATTAATGATATCACAAAAAATTCTAAGATCAAGGATGTTTCTGATCACCGAAGATATGAAATTTTATTCATAGTAAAGCTTCCTCTCAGGGCTGAACTTCTGGATGTTCATATACTCTCTTCTTTCTAATCAGTTTCTTCAAGGTGCAAACTACAAGATTTTATTGAAGTCATATATGAACAAGAGTGATTTCAATGTTAGAGTTAAACCCAGCTGTACACCTATTATCTATTTGTATCAATCTGCTATATGAAACCTAGAAAAAAGTGGGCTGGAGTAAGTTGAGAGTTCTGATCTAATTAACAGTCATCATGTTGCCACCTCTTCTATGTAATCAGATCAGAAAAGAAAACTGACAATATGAAAGAGAGGTGCTTGAAGAAATCTAGGTTAGTGAGACCCATTAATAATCTGATCTCACAGGAAAACAGCTAAAATTTATTCCCTATTTTACTTTCATGAAAAAGTTAATTAAACTAATCAGCACTTTAGGAACCGCAAGAGAAATCCTGTCCCAAATTCTGCTCATCTCTGTACAGGCAGCCTTGAAAATGGGAATAAGTTTATAACCATACCACATCCCTTGCCAGAACCTGCAGGCAGCTTGTGAATATGACTGCAAGCACTGTGAACTCCCAAAGTCACGTCAGTCAGTCCCAAAGAACTTCAATTCTGCGTCTGCAGAGTTCTGGGCCCGTTACAGAATTAATCATTTGCAGCATCAGAAACAAGTGGGAGTTTTGCATCTTTGCTCTTCTGAGAGTTGCTCACGGTGGCTTCTTAATATTTATGTTCTACACCTGTAGAGATTTTACTTGATGACAAGGAATGACCGGGGCAGTGCAACTGGATTTATTGCAGGGACAGCTGCTGGGCAGCAGTCCACATCACACGCGCCGCAGTTTATTGAAAAGTTTTCCTGCCATACCAGGCAGGAATGGAGCCAAAATGTTGCTCAGAACGTTCAGAGCTGAGCTAACCCAGGTACTCAGCTCCATGTTCTTCTTTTCCTTCTGCAGCTGTGTGATCAGCTCCTGCATGGCTGCCGCCTCACACTTGAAGCCCTCCCGCACCAGTGCTTCATACTTGGAGTACTGTGTCCAGTTCTGGGCTGCCCAGTACAAAAAAGACAGGGATCTCTTGGAAGGAGTCCAGCAGAGGGCCACAAAGATGGTGAAGGTCATGGAGCATCTGCTCTATGAGGAAAGACTGAGTGAGCTGGGTCTGTTTAGCCTTGAGAAGAGAAGACTGAGAGGGGACCTGATCCAGGTCTATAAATATCTGAGGTGTGGGGGGCAGAGTGGCGAGGCCGGACTTTTTCCAGCAGTGTGTGGAGACAGGACAAGGGGAAATGGCCAGAAGCTGGAGCATAGGAAGTTCTGCACAAATGTGCACAAGAACTTCTTTACGGTGAGGGTGACGGAGCACTGGCACAGGCTGCCCAGGGAGGTGGTGGAGTCTCCTTCTCTGGAGATATTCAAGACCCGCCTGGACACCTACCTGTGTGACCTGGTGTAGGGAACCTGCTTGGGCAGGGGGGTTGGACTCGATGATCTCTGGAGGTCCCTTCCAACCCCTATGATTCTGTGATTCTGTGATTCTGTGAATACTTCCTTTACTGTTTTGAGAATATAGGAAGAAGGACTTTGCCACTTGGAGTCCAGCCTGGCCAGTGGTGGATGGAAAATGAAGCATGAGCTGCTCAGCTAGGCAGTTGAGACAGCAAAATTCCAGCTAGGACCTAGAAGGATGGGAAAAAAACTGTGTAGTTTAAAACTGCCACGGAAAGTCAGTGAGTTTAAAAGCCCCCAAATTTGCACAGAGCAGCTGAGAAGAGTTGCTGTTCCTCCATCTCTTCTGAGCATAAGGCATGGCTCACAAATACATCAGAAATGGTAATGCCTTGGATCACTGCAGCTATGAGTGAACTTCTTATATCAAGGTTAGCTTCAAAAGAGTGGGTTTCAAACTCCTAATCTTTCTGGTAAAACAGAAGAAGGAAAAGCATGAGGTTGCTTACTTTAGAAGAGCCAGGACACAGGAAGCTGATCCCAATAGCTAAAAGCATAATACAAGAACTTGACAAGTTTTATTATCAGGAGACACAATTTTGCTAAAAGCCACAATTGTGAGCAAGAGGGACATTTTGCAGTGATGACCAAATGGACCGGTATTGCCGCATAATTTATTTTTGGTGGAATTTGATTCCTCCATCTTGTAGTGTCTGCAAGGCAGTGTCTCTGGCATTCCAGCTGGGTTATTTGTGAGAACATTTGTTTGTTTGTATTATTTTAGTGCTGGGAAGCCCTAATGATGGGTCAGGCCTGCACTGTTTTAGGCTCTAAATGAACTCAGAACAGAAAGACAATTCGTCTGCCATATAGCTTATAATCTAAGTACGAAACAAGAGACAACAGATGGGGCTAGACAGACGGGGTAGCATAAGGAAGCAATGTGACAGTACTGGTTAGCTAAAAAGCCCGTGTTCAAAGGAAAGCAACAGGCCAGCTATGAGTTTTCTGTAAGCAATGTATCGAAGACAGGACTTGAAATGAGATAATTAAGAGTACTTTGCACACAACTGTAGGGAACTCCTTCTAAATACGAGGCAGCTTGAAGGAGAAGGGCTTTGTAAATAAAGCCAATCATCCACATTCAGGGGGCACAGAAATGGAAAACCAGTAGAAAGTGAACAGATAGTGGCAATATCATTAACATCTTTGAATAAGTTCATGACTTTTTGTAGTATTTTGGGTAAATAGGAGTGAGCTAAAGCTGTGTGCCTTTGCTCCGCTGTTGTGTGGAACCATCCTCCAAAGGAGGTTCCTCCTCCTCCTCCTCACTGAAAGATTTCTCCATATAATCAAACATGACTTGGCCACAGACAAGTTTCATGAGATTCTTGAGCATATGAGACACTTTGGCCAAGGAGGTTAGAAAATATTTCTGTACTCCCAGAATTCAAAGGCTATTGGCACAAAAGCCTGGGTTTTAAAGTCTTTTTATTTTTCTAACACATTCAGTAAATAATCACAAGACCATATTTAATACTGGACAGTTGGTAAACAACTTGACAGCAATTTCATCATATTGTTACATTAGCTATTATTTTATATGCCAGTTGGTTCTGGTAAACTACAATCTCTCTTTACAAAAGCTTTGGAAAATAATACACGAATTTTAAAGAGTCATGAACCAAGCATGCAAACTATTAAAAGCAAGATAACTATATACAACTAGGTGACATTAACTGAGCTAAAGGAGCCTTTCATCTGAGATATCTCACTTCTGTATTTCTGTATCCCAGGCTATATTAATAAAGTTCTCTGTATTTAAAATGACAATTCCTTGCAAGAATATATAACTTTATGTTTGCTTTCATTTCCATGTTGTGCATGGTTTATAGGGAAGACGAGCTCTGAGTATCTCTTAACAAAATGAAATCCCTCCATATGGCACTCTTCTCCCATTAAGACATATAATATGAACCCAAAAAGCATCTTTTAAAGAAGTGTTATAGCTGAAATGGGATTTTAGTTTAGCTTAATTGGTGAATTGCCTGAAGCAAGAATTATCTTTAATGCTGTTTATATACAGCAACGCTCACAGCTGTTCTTAACCAATTCTATATCAAAATAACCAGGAGCTTTCTCACTTACAGCCTTCCAAAGGTTAGGTTTCTAATCTAAGCTATTCTAAGTTTCATTGATAGTCAACCTAAAGAATGAAAATATCATGCACTGTGATTCCTACTTTATGAAAAGGCTTTACTTAAGAACGCTATGTTTCTGCAGTGCTGGACTGCTCTCATAACAACCTTTTCATTTCAGCCCTGAGGTCCTCACCTGCCAGCATGCTCAGAGCTCTCTTCTGTGCACTAGATCACTGCTGGCACTTAGTGTGGCAGAATCTATTACACTGCAAACATCAGATCTGTTGAATGCAAATTGGGAACTTGCAAGAGTGCTTCCTTGGATGTAGCATATTTAATTCTCAGAGCTATTTACCAATTGCAGACACATTTGACTGAGCACAGGAGCCATAATTCTGTTTACCTGCTCCTATCCTTCACCTGTTTTACTACTTTCTTTGCTAAAAGTTGTGGTAGCCCTGCTGTTTGAAGGACTTTTATGTAGTTCTCTGTGCCTGTGAAATAAGCCTTTTTCATAAATCATATTTTTAAAAGTGCTGCTCCAAGTGGTTTGACATTTTTTCAAAAGTAAGATGAAAGTTTACGTGCTTGGAAGCGATGGCTCTGAGAAGTATGCACTTTATATTTTATTCATTTTGATAGCTTATGTTATGATGCATTTGATAGATCCTGAAAGACACCGTCAGTTTTAAAGACATAGCCCATAAACTTTTCTTCGTCATGAAAATGTGCTCCATAATGGTCAGAATCCTTTGACTATGCAAAGAGGTGGTATCAAACTCACATTTAAAAATTTTTCAAATGTATTTATTGCACAATTTTCAGCTTTCCATAATGTATTCCAGAGAAGGAACTGAGAAAGAAGCCTTGCTTGAAATATAGAGTATTGAGTAAGTAAATAGGACAGTCTCAGACATGGAATTACAGAGTATTTTGCATGCATATCATTGATGAAGACATGCACACAGAGTAGGTAGGAGCTCCCCAGAAAGATTCAATTTCGTCTTTCTAATTACTGTGGTGATTGCAATTGAAGTGGGAGGCAGCAACAATTTAAAGTGAATTATTAATTAAAACCCCCACCTTCACTTTCTTTAACATCTTCCATCTAACATCTGTGAATTATGTCTGTGAATTAAATCACAATGCATTTCTTAAAAGTAAATGAAAGAAATAATGTTGTAATTATTGTACAAATTAGGAAAGTTAATAGTGCTCCCACCAAGATGCCTGAAGACAAACACCTAAGTGACCTCAGATGAGACTTGTGCTGTCACTTGCTGCTTTCAGTGACTGCATGTTTAGGCAGCAATGGAAGTTGCTGTTTTATAAAAAAGCAGTGTCCATTTCCATACGAAAACAGCTATCAGTTACCTCAAAAATCCAGATTTAAGTGTAGATCACAATCTCTCCCTGAGATAGCAATTTGAGCATATGAAATTTCCTAACTCTAGATCCTGTGCCTTAAGTCTCTTCTAATCTTAATAGCAAATGGAAAGGGAGCTGAGTGAATGTAAAAAGAAGGCAGGAAGAGGAGCAGGAAAGAATGCAGGTCAGCTCAGAACCAGACCTTAGCACAAGCTCTCAGTAAATATACTTGAGAAAAATGCAGCTGGCCAACAGGACTGTGAATCTGTTTTCATATATTTGTCTGCCGCAAGATAAAAGGAAATGTCTTTTATTAAAAATGTTTTGGTAGAGATTTTTCTTAAGATGACATCATGCTACCCCTGTATCTCTATTACAATGGGAGAATGTCAGCAATTTCCCTTGATGCTTAAAGTTTTTACTAAGTCAGGATTTGTTGCTTTTATCTAATAACAAGCTCTACAGCAACACTGTCATTATAAAAATGTAACCACACGGAAAAGGCTTCAGAAACAGATCGGAGAAGAAAGACAGATTCAGAGTCTGATACAAATCTCCAGCTGACATCTGATATTTGATAAATGATTGAAAGATAGTCAAAAAATAAAAGAAACAGTCAAATGAAGAAACAAAACAAAACACGTTCCCAGGTGAGGAGCAGAAATTCTCAGAGATTATAATACTAAAAGAAAACAGATAAAAGACATTCATTTCCTTCCTGGATACATAGTATCTCTCATTATTAATGTTTGTTCTGAAAGTTGCAGAAATGCATTTTTGTAGAATCATAGAGTCACAGAATCATTAAGACTGGAATAGACCTCTAAGATCATCCAGTGCAGCCCAACCCATCCCCACCATGCCCACTGACCACATCCCTCAGTGCCACATCTCCATGGTTCTTGACAACCCCCAGTGATGGTGACTCCACCATCTCCCTGGGCAGCCTGTGCCAATATGTATATATGTAAAAAAATCAAATAGATACTGTAAGTAACAATGATTTACTGGCTTTCTAGATAGGCTGGGAGAGAACCAGAAGCCCACCTAGAAATTTGGGATCAGCCCGTTGCCAGTAGTCCATTAATACTAGATGAGAGTGTGACCCATTGCATTTCTGAAGGCTTAAACGACAGCTTTCGCAATAAAATATGCTGCAGGCAATTTTCTTCCTCATTCTGGAACAGATTCCAAGGGTGGTGTGGAAGTGCGATGAGCTGAAAATATGAATTAATCAGTGGTTTGGTTCAAAATAGCATGCCTCTCCTCCCAAACAAATAAATAAACAAATCATATACTTTTTTCAGCTAGGAAAAAAAAAAAAAAAATTGAAATTCAATTACCAGGTGGTAAAGTTTAAACAGATACATTGGTTTCTGGTGTGATTGGTGGATTACAAAGTGAGAGCAAGACCAACAGAAAGTACTGTGTGTGTACCGAGCTGCAGTACAAGTGAGAGTGTGGTGTAAAGATAACAGGCTGCTTAAAATCCTACCGAGCGCTTCCTCTGCTTTTGCTGTATTTGCAGTAAGCATTTCAGCAGTCAGAGCACAGAAGGATTTTTCTTTGTCTTGCGAAGGAACAAGCATTTCCTAAATGTAATGGTGTGATTTTTACTGAAGGAGGAACCTACTCACCGGTGTTTGTTGAGCTTTCACGCGCGGTGAGAATACAAGTAGTTGTTACTGTAGCTGTTTCACAGAATAATGTGAAGTAGCTGTTTACAGACATATTTTTAAACTGAGAAGAGGTTTGAGTGTTTTATAGCTGTAAAAATGTTTGCAATTCTGCCAGAGCATTTCCACGTGTGCAGTGTCTCTGTAATGTCTCCTTTTCCATATTCATTCCATATCACAAATATCTCCTTTCCTTCCCCTTCCTTCCAAATGTCACCAGACATTTGCTATGACTGTGTCCGCTCGACACTAAAGATAGTACCAGATTAGAGATATTTGACTGGGGATATAATTTATTACCTTTAAAAGTCCTTTTATTGAATAAATTTTCCTACTGCAGTCTTTGATTTTTAACACCTTTGCTGTGTCTGACCCCCAAAAGGAAACTTTAAGAACAGCCCAATAGAAACTTGCTGTCACTTAGATAAGAATTATTGCACTTATCTTTTCTTGAGACAGTGGACAATGTACTGCCATGGCAATTATGATCCACCACAGTGTGCAGACAAACAGCATCTTGGTTTGGAAAAAAGCCATCCGTGCATCTTTGAATTTAAGGCAGGCAGATATGGGAACGTTATCCTGTGTGAGAACTTCTGCTTAGGCAGTCCTCTGCTAGGAGACCACTTTTGTGCAGTCACTCTACCTCAGGAGGAACCCTGCTGAGCTCCACTAGGAGCTTTCAGTGAGCCAATGGCATTTCTGAACAACCTAAGGTTATTAGGAGATATCATTGCCCCACTATGAATCATAGAATCATCAAGGTTGGAAAAGACCACTAAGATCATCTAGTCCAAGACTAAAGGTTTCTTCTAGGCAGTTTCTGAAGTTCTGGCTGCATTTAGATGTACTTACTAGTGATATACTACAATAGTATCCTGTTAAACAGAGAGAGATCAACACTTTTCATTCTCCTTTGTTCCAAAGTCATTATGCAGTGATTTATACTTCTAGTTTATTTACATTCTGAAATAAAATGAAAACATTGCACATGAAATTATCTTAGTGCTAAAACCTGAAGTGTTTATAGTTGATAAAAACCTAAGTATACTGTATAATTAAAACAATTATTTCATCAAAAGCTGTTTTTTAAAAATTGTTTTGCAATTAGTGCCATTGAAATAGTTCAGCTTTACATGCATTTAATTTCTGTTTTTGTCTTATTTTTCATAAAAGGCAAAACAATTTAACATCTATAATTATAGTTGAAACAATTAGGGGTATGCATGATCAGATTAAAAGTCTAAAATAAATCTTCTCATACTGGTAGGAAAGCACAAGAGATATACAATGGTAGATAACTCTGTTAAGGCTAAGAACATATGGATATGTTTGCAATATTTTCCAGTTTCAGTGATAATATTTAATGGTATGTTCTCAGAGAGTTGGAAATAGAATGTCTGGACACACACCTTCCACTTGCTCACTGGGTAGCACAATACTGCTTTATATATTGTAGGACTGCATCCCTTGTTGTGAATTTATAACTTTGGTTTCCCTTCAGTCAGATTTTATAAAGACAATTATTCCTTGTTGTATTTCTCTGGTTTAGACTCTGGCCAAGGTATTTGCTTTGGTTTGTGAAAGAGGTTTGAGAAGAGAATATTTTTATGTGCACCCCAGGAAGGCTGATGGAAAATGGGAGTAAATCCCTGCTATGCTTTTGGATTCATGCATTCAGCCGTTCTGATGTTCACTATCCTGAAACCCATGGGTGGTTCATCTCTTTCCACCAATAATTTTGTGGAAAATAGCTGGGGGAAAAGGAAAATATAATTTTTTAGAAACGTGTATCGACTAAAAATGTCACTAGATGCTTCCACTAAAACATAGGCACTCTCTGTTGACAGGATGGGTCTCTGTACGGCCCTGATCAAGATGACTCTGTAAAAATGCAAGCAATCAATGGATGTTTCCATTGGAAATATTTCTCGAGAGAAACAAAGTCCAACAGATAGGAAAATCATGTTATTTCATTCGGTACTGGAACATCCACTTCTCTTTCCCATTTTTGATCTGGCATGGTGGGAAGAAGTTGTTATTCTTGCAAAATGATTTCCCTCGGAGCTCCCTTTATAAGAGGAGGAAATGAAGTTCATTTGCTGTTGGCTCCACAGGACACTGAGAAGGCAAGGAACAATTTAATAAGTCTAGACAACAGAGAGTCATGCAGCAAGGACTGCTGATCGTTTTGTACTAAGCACAGGAGAAATGCATCCATGAATTGAAAAATTTCAAAATATAAATAGAGATTTGTCACTCAGAAAATGACTAAAACAATTTAATTGAGACAGCAAGAACCACAATGTACTACTTTGTGTTCAATGTCTTGTTCCTGTTTGTATGCTCCTGCCGCTGATGCCAGGTTTTGTTGTTTGGTTTTTCTTATATTAGATCTCTGGATAAGGTATCTCTAAAGAGCTATAGTCCAACTACTTTATTTTATTTGTACAGGAATTACAACTTAATTTTGATATTTTTTGATTCATATAAAATTCTATAAGTAGTACCCAAAATAGAGGAAGACCTTTTTGTAGGCAATAGATTTTCTGCTTCCTTTTAGTGTGCTTTTTGTTTATACTTAAATGTTAAGCCTCGGGTTTTTGTTTTTGTTTTTTTTTCCAATTAAGGGACAACATTAATCAGGCCTAATTAAATAAAGTTTATAGTACATCACTAAGAGTATTAGTGAATGTACTTGCAGTGCGAACACACAACTGATTTTCTTCAAAGCTTTGGTGACTGAAGTGCAAATAGATGGGGATCTGAAAATATTTGATGTTTACAGCTTCAATTCTGATGGGATATATGTTGATTGTTTACAGTCTACAAACCTAAAATATGGATAGATTGTTGACTTCTTTTTTGTTTTTCTCATCTAAAGGCCTTTTTGTTTTCCTTTCTTTCTGCCTTTCTTCCTTTATTCCTTTCTTCTTTTCTTCCTTTCTTTCTGCTTTTCTTCCTTTATTCCTTTCTTCTTTTCTTCCTTTCTTTCTGCCTTTTTCTCCCTTTCCCTCCCTCCCTCCCTCCCTCCCTCCCTCCCTCCCTCCTTCCCTCCTTCCCTCTTTTTTTGCCTTCATTTTCTAGAGATAATTTATTTACTATACAGTGTAGAAATCCATATTTTCAGATAATTTGTTTCACATCCTGAAATTACTGAAATATCTTTTCAGACCTCTTCAGTTTGTCATGTTGACAGAATAAATCATTAGCAAATTATAAGTGAAATATGTTCATTTTGAATAATTATATATATTATTGACTTTCAACAAGGCACTTTGACTTTTTCAGTGATTGCTCTCATCTATGTATATTTTTCCTAGTGCTTTACTGCTATGGTTCTTCCGCTGCTGATATCCTTCTAAGTCTCTTGGCCTTTCAAAAATTCTCCTCAATTCTGTATTTTCAGATCTTAAGACATGAATGATTAGCTTACCTACTCTGATAACATGTTTATCAAACTTTCTTTACTTTCACTTCATTTTGTTCCTTAATTTGGGCTCTCCACCCAGGCGTTAACTCTTTCTTGCTGAAAGAGTGAAAGAGCCCTTTTAACACATCATCTTTCCTTCCTTAGAACTTCCAAAGTGTAATCAAATCATTTCCCCTCATGTGACCTCTAACTTGGAGGGCCTTTCTGAAATCACTGCTTTATTTTAGTGTGTCCCACATTATGGTGCCTAAACATGTAACTTCGTATTTGGCTCCTAATGACAAATATCTAGCAAGAAATATTATTGAAATGTGCTCCATTTAAAAGTCAGATTTCTTTTCTGTGAATGCCATTTTCACCACTGCTGACTGTTCTGTTATGCCTAGCCCTGCCTTCCCACATTTCACCACAAATGTATTATCAGTGGCAACACTGAAGAACTTAGGACCCCCGGGGTACATGGTAAAAATACTTTATTCAATAACATTTCCTGGTGACAGCTATTTTTGCAGATACTAATTTTAATTGTTTCCTCCTTTAACCTCTTTTACACCAGTTTCACACAATCTGAGCAGTGCACACTGTTTTATTTATTTACTGATTTGATTGCTCACAATTCTTTTTTAAAAGTTCTTGATGAAGGCCCACCTGCAATATTGATAACTGTTTGGACATGTCTCCTTTTGCTGATACATTCCAGACCTGGATGCTAGCGAGGTGCCTAAAGACACCCAAAGGCAATTTGAGACCGTTGTCCCCATTACAGAGACCCAATCCACCTCGATATGATTGATCTCTCTAATTCGGGCAGCCTGTTCCCACACACGTAATGTACCTCTCAGTCTTCACTTCTTAATGTTCTCTCTCTCTTTCACACTTCTGACTGCAATTTCACTCATTTCAGAATATTCCCAGGTTGCCCCATGCTCCACCATCACGACTTTCTTCCCTGTACTATTAGCTTCATCTACCCTAATGCCTTATCCTTCCTGCTATGCTCATTCCAACACTTTTCTCATGAATATTTTGTTTTTCCCATTTGAGATAATGCACATTCTTCCAGTGTTTTTAAATCACTGTACACATTAGTATTTCTGCATATATTTTCACAATTACCTCATTGCAATTTCAAATAATACTGTGTCTAATTCTCTTATTATGTTATTCCATTTCCTAAGGTTCCTATTTCTATTTAACTAATGCTGTAGAGCACCGTGTTGGTCAGAAAGCTCTGTACTATAATTGGGTAACAAATTATTGTTTTTTTCTTATGTGTTCACTGAACTGATTTTGCAGATCTTTCAGCTCAATTCATTATGATCAAATGGAGAAGCATTTGTTTCAATAAGATTTTAATCTCTAGGACTATATTTTGCATCAGTGACTTTTCATTGTTAATTGCTTTCTTGTCCTCCATTAAGGTGTTCTTGCAACTGTTCCATCTCAACTAAGCTCTGTCTGCACACACTATTTTAAAGAACTTTTTTCTGCTCTTTAAATAATACAACCATTGCCTTATTAATCCAGCAGTCTGGTTTTGGTGTATTTTTTATCCCTTGATGCTGATAAAAACTGTTTAGAATCCCTTCTCAGTGGAATTTTAGAAACATTTCAATTTCTTCTCAGATATGTCAGAATATAGAATATAAATTGTATTGTCTTATTTCACCAATTAATAGCACCAGGACACCTCATCTGTGCTGGATGTTTGTAAGTGAATTACCATTAATATTAATGATTGCAAAGGATATGAACTGAATTGAGCACAGTCCAAATATCTCGCAGTCATTCTACTGAACATTATTGTATTAGAACTTCTGAACCTGCTGCTACTTTAAGCTCGATAAATGGCATGGGAAGCATGGACTTCAAACAACAGTTTTAAATATGCCTCCGATTTTGCATGTCAAAATAATCAAATCAGTGGGTGAGATGAAATGGGTTCTCTCCCTTTTCAAAAATCAATCGGTGGTGAATTTATTATTTTAACACAGCTGACAGAGAACATACAGAAGGAATTCAGTAATGAAAAGCATTTGGGGGTTTTGACAGGTCTTGGCTGAAATGAAGTCCTTTGAGACCAGTGTTTGGAGGCAGAGGTGAAAGTAGAAATTGGTTTACCTGAAGATCTCTGTATATGGAATCTAAATTTTCAAGGGAGACTGCCTGCCAGTGTCAGGGCTTATCTTTTGACACATCCAGCCTGAAATCTATCAAAATCTGGAAACTTCTTGACTTTTCATTCTAACTTCTGTATGTGTGATTTTCTACACAAAACTTTGTTTCTGTGAGTAGTTAAAGTTTCTCAGAATCGTTGTGCTAATGTCGTAACTGGTCAGAACTGCAGATCTTTTTTTAATGTATGTATTCTTTTCTCACCTCAGAGCATGAACTTTTTAAAATAACTCATTCTAATTGAATTTAGCATCTTATGCATTTATGCAGTTTCAAAGTAATTTAGTCTATTTCTCTCAGACAATTATTTTGATTAATGCAGTCTTATGCTCCATAGATCAGTGCAGTATATATATTTACAGTTTTAATGTAAAATAGTAATTTTATTTTTACTTGTATTAGAACTGCAAGGCCAGTATTGATGGTCACGAGTGAGGTAGGTTGTATTCTTTCTTGTATCTCATGAGCGTGTGGTCTGTTCAGTATAAGCTGTGTAAAAGGATGTCAGAAACATTGAGAACTGTAACAGAGAACAAACAGTGATTTTCAGAACTTTTATTGCCTAGCAGGTTATTGCCTAGAGGAAAAACCTAGCTAAATTTCCATGTTCAGCCTGACTTTGAAAGTCAGGGTTAAGGTCTGTAAGCACATTTTTTAATATGAAAATTTAAGCATAGTGAAATGCTTTTTTAGATTGTGGATGCTTTTGGTGCAGCTCATGTATTGCACCCGACACAGTGGGGCATGTATCCCAAACTGGGGTTAACAGGGGCTGCAGAAAGATAGTTGAGAAGCAGTAATTACTGCACTGAAAATGAAAATGAATACGTCTGGCTATTTGGAAGAGCCATTCTATCCATGCAAGCTGTTATATGTAACATGAATAAATACATTCTGTACAGTTTTGAATATTATTTTGAAGAGCATGTAACCTAGTAATTGAAATCTGTGTAATAAATTTGGGTGTGATCTAGGAATTTTTCCTAGCACCCAGACCGTTCATGGAATTACACCATTAAAAAATATAATCAGTTCTTTGCAAATCAGACTATATGTATATCTATCTAATTACGTGTACAGTATTTACTGGCTTAAAAAACTCAGCCATGTATATTTGGGGCACTGAAGGCAGAGCCAAGCCCTGCAGCTCTGAAAGCTGAGTCACACTAGATGGCACAGTGATGCACCATGTTTATCCCAAACTCTGCAAAGCAGAAGATATTACTCGTGTCTGAAAATGCTAAAAACAAAGCATGCTATCATGCTATCTCATGCTACCACCACAATGTCTTGCGTTAGCTTTTGAAAATATAAAATGCAAGAAAATGTTTAAAAAGCCATAACCTCCCGTTAGAGGTTGGAAGTGCCAGAGAGTTCAGCATGAGTTAAAGATAAATAGCAAGTAAAAGGTATGATCTTCCATAGCAAGGAGCAGCAGATGAATTGCATTCAGGTCAAATAGATTTTTCACGAAAATGCTGTGACATTTATTTTCAATATTAAAAATTCAATGCAAATGTTTAATATGTCTCATATAGTTCTGCTCTTTCTGCAGTCCTGGCACTGATGCAGTTTTGCCCTTAGTCATTTGGGGATTGCTTTTCCATCTGCTTTGATCACACTGTGCTTCTGCAATATTCCCACCAGTTATCCTAAGAATTCTGGTAACTGAATCTTACTTCTTTCATCTGCTTTAGAAAGTAAAATATCAGGAGGGGGACTCTCGAATAAAACTGCAGATGAGAGATGAGGAGTTAAAAAAAGAAAAAGAAAAGAAAGAAAGGAAGAAAAGAAAAAAATTCTTACTAGCACCTTTAATGTAAATAATGGTATTTATGAGGATTTCACCAAACGTCCCAGAAATTGTAGCACGAATATAAAGAATTCACAGCCAGTAACAGACTTTTCCTTTAACACAATTGAAAGCATTTATCATTCTGGTAACACAAGGGAAAGAAAACAGTGCCAATTCACAAATAATACCTCTCATGATTTAATATTGTTGTTTTGTCCCCTGCGATCCCAGAATGATAAATGTTGTAACTTCTTGTGTCAGTATCAGAAACACTTTCATATCTAGCATAAAGGCTCATTCATTATATTCATATTGTTATTCCTTCCCACTTCTTTTTTTCCAAGCTGTTTCAATATACTTTTTCCCAGTAATATTGTCAGCTTTTTGTGGTCATTCCAAAGCTCCACAAGTGATGCTACTAGTTTAATTTCTATTTATTACTATTTTTATTATTGTTATTTATATTCTTAAGGCTTTCAGAGGCTTCACTGTTGCTTGGGACCTCAATATGAGGTGAAATGTACAGATGTGAATCTAATCTAACCAACAGAATTGCGCGTGCTGTGCAACTTTCTGTGGTGTGTGGTCCATTGGGAAGTCCACAGAGGCAGAATGCGTACTTGGTTGCATTTTTTCCCAAAGGAGGATGGAAGGAAAAACTCCACGGAGGAGACAACACTTTTTTCCTGTGGAAACTCTGTGCTCTTTATTCCTGAGTAGATACTGTGACCAATCAATGCCTATAAAATTTATATAGAACACATCAGTCATCTGAATCTGAATCTCCATCCTCAACCTACATAGCCATCATCAATCCTTTATGTTTTTGCCTGGTCTTACGATCTTTCGATAACTCACTGAATATCTCAATTTCAGAATGTTTCTCCAAAAGTACTTTGCAAATAAGCTAAAATGATGTAAATGTTTTCAGTAGGGATAACACAGCGTGCTTTGTGTTTCTTGCCATATGAATAGAGGCACATCAAAGATGAGAAGTTCAATAAAAATGTGCACTAGTTAGCACACAGATTTTAAAATCTTTAATGTATAGATTGTTTTTAAAGCACCTGTGGGGCTGAAATAATGAAATAAGACCAGCTCTTTTTAGATTATTCACAAGTTACTTCATTGCTCTTAAAGAAGCAATTAGATCATAGTTAAAATGTGTACAGTTATTTTTATCTCCCCTTGTAAAGACTGGATTTTTCGTGGAAAAGAATTGCCTACTAATATGAGAAGTCAGTAGAAGAGCAAGCAATATAAATAATTGTTTAGATGCTTGCAGCTTTTAAAGCCTGCTGTACCACTACCTCTTCATGCTATTGCAATCCAAAGAGACTTAAGTAGGTGGAAATGAATTAGAGACATCCTAGTAGCTGTATTGGATTCACAGAGAATTTCTCATTATTGGAAATCTAGGTAGAGTAACAAGTACTTTGTAAAAGCAGCTGAATACTGGGGTGACTCACAGTTAATGGAATGAGAAGTGGAGATTCTTGGAAACTGAAGAGCAGTTTGGGAGCAAGACAATGTAAAATAGTACAGAGAAAAGCCAGGAGTCCTGTATATTGAAATCATATCAAGTACTTGTCCAGGCAGCACCGAACAAATACGACTCCCATGTTCGTACATCTGAACATAAGCCTTACAGAGGTTTAGAGAAGTACCTCTCATTTCCAACCATTGCCCATTTCATAGCATCATAGAGTCACAGAATCACAGAATGACTTCAGTTGAAAGAGACCTCAAACATCATACAGTTCCAAGCCTGTGGCTGTGGACATGGTTGCCAGCCACTAGATCAGGCTGCCCAGAGGTAATCTCTTGTACTGCCAAATCCTATACATTGCCAAATCCCATTCCTATAACATTTGTTTTTGTTTTTTTTTTTTTTTTTTTTTTTGTATCCTTTTAAGATTGAAACAAGGTGGTGTGCCACTGAGTATTTCCATTGTTTGCACCCAAGATTGTGTCAGGCTTCTGGTGAACTAGTCATAAGCAACATGCTTTTCATTATAACCTTCTTTTCTATTCCTTATGAAAATTGTTGTTTGCTTATAACAGCTTCAGAGTCTCAAGTGAATGGTGTCTAATTGTATTGCTTTAAAGTTTTATATTTTATCTTTATAACTTAGGATAATTATTTATAGTTGCAAATCATAATGTAGCAGTATTATGGGAAACAGAATGCTGGCTTGGATTGTGAAGGAAAGAGCAGATTTGGTGTTTATTGCATTATTATTTTACTGAAGGCACTTCAGAGGCTACAGAAGAAAGCAACTCAGATTGTAGCTGTTCTCAGAATGTGGGGTAGTACAAAACAGATTTCATTCACAACACACTCTTGTGCCATCATCAGTGTATATACAGCCATTAAAGTATAATTGAAATACAGAAAATCAGGAAATGAGAGCACTGAAGCCAACTTTTTTCACATGTGATCAAAAAGCATATGGGAAAAAATAGAGGGGGGAAAGGGCCACAGTTAAATAGGAAGTAGAAGACAACATAATTTCTGCTTTTAAAAAACAGATGGGAGTTTTAGATAAAATGCAGTGAGGGAATTCTAATGTCCTGCTGAAGGTTTATTTCTCCTTCATTGTATAGTAAAAACTTTTTGAGAATACATAAATGAAAACTCTCTCCTAATCACATCCTGGAAATACAAAGCCAGCATGGTCGTTTATGAAATATTTTACTTTTAGATTAAAGTAATGTGAAAAAGAATGCATAGAATTGCTATAAATTTTGCCAGTCAGCACAAAGAACTGTTCTGGCATTGAAAAACTCCAAGCAGAAAGTAGCCCTTGACACCTCATCTTCTCCCTGGTTTCACTTCTGCCACTTCCTACTCCCCTGATTACCAATGAGCAAGGGCAGATGAAGAAACTCTTCTGTACCTGAATGTTTCTTCTCATTCAGGACATTTTCTAGGAATTGACTTTGCTAAGAAAGTGACTTTATGGGAACTTCTGGATGTTGTCTGTCATCTGATTCCTACCTTATTCAATAGAAAATAAAGGAACGATTTTACCATGTTTGTTGGATGAAATGGTGTTGCACTCAGCAGGCTGACATTTATTCCAAATACGGTAAATGAGACATTGAATGCTACTTGTTTTTTGGAGAGTGAGTACACACAAAAGAAGGAAACTGTCACTGTCTTCTGCCTATTTTCTAGTTTTTCTCTCCAGACCAGGAAGCATGCCTAGGGCACATAATATATTTTCAGTGATACACCAGCATGGTATGAGTATTTTGCAGTTCCAGGCAATTGCTCTATCTCCGTGTGTCATGCAAAGAAACTGAGCTCTGATAGCATTGTTTTATTTGTATTTATCTATATTGACTGCTCAAAATCAATGGTATGTAATCAATGGTGAACAGACTGTTTGAAATGGAATCTTTCTACCATACATTTTACAATAACCAGTTGCAAGTATGTCTGTCATGTTGCTTGGAACAGCTACAATACATCATGTTTGGGGTAGTATAGAAGATATAGAAATTATCCTCTTTCAGTGCTGCACAGGATTCTGATAGGGCTGTTTCTTTAAAATCTTTTTTGTTGTTTTTGTGGTGATGGTGTTGTTAATTTTTATGACTTGAACTTTTCAGCCTTTTACCAATTTTTCTACTTATTTCAGAAGCTTCCTGATTCTTGGGTGTTAACAGGCCAGGCAGCCTTATGTTGAGGATGCTAATGACCCTGAAGTTGTCTCTTCAGTGATATTTCAAAATATGTTAGAATTAGAATTCAAAAATTCTAGGCATGTTTTCTGTCCTGTTGACTTAACTCTGTGTTACACTTCCTAGATCATTTATTTTGTCAGAGTGACTGCTGGCAAGGTAGCTGGAAATGTACTGAATGTCTAATTGTGGAAAACAGCAGAATACTGAAAAACTGGTATTGTTATTTGGCCAGAACCAAATTACAAGCCAAACAGTGGTTAGAGCAATGATATATTGCGGCAGTATGTTGGCAATGGAAAACAAGTCAACCTTGGAAAGCAGAACTTAAAGTGAGAATTCATTATGGAAAAAGCACTGCAGATAGCATACTTGCTTCTGATTAATCTTTTGAGAACCCTCTTGAATTTCTGGTGAACTGTAATCATTTGTTTGTACAAACATATTCATCACTTTCTGGTTTAAATAAAATTTTTGTCAGTGGAAAAAAAAACAACAAAACAACACCTACAAAATAAAGGTGCAAGAATGAGAAATAGCAACACAGAGAATCTTTGAAGATTGCTGCTCTAATCTTCTTCCTTTTAAAAGTAAATGATAGTGTAAATAGTATTGTGTTATTTCCAGTGGGAGCAGAATTGGCCTCGGTTGGGCCCTTAAACCTATTGTCTTTAAGGTTGAGTGGTAGGTCTTGAGGAGAGGTCTGGTATCAGAGCAGTAAACCTCATAGCAGAGAAACGGCAATGAGGGAAAATGTGTAAGAGTAGTAAAACTGCAAATCTAACAATATGTGTTATCACACAGATGGAGCATTAGGGAGGTATTCACAAAAGCTGAATTACACCTGGCAAAGTTAATCACCCCAGATTTCCTCTACAGACAGGAAGAGTTCTGCTTTAAATCACCCTCTGCAAGTAAGGCCCCTCTGGAGGGAAGCAACCCCTCATGAATCTCTCTGCCTTGTCTCCATCCAACTGTTCCCTGATTGATCAGTTGTGCCTGAAACTTTTCACTTTTCTTCCAGACACTCACACACATGTATGCAGGTTTTCTGATTTCTTAATTGCATGAAATGATAGCTCAGCACTGTATGATCCAATACACTCTGTGTATACAAATGGTAAACCTTTGTTTTGCAGGTGTTCAGCCTGTTCAGAATGTTTAGTAAGGCTGTAGCTTTCATCACAGTGGTTATGCTGTCCAACATGCGTGAATGGATGTGGTTTAAAAAGATTTAAAAATGTAACTGGGGCTCACAAATTTTTACAGTTCTCATGTCTTCAACTTTCTCTGATTGGCATGCAGGATCTCAATTCAATGGAGATTGCTGAAGGTAGAGAGAGTAAAATAATGCTGTGGGAATAACCTCAGGTATAGTGGTCTTAAGAAGGCTTTCACAAAGCAAATTACAGAATCGTTAAGGTTGGAAAGGACTTCTAAGATCCCCAAGTCCAACCCCAACCCACCCCTATAGCCCCTAACCACGTCCCTCAGTGCCAAAGCTCCATGGGTGGTGGAGCATCCGCAGGGATGGTGATTCCACACCTCCTGGGCAGCCTGTGCCTGTGCCCAATCACTCTTTGAGAGTTGTTTTTCCTAATATCCAACCTGAACCTCCCCTGGCTCATTACAATAGTAATGCTCATGAACTAATCCCACATAAGTCACTGCTGTGATAGCAACTTCTGAACAAAACCAAGTTGAATTTCATTTCTATTTACCAAGGTATAGCTTAAAGAGTGCTTCTTCAGTACTCCAAGTATATCTTTTTCTCTTCTACAGCAATGGATTTACAAGACCAAATTAGATTCTGGCATGATTAATGCATCTCACCAAATTCTTGCAGAGTAGCAAATTAGTTTATAGTGATTTTCTTGAAAACAAATTAAACTGCTGCAAAACATCACAAGAATAGAGATGTTTTTCATAACATAGGGATAAATGATTCAATGGAAAGGAGATGTAATCAAACTGAAAATTTAATAGTTTTTGTGAAAAAAAAAATCCAAATGTTTCAAATATTACTGTACACGATGGAATCCTGTGTAATTACTTTCATTTTAATACTATGTACAATATGCAGTGGGAGTGCATTAAGGAATTAACTGACATGAAGTTTGCACACACTCCAAGCAGAATATTCCTTTTAGCTATTCTTAATAGCTAATAGTTAAAAGCATCCACCTTATTTTGCTAATAAGTTAAAATAACAAAAATTTTGTGAGTTACAGGTGATTTGCCATTCATGTATTTAATTGATAGCTTCCTGAAAATGTTATGTATCCTCTAAATTCAACTTTTTCCTTTTACTATAAATATATTTGTCTGCTGATATACCTGTTTGAGATTCCAACTTATATTCAAGAAATGCAGGACACAAAGCCTGATTGTATGCAATATTATTTACATAGTAATTTGAGCATATTTTTTATGTAAAAATATTATTTGCTAACAGTGTTTTCCATGCACTTATATAACACAAGACATGCTGAGAAAGGCAATGGGATAGTTAGGAATGGTCTCAGATTTCTGTAATTGCCATTTGTGGTCAAAGGTCCAGAAATTATAATGAGAGAATAAAATAATGGTGTAACAATTTATTAGTTGTCTGTTTCTAGTGCCAAAGTAAAACATCTTAGATAAAAGCATCAAGCAGTTTTAATTCTATGGGCTCTGTTATTTTGTGAGAACATATTTCCTGACTAAATGTGATGCCTGCTTTATTAATTGAAATTTAGTACTGATAAGTATTTCAGCTTTAGGAGATATTACTCAACTAGTCTAAATTTAAGCATTCCCCAAGCCTATTTTACTATTTAAAGCGAGTCAATAAGAGGTTTAGAGAAGAACCTTTTATCTTCAGTCTCAGCAGCCAACTACAATTCCTTTTTTAATTTTTTTTTTTCACTGTCTTTGGAGTCAATCATATTCTTAATATTACTGGGCAAATTTGTGACGAGTTTTACCAGAGAGCCCCAAGGAAAAAGATCTGCGAAATATGTAATAATGTACCCAGTAATCTTTATAACTATTGCAGCTTAAGGTGTGGTTTCCTTTTCAAATTTAAAGATAATTTTTTTCCAAAGTAATGTATCAGAGATCTCAAAAAAGTATCTGTGGTTCAATTTCCTGTTTCCTTTGTAAAAAAAATGCATGTATTTGACTACCCATCACCAACAGGATAAGTTACTCTAAGCTTCATTTACAGTCCAATTTTATGTAATTTATTTCTCATTCTCTTGAGATTTTCCATTTCTTTTTCTTTTTTTTTTTTTTTCAGTTTTTCCACTATTTACCCTCAAATTTATGTAAATGACAACATTACCCTCTGGTCTTGCCTATGTATTCTTGCCCGCTGTGGACTCTTTTGCATCCCATTTTTAGCAGCTTCATATGCTCCTTTTCCTATTCTGTCAAATGTCATTATTGATGTTCAAGACATTTCATAACTTACCATTCCCACCTACCATTTTTACATGGTTTCAAACAAGAGTTCACCTCTCATCAGTTCAGCCATGACTTTGATCTTCCTTTTCTACTATTAAGCTCATTTCTCCTTTCTTCTCTGCTGCCGTCTCTGAACCTGGTGCAGGAACATGAGTGTGATGTTGCATTCCAACAAAGTGCAATAATCTCATATTATCATACTATACGTTATTATATTACATTTTATTACCTTATTAATTATAATCTCAAGACCCTTGAGTTCAGACAAGTGGGTGAGAGAAAGCAGCTTTAAGTTAACCAAAATGGCATTACACCAATCCAGCCTACCACTGAGGTCCCTCCAACACCTGGCTACATCTCCTTCATCAAGACAGTATTTGTTTGCCCTATTGAACAAACAAAACCTGCACCAAAGGGATTTGATAGCTATCTCACATTGGAGCAGATTAGCCTGGAGTATACACCCCCTGACCTGACAGCTGTCCTTGGGGAGTCAGCATGCACCTTGGCCACATCATCAGTCCCCATCTGTCCACAGCAAGAGACCAATCAGCACTTGCTGTCTCAGCTACCAGCTGGATGGATAGTTTTTAGGCACCAGACGTTCTGCAGACCTGGATAACAGACTAAACTGGAGATATGTCACGCTGAAATGGAAGGGAGAACTGCCTGACTGCATGCAAAAAATCACTGCCGAGCCCTCAGAAGACAAATATTTCATGCAAATATGTGGGGCCATTTCCTTTTCAAAATGAGAAAAATTTGGGAAAGGCTGAACATTTCACAAAAGATACCTTATTGTATAGTCTGCATTTCCCACAAAATGACAGCAAGTAATTTATAAGTCTATTCTGGGAATAGGAGTTTCTTAGCCCCTCATAGATACTGTTATTACTAAATACCAAGGGTGTAATACAAAGGAGCGCAGCATCTCCTCTCTACTAGTGTGTGGCTATCCATGCTACCATTATTTAGTTTGCTATTGCTGTGGTTTAAGCACTGTCTCATATTTTACTTATTTAATTAAGTTATATGAATAAGAAAAGAAAAGCGTACGTCCTGGTCCCTTGGCTGACTTCCCATCTAGCAAAAATTATCATTGAAAAAGAAATGATGAGGTTATTTACCCAAAGTAATTTCCTAGTTAGTTTTGTTTCTTTCATATATCTTTCTCATAGTAAGAGTAGTGTTAACTTCTAGTGTTATACGTCTCTATGAAGCAAACAGAAGAGAGGCCCATAGAAAAACTGTGATGTTGAGATGCTGTCAGTTTGTTCTTTTAAAAAATTCTCATTTCAATCAAAACATTGCAGTATGAAAGTTTACGCAAATATTTACTCTTGGCAGTTGCTTATGGTTGCTCTCTGTGACTAAGTCTGTGAACTCCGAGTATTGTCTAGACACACCAGCTAGATCAGGACCCTCAGATCTGTGTGCAGAACTGGACGGTGTTATAACACTGAAATGAACTCAGTTATACTGTGGGCTAAAGCTCCATGGCATCTCTGGCCAGCGTTGAATTTCATGTGATTCAACTTTTCTTTAAGAAAGTAGTTACTTGAGTATCATATCTGTACATACTTAGGAGAATGTTCTGTGGACCATTCCTTCTGCTCTGTTTCCTCGTGATGTGCCTTTTGGCTAACCCCCCTCATGATTTGCTCTATTGCACATGTATGTGTAACAGTATTGTGGGCTTCTCAGTCATGAAAATTAATCACAAGTTAGACCATTTGGGAAAAAAAAAAAAAAAAAAAAAAAGCTTGGTTATTAAGAAAACAGAAAAAATACAGAAAGTTTGAGACAGTATGGATTTTTTAATCAAAAAATTAAACTGAATAAGAATAGACTCACTATAATGTCATGTATACAATGAGAGAAATGTTTTTGTTGGGTACTTAGAAACACTTGCCTTTTTGACCTTTTTGAAAGTTATATTCCTCTACCATTATAACCACGGTAGTGACTGAATACGTTTCCTGTGAAGAATAAATGCTGTCCTGGAATGCATCCGCAAAGGTTATGGTAAATGTGATCTATTTCATCAAATTCAGAAGTAGATGATAAAAGACTGCATTTTTCACAAGGTATTTTTGTATATAAATGTGATTTATACTCATGTAATACATAGATGTGTACTTATAAAAAGATCTTTATAGGCTTGAAATGATAATAAATTACAGGCCTCATAAAAATTCCCCACATAGTAACCTGTAGTTTTATTGAGATAAGCTTGAAGTTGTGCTCTCTGTGTGCAGTGGTCATCTACGTCAGACACTCGAGCTTGTAATTCTCACCACTTGCTCACAATGTCTTCAAGCTGTTTAGATCCATTGGTGTGTTCATGGGCAGTGGAGGCAATGCATACTATACAATGGAAAAACATGACATAACAGATCATTTATAATAAAAAGACTCTGTCCACTATTAGGTGAGCAGGTACAGGAACAAGTTTTTATAGAATCAACAAAAAAGCAGTGATGCAAACATTGCTGAGTGATGAAGAATGAAGCTATTAAAATAATACTATATGATTTACTTTTTCAGCTTTAAGTCTCGCTTTGGTAGCCGTCATTTTGTTTTCGTTATTTAAGGTCACCTTAAGCAATGATTATAATATTGGTTAAAATATCAGACAATTCTCATTGATCTACTTGAGCTGTAGCTATTTTACTGCCTTCTGCATTGTGAATGTTCTGATTCTGCGTGACAATGAAAACATGGAGAATTTAATCAAGTGAAGGCATCTATCCAATTATTATCTACCAATAATACATATCTAAATTGAAAAAAACATTTCCAATTACCTGCCAAACCATGAATCTGAGGTCATTCTTTGTTCCCTTATTTTTGACAAAGTAATAGGAATAACTCAATGCTTTTCTCATTAAAATGAACAATAGAGGAAGAAAAAAAAAAAAAGGTTTTAAATATGCAAGCTAGCATGTAAGACTAACTTTTTCAATGTTGGAGTTTTTTCTACTTTTAGAGATAGTGTAGCCTTACATCAGTTCAAATGTAGCTGTATAGAATCAGAAAAAAAAGCATTTAAACATCCCAGCATGGGTATTTCCATTTAAATCTGATTACAGTGAAATAAAACTGTAGCTATTAAAGGTTTAGAAGAACTACAAATACAAGCAGTAAAAGAAGACAGTTAGTAAATGAGGTAGTAAAACATTTCAGCGGGGCAAACAGTTTATAGCACTCAGCCTTCCTGCAGCAGACTGTGCTATTCACTACAGACCCGTGCACTGTTCCCTGAACTGCACTTAAACCTGCAATTAACCTTTCACGCCTAATGAAGCTGTTTTGCTGGAAAATTAAAATATATAGTACCGCCTGTTTTTACAGAGACTGGGAGGGGAGCATCTCAAAACGAATGACTTTTTCTGATGCTTTTGTTTAAATGCAGAATTAAAATGCTGTTTGTACATAAATTGGGAACATGCTTTGCGAGGCAATCTCATTTGATGTGCTGTATTTCATTCCTGTACTTATTAATTGTTTTGCGTAATTGTAAAAAAAATAAAATAAATTCACACATCAGTAATTTTATGATTAGATACTTACTTCTTGAGAATAAACTACCACCATTTAACTTCCATTAGGGAAGACAATAGTTCTGCTAGCGATAACCAAGTTCATATTGCATTCTGTGGTATTTCTCTCATTGTGGATGCAATTATGTCTTATAAAAATAAACTTTCCACTGATGTATTTGACTGGGCCCACTCCATAATGATCTTTCCATACATATCCATAAAACAAGCAAGAAAGTGTTTTAGCTGCACAGAACTAGGTCAGGTTATTTCTATAACATTTAGTAGAAAAACAAACTAAGCATAAAAATAGATGTGGTTCTGTAGGTAGACTTAAATTTTTACTAGTAGAGGTGATCCATTGATTCTGCGTGTAGAACGCTTACTGGTCCCACTGTTTTTTTCTACCAACTTGTTCAAGATCTTATCAGAAGCAACCAGGAACCATGTACTGGTTGTGAAAATACCAGTTTGGTGGTAGGTAGGATGTTTATATGGAGACATTTGGGAAAGATGGCTAAATGAATTAATTTATGAATAGAGGCAATAGATATAGAGCACTACGGGATTTACAGTTCCAGCTTCAATGAATATAAAAGTTTTTGCATTCACTGCTTAGATATAGAATCTGGAAAATAAAGTGAAATGGCTTGTTATTTTTTCTGTGTGTGTGTGTGTGTTGTGTTTTTGTTTAATGAATATTTAAACCGCATCATTTTTATCAAATTTTCTGTTGTATTTTGATGCAAATTCTGTTTGCTTGCAGTGTCTGTGCATCAGCTTGACTTGGTAAATGAAATTCCTTTAGACCGCCAGTCTGAAATAATTAATCGTTCCTGCAGTTAATTGTATTGCTTTGATAACTATGCAGGGCTTAGAGAACACAATAAATGAATTTCATCAGATGATTTGTGTGACGTTTGAAAAATGATCTTTTGGAGTGACCTGATTTTAATGGAACTCTAACAGCATGCCGGTGTATTCCAGTACACAGCACTAGATTTTAAAAAAAATAGTTTTTCTGTTTTCTTAAGTGTTATGTAAAGTGAGGCTAGTGTCATTCATTCAAGCATATTTTTAAATATCTTATAAAAAATGTAAAGCCTGTTTTCCTAATAACATTCATTCCATTTAGTATTCTCCCTCCCTAAGCCCAGGATCATGTGTAAGCAAGCATCAGAATTAAATTTTCTAATACCAGACACATCTGATATTTTAAAGGTGTCATGAAGATTTCAAAAATTATGTCTACTAGAAAATGTGTCTGTATGTGAGAAAAAAGAATTAATTAATCTTGGCTCCTACATATCCTGTGATAGCTGTTGGTAGCATTTTACAGTATAATGCTATAAATTTTCAAAAGCTGTGTGCACATTAATCATTGCAGCATTTCTGAAATAAGAATGATAGTGTTACCATATGCAATAGCACAAATTCTTTAGGATGGTTGAGAGACTAAGATGTATTGGGTGCTGTGGAGAACCAGCAGCTTCTTTGCCTATATTATGGGTATATTTAAATGTGCTTTGGTAGATATAACTGTCACAGTTTTATTGTGGCCATAATGGAGAGCAACATATGAATGATGTGAATACACCTAATCCATTTCATTGAAGTATCACCTTTGTGAATCAAAAATTTTAGAGCTACCATTGATTAAGCATTTGAGTAACTATCAAATGGAAGTGTGAATTCTTATACTACTCATTTCCTAGGCATACCTGTCCATACCCTTTGCAATACACTGTAATACTCTGCTAAGATTGTAGCAGCTCATGAAATATTGACAGCCACAGTTTGGAACCAGCTCTGGCTGGTTGACCACATTTAGACTCACCACAGACTGACACCATCACTTTTCACTCTCTGTTCATAAGCTTGTGCATTATGAAAGATGTTCATATGTTTCTCTGCATGGTAAATACAAAGCTCTTTGGGCTGGAAGGCACATATATTGCAAAGGGAAATATTCAAGAGTAATATTTTGTACTAACTCTGGTCTCCATTTTACTTTTATTTTCAGATTTGATATCTTCATCCATTTGTAAATGCAAAGCACAGATATTTAATCAGAGAAAATCTGTGTCAGAGCTCCTGGTCCACATAACATAGAAAACATTGACAAAGAAAGGTGAAGCTAATATCACACAAAAAAATCAAAGAGACTTAAATGGAATTCAGTTTTCCTGCTTCCCAGTCTGGTCTCTTAACTGCACATTTTTCCTTCTCCTTTACTTCACTGTAACAAGGTAGCATTTCAGAAAGTGAGAGCTTGTTATCTAACTCTAAAATAAAGCCAATCCCTTCTGGGAAAATACAGAAACTGTGCACAAAAGGAACCACCACAGTGCTATGGAAGTCGTCTTATGAAAGCTGGGCATTAAATGTTGTTTTCCCTTTATTTGTCTTACAGGTCTTGCAATTGCAAGTGCACTGATAGACATTTCACAACAGAAGCCTGCGGAGTGTAAAGACAAGAGTTCAGGAGTCAGAAATAGAAAACATCATCTTTCAACACGTCAAGGAACTTGTGTCTGAAATTCAAAAACTGCAATTGTATATTCTGTAATGTTTTCTTTTTAAATGGCTTCCATTGAAAGCTATACTACAGCCTCAGTTTTTATGGAGGCAAAACTATGAATGAATATATGAGGTACTCTGTTATAGTCACACAGCCTACTATACCCCAAAGCAGAACAAAGCTATGGTAGGTATATCTGATAAGCTTTAATAAAAATAATGGATTCTGATATCAACAAAACATTAAATAAAATACCTAGCATTCTTAATCCTGAACATATCAGAGCAGAGAAAATCCTGGAACAGAACTAGGAAAAACTGTACATTGTTTTGTAATGTAGAGGGAAATTGTATAATTGAAATTTAAACAAGTTCCATGAAACTAAAGGACATTTTTGTATAGCTTCATGTAACAATGAGAATTGTACAGTTCTTTCCTTGTAATCGGCATTAAGATGTCTTTCCAGTAAGCAGGAACTACGGAGGAACATTTGGATTTAGGTGTTCTTTTATCATTGCCCAAAGCAGGTAAGCAGCAGAGCTCACATGGGACTTCCATGACAGCTAACTCATTAGAAAAATTGGTTGAGAATGGGGAAGTTTCTTCTTCAGTCAAGTTTGGCATTTTTTCCAAGAGTCTCCAAGTTTGCGAGTCTAGCTTCTTTTACTCTACAGTAATATAGCAGCCTCATTTCAATATTGAAACTATCTAGTATCTATGAATTGTCCTCACCTCCAAACAGAAGAAATGAATCCCAGTCAGCACTTTGACCCTTGTTTAATAGACCAGTATGGTTTTCTGATGGTTTTGTTCTCCCAGCTGCAGAATTTCATCTCAGCCTCTTTCAAAGCCTGTACACCAAAACTGAAATAAATAATTATTTAGAAATCCAAGTTGCTTCCAGCAGTGGTTCTGAAATTCAACATCCAGGATGGATCCTCACACAATCAGTACTCAGAAAGAGAAAAAAAAGATGAAGGATTTTCCTTTTAGCCTGTTGGTCACCACAACAGATAACCTAGCAAACAGTTTTAATGGCCCTCAGTCTTTTAATTTACTCAAATTCATGAACGTAAAAAAGTAAGAGAATGCTAGGGAGTAGGTAGCAGACATGTCATGTTCTCATTTCTGCATTGCACGTTGACAGCAGTATAACATGAAACTAGTAGTTTTGTATGAGCTTGTTGAAAGTGTAGTTTCTCAGCTCCAAACCTGCCACCATACTAGTACAGAAGAGCGATACAGAGGTATAAATTCTTCATGTAATGATAGACTTTTTGGTAAATATGAAAGATATAAAAAGATAATTGATGTTTACTATAATATCTGTATTTTTCATGTTCTTTTTATTTCAGGAAAATGGAGACATTTTACTGTTTATAGTTGACTACATAGTTACTTGCATGCCATGGTGGTGCAGTAGCAGTAATAAAGCCCTGTTGTGGTTTGTGTTTATTTTGTAATGCCATTCATATCTTGAAGTACTCAGCTTAATTTGGGTGAGGACTAAATGTAAAAATAACTATAAAAAGGAACGATTGTACAGTGTGTAGTTATATCTTATACAGCAATATTAGGTTGCATCTAACCATGACTGCTCTATTGTTTTGATAAATTATGCACTTATGAATTATGGTATAATTATTTCTTATGCTGGCATGATTGCTTCAGTACTTTCATATGTTAAGATTATTATCCTAAAATAATGCCATCACAATCTTGTGACTTTTATTGCCTATTCTGCCCACAGTCTCTTGTATCTTAAAATTTAAAAAACTCCTTCTTAAAGCTGCTATTGGGAACTTTCAATCAATACTACTATTAATATTGTGAAAAAAACAGTCCTTTGTAAACAACCCTTTCTGTCAGTTTTCAAGTTGATCTGTTCAAATGAATGCAAGACAGTGGAACTGGTTTATATATGACGCATACACTTATGAAAAGGAAAGAACCACTTGTCTGGAATATTTTCCAAGCTCTCTATTATCCTCAACCTAAACATTTCACATAAGAATTATACAGTGTGTGTTTTGTATGTACTGGAAACCACAGAAAGATCATTTCTTCTTATAGAGCAGTTTTGACTGTACTCACAAAGGATTACATTCCTCTGTATCTCAACCAGAGTTTGACAATTACTTGAAAAGCAGATATGAATTTTAAAGGGATTAAAATATTTTATTGCAACATTGAAGATGGGCAAATATTAGTCTATTTTATTGTGTTAACGGTTAAAAATGTTACTTTATTGTACAAGAAAAGCATGTTTGTCATAAGCTCATTCAACATTTTCATGTATTCTGAGAACATTTTCTCCTAATGCAACTTTCTTCTCCTAGGGCCCCTGATTGCATGCAGATTGGTAAAGACATAAAATAAATAGAGAGAAATAGTTATATAATGGCCACATTTAAATACCAGAAGTTTGCCAACATATCTTAAACCAATGTTTCAGAGTAACTTTTATTGCTTTCTATTTTAAAGGTATAAAAATAATATGATATATCTGATATCTAGATTCTGACAGTTGTTGTCAACTCCTAACTTTTAATAATGACCACTGCACATCAGATGAGATGTTTTATCAACTGTCACATTGTGATTGCTTCACGAGAAAGCCAATTCTGTTAAATCCTGCTTTCCAAGATTAACTTTTGACCTCTTTCTTAGAGTCAGAAAATGTTGAATGGCCTTTTTTTAACCCGAATGTGATTTATGTTGGATGAAAAATAAATGACTAAATGCTGTTCTAGAAAGTAAACCCACAGTGAAGTTTTGATTGTCAGGATTCCACCCCCACCCCCATCCATTCTGCTGAGGGAAATTCAGCAGCTATGAGCTACTGGTCAAAGTATGAGATAGACTCTCCATGGTAGCATGGACTGTCTTTCATTTCTTCCTTGAACCTGTATATTTATACAAAGTCCTAAAATTACCTGAATAAAATTTGTGTACGTATAGATAATACATTAGAAAATGCTAAATTCTAGAGACATTAATGAAGATACTGCTAACTGGGAAAATTCACATTTATCTGACTTGAAAATTTTCATAGCTATTCTCTTTATAGTCAAAGTCCTTGCCCCTCTTCCCAAGTTGACAATTTTGGACTAGTTTACACTGAGACTTTTATAGAATCATAGAATCACCAAGGTTGGAAAAGACCTCCAAGATCATCCAGTCTAACTGTAACTTTGTATTTGCTATGTGTAAAATCTGCACTAATTCTTTTCTAACTAATCTAATGCAGGGAGCTGGAATCCTGATGGTAAGAATTTTAGTTTGAGATTGCTTTAACAGGCATTCAGTCTTCATAGCATTAATTTTAATTATAAACTCATTATGTATCTAATTTCATTGCCAATTTTTTTAAAAGTATCTGAAAGGTTTCTTGACAATAAAGGTAAATTCTCTGTTAAAGGTAATTAACAATCCCCTCTCTTTTTTAATGCAAAGATGTCCTATGCTTGGTACTACTGGAAGAAATTAAATAACTCTAACTTTTCAGTCTTTAAGGTACAGAATTATCTGATAATTATGCAGTAGTTTCTAGATTGAAGTATAGAAACCACTTGGGGATATTATATGCTTCTAATAGACATGGTTCCACTGACAGCAATAGCAAAACTCCCATAATCTACAGGTGGCCAAAACTTCCCATATTGGCTTCAGCTGTGCTAGCTTGTTAAATACTAAAAGCTGCCAGAAGTGAGCACTGCAGAGCTTAGACTCGAATAGAGCAGAACTGTATTTTTTTTATTTTTTTCATTTAATGTTACTTGCATTTCTTATTATTATGTGTATGGCCACATTGCTACTGCTATTTCTGATGTTGAAAGTCAGCATCTTATTTATTAGAAATTCTAGTAACCCTCAGAAATTTACTCCAAAGTGAAGGGGCTGTTATTACCCCAGAATTCCATTCGTGGATACTTCTTCAGTCGTGCCATTTGAGTCATGCTTAGGTAAAGAGATCTCTTTTCGCCACTTCAGATATTTAGAAGTAGCAAGATTTGAATATGAGAATGCAATAGGGGAATGATGATCAAAGAAGGAAAAAAATGCACAGGAAGCATTTACGTTTGTGGTTATGTTAGTAATATCACAGCTGATCTAAATCAGACCATTTTCTCTATTTTCTCACGCATTTTGTTAAAGAGTCTGAAAACTTCAACTGAATCAGTGACTACTGTGTGTCTCCTTATGGGTACTTGCAGAAATGAAGTCTAAATGTCTTTATAAGTGAGGATATGGAAGTCTACTTAAAATGCTGAAAAGATAATGCTCTTCCATGGGGTTACCAATTTGTGATCAGTATTTTCAGAGAGTCCAAGACTGAGTGCATAAAGTAAGGTATGCACCTTCTATCCCTTAATGTCTTTGATTTTTAATATATTTTTCTGTAACAGGTGTTTCATACTAAGTTAAGGCCAGAGTTAATATTTCAGTTAGCTTATTTGAGTTTGAAAGAATTGTTGCTCATTTAAAGATTACTTTTTGCTTTTCTATTTTGGATGAAGCCATCAAAAAGATGTTTATCTTTTTTCTTCCCATTTTAGCAATTTTTTTTTTCTAATAAATATTTTTTTATTACACAAGATGCAAGAAAAGAAAAAGATGGAAATCTTCAAGCGCGCTTCTGGATCTAGAAGATATTGACCTTATTCTACTGAGGATCTGAGTCTCTGGTTAAACGTTCTCTTCCAGGTCAGTGTTTCTTTAAAAAAAAAAAAAAATCTTTGCTATGTCTTGATTTTTGTTGGTTAACATCAAGAATTTTTTTTTTCATCTGAAGTCCTAAAGCTCTTTTAAGATAATCAGTAATCACATCTGCACGTAAAAATAAGCATAGTTATGGAAACTAATGTTTAGTATTACTACCATGAATAGTTTTTTATGATAGAGCTTATGCAAGTTGTCTAACACCTTCACTCAGAAATGAAATCTGTTAGCATTCCTGCAAGTCCTTCCTTCCCCAGTTCTTAAAGCACAGAAAGGCAAATGTTCCAGTATAAAAATTTATCTAAATGTATTAACGTAGGTAATTTTGTTTGTGCTGCCAAATAGATAGTTGGAACGTGGCAAATCATTTTCTTCTACTTTAGATTTCCTAACCAAATACTTGGGAATGATAAAATTAACCTTACTAATGACAAGAGAATATTGAAGATTAATTAATGTTTAGAGAGCACTCAGATCTTTTTAGTTCTCTAAAAATAGCAGACACCATATGAGCACTAAGTATATTTTTGTTATTATGTTATTTAGCATTAGTTTTATTTATAGTGCTAGATGTTGCAGTTTTCTATACCGAAACTAGGGGCATACTTAATGAAGGGAAGAAAAAATTAAACATTTGCTGGTAGGTTTGAAAGTTTTCTTACTTTCTGCCATGACTATTGTGGGAGAACCCAGATTTTGCTCTTAGTTTTTACTGTTGAGATCAATTTCCTTTTGTTGGTAAATTCCCACTGTTTACTAAACCATTGAGCTTACTGATCTCTTTGGTTAATTAAGTTTTCTATGTGTCTGATTTTACTTTGTTATTCTATTTTATTATCTATTTTTGCACAACACTTTCTGCTTAATTCACAATTGCTCAGACCACAGACTCTCAAAGGTGCTTCACAATTTCCTTTGAAGTTCTGAAAATTGTCAGTAATTGTACCATTTTAACCATGTTAATGAATATTGAGGATAACACGTTTCCATGTCTTAATTCCTCGGTTATGTTATGTGGGCCAGAAATTTTACACCTTCTTCATGCTTCATCTTCCTCATTGCAAATACTGAGTATGCCTTTCTAAAACCAGTTTACAAAGTTATAAATCCTTCCAGTGTAGCTCAAGGGCTATGATATAGCATCATAGGAGTTCTTGAAATCTCTGTGTATTCATTCTGATGATAGTTTTACATCTTAACAAATATCTCAGGAAAATATTTAATATTTGGTAGAGTCTTCTTTCAGAATTCCCTATACGGAACAGTTCCTTCTTTATTAAATTAACAACTACAATAACAAAACCTGTAAGAGCTTTATAAAATTTAAGAAAAAGAGGCACCACACCAGCTTTTACATTTTGTTTATGAAAACCATTTGCCACTGCTCTGAAACTGTCTCAGATCTATGAAACCAACAGAACTGCTATGCACAATCTATGTTTATTTACATCTTCCTGCTTTTAATAACTTAATATGCAACCATGTAAACATGTGGCACAGAACTGTTCCCCAAAGGTAAGATCCAAGTAGCAAGTCCTTGATCCCTTCAGAACTCACTTCCACAAGCGACTCTGGTCAGTCTTTCTGCAACTTCCTTTTTTGAAAATAAAATGTTTTCATTTTTCAGCAGGCTTGCAATAACTTGACACTCTTTCCTTCAGACCCAAGTTGTCTCATAAGTGATCACTGGCACTAGCATTCCTTTTCTGCTTTGTCTTTGCCACCATGCCATTCAAATACTGTCTTTTGCTTTGCCTTATTGTCTTTTCTTTTGGTGCAGTCTCATCATGAATCTGATCCAAGCTCTGAAGATACGCAGTCCTTGCCACATGCTGATCCCAGTTCCTTTCCAACTGCTTTTATCTCTGTTTTCTGGAATTAATGCTCTTAGCTTATTCAGCAGTTCTTTTACTGTATCTCTGATCAACTTGCACATCATCAGCTTCTGTTCACTTTGTATAGAAATCTTCCAAGGCTTGAAACAGGTCTGTAGCTGCTACTTATTGGTTCATGAATCCCTCAGACTTTGTAAGTTTTATTTGTAGCATGTTTAATTATACCCTTCAATGAAACAAGGTTATCGCCTGCATGGGCCTTTTAACTTTCGATACTAACCCAGTTGTTCCCATTCACCTATGTGGCATTCTAGATTCTTTAGAACTGTAACATTCCAAGTCTTCCAATTCCATTCTTTCCTTAAGCATCTCCCATTTTATCTAATAGCCAATGGGAAGGCTGTTAGTAGGTGATTTCATACAGGTTATGATTTCAACCCACACAAAAATGGCTTCATTAAACTTTAAATAAGTAAAATACAAACCATTAAGCAACAGGACATTTTACTTTCTAATATGGAATTGTAGGGAGTGTGATATACAGGCAAAGTCCACTTTCAAGGGAGGAAAGAAAATATAAAGTTTTAACCTAATCCATATTTACCCAAACAGTATATTTGTGCTTGCACACGTGTATATATGCTTCTGCTGTAGAAGTGTTAGTTTGGATCAAGGTCTGTGTTTTCCTTGCAAATGTATGTAATACCTTTTTTGCATAAGGAGAGTTGTATCCTCCAGGAGCCTGAGGGGTTTTTTTGGACTTCTCTTTGTGGTGTATCTAGACTCTTGCTTAAAGGGAATTTTTCTTTACTAGTGGATCAAGTAGAGGAAAAGAGATGTTGCTATTCTGAGTGTCATTCCAGTAAAGATACAGAGGTGTAGATTACTTCCTAAAGAATATCAGACTGTTATTTAAATTAGTTTTTTCCCCTTTGCAAGTGGGATCCCTCACAGAATTGTATCTACCTTTAAAAAATAGTTGCCTCTTATTCACCCAGTTGATGTTCTGTCTGAGCAGTCTCTGGACTTGGTGTAAGCAGCCATAGGGGACTTGGATATAAATCAGAGATCTATATTCAATATGTGTACCTGAAAACTGTGCCAGCTGTCTCTGGCAACAAGTTATGGTTCTCTGTGTGACATGGTTGCCCCAGGCTTAATGGACCTAGGCAGTTCAGGAGTTAACCCTGGTTCAGAAACAGTGTTCCACATAAGCCCAAACAAGGGGTGAATATTGGTACATTATTTTCAAATTTAGAGTGATACTGCTCACATGAAGGCAGTTTGACTGCTTTGAGAAAAAACACAGCATAGCTGTGCTGTTTCATGGAGTGAAATAGTGGCAGATCACTTTGGTCCCACCTCTCCTATTCCCTCCCTACCTCTGAGGGATGAAGCATCCATGAGGATGGGATGCCAGATCCCTACTGAGGTTTCTGTGGTTCGTTACATCATTAAATCCTCTCTGCAGTGTGATACCACCATTAGATATGCAGAAGAATGAGCTCTGATGTTAAATCTTTAGGCTTCCCATTTGCATTAGAGATTCATGACTATGAACTAAAAAGAAAATCAAAGTAAATTTGGCATAAAAGGCTGGATATGCCACTCTTGTCCTTCAGATGCCAGAATACTAAGGTCAGAACATAAGATCTAGATCAAATCCTTACTTCAATGAATCTTAGGATAACCCTTATGCAATATGTTAGGAGAATTTCATTGGCAGCAGAGGAATGGTCCAAGTTTATAGGAACTGAGAAAATGCCCATTGCTTTCCTGTGGTGTAGAGACTCTTAATAAAAAAAAAATATATTAGATCAGTCTTTATCCTTTATACTCATTGGGATCATCTTATGACCACTGCACGCACTATGTAACATTACATCAGAGTTTTTACATGCAAGGACTGTAAGAATACGCCTATACATAATGATGTGGTACAGTGCAAAGTGTCTGGGCACCAGGAGTGTACAACTGCATCAGCATTCTCCTGCATCCCTGCTAATAGTTTCCTTCTCTGCAGAGCTAATTAGCTCAGTGAGGGAGCAGGAGATACTGGCACTGGGACAAACTTGTTCACAGCAAGCTTAGGTGGCTCTGAGCAGCATTTAATGTTGCTGTCCAGTTTTTAAGTTAGCAACACTTGCTGGATTAGTCTTAGCTCTAAAAGAATGTAAATCCAACAAACTCACTCTAGGAACCATTCAGTGTTACTGAGTGGCTTCTGTGGGATTTCTTCTATAAACTTGCGATGCAAAATAAATGTTAAGACATTTATATTAGTAAGTATATTGTGCCCTTAAAAAAAACTCAGTTCCTTGTCTGCAGGTTGGCAGTAACTGTGCTGAGCTGGGGAATCTGAGACATAGCCTAAAAAAAAACCAAGCCAGCTGTTGGAGGAACAGTGTAACAAAGAGCAAACAACCAAAGAATAGCAAATATTCCTTGGATTCCTTTTGAGACAGGTTTTATGAAGGTTTGTTGCCTTTTCATCTGCTGTTTCAAGCTGCACTGTTCTTCTGTACCTGCATGTCTGACATTTGTTAGATGTTTCTAGAGCTGGAGCATTTTACTCAGAAGTATTTAGATTTGTATCAATAAAGAACAGCTTTCATTCTTTCTCAATCCATGTTGGCATATGCAAAGCAAATTGAAAGCTATGATCAGCGTAATAAACTGAAATGTCTCTCTCTTTCAGTCAGCCATTACCTTGCTTTATTTTGGTTGTTTGGGTTTTTTTTCCACTTTAGACAAACAATTTATAATGTGTTTACTGAGGCTTGTACTGATATCCTTCAACAGTCTGGGCAAGTCTACCTTTATTCTGGCAGACACAGAGAATAAGCTCTCGGTGCACTGTGCGTGCAAACCCCTTTGCAACCTAAGATTATTTGTTCTCTGACTGTTCTAAGATAATTAAGGAGCATTGCATGTTTCTCAATTAATGATTCCTCATTCAGCTGGGGATCTTTGATGCTAATTTGTTTTAATCAGGACAGAGACTGCTAAAAAACTAAACAATTCAGTGAAGAGGAACTAGGAATTTTTAATCAAGTGGAAAAGATCTAAATGCTGTGAGGGATGCATCCATCATAAGTTTTCACTTCTTGTTCATTTAACTTTGTTCTTTCAGGTCTCATAAAACAGTGTGTTAATCAATGCAAGGAAGTTTGTTAAGATGAAGAACACGTGGTGTATTTTTTTTCTCTAGCCAATGTGAACATTGCTGCAAAAATGAGCTCTTTGAAGAGCTGTGCTTGTAAAAAGCTTTCACCACAGGTCCTTAGTTTTGCACTAAAGTTATAGCTTCATGTTTTCATAGAGTCATCAAGGTTGAAAAAGAGTTCTACAATCATCTAGTCCTACCATCCAATACCACCAATATTGCCCACTAAGCCATGTCCATAAACAGTGTTTTATCAAGTATTGCATAGGAAGCTGGCAGTTTTGTTTTCTTCTTGATATTGGAAAGTCACTGTAGGGAAAAAAAAAAAAAATGCATTTCTTTCTGAGGGACAGGGTACTCTCCATTTAAATGTTAATTTTTTAATTATTCTGGTACCATGGTACATACATAAGTTGGGCAAAGCAACCTTCAATATTATCCTGTGCATGAAATTTGTATTTCAAATGCTGCAGTCCATGCTACACAAAATCATGTGGTTTATGAGTAGAGCGTGTGTATGTTTGATAAAAAGAATATATAGGTTTTATTTCTAAGTACATTTATTTATAGCACTGAAAGAAAAGGACTTCACAACTCTGACTGCCCCAGCTTCTTTACCACAGCAGCCTTCATGTCTCCAACTGTGCAAGAAGTACCAATGCTTCTGCTCAAGTTGTGTCAGCAGAGACAGTGTGTTGTGAGCTTTGGCTTCCAGAGTCCTCAGTCAGATGGGAGAGCTGGAGCCATGAAGGATAGCAAAGTCCAAAAAGCAGTTCTTCCCCTATGAGAATTTGACAACTATTCAATTAAATGCAAATGTTAAGTGCTGAAATATTCCCAGATCAGAAGGAGAGGCAGTTAATGACTTCATGTTTTCTAGCGTTAGGAAAACCATTCTCATATTGCAAATTCTCATGTGACCTCCAGCATCCTCTGAAGTATGGCTTTTAATGCATGAATTCTGTTTTGGACATGTACCTAACCTTTCAATTGGTTCCCAAAGAACTGCTGTGTATGTCCCTAAACTATGCCAAAACAAGGTAAAGATCCAAAAAAATCGAACTGGCTTCCTGCCCCTTGTCCTTCTTGCTTTAAGACTGTGAACCGTTGTGTTTATTCTGTAGTTTTGGTGTTCAAATCAAGAGGATAATCACACTGATAAATTCGGTATGATCTATCTTAAGGATGAGCTTCATGCAATATAATGGCAGCAAACTACTGGTTTTCTAAAGCAAGCTTAAATATACCAGCACTCTCAGAGTAGAAATCTACACGTTAGAAACTTCCTATAAAAATAGAAGCAGAGCTGTTTGTTTCCTATAAAATATACATTTTTTCACTCAAATGCTTTCTCTATGCTGTGAAATGCAGTTCAGATGCTTGAACTTATGTTAATTAAAAGATCAACATTTTCCTTTCTTCAGTGAGTGCCATGCTCTTTTAGTCTTTGAGATGGCTCTCCCACGTGCAAAAAAAAAGAGAGCTGTAATTATGTCCAGCTCAAGGCAATCTGAGGATCTAAAATATCCTGCCAACCAGTGTGTTCTCAATCTGCCTTGTTAGTTCACAAAATTGTGCATGTGCCTTTGCTGCATTCTCAAACTTGATAATGTCACATTATTGGGACAGGAAGCATTCGCTGATCTTATCTGAAGCGACACTTGCAATTTCAAGTTCTAGCTTGATGAGATCACATTGTCAGGGCTCCACGTAAGTGTGATCCTTCCTGATTTGCAATTGTATCTGTTTTGAATGATCTTTACACTGTTCAAGCAAAAACATATGATAATGTATTTTGTCAGATGCAAGAATAATGAAAGGGTGATTTCATGTTTCCACTTTTAGAAAATCTAATTCATGTGATTTAACTCTGTTGCCCTTCTTACCAGTTCCACTCCATCCATCTAATTCTGTTGGTACCTGGAAACTGTGGTGCTCACAAAATATGAGCACATCAAGGTAGCTCATCCACTTCATAAAATATATGAGCCTTATTACCTTTAAACCTCTATTAATTCCATGAAGCTCGGGGCTATAAAGTGGTTTGCACATGCCAGAGTTGTTAGAACATATATTATGCTTTAAGTAAAAATATTTAACAAAGTAAAGCTTGTAGAGTTGAAGAATACTCAAATACCTACCTTAGGTTATTGGCAAGAAGAAAGTGTGTAACATTTAACATCAGGAGACTGAAGTCACTTTTCAAATGTCTTTATACTTGATATTAATTTTATTCAGTAGTACAGCATATTAGAAGGAAATAACTATTGAAAGTGCTGTATTTCCCTTTTTACTGTGAAGATTAATGAAAATTAGTACACCAAGTAAAAATAGAAGGGGGAAGAAATATTGCATATAGGTAGCCTATTAAGACTTCAGGAGTTTCTAAAGAGAACTGTGGTGGTGAGGTAGGAACTCTTAGACCTTCAGTCCCTGTCTAACATACATTAATACATTCCTACATCAGTGCAGACAAAGAACAAGATTTGACTTCTGTTTTAACAATAAGATAGCAAATTTATTAGACTGCATTATGACATACAGATCCATGTAACCAGCGAAATTCACCACACTTATTTGACCAGTTTAAACTACTTCTGACCCCAAAAGTGAAAATTTATTTGTTCCATTTAAAGTGCAGAAAATGGAAGGCAGCATGATCCTAGAGTATGTGACTTCCTCACTGAGGGAGAGTGATGTTGGAAGACTGTGAGTGGTAGTAGAAGATTTTCTTTGCAAGGAGTTTTGAAACAATTACAGAAACTCTGACAATTCTTTTTTCTTTGTTTTATTTTTGTTTCCAGCTGATAAGAACATCATTCCTAAATAGCGATATCCAAGCCAGATGAAACACAATTTCCAATTTGTTACAGTTTATTCCCATATTGCCACAATAATTGAATCCTTCCTACTACAATTAGATAAATAGGCAGTTTTGTTGTATATCACATAATGATATATGACCCAGATAAATCACTAAAAATTAAATGTAAAGTATTGCATTTGGACTGACTAATGCTAGACAAACGCTATTTCTTTAATAATGAATTCAGGGCCAAAATGCATTGTATTGTAAGGGAAGTGACAGTTCTGCCAAAACCCTGCATAACTTGCAAGATGCAGGCTCATGTGAGATTACTGTGTACTCTGCTGACTAAGAAAAAGAAAGGACAGAATTAGGTTATAGTGATGCTACCATATATACTAGGCCATTCCTGAGATGAGAGATGTGTATGCAGTGCTGCCTCTGTGTGTCATCATGCTCTCCAAGTTTTGATAGTAATTTTGGGGCAAATTAGACAAATGCCTCTCTCTAGCCACATAGGATGTTAAAGATCTTTTGCTGAATATCATCATGTTGTTTTTATTGTGAAGCTAGTTTTGTAGCTTTTTGTTGTGGCTTAACCCAGCAGAGAGAGCTCAGCACGGAGAAGCCACTTGCTCAATCTGTCTAAGTGGGACAGGAGAGAACTGGGAAGGTGAAAGTGTAAGACCTCATGGGTGGAGATGAAGACAGTTTACTTGGTAAATTAAATGCTGCGTGTGGAATCAAAGCAAAACAAGTAATCTGTTTGCCACTTCTCATGGGCTGGCAAATGTTCAGCCACTCCTATGAAAGTAGGGCTCATCACACATAACAGCTTCTTGGGAAGATAAATGCCATCACTCCAAATGTTCTCCCAGTTCCTCTTTCTTTACCCCAGTTCTAATTGCTGAGCACAATGTCATAAAGGGCATCCCTTTGGCTTGTCTGGGTCAGCTATCCTAGCTGTGTCACCTCCCAGCTCCTTGTGCACAAGCAGCCAAAATATCCTTGGCTTTGTGTAAGCACTTCTCAGCAGCAGCTGAAACACTGGTGTGATATCACCACTGTTTTCATCAAAAATCCAAAAATCAGCTTCATGTGAGCCTCTACAAAGGAAGTTAACTCTAGCCTAAAATCACGCCAGGTATTCATAGAATCATTAAGGTTGGAAAAGATCTCTAAGATCATCCAGTTCAACCGTCTACCTATCATCAATAATTTCCCCCTAGACCATGTTGCTTAGTACAGCATTCAAATATTTCTTGAACACCTCCAGGGACAGTGACTCAACAATCTCCCTGGGCAGCCCATTCCAGCATCTGAGCACTCTTTCTGAGAAGAAATTTTTCCTAATATCCAACCTGAAATTCAGATTAAAACATTTGAAGGAAAAAACTGTCTTGCATTATTTCTAAGACATGAGTTTTTTTTCTTGTAACTCAGTGTAATTTTGTATTTATTCCTGTAGTAATGTTTAAGTTTTATGACCAGATAGCCTAAAATGTTATTAGATGGAAACAATAGCCTCCAACCTACTGCCTGGTCAGCTAGATTTTTATTGCTTAAAACAGCTTAACCTTTCCCTACTGTTTTATAGTGTATATATAGAGCTTATTCCAAACTTCTTTATTCTTAGACTGAAAGATGCACTAAGTGCATGGATTTTCAAAAGTACTGTGTTTGAAAATCTACATCCTATGGAAATATTTGAACTAATCTGTTCTCAGCCTAAAGACAGTTAATCTTTAGCAATGATCTAAGAGAAAATACAAAATCTCTGCTGGTAAATATTGCAGATGACATAAAAATTACTGGAGTGGTAAATAATGACGGGACAGATCATTTCTATATTCTGGATTTGCATCATTTCGTAAGATGAGCTCATCTGAGCAATGAGTACTTTTAATAAAGCCAAAGTCTTACGTGTGGGAGCAAGGAATTCCAATCACACATACAGGGTAGCAGAAAAGTACCCTTGAAATGCAGTGGTACTGATGAAGATTTAGAGTTGGTGATGGGTAGAGTCTGAATGAGCTCCCAGTTCAATATAATGGTTAGGAGAAATGCTTTTGCTTTGATTGGGTAAGCAGCGAATGTCAAGCAGAAGGGAGCTGAGTTCATGGTATGGCTGAGATAATTGCTAGCATTCGCTGTCCAGATCGTGTTTTCACCCATTAAGAAAAAATCTGAAAAACAGCAAAGGTTCAGAGAGGAATAAAAAATGATTGCAAGCTTGTGGAAAATTACTCCAATAATGTGTGATTTTTAAAAAAGCAATCTACCTAATTAATCTAAGATAAGGTTAATAGGTGAACTGATACCTGTGTTCAGAATCTACCTAAAACAGATGTTTTACAGTTCTGGAGAAACATGAATATATCACTAAAAAGCACAACAATACCCAGTGAATAGAAACTGGAGCTAAACAAATATGGACCTAAAATAAGCCATGCAGTGTTTTAAAACTGAGGGTGATTGATTACCAGAACAATTTACTGAGGATCAGAATGTATTTTCCCACACTGATTATCTTTTTGAAAAATGTACTATTGTTTAAACAGAAGTTAATTTAAAATAGATTATCGTAACAATCCCTTTGGTTTTACAATCCATTAAAGAGACATTACAAATCTCCAAATATGACCCAGAATGCAGATTTTTGTTTGAAGAGGAGGATGTTTACAAAATGAAAGACCTATAGGAATATATGCTTGATTCGTTCTAAATCTCCAGGAGAAGTGTTTAAAAGAAATAAGAAATCTCCAGTGATAGCTGCAACCCAAATATTATGCATGAGAATTTTAAAGGGAAACCAGAAAAACAGTGACATGAGTTTCTTTTAACTGTCTAAGCTGTCCACAAATGCCAAAGGAAAGAAGCAAACTGGGGAAGTAGGGAACTAGGAATTGAATGCAGTAATAACATACTTATTGGCACATTGCTTATAGTGCATCCCATTCATTGCCTTTTTAAAGTTGACTTTCCCCTTCTTCTACAACCAAGATATAGCTGAGATTGTGGCATAAAACTGTAGGCATTAGACACGAGAGTTTTGATGTGACATTTTTTTGAAATAGTGGTATAGCTGCTCTGTGTTTCTGTGGCTTGTCACGTGAAAGAAATGAGGAAAAACAGTGATGCATTAGGAAATGTTTGACTTTCTCTGGTAATGCTCTGTAGTAAGTCATGTGAAGGAACTGCTCCCATTTCTGAAGACTGGGAAGGTAAAAGGTATTAGCATGATAATGACACTGGAAAGGGTCAAAAGATGGAGGAGTAATGAGAACGGGTATGTCAAAAGAATGTATAGGTGTGGTTATTAATTGCAGTGGAAGAGGCAAAAATGTGCATTCTGGCAAGGTTTAGAGGGCAGGTAGAGGCTGAATATGATGCAATAGAGGACAGCTGAGAGAAGAACACACTTGGATAAGGCAAGAGAGAAAAAGAAATACTCTCCCTGCTTGTAGCCTTTATTCTTTTTTACAGGGTAACACCTCATTCTGCTACAGGATGAGCTCAGGGACAGAAAAGGAAAGAGAGCTGCCAAACGCAAGCTGTCTTTGTCTGCCAGGTATAACTCCAAAAACTGCTCACCGCAGTCAATTTAAGGTACTGTGAATCTCAGAGCAAGTGATGATAAGTGCAATGGCTGAGCTAGCTGTGAGGAAAGATGTTTAAGTACATAAATTTATGGAAAATGCTTTTCTTGAATTCAAAAAAGGGAGAAGCTACAAGGGTTTCAGCAGTTTATTTATCTCTTCTTATAACCATCATAATGTGCTCAAGGTCAGGCTGCATGGGGCCCTGGGCAACTGGTCTGGTGGGGACAATCAGCCCACAAGAGGGGGTTGGAGCTCGATGATCTTCAAGATCCCTTCCAACCTAAGCCCTTCGGTGATTCTGTGATTAATACTGCTAGGTAACAAGAATGTATGTAATCTAGAGGCAGGGATCTCATCACAACTACCCTGGCATTCAAGTGAGTACATATGTTGGCTTTATGTTACGTGTAAACTCACCTAGTAGTTTTTCTGGTTGAATTCCTATAGGAAAGTAGTAATCCCAGAAATGCAGTGAAGATGAGAGGATATGTATATATACTTTAATGGCAAGGTCTTGAGCACTGATGTAATAGAAATAATTACCCAAATATCTTTGACAATCTCATCAAAGACTTCCAATACCAAAGGCTTTGCTTATTTAATATAGGCTCCCACATTTCAATTGAAGTTCAAAGAAATCTTTCCTTCTTGGAGCAGAAATGAGTTATTGATATACCTATGAAGAGAAGGAACTTAAGATATTAGTTTTACCACTGATACTGGGAAACTATTTCTTTTCAATAACCCATTAAATGCTCTTCCTTTTCCTATTTACAAGGGCCTCAGTTGAGCAAAGCATTCAATTGTTTTTGAGCTAACTTACTCTGCTCAACAAAACACACAGTTTTGTACTTACCCACATGTCCCATTGATGTTAAGCACATAAAGTTAAGCACACAATTAAAAGCTTAGCAAAATTGGAGACAAAACTCTTTATAAAAGAAGTTGGCTGCAAAGAGAAAATGAGCAAGGGTTCACTTCTACTTAGTTGTGCTTTACAGCTAGATCTGTGTTTAAAGATCTGGTATGCAACCTAAAAAGAAATAGTTAATCCTTATTCCTCTTGCAGAGCCTGCTACATAGGAAAGCTGATTGGAAAATGAGGATTTTACCACTGGCACGTCTAGAGCCATCAGCTCTTGTCACCCAGTTACTGTAGGCTACAACCATGTTGCTCAAACCTTATAAGCTCTTCTTTGGGTCTGGTACTGAGAAACCAATAGCAGCTGCCTGCCCAGATACCTGGGCCAACAAGCTGTGCTCAGTGAGATTTTATGGAAGCTGGTATTCCTGCAAAAAGATGTTTCAGGTAGTGCAAACTCGGGAAGGTAAAACCATCTCATAGGTATTGTTTTACAGCATGAAATCTTAACGTCCATTTTGCATTGTTGTCTCACTTCTTCCTAGATTTCTTATTTAGACTCCAATGCGATGCAGACCCATCACCATGGTGAGACAATGTGGCTCATAATTCTGAGGATTAAACTGTTGTCACGTCTTGTTAAGTGTTTGGAAGAGATAGTAATTCTCCTTTCTGAACTGTCACAATCACTTTTCCCCTAAAATCCCTATTATCTGAGCATATATGTGTTATCTTTAGACCTTGTGTCGATCTCATAGCCATTTATTATTGCTGTTATTAATTTTTGTCACATATCAGTTTGGGTTCCATATCACCTACAAGTACTTTCTTGTAATAAACAGTGTTACTGACGTATGCTTATCTAATTTGATAAACAAATGGATCCAAGAGAATCTCTGTGTTACAGCTGGATTCAGATAAATAGTTTTTTCAGCACTGCTGTGAGCAGAAGTGACATTTTTGAACCAAAATTTAATAGAAAGCGAGTGGAATAGCTGACTCCTGAATTTTTTGTGGAGATAAAATGAAACTTCAGTCTTCAGACAGTCCTATCATTGATTTTAGTCTTTTATCTCCCATGAAAACATCCCCCTCAAAAATCATTTAGCTGTGGATTTAGCAAAACAGAAAGCAGATTTTGTCTGTTTCCAAGCTACCCCAATAATACAGTTATCTGACTTTATTAGGGCATACAGATGCTCATTGGAGAACAAACCCAGTTCTAAGCTAATTTAACCCATTTCTTACCCTGACATGGGAAAATATATTTGATATATATATATATATATATATTTGACAAGATATATAGAAAGAGCATGTTGCTGGGAGCAAAACAGCCCCCCATCTTCCCCCTCCCTCCCCCCCCCAAAAAAAAGAAAGAGTGGAATAAGATGGAATAAGCAGAAAGTAATATGCAGTTGCCATAGTCCAAAATGACGGGTTCCATGCAGCTCCATGTTTCACCATAGTCCTGCTGCTGACAGCCTAACACTGTTCTTCCCTTCTCCCTCCTGTTCTCCCTCCTACCTGTGATGCTTGGTCTGGTGGAGGCATTCTGTTAAAAAGGGGAGAAGGCACTGTGTCCTGCTTATGCCACAGAGTGTGTGAAGATGCATGCTGCCAATGGCATCTTTTAGTTGTGCCAGCCTTATTACTCAGCTCTGTCAGATACGTGGTGGTGGATATCAGGCATGAAAGCTTTAGGGTGTGGAGGATGCAGATTCCATGTACAGGTACCCTGAATCACATTGAGATGGGTGGTCTTTTCTTCCCTGTCAGAAGCATAGTCCAGAAATCTCAGAGTACTACTGGACAAGAGTATGGGAAGTCTGAGATCTTAACTGCACAAACAGGAGCACAGTGTTGATGGTGTAGCCTTGATGTAGCCTTGATATTGCTGCATGGATCTGTTAGGCTTGCTTTGGCTTGACTCTGCCACAGGAGTAGGCATTTAATGTGGGCTTTGCAGGTAGTGCTATCAGGAATGTGAGGAAATTCAAGCAGGGGAATGAATTTGTGGATGCCTTGTATGATAACAAGGAAACAGGATAAAAGCTTCTCTCCAGTTTCAGATGAACACAGGAGGGAGGAAGAGAGGAAACAGGATTTGCTTATGAATGCGTAGCAAAGCCTGAAGCAAGTGTACTGGATGAAGGAGCAGAGAATCTATTTGCATTAGCTCAGCTGTGTGTAGTTATGTTCATCTAGTAATTGGGCAAGTAAAACCTTTGGGAAGTCTTTTCCTAAGTGCAAGTTAAATGAAAGGCAGCAGCCACAGAATGAATGCGTGCGGAGACGTGGAGGAGGAGGAGAAGGGTAAAGGTAGATGTAAAGGTTGGGCGTTAGTGTTCTTTGCAGCAAGGTGGGAAACTGCTGTTCTTTGGCAAAGTGTCTGATCTCACAGTCACCTGCCATCCACCAGGGCACCCAGGTCCTTCTCTTTGGAGCTACTTTCTGAGAGGTCACCCCCAAGTCCATACTGGCAATGTCACCATCTTCCCAGTTTGCACTAGAGCCAGCTGGTTGGTTTGGAGGTAAGATTTCGAGAAAGCCAACTATTGGTTTCATTTTGATAAACAATCTATTGTACATCATGTGCTAATTGTAAAAGAGCTCACTTGCTGCCTGTCCCTGCACATGCTTCTCAGAGCTGCACACCACTGCTTGCTGCAACTGGCCTCGCGGAGCACAGCAGCTGGTGCTGCAAACAAAGAGGTTATTGAGCATTTCTGATGGTGGGCACTGCTCTGCTGTCTGGAGCTGACAGAGCCACAGGATGATTCAGTGTTTGTTGATCCCACCATCGCTCCCTGTCCTGAGGTTGAACCCCAGCTTTCAGAAGCTCCCCCTCAAAAAGCCCCGGGACAGCTGCTGGTTGTAGCTCTGTGGTGTTAGAACAGCAGGGGCTGAAGCCAGCCTCCAGAAATCACTGATGGAGGATCGTGCGTATGTCCATGGGGACACACACACCCATATTTCTTATCTCTCCCTGTATAGGCAAAGCACGAGGACAGGGAACAGTGAAAGCTGGGAGCACAGTTCCCCCTCTGTGCAGAGCACAGACTGCTCCTGGCTTGCCCATGCCATTTTGTAATGTTTTGATTCCCCTCATCTAACCCTTTACAAAAAAAAAATTACTGAAGAGCTCAAAATCCTAGGGGCAAGCTGTTCTGCTCAGTGCTTTGTTGCAGCCCATGTTTGCCTGTGTGCAGTGAGCTCAGTGCCTGAGCTGTGCACAGAACATGACAGACCTCAGAGCTGTACAATGCTGAGATCATCTCAGGGATGCGAAAATAACAGCCAGGCAGCAGAAATCTCTGACAGTCAATACATAACCAAACTGGTGGAGGAAGAGTGTATGTGGATGCTTTATGTAAAATATAATGTATTGTGGTTTTTGTTTTAATCCAGATAGGCAGTTTCCATGGACACACATTTTTGCCTTATAGTATGTTTCCTTTTATTAAATATGCATAACCAGGCTTGTACAGGATGTGAAGTCTGGTGGTTGATTTTCTTTACATTGTCACTGGGGAATTACTAATAGACAAGCAGATTTCTGAAGACATTTAGGATAGTTTTACCTTTCTGCTACCAAAGATGGCTTAACCCTTAGGAAGCTGACAAGAACAAAGCGAAGGCAGATTCCTGTGTGCGATGTGAAAGGCTCATCCTTCTTAGTAAGACCCATTTTTCTTCTGAATCAGCCTTTTATCAGTCTTTTCCACCATCTAACCCTTTTGTTGTTTTACCTTTTTCCTTAGCCTTGATATAACAAATAGTTATCACTGACAAGATCTGATTGCCCTGGGAAGTGTTGGCCTAGGCAGTGAGTTACGCAGTGCATAACTGAAGAAAAAAAGCAGAGATGGGCGGGGATGTATTCTGTAGTTTTCTTACTTTTTAGTGCAGAGTTATTTCTGCTTATTGATAAGAAGGAGCTGTGTAGACTAAAGATTGCACTTTTCTGCAGCTTTCCTTCTCATTTCCTGTTAGCACCAAAGCAGCCGCACAGCGTTCTCAGCTCGAGCACTGCGCTCTAAGGATGTCTGACCTGCACTTATCTTATGCCTTGGATGAGTGGTTATGAAAAGGTATCTTGCCCATACAGAAACTTAGCTCCAGTCTCAAAGAGGGGAAAAAGCAAAGAAGAGCTAAAGTGTTTTCATTCATGTGATGGTAGTTTCGGATAGTCAAGGAAAATGGAGAAAAAATGGTCATACTGTTCTTTTTTTTTTTCTTTTCTTTCTTACTTTCTTCTTTTTTTTTTCTTTTAAACTCCAGATTCCTTCTTTAAACTAATTTCTTTTCTGATGTTCAGGGACAGCAACAAGTGCCAAATTCAGCAAGTTTATTAAAAGCTATTGATCCCACACTGTCCAGTGTCTAGGGCCCACCTGGTTATCCAGTTCAGATTCATACTCCTTTTTACATTATTGCAGCCTTCTGGAATCAGGGAACATAAATTTCTCTGTCAAATTTAATGGTGAGAGCACTGTCAGTGTCTCACTGATGTGCCATTTAGAAGAGCAAGGGGAAAAACATCAGAATTATTCTATCAACTTCACTTTTCCCATTAAGAGGGAAGAGTATAGGGCAGATTCCCCACAAATGTCATCGCTTACATCTGCTTATACTGCAGAGTCTCCTACCTGAAACCTCTCACAAAGTTTTTGTCCATTAGCTCATTTTTTATCAGGGCCATTTTATATTATCTTGGGCACTGTACTGAGCAGCAAACTACGAAAGCCAAGAAGCAGAGCAAAGGGCAGGTGGCAGAGAGGCTGATGCGGAAGGAGGTGACTCATTTGGCATTTCATCCTGATCAGATTAGTACATTTAATTTAGACGTTGGAATCTGACGACTTCTGACACTTCTCATGGCAGACAGGAAAGGTGGATGGAGGAGAAAACGCTGTGCCACTCGGAGGGAGCAGGGCAGAAAAGATTTGTTGCCAATTCTTTTGTATCGCTACACTGGCAAACATAAAATAATTGCTCATATACTCACTTGGATGTGGCTAAGGAGCAGGTTATACAGGGTTCAGTGCATGTCCTTTCTGGCAGAGAGGAACGGGCCTGGGAACGCATCTGCAGAGATTGCATAACTCTATCTACATGACAGACAGCGATCTGAGTATGTGAGTCCTTGGTGGCCTCAGTTTCTCCTCTTACACAGCAGCGTCTTCTGTCTCTGGTGGCCTAACCAGGTGTGTGATTGTGTGCCTGCAGGTCCTGCTATAATTCATAGCTGAATAAGAGTCAGGTAATTTTTATATAAGGCAGAAAAGGATTCTGTATGGTGAAGCCTCAAATTCATTGCCTCAGAGCTACTGACCAAAGCGTGAAAAGGGCCAAGAGAGGTTTTTATCCCACACACCTGCTGCTTACCTGCCTTGGGGAGCTCCCTTGTGCATCCTGCTTTTACTGCCACTGCCCTGCAGCTCTTCAATCAGCACAGATCATTCCTGCTGCGTACGGACACGGTGGTACCTGCAGCATTGTGCACACAGAGATCCACACCAACACCCGGGCTCTAGGAGGTGGTCTGCCATCTGCAGCTGCCAGTGCTCTGTGTGATTAGTCAGCCCTAATGCTGAACTCTGCAGATTAATGTGTTGCTCTTCTCCCATTATATCCCTTTGCCATGAGGCAGCCTATCTCTTGCATCAGTAATGACCAGCTGCAGGGCCTCGGGGCTTTCTCTAGCCGCTTTTAACTGATCTAGCACTTCTTATTTTTTCCATGCTCTGCCCTTTCCTTGATTTGTAAATTCCCCAATGGCTTTAATCAAGTGATGTTGAGCCTAGCAGCTCTGGCAAGTTTTCTTTTGTTTTAATAAAAGGTGAGTTTGTTCCCCAGGCAGGTCTGCCAGCTCGATTTCAACCACTGCACATTTGTCTCTATGGAAGGGGCCTCCCATCTCACAATCATAGGCAATGCAATATTCTAGGTGAACTCTTGCAGCCTGCCCTTTCCTGTTTGGGGGAAAAAAGGGGGCTTTTCCATCCAACTTCACTGGGGTCAGTGTTTTGCTTCATTCACAGCTTCCTTTCTTCGGTCTGATGGGCACAAAGGATTTGGTTGTATGGGTGGTGCTCAGCCTCAGGCACAACGTTGCCAACTGGGAAATGTCCTTCATGTTGTGGAGTTAATATTCCCCAGACAATCATAACGTTTGAACCTACAAAGCCTGTGTTAGGCATCCCTGAGACCTTGTTTTTCTCTGTTCTTAGCTTGTCCCTTTCCAGGCATTTGAAATGTATAAAGTAAATGTATAAAAGAAAAAAATAAGGGGGGGAGAACAAAACTACTCTCAGTTTTGGTCAGTGTAGGCCTGTGAATTTAGTTAGATCTTTTTTCTGTTATTTCAAATTTTTCTTGAGGTATTACCTTTGCAGAAGGTCCTAATATTTACAACCTGTCACATTACTTATGGAATTATGCACTGTGGAAACTGAGAAGCTGAAGTAATATGGACTCTTGCAAATCCTGGCTTTCCCTGCAACTAGCACTTGGTTTCCATCTAGGTTATGTTGTTCCATCCATTAAGGTTGTTTTAAAAACCATACCTGGATTTTTATATGTCATTTTTAAAGTTTCCAGATCAGGAAGTTTAGAGGTAAGGCTAATTTATGAGAAGAGTTTCCAGAATTTAGACACTGGAAGTGTGAAAATTGCTATTAAAAGCACCTCTGCAATGCATCCACCCCTGCTGTACAATAAGAATTACAATGAGAAGTCAAAATGAGTTCAAAATAGAGTGGTTTCAGGCTAGAGATATCAAAGCAGAAATATGGAATTGAAACATTGCTCATCAAAATTTATGACGTGCAGTAATTTTTTAATTCTATGTGATGTGAACCAAAATCTGTCATTTTTAAATACTCATTGCAGAAAGCAGAAGACAGCTAATTAACAAAGATAAGGATGGAGGGACCATCCTCCTCTTATTCAGTTGGACACTGATTAGAGTTATTCATCACAAGATGGAATTCCAGATTTAGCTTCTTTCCTTGCCTGATGAGTGTAGCAACCACCTCCAAGTGAAGTGTCTGCTGGATGCCATGTGTGGAACCAGTCCAAAGGGAGAGCTTGTGAACTGCTGTGTGATGGTTAGGATTTTCAGCTGGGATGCGGAACTGCTGGGTAGGTCTTACCCCAGTTAACATTTACTGGAAAATGTCAGAGGAGAAACTACCTTTGTCTCAGGCAACATACAAACCCTTGAATCAACGTTATGCTTGGATAGGCTCTGAGTCAGATCCTATGCACATTTTCCTTATGCTTTATCATATTTCCAGATATGCACGCCAAGCAAGAGACCCCAGATTTCTTGCTGCTCACCGTTCTCTAAAGTCTTGCAGGCAGGAAGGCGGGGAAATAAGGGAACAGCTGCAGTGGTCCATCTTGGCTGAAATGAAAACATGCAGCCCCTGTTGGGGCAGGAGATGGCATACTGCTTTCTGCTGGGAGGAAGTGGACCTCAGTAAAAAATTTATTGAGTGGATCTGCATTAAACTGTTGGATGGAAGGTAGCAAAAACATCCACCATCTCTTCTGAGAGTCCTAGCTCGATATTTTTTTCTCAGATGTAACCATTAGGAAATTTGACCTGAATTCACAAATAGTTTCTGGACAACAGAAAATGCATTTTTTTGTGACTTTATTATTGACTGAAAAAAAAAAAAAAATGTTTACCCAGCACCACTGCAATATAAATAGCTTTTATCTCCATTACAAACAGGCTTATTTTATCTGTAAGTTATGTACTTTAAATCTCGCGTTTCTGTTACAAACAGGTTTGTTTTATCAGTGACTTACTTTAAATCTTGTAGTAGCCTTCTGCCAACTCTAATTTTCTTTATGGACGAAAGCAAGCCAAAGGAGAGAAGTAGGTGCTGTATACTCCACATCCACAGTCAGGAAAAGAGTAAGCTCAGCCAGCTTGCCTTCCCAGATCTGACTTTGTTCAACAGAACAGAATTAGAGGGGGTACTGGGGCCGTTTCCAGCCACGGAGGGGGTGTAACTAGAGGCAAATGGCTAAGTCAGGGAGCCCTGTAATTCCAGCCATATGCAAGTGAGACAGGGAGAGGTCCATGCCTAAGACACCGTGCAGGGCTCCGATGACTCTAATGCTCCTCCTGCATGGACCACCGATTATATAAATGTCATTAGATATACTACTTGGTTTGCCTGCATAAATAAACCTCCCAGGCCCAGATCAGGAAATTATTGCTTTCTGAACAGAACAAAGATTAGTGTGATGATGAAGCTGTGCACTTAGCATTGAAGACGTGAACGTATGAAGTCAATTATAAAAAGAAAGCTCTGTGGTGCACAAATAATTGGTACAACTACAGTGATTCTTCCATGTGGAATAGCTCCTTCGTGTATTGCCACTGCCTTCCTACACTACTAAAGAAAAGCAACTGATTAGAAAAATTAAGCACACCTTACAAAGTGTGAATGGAACTGAGATGAGGAGCTGGGGGTTAGCAGCAGGGTGCATACTAATTAATATTTTGAAAATCCCAACTATGAGTTTCCATACATTGAGATATTTGAGGGTCTTTTAAGTACAGCCAGAGCATGGGATCCTCTGAGTTGTTAATGGCTGTGGTGATCATTAGCACCAGGCACCCAGTGAGTGTTAGAAACAAATGCAGTTTATGTTCAGAGGTGTTTACAATCTGAACTGAAATATGGCACTGTGTGTGGAAATGACAAGGAAAAAAAAAATGCAAGGCAGAAGTCGTTACATCCAAGGTTTGGTTTTCTCCAACATTTTGACGAGGCTATTTTAAATGTATATGTTGTGTTGGGTTGCTACATCACCTCCCTCTGTCTCCTCTCCAAAAATGTGGCTTTGCTAGATACAGTACCTATGGTTTCTGCTCACAAAATCTCAGGGTTATGAAATTCAGAAAGTGTCACATAAACCATAATAGTGTTAGTCCCTCACTTTTTTGAACTGGCTGATCTAATCTAGTCTCTAAGCCACAGTCGTATCATGGTATGTGCAGCTTGTCAGAAGGCAAATCATTTTGTAAGCTCTTATGGGATTGATTCACACCAAATACCTCACCTGGCACACTCTCTTCCCTGCTTCATGTGTCTTGAGTGCCTGATTTCTCTCTCATCAGCTATTGAGATAAGAGAGCTGCAGATAAGTTGGTTCTTGAGGGTGCTCCATCTGAAGTCTTCCAGGTAGGAACATCCAGTAGGAGAACCAGAGCCAGCCACAAGAGCACTCCCAGATGATGAGCGATGCAACATGCAGACCCTTGGGATCCACCTCAGAACTTGTGACCCTCTCTAGCCTCCGAGAAGGAGGAGGAATGTTGCCTCCACAGAACGGAGGGTTCTTCTAGTGCATCATTCATGGGCTTCTACACTTGGGACAGCGGATTTCTATTCTGTGTAGAGCACAGGATAAAATGATGGAAAAGGCAAGGTGTATAGATCATTTGTTTCCTGTTCTATGTCGCTGCTTTGCAGAGATGTTCTCACCAGGGGACCTGTACATCATTTTTCAAGTTCTGTGTCAATCTTCTAAGGAAGATGTCTGTTGATGATGCTCAAATTTGTCTAGGGAGTATATCTATCTCTGTAGGGACAAAATCATTCATTTTTAGATCTTCCAGTCACAGCAGACATCTGTCCTTACAGTGAGGAAAAATCATAAGATCTGTATTCAATGACAAGTTATCCCCTAGGAAAGGATGGGTCTTATTGTTGACACGATCTGTAGGAGAAACAGTGTTATACAACAATAACAAAGAATGGTAGAAAGGATCACTGTCTTGAAACAAAAAACCAAGATGTTTCGTCAAAATGAAAAGAATAGGATTATGACTAAAACTTCTACTCCACGCTCTCCCTCCTTTCTGGGAGAATTTATGCTATCCTCTGAAATCCTGCAGCCCTTTCTTGTCTGCATTATTGTTGACAGCTGAAGAAATGAGGTATAGTTTCTGAAAGAAAGAAGGTCTCATGAGCTACATGAGACTGCAGGGTGCAAATGCACTCTTGAAGTCCACAAGGAGGACTTTGAGCTCTCGAGTTTTATCAAGATGTTTGGGGCAAAATACAGTGTATTCAAATAGTTAGAGAGACCTTTAAATGGGAGAACAAGTGGCGGAACACAAGAGTAACAAACTAGTAACTACAGTTTTGGTGGAGACACATGAAGAAGAAAGATAAAATGAATGTTAATTAGGTTTTCATGTTTACAGTTTTATGGATTGAACAAGCTTAATAGAGTTTAATAGAGTGGAAAAGCCATACCATTGAAGATGCTCTTGAAATTAATACTGCCTTATAGAACTAATTGAGAAAGGCTTAGAATTCTGTACAGTTTTAACAGTTCAATTTAGATAGGTTAAATGTTCTATTTTGTTATTGTGACAGAATAAAATAACTTAAACTGTAGTTCCTGACTCACATGCTATCTGTTATACATTATCTTATCCAAATTTAATGTTTTCTTTATGTTCTCCATATGCTGGTGTTGTCAAACTATCCCTCTCCCACTTTTCTTGTCCTTTATGTAGCTATAGGCACTGTTTACCTTCCCCTTTCCTTACATTCACAGTTTCATTCTGCTTCCCTCCTGCCTTTTGCCATACCAAGTACTATGTTTTGGAGCCTCAGTTACAGGAGAATGTGATAAAACTGCTACATGAGACAAGCAGCAGCATCTATTAATAACAGCCTGGAGAGCCCTTTCACCAGAGCTATTGGATTGTTATATTTATCATTTCTGGCTTTGAAAGTTTAGAGCCATATGAGACAGAGCTATTGATGCAAAACCTTTACTACAGGAGAAGGCTTTGGATTTGAGAAAATATGGGAAAGAGTATGAACATAATATCTTTGAGGGGAGGAGGAGAGATTGTGTTGCTTTTCTCAACTGACTCAGTTTCAGCTTTGATGTGTTTTCTTCCTAGGTCCATTCCCTGAGACGCATCCACAGAACTATCATTCTTAAATATGTGTTGGTTGTTTTCAAAGTCTAAATATGATTCCATAGCTGCTGAGCCTTAAGTGCTCTTAAGTACACTGATGACGATAATAACTGAAACAGTAAGAGATCTTTTCCTGGGTGGAAAACTTCTGCAGAACAGTGCCTTAGCCTTGGCTATATTCCATCAGTCTCATCTTCCCTGGCTCACTGTTCATGGCTTGCTAGTCTGGAACAAAGCTCTCCGACATGTTACAAGAAATAAAAAATCTTAGAGAGAAAGAGAGTTAATGACCACGTTTAGAACTGTTAACATCAACCAAAGCTGAGTTAAAGGAACGTGTGGCAGATATATGCACTGGGCTCTCTTTGTGACTCTTTGATCCTGTGCAGCTGTAGAACAACTCAGCATAGTAACACCTCCTGTAAAACAGCTCAGTGACCGTGCTAATTGCTAGACTGAGGAAAACCAGCGTTAAATAACATGAGGGTGACCACACTGTTTCCGCCTTCTATCACTCAACAGCAGATCAAACACTGAGCCCTGCTGACGAAATGCAGTGAGGAGGAACAGGAGACCTGGTGCTGGCACGGCATTGAAGCCTGATTCTCACCTCAAACTCTCAGTGGAAGAAGTCGAAGAAAACTTCAGGTATCTTAGGTATTTGGGGGCCTTCAGTGGGTGTGGATATATATTATTCAAAACACATTTCATTATTAAATGAAGGTGAGTTTGAACTACAGTGGCAGGAGATTACCTGACATGTCTTTTTCCCTTGCAATTGGTGGTGCACTGTTTGCCATCTGCAGATCTGAAGCAGGCAGCTTTTTGTAAACTACAGTCATCTCAGGTGTTTTCACTGTAAAGGTCCAGGGAATGCAACAAGATGGAGATTAATTTGCAGGTCTTACTCAAAATAGCCCAGACCATGTATATTTTAAGCACTCCTTCCAGTGAAAGACAGTGATAAATTAGAAATCCCTGCCCCAGAAAGGCTTGTTAGTAAATCTGATACACAGTTAGCTGACAACTCTGATGCATGGAGTTTTAAACCTGTTCAGCAACTCTGCCTTCTGCCCACCTCCCACTCCATTGTTAGAAAGTATATCCATCACATTTTACATGGGATAGCTCAGGCTGCTATCAGGTTGGTAGCAGCAACATTTTCTGCATTAGCGACTCTCTACAGATAATGTCTTGAGGATCGAGAAGGGGAGATTAAGTCTGAATAAATAGCCCATGATGCTCATATTTAATCATTGTACTTAGAGACAGCCAAATCAGTCAAACAACACCTGTCACTGACATGGCAGTGTCATGAAGATACGCACAAAACTGCAGCAATAAACTTTGTCCCTTTAAATTCACCTCGGGCCTGTAAGTGAGTAAACTCTCTCTGAATAAATTGTGACCTTAGACATAGAAACTGATGACTATAATGAAAGAGCCACGTTCCTCAGGAATGACATAGAGTAACTTTGGATATATCTACATGGCTGGGCAAGTAGGGGAGGGAGAGGGAAGGAGAGGTTTGTCCACTGAGCAGCTTAATCTAACAAATAGTATGCATTTGTGGCCTTATGAGCTTCTCTTCTGAGTTTGGGACAGTTAAACCCGTGCACCCAAATACAGAAAACCACCGTAAATATTTTTCTCCCTTCATAAATGCCAGTGGGATGAAAAAGGGGACGACAGAAGGGGGAAATTTTTTAGCTTTGGCAAGAATAAAATGTGTCTCTGTGTACAGAATTACAATCCTTGGCAAAAAGCTGAGAGGTGGTATTTGGGAGGAGAAAGAAGGAGAAAGTGAGAAAGGACCATGAGAGTGACTGAGATGGTGATTTGAACATTTCTGGGAGAGGTGCAGCAGATACATCACCAATGTGCTGTAAGGAGAGAGCACCATAGCCAGTTTGGCTAAGGTGAGCTGGCATGTGCTTTTGCAATGAAATTCAGCTCCTCCATCACACAAAATATTCTCTGGTTGCTGCCCCATAATTTAACAGCATGGCATCCTGCTTAGAACAGAGCAAGCTGTTCTATACCTTCAGAGGCAGTGAGTACGTGTAGCTGTGTCTTGAATGTTTTCGCTGTAGCATATAATATAAAGCCTCTCCACGGCAAGCATTAGCGATGCAATTTCATAACTATCTGTTCAGACAGTGCACAGGAGCTTGAAAAACAACTTGAGACACTTTATTCCCTCTGGGAAATGCCATCCGAGAATATGTTCATCTGACAAACATGCGAAAGGCTGTCCCCTATCGGTGAACCATGAAGAATACCACCCGTTTTTTGTATCTGTGTGAGCTGTGCTCCTCCCTGCCTAGAGTGGTACAGTCCTCGCTCCCTCATCAAACCTGGCAGCTGAAAAGTACAGAGACATTGCACTGCCCCTTTTGCCTTGCAATGTGAATTTGATATTATCTGTACCACCTTTGACAATGCACTTGAAATTAATCAGAGGAGAAATGTCTTATTTGATTATATTTAACCATGAACATTGATCAGTTGCATGCAATTTTAACTTCAGAGCTGCGTGTCTAAAGTCCTTTCTAAAAAGGGCAAAACGTTACCCAGAGATACATGGGAGCTGGTATTATCTGAGTCTCTGAGACAATGTACTCAGGGGAAATAGCCGTACATTTGGGAAATTAAGACTGATTTATTTTGAAACTCTCCATGAGTGTTGGACAGTATCAAAAGAAAGATCCCCAAACATCACTCCTTTGCCCACTGCATGTTTTCATTGCAGTTGTCTTAGCTCATCTTGCTTTAAGATTAATTAATTCCCAGTGGACTGGGAGACTCCATGATGTCCCTGAGGAGACCACAGTGCTTGCTGTTCCCCACACTTCACCTGACTTCTCTGCCTGTATCAGTGAATGGGAGTTATTTTGGGTGTACTCTGACTTCTCAGGTTGTACTTTTCTCCCAGGCATGTTGTTAATTGCCTTAAGTTGCACTAGGGGAGGTTCAGGTTGGATATTAGGAAACATTTCTTCTCTAAAAGAGTGGTGAGGCATTGGCACAGGGTGCCAAGGAGGTGGGGGATCAAGATCAAGAACCCTGGTGGTGTTCAAGATCCATGGAGATGTGACACTGAGGGATGTGGTCAGCGGGCATGGGGAGAGGGGGATAACAGTTGGACTGGATGATCTTAGTCATCTTTTCCAACCTTAATGATTCTTGGATTCTAAACACTCAACAGAGGACCAGTCATTAGTGCACACCATCACATTCCCACTAAGAGCTGGTGCATATCTGGTATGCACAAGGACTGGAGCTGTAGGCTTAGCTGCCTCTGGAAGCTGCCATGTGGCATGCACCAGAACTGCTCTGCAAACCAAACCAGCACTGAGCTGCACTGCTGTACTGAACCCAGACAGCAGTGCTAGTGTATACTTTGTGGGATGTCAGTGGGAAAATTTACAGTTATTGTTTGTACCTTATACAGGTAGAGATCGTTAGCTGACAATCCTGGCACTTCTCCCCATCTTTTTGTTGGGAGAGGGCAGAGCTCCCACATTTGTTCCATCCCATGATATTCAGATAAGCCGGCCCTTTTCACTGACAAAAATAATTTAACTTAGGGTTAAAATATAGAAGAAAGGCAGAGAAGAGATGCTCGCCGTATAGCAGGACAGCAGGCTGGAGGCCCAAATGTGCTTCTCTACTCTCTTGTCTTGAGCTTGTGATAATTTTTCATTCCTCAGCTGCACGAGATCTCTGAACTCAAACAGCTCACTTCATCAAGCAAGTTCCTTTTCGTACTGAGGGAGACCTAGGATTCCCATGTTTCCCTGCCTTGCACACAGACAGGAGGTGCAGTGAGGCCCATCTGCATGTTCCAACAGGCTTTTCTTGACTGCCGCTCAGATTCATCATCCCTTCATGAAGGTCAGGAGGTTTCCTGCCTCTGTAACCTATAACCTTCCTGCTCACAGACACCCAACGGGCCTCAGATGGCCTTTCCCAGGGGGAGGGAAGTGTCTCAAGCTGTTTTTCAATGGCTTTTCTGGAATCCAAGGAGGAATTAATATTTCACCAAAGCGACTTGCAGGGCAGAGGGGGGAGCCTGAATACAAATCCATTTGTTGATTGAGATTCTAGGGTGGGAGCAAAGGAAGAAAGCTTTGCAGGGAGTGTTTTCAAGCTCTTAAAAGCATGGTGTTTTTTTTTTTTTTTTTTTTTTTCCATGAGCTGTTCTTACGCATAAAACTGTTAATAATAAGAGCACAGTAGGTAATATAAATGGCACAAAAGGCGCTCTTTCATTGCAAAGCTGAACAGTTTGTGGTTTAGTAGATTTCTGTGATAAAAGAAACAAAAGAATAAAAGTTTTTTCCTTCTCAAAAGCTACCATGCCTGGTAACATCTTTAGCTAATAAAAAGATGTCAGCCCCCACCTCCTACTGACATATGTTCTTACCCAATTAAAGTCCTCCAGCAGATCTGTAGGACTATTGACAACATGTTCCATGTCACTAAGCTTGGTCTGCTGCCCTGCTACAGAAATAACAATACAGCACCTCTTAAATGGTCTTAGTGTTAATAAGTGGCAGAAGAGATGGAGTTTTACAGGCTGCCAGACTCCTATCTGAGCTATTCATTCAGTCGTTTATCTTCCTCCTTGTTTTTCCTTCCATCTTGTTCGGTGTCAGCAGCAGGACTTAGATACATACAGGAAAAGATTTAGTTCTCTTTTGTACTGAAGCAAATCAATGCTATTTTGTCAGTGGTGGATTTTTTTAAAATTTTTTTATTTTTGCCAATTTACATTGGGTAGCTTGGAGGTGAGAGGCTCTGAAATGTGCAGATTTCCCATGAAGATTCATAGAGAGGTGTTGTTGTCCCTGGAAAGTACCTTGGAAAGGGTAAGAAACTAAGAAACTGGAAAACAATAACCAGTGTCCCTTAGTACCAAATTGGTCCACAAAATCCTAATGAAAAGGAGGCAGTGTTTTTCTGTGCAGAATACTAGGAGCCCAGTTCCAATTCAGGGAATGAAACCTCTCAAAACAGACCTGTAGATAAGCTATGCAAGCAGCATTAATGCCTGCCATCACTTCAGCTGCAGCCCACCAGCTGCTGCCAACTCTAAGCCTGTGTACTCTGCTGAAAGCAAAGCAGTGTCCCCCAGTAGCAATTCAGTCACCTGCTCATACGAGTGTGCACAATCCAAATAAAACCAACTTCCCTCCCTTTTCTGCATGAGCAACAGGAGCAGAGGATGTCACAGGTTCACAGCATTGAAAGAAGGTTATCCAGTCATGTCTTCTCCCAGTGTTCACTCAATTGCAAAGTCTGGGGTGAAGCTATGAGGCTTAAAGGAAAGGAACATCCACAGTGACATAGAGGGCTTTGTAGCCATTTCCCATCTCTTTCATTGACTGTACAAAAGGCTTGGTTGGGCAACTGGCATGATTTCCGAGAGGTGCTGACAATCCCCTCTGAGATTGATGGGAAGGCCAACGGTACCACTTTTGTGCTACAGTTTGTTATTCATATATAGAAGAGAGATGGTAACTTTTAGGTGTTTCCCCTTTCTATATATTGTCTGTTTTCATCTGCATGCTCCTTGCAAAAGGAGTTTTTCCAAGTGCATTCAGAGCCTCACTTTATGGCACCGTGGTACGTTTAGGTCTGGCCCCACTGTATGGACAGAGAAGACACAGCAGTCTGTCGTCTCGTTGAGTAGTATCAACCATGAAACCCCTTCTCTCTGTGCCTATTGGCTACAGTTAGTCCTGCTCCAACATCTGAACACGGGTTCAGAAGTGGTTCTGTATAACTTTGTGCACACAGGAAATAGTTGTACCTGGTGTATGGCTCCACAGCAATCCACTCTGCAGCGTGAGAGAAAGCGCCTAGATATGTCAGTATGTTGTTGGGTTTTTTTTCATGTCTCTGATTAAAAGCAAACCTTTGTCTTCTGCACTTGGACACATTCATTATCATTAGTTCATTGACTAGTGCATATACAACTGGTTTTAGCCTCCATTTAAAATGCAATGAGTTTACTGATGTGTGGAGCACAGGAGGATAAGTAAAGATGTACTTGAGCAAACATACATTTAGTCATTTATTTTTCTACCAGCAGTTTTAGAGAGGGTGTTTTTTTTCCCTTTTTTTTTTTTTTTTTTTTAATAATAAATCTAATCCGTTCAGTCAGCGGTCTCAAGAGTAAAAGCTTTGGCCTCAGCTTGGTGTTGATGTTTGGTCGAGTCTTAAAGCTTCATGGTTTTTTGACACTGCACTGAGTCTGAAGCTTTGATGTCTGAGGCTGCCGCCTGCACAGAGTAAATCATATTTTAAAGTTTATCACTACGAAGAGTATGCTGCTTCTCAGCCATACACACACAGCCACATACAGCATCTTTCCACTTCTTTTTGCTACCTAGAAGTTTCCTTAGGATTAAATGATTCCTCCACTCTCTGTTCCCACACGGATGTTTCCATCTTTAATTCAAAGCTCACGGCGTTTATGGGCTTAGGCACTATATACTTGTGCTTAGCAGTGCCAATTGAGGTTCTAAAGAGAAATGAAAATGGTTTTCTCACTCCATTGCTGTAGCTGCTGTATTTGGTGCATGCTGGCTGCGTGTGTCCATGTAAAACCTATTTCTGGAACTCATAGCACTAAAGTGAAGGCCCGAGATAGATGGCTCCTGTGCCTCAGCAGATTCACAGTGACTGGCAATGCAGGATCACTCTGCTCTTTACAATGTCACAAAATAAAAAAGTTTCTTCTATATAAATCGGTTATGGCCTCAGAGAGCATCAGTGGCCTTTGGCATACAGCTGCAAATACAACAGCCTCCAGAGGCCTCTGAGAAGGAGCTCATTTCACAGATTGGCATGCTTCCTGTGAGCTCCTTTGGCTACATCCTCGTGTTGCCCTTTTGGCTGGTCTGGAGAAATGTATGGGCCACCTCTCTGCCATGTAGGTTGGCAACAGTTGTGAAAATCCATGTCTGCCTTTCACAGGCTAATGGAGCACATCAGGGTATGGGATTAGCAGGATTAGTTGGGTCAGCATTTAAACTGTGGCTGTTCAGAGCTTCCCCAAGCGTGCAGAGCCTGCTGGCAGGAGGGAGCCACAGCTCCCCATTTTCTAAGCAGCCACTCTTCTGTTACAGTCGACTTGTACGAAAAGCTGATAATATAGTGTGAACGTATATGTGTGCCTTTGGGTCAGATACAAGATTTTAGCAAGCTAGACAAGCCAGCAACACTTGGGAATTTGTATTTGGATGATTGTGCAGGACCAAAGCAGTGCTGAAATTGATTCCCATTCTCAAACCAAGGAGCGGTATCCAGCACAATTCAGCACCTCTGGCCCTGAGGGCTGAGTATGGTTTTATGCAGAGCCCTTTGAGGAGACTCTGTAGGAAGATAGTGGGAGGCTGGTGAGGGCACAGTTCGAGGCACGGCCACACTGTGGCCATGACATTGAAGTGCACAGCAGAGCCGTGAGAGCAGAACTTTGTTGCCAGCACAAGTTAAAAAAGTCTCTTTGTGTTATAGAAAGTTAAATCTAATCCAACATCACCTGCAGTTATGAAGGATAATGCACAAAATCTGCTGTTCCAGGTGTTAACTGCAATATGGCATTTCAGGCACTGCTAAGGAACAGAATGCCTGTCAGTGGGACTTATGCTCCCAAATCCCATAAGCGCTTTAAAAAGCCCTCTACTGCCCCTCTCAGCCGTTACAGTTACCTATGCAAATGCCTCCTCAGCTTTTCTGCACCTACCGGGAAGTATCTGGGAGTTCTTGGGGCAAGAAATGAAACAGAGAGTTTTTCGTCTCCTTTTAATGCATCTCTGTCTTTACCACTAGTTTTTTGAAGAGCTGGAACACTCTTCAACACCTACCGTCTGCAGTTGTTACCTGGAGGGGAAAAACAAGTGTTCAGGCTTTCTCTCTCTTTGGAGTAGTTGCACAGAGCTGAGATGAGGAGCATATTGAAGTACATTGGCTGCACAGAAAAGCTCCTCCACCCACTCTATCATCTCGGCATTTTTCCTCCAGCTTCTATTTATCTTCTATGTACAGATTCACTAAATGGAGGAAATTCTTCCAGAATTCATGATTCAGGCCGTGGGGTGAGGAGGTAACTGGGGACGAAGAAAGAAAGGGCAGGTAAAAGTGCAATTAATTGTCTGCACACCCCTTTCCCTCTGCCAGCTATATAACTCTTTCCTATGGAAGCGTAAATGCCTTGAAATAAAGGTCAAGATATTAGCACACTGGGCATGGTTCGGGCAATCTTTGCTCAATTCCTGCTATTGACTCTTTGTATGACCTGAGGAAGGTCCCTCATTTCTCTCTGTCTTAGATCTCTATCTATAAAATAACGATAAGCGTATTTCTTTTTTTTCTCCAGTCCATTTGGACTGCCAGCTCTTTGAGCCTCGGTGTTAGATATTGGTGCTGATACACCCGCAGCCATAGCTCTCAAAGCATCCTGATGGGAATGCAAACACTTAAGACTGTGCCTCAGCTTCAGAATTTGAAATTAGCTGAAATAGCTTTGCCTGGCCTTAATGTTACTGATTGTTGACAATTGGTGTTCTGCGTATCGGTTAGAATCCATGCTCCTAAAATAGCAAACTAGATATGAGCCCTACTGTAAAGAGCAGGGTGATAGTGATAGTCTTCATCCACCTCCCGACCGCTGGGGCTGGTAAGATAGTTCCCAGGTGAAGGATTTACGTGTATCAGCAGCTGTGAGCAGCTTTCCTTAGAAGTATCTTGCTGGCCAGTGTTTACAACAAGGCACTGGACCGAAAAGATCACAGCCTGATCTGGCATTGAATTCCCCGATGTCCTCAGAAGTAGTATGAGGAAAAGTAGCAGAAAGCAGTGTGCTATTTGGATTCACAGCGGCAGCAGCAATAAAAGATTGAAATGCCCCCTGAACGAGGTGCATAATATCAGTGTGGATATTAATATCTTAGCACCCCATCAAGGCTATTTTGCTAACCCCCTGCTGCAGCTGGAAGGAGCAGCTGGAAAGATGAGGGGTTCGGCAGCAAAGCTGAGATGGCCAAGATATGTTCCCCCCAGCCAGCTCCCACCCACCACCCCACAGTTCATCACCCCTCAGCTGTGTTGATACAGCTGTTTATTATTAACAGTTATTTTCAGGGTCTGCCTTTCAAGAATCTGTGTTACGGTTCAGCTCCACAAACAACCATGGGGACACAAAGGGGCACATCAGGTGCAGGGGGTCAGGAGGGAGGTGCAGGGCAAGCAGGACCAGTGGGGAATGGACCTGGCTCTCAGTGCATGCAGCCTGTGTTGTCCTGTTACCCACATGTGATGAGCATCCGTGCCTTCCTACAAAACAGAGTGCATGGCAAGTTCCTAAGGCAATCCATTGCATGGACCACCTTTGGAGTACAGATGTGCTATCGAATTCAACTGCTCATCTCACGCCGTCTAGGAGCTGGGAAACATGAGACACGTGCAAAAAATGGACAGAGTGGTTCTAGACAGTCTTTGATAAGTCATGAACAATGGAGTCAAATAGAAAGGGGACAGATTATTGTATCAGCTAACTTTAATGTTGGTTTTCTTTTTCCTTTTACTCTTTTTTTAAAATGAATTGATGGAAATAATGCCTCGGTTTCCATCTTGTAAGGCATGTAACCAGTAATTTTAACAGTGATCTCACCAAAACGTTGTTGAACCTTGTTAGGCCCAAGTTAACCAAACTGACTTCAGTCTGCATGCTTGTGCAGAAGCTCATGCTGAGTAGGATCCCACTTTCATCATTTCCGATTGTAGATGTTTTGATGGATGAAGATCGCATCTTTTTGGATCTGTTTGTTCTGTAAATTGGTTGCGATTCGGGGCTGGCTTGTCTCAGAATGAAAGGCTGTATGACAGTCTAAGCTTCCACATATGACCAGAGAGTAAAAACTGAGAGCCACTGAGGCTGCAACTATTGATCATCAGATTGGCCAATGTCAGCAAGCACTTTTTTAATCAGAAAAAAAAGTCATACCTGGGAATAGGTACTATGAAAATTACTGCCAGAGGGAGGAAGCAATCTCACAGGGAGAATATTGCTAAATTTAATCTTCCCAACAGAAGCCGTAGAGATAAGCCCATTAGCAACCTTCTGTTTCTGCTTCTGTTTACATTATTTTTCTGTTTCTTAGTTGCAAAGTTTAAGAAAGCATTTCATCTCTTACAAATTATATAGTTTTATGATCATTTGTCTATTTACTTCCATTAGTGAGGGCAGGAAGAATTTTCTGTCAGTTGTCATATCATTAAGCCCAGGCTTTTAGGCCTGATTTGACTATCTTGAATAGCATCACTTCCAGATTCTATTTGAAAATGATTATTATATCCATATCTTGTGGGAAAGAATTGGTGAGCTTTCTGACAAATGATGTGCATAACTTGCAGCTGCATTCCCATGTGTGGAAGCTGCAGCCTTAAAATGCCTGGGAGAAGGCAAAGGCTGAAGAGGGCTGTCAGGCATTGGCACAGGCTGCCCAGGGAGTGGGCACCTGGGGGTGTTCAAGAAATGTGGAGATGCGGTACTGAGGGACATGGTTCAGTGAGCAATATTGGTATTGGACCTGATAACCTTAGTGGTCTTTTCCAACCATAATGATTCTGATTCCACATTTCTATGATTCTAAGATGGCCAAAATCATCTTCACTTTGGAATTTTCTCCTTGATTCTTCTCCTTTCTTCAGGTTGATGACATCATTTGTTCCACAAGTCCCCTATCAATGCATTTCCATAACGCGCCTGTACTCCTTTCATCTCATTTCCTGAGAGTGCTAAACTACTTGGAATTCTTTTCTTTTCCTGAACTAAGAGTTCAAAGGATGCATTTTTAATTAAATATTCCTGATGAGTGGTTTCATTAAATGAACAGAAGGGAAATTGTTCTAACAACTCTCTGTATTGCAGAGGAGTGGGACAGTGAATTCATGACCTATGAACAAAAGGACAGCCTCCCACTATATTGAGAATTTCCCAGAAATGTAATATGTTGTTTTCAGTGAATGATGTGGTACTGTGGGCACGCTGCCACACCTCTGCTTTACTGAAATCAAGATGAGCTCCACTAGGAAAGATTGTGCCCTGCCTTGCTTACAGTGGGGTCATTTGAACTAAGGCAATTCCTTTCTGAAGGAAAGGTGATAGATACTAAGGCAAAATGTTAGCGTATCTCAAGCCTCTGGGAGTCACTAAGAGAATAATTGTACAAAAAAGTACAGTATTTGCATGAGGTAGGACTGGTCTGGGGTACCATACATATAAGTTACAGAGCACCCAGCACAGACTCCAGGTAGCCAGCGTATTTCTGCTCTACACAGAGCTGAACTGCACTGATAAACACAGTGGGGCGTCTTAAAGCTGTAATGGCATCAGACGTGGTATTGACTAAAGACATGTGAGTTCACAGAGATCTCCAAACGATTATTAAGATAGACAGAGTCAGGTTTCATCTACTGTACTTAAAGAGTAGGAGTAGTCTAGCCTGCAGTGTAAAAAGCTCGGAAGGAGTAGTGCCTATTCACTACCATTCACTGGGTCATACCCCAGAATGCCTGCAAACCTCTCTGAGATTCAAACAAGAGTCCCCCGTAATGGTTTTTAGTGAGTTAATCTTTTATCTTTTCTTTTGCAAAATGCTGTCATGTAACATGAGTTATATGCTACTAGATAATTTTCCTAAAGTGGTTACAGTATACGCCAACAATAGCTATGCTCTTTGTCCAGACTATCATTTTAGAATATGCTTTAGCTGCATCTTCTGTAGGATGTAGCCACTCAGGGAATCTTTCAGAGAGACGATTCACTGCAAGCAGTCCATTTCTTCTGTGTAGTCATGCAAAAGGAAATGAAACAAATTGAGAATAAAGTTGTCAGTCCTTGAATGCATCCAAGTTCTTGCTCCCAGGAGAACACAAAAGACGGTGGTCATAATCTTGCTATAGCTTGCACCACACTTACACCTCTGCTTAACAGTGGTACACATGTTCTCCCCAGTTTCAGTGGAAGTTCTAAGTAGTTTCTGTGAATTTTGAAACCTTTAATTAAGGAATTCACTGAGGGCTACCAGCTGGAAGTAAGCAATAGCTAGCTCAAGAGCTACCTTAAAGTGAGACTGGTTGGATGCTGGAAGTGTATACAGAAAATTTCTGTTAATGCTTCTTCTGATTCTGGAAACAGGAAGGAAGAACTGTTATTTTGTTATTTTATCCTTCCTGACTGAAAAAAAAAAAAAGATAGTGGGGTCCCAGAAGGTTATAGAGTGACCCATAAGTTTCATGTACCAACAGCAAAGTTCCAGCAGAATATTGTTACCCTACAGAAGGGACAAACATGAATTGAACTATGCATACCAGAGCAGGCTGTATTTGTTTGCCCAAAAGATGCCTATTTTTCTTCCTGTACTTTTACCAGTTACTAATGGCTGATGTATTAAATTGTTAATTTGTAGCAGGAGCAGAAAACAATAACTCTAAGTAAGAAGGGAATATCATGATATAAAATGACCTGACCTTTAAACTGCTACTTGGACTTTAGCCCAATGGACTTTATTGCTTATAATTTCAAATAGAACAAAACACTCTTCTTTGCTTGGCTTTTCTTTCCAGGTCATAGCAGAAATGCTAAGTCATGGCTTAAAGCAGTGATTGAGCACCTGGTAGGAAGGCAGGGCCAACCCAGAGGAGCTCAGGTGTATGCAATGCAGCTGAGTGATCAGAAGGGGTGGTGCCAAGATCCACCCCTTCCCAGACCTCATTTAAGAGATGGCAGGGGGAGACAAGGGTATCTCTCAGGAGTTCTCTATCTATTGGAGGCCTTCTAAAGGTAAGTAGTTTTTCTTCCTTTGTTTCTGCATCTATGGCTGCTGCGATTGGGCTTGTTCTCATTTGCTGTAGCCTGGGACTGTTCTACTCCATTATTATTGCTGTACTTTCTGTCACATTATAGTGTTACACAGGTGTTTGAAGCATAATTTTTTCTGAAGCATCCTCTGTTGTTTATAGCAAAAGCATCTGCAAAGCTAAAACCTGTAAGGAATACATACAAGGGGAAATGAATAGAGGTTGTTGTTCTTTCTGGTTTGTCACTTCCTATAGGTTCTCTGATATTCCCTTGCAGCCATACTGATTGTGAGTGACTGTAATGTGTATACTTATGTCTGTGTGCTTGATACCAATTTTATCCAAGCTGAAGATGATGACTTTATTGTGTCTTATTTATGAAGTTCCCGCTCAGCCCAGTGCTTCCTTCAAGAGGAATCACTGGTGAATATTGAGCTGAACGGCTCATTCCACTCAAACACCATGCTTCATCAGCTTGATATCCCCCATAACACTGAGCCATGCCCACTGCACACCAGGGCAAACTTCTAACTGTTTCATTTCTTTAACAAAGAATGCTTTCCTAGTACCTAGTATGAGGGTCAGTGTTTCCTGAGGACAGATTAATGTTATTCCATTGCTGGCATTTTGCTCTGGAAACTCTGGGCTGTTCTCAGTTTTTCAAGTCAGCAATCAAATCATATTTATGTAGGCCTGGCTGTGCAAATATATTGATTTGTAGCCTGTTACTGTTTGCTGCTTTGCATTTATGTGGCTCTAATAGACTGAAAGTGTTTAAAAACTGAAGGGGATTAAAGTACGCAGCTTTTTCTCTGAGCAAATTTAGGGAATATTATCAACTAGAAAACTACTTTTAAATGTGAATTTACAGCGTATGTGCAGTTATTTTAGAGATACTCTGACGTCCGGTAGAGGAGCACAAACCCTCAAAAACTGTAGGCAGAAACTGGCTTACAGAGAGGAAACAATGGAGCTGGCAACCCTTGTCAAATGTGAGGAATGAGTTTCTAAATGAGCTCTGACTTCTCTTTAGCATCGTTTGCCTGGTCAAGTGATCTAACCCCTAGCTAGATGTGACCATATGGCTGGTGACTACTTCCCATTAAAGGATTATCATATTTATGATCTGCTTTTACATACTGGTGAAAAGCAATCCTGTCATCTGTTCGTAGCCTCAGAGAGCTGTTCGTGCTACTACTTTAAAAGGCGTGTACGTCCAGACCTCCCTCATCCTTAAGGCTTTATCTTTCCGACCCCAATTTTAGCCAATAACTGAGAACTGAATCAAACCTGTGCTTTCAGCAATCCTTCGAAACTAAGGGGGCAATTTCTGGAGGAACTCAAATTTTGACAGTGCTGAAAGCCTCACTGTGAGGTTGGCCCCAACCCCAGGTGTTGCTGCACCCACTTCGGCCACCCACCATCAGTCGCACTTACTAAGAAGCGTCGTTGTCTTTAATGACTGAGGGAGAGGTGCTAATGGTGCTAATGAGCCAATCGCCCCTCGTGCTTAAGAGTGCTTAATCTTTGGACAACAAACTTGACTGTAGGAATTGCCACATGTTTTAAGCTAACTGGCTCTTTTACGCGTGGCTGGGCTTCCCAGGTAATCCTACACAGTGCGTGTATCCAAGGCACAGTTCAGTTGCTCCTTGCAAATCCCCACAAAGCAATTACTGGCCTTTCTACATATTAAGGAATTGTCAATTTTAGGTGCAATTAAAGTAAAATTGCTTTCAGTAGATAGTTGGGTATGATGTCTTTTGCTGGTCATAATTCTCCTACAACTTTGTTGTTTCTTCAAATGAAAATTATATTTCTCTTGTGTCCTGGAATCTCAGGCTCGTTTTTGACCCAAAGGATCCTCAGAGAGTTATAAAACTTAGATGATATAATGGCATATTATCTAGTAATGAACATTGTGAGAACCAAGCCAGGAAGATGAAGACAAGAGATGTGAATTAATGTTTTAATAATCTTCCTGAGACTAGTACAAGTCACACAGGCTGGGATCCCCATCACTGCCGGAGAGTGATAACAGCTCCTCCAGTATGGAACAATATTGCTTTATAACTCTCCAAGGACGCGGTACTTAATGTCTGTACAGATAGATGGTCACTCAGCTACCCATAAAGTTACGACCTTGTCCCAGCAGTGTTGTGCAACAGGGTGCTTTGGGCTGAACTGTTACTCACAGTGCCACTGCCCCTGTTGAAGACAGAAGCTGGTTAGTTTATTTTTATATTCAGTCAACTCTATGCTGCGCGAGACATTCTTTTCTACTGAGCTAGGGCGTTTGCCATTTTTATAATAGAAAGCAAAGGCTATAGTGTTGTTCATTTGATAAATTAACTCCAGATTTGAATTGAAATACAGCTGTGAATCATCAGTTCTAGAGTGGTATGACAGAACATTAGTTGGTACCATGCTGGTATTATCTGTCTTCAGTGAAGAAGTCAAGCAGCCACACAATGCTAACCTTCCCACACATTCACACGCGCGTGTGACTGCTCCATGGCTGAAGCAACAAGGATGTTACTTCATGAATAATGTCTTGTTCTTGCATTTGAGAATACAAAGAATCTTCAGTCAGGACAAAAACTGTTCTGATGTCTCAAACTGGCAACTCCATTTATCTAACATAACATTTGGATTTACCCGTTAGAAACCAGGAGGCTCTCCTCTCGCGCTCTGCAAGCTGTAGGATGTTTTTGAGGTTTTCCTTTGCACACAGCTTTTCTCTGGGGGGGAAGAAACACCTTCTCTAGATTTAGAAATTGTGTTCGGTGGTGTAGAACACAGTACAAAGCTATTTCTTTCTAACTTGTTCCTATGTTTACTTATCTCCACTGCTAAAAAGGTGACAAATCTATTCTAAATTAGTCTAATATTTAATACCTATTTATCCAGCCTTGCAAAAGCTTTGTCTATTGAATAGAAGACTTTCTATTTATTTGTCAATTTCTGGTCCTTGTTAGGGGCTTACAAGCAGTGTCCAAGACGGTACGTAGCAGCTTTGGGATGAGATTGTGAAAAGCATGATTAATAGGCAGAGTCTTGAAATAATGCTTATGGCAGTTATCAGAACCATCTCCAGTATTTCAGCACCACTTCAACAAGATCCCTTGAAAAGGGACAGTAGTAGTATATCTTGATACCAGTGAGCAACCCTGGGAAGGATTTTTCTAAGGGCTACTGTGAAATGGGAGGAAATTCACTGAAGTAGCATGCAGTGAAGACAGTGTGGCTCTGACTTTATTCCTTCATTTGGGTGGTCCAGGAAACTTGGCACGGGTACAAAAGGGAGTACAATTGTAGTGGTTTTGTCATATGTACCCTTGTCAACAAACTTTCCTTATGACAGTAAACCAGGAAACTGGGAACGGGGGCCCTTAGCTGCAAAAACTGTTATCACTGCAACCTCATTTGTTTTCTTTAGTATACCCTCCTGATATATTCAGAGCTGCCTTTCAGTCAGTCAGCCACTGTTAGTCCAGCTCCTGCTTGACAAGTGCTTAAAGTCAACTAACCAATAAAATCCTCAGCCAAGCTCCAAATGAGCATCTGGCACAGGTTGTTCAGATGTGCTGGTGAACAAAAGCAAGCTATGGGAAAGAAGAACTAGTATTCAGACAGTATTTTTTGGCAATGGGATTTGCTGTATTATTTCTCTGCTGTGCTAGCTGAAAGGGTCTGCCTTGTGCTTTTTAACCTTATTGTTTCAGTGCCAGAATGGTGAACGTATATAACACAAGTTAAAACTAGAGCTCTTAAATGATGTGATATTTTCTTTCATCCTGTTAGCAAGCAACCTTGGTAGTGCCATTTCATATAAAGCAGTACAAAAATCACAGGTTCCAGAAATACAATAATTCCAGCAATGACACAAAGAATGATCTGCTTTGTGGTCGTATCGACTATCAATGGGGTGAAAATGCCATTCTGCAGTATCCAGTTAATTATTTTCTGTTGTTTTTTGTACATGTTTTTAACTAACATTAAGCAAAATGTACATTGTGGAACAAACCATCCATACAGCCTATGCTATAATTACTGTTAAGCAATTTCACACTAGCAAAAGTTTATTAAAACTTCACGACTCATTAATAGTAAGTGATCATAATCGCTTAATAGAAAAGGAAACTGAGCTAATGATAGAACTGCTGATTGATGCTTTTGACCTTAAGACATGAAGTCAAGTGAAATTAATGTCACAGGGTGTTAAAAGTTAAGATATGTTTAAGTGTCAATGGTCTGTAATCCACCAGAGAACCCCTCTGACTACACAAATTTTTTTTCTGCTAAGGAACATAAATACTCTATACCAAGTAGCATTTTTAACAATCTTACTGCTACAATTCAAGTAAGTACAAGACTGTCTCATTTCTTATCAGAATTAGTAAAGGATATGTTAACTAAGCATGCATGTATATGCTTGCTTCAGAAGGAAATCTCAGCAATACTTAATGTGTTAGCAACCAAGGGCCATTTTATTTATTTATATATATCTAGATAGATATAATGGTGAGCTGGCTGGTGAGCTGTACTCTAATAGCCTCTTGAAAAATACTTGAATGTGATCTTGTAAAAGAAAACCAAGAAAGCTTATTGACAAAAAAAATGGGGGTGGGTATATGGGTACAGCTCACCAGCCAGCTCTCTGATCACGTTTGACACTTGAGCACCAGCAAGCCTAAAAGGACAACCGTTCCTATGGCCAACTGTGTGCTGAAGCATCTTCCTCAGCCTAACATCTGCTTCTGATGCCTGGGGCCGTAGTAAGTGGTGACCAGTGAGAAGAGACCTACCCTGCTTTTGCTCTAAGCACCTTTCAAATATTGCAATAAAGTAATAAGGTCTCTCCTCAGCCTTCTTTTCCCCACACTAAACAGCCCCAGTTCCTTCAGTGTCTCCTTGTAGCGCATATTCTCCAAGCCCTTGACAGGCCTTGTTGCCCTTCTTCCAACCTGCTATAGCACCTCAATGTTCTTTCTGTACAAGGAGTGAAATGGGATGTTTTTTTAAAAAATAAGGTCACTGTGAGATGCCAGGTGTTATTCTTCTGCACCGTGTACTAAGTTTAAGAGAATGAAGTTTCTGGAGCGTCTGATAAACTGGTATACTCCTGTTCCCCTGTAGAAGTTGAAGCAAGATAACTGAGTCTTTTGCTCAGGAAGGTAGACTGTTTCTAAATGCTAACTCAAGTTGCCAGCATGTTAAAAAAGTCATTTTTAATTATCTTGCTTTGGTTACTGAGGGTACAGTTCCCTTGATGGGCAGAGCAAGCAATAACGTTTCTTACAGGTATAAGCAGCTGTCTGGCTAAATGTTAGTGGGCTCCAAGTTCAGTTAACATAAATCAAAGTCACCTGAGGAAGGACAATCCTGTTCTAATAATGTCACTCAATATTTAGCCTACCTACATCTGTATTTATAATAAAGCCCTGGGGTGGGGAGCTATGCACAGCCATTGATCAGCACAGAGCTCAGTACTGCACTATTGACGAGTATTGTTCTGGAAGCAAACACAAGGCTGAGCTGTGTTTATAGCCACTGGATTCTGCCCTCTGACAAACAGGCAAACATCACTGGTCAGCCAGATTAATGCTGTGTTAATGAGGCCTCGAGCCTCGCCAGTTCAGACTGAAGCCAGCAGTTATTTGGTACTGTAGATTTGTTCTTTCATTTTGGTTTTTATGTGTGTGTGCATGTGTGATGTACCCAGCTGCCTCCCTCTAAGATGATTTCTATTAATGCCTCCTTTGATAGGAAAAGGGATGTGGCGTACTTGCAAACCAGAGGAAAATGTCATCTGTGTAGCTAACCTCGCTGATCGTGTTGGTGGGTTATTGTTCTTTTTATTTTGAAAGTATATATGATAGCAATTCAGAAGTTTGAATGCCAGGTCCTTCCAAAGCAATTGACTACCGGTCTTTATTTTGTAGAGCTACACAACGTTGTTTTGTGGGTTTGTTGTTTTTAGGGCTGTTGTTGTGGTTTAATTGTTCTTTTTTTATCTATGTTGTAGTTTTTCTTTCGTTAAAGACAGTGAATTACATTCCTGCCTCAGAAGAACATATTCTCTACCATTGTTTGACTAACCAAATAAGCAAAATGAAACAAACTGAACTAAAACCTTCTGCAGAATTACATTGGAGTGTAATGCTTCCCAGCTCTACTTTGGCATGTTCCTTTCTGTTGCTGTGCAGTTTTCTGTAATTAATATAGTTTTTTAAAAATGGCAGTGGGGAAATAAGGGTTGTAATTCATATTCAAGCTCAGAAAAAGAGATATGCGTAATACAAGAATAAGAGTGTTTTTGTTACCAAAAAATTGTTTCAGGAAATGATACTCCTGTTTCTGAATGTAAAACAGAATCCAACATGAAAAAGACAATAACACAGATGGGTTTTGCTGCCAACAGAAGCTGCACAAGTGTCGGGGCTGGCTGATTGCTTGGGCAGAGCGCTTTGGAGAGCAGCGATGGCTCATGGACAAGTGGCTGAGACCACCTCTTAAAATCTATGTCCTAATGTCCTAGACAGCTGAGACCCTCTACTGGTTTAATGACACACTGAAACTGCATCTCTAGGAAACAGCACACTGGCCAGTTTCCCTTCTCTGTGTCCATCATGTCCTTACCTTGAAGATACCAGCTTTCTTCATTCATATTCTTACAGGGCTAATTCAGAATGACCATTAGACTGAAATGATTCAATACCCACTGTTAAAAGAAGATAAATCGACTTACTTCAGCACCTCTTGGCTGTGTTACCTTACAAACATTCCTACTGAAAGTCAGCCATGTTGCTCATTGAACACCTCACATCCAGGCCAGTTGGAAGGGAGTGCCAATTTCCTGTCGTAATAACAACCTGATGCTATGATTAATCTTTCTTTATTGACAGCATAATACACATATGGAAGAAAGGTAGAGTCAAACAGCACCTTCTGTCTCTGCACCTTCCAGGCAGTCCCATGGCACTGAGTTACCCGTTTGGCATTTGCCCAGTAAAAGTGGTCCTGCTGCCAGTATCAATAAACTCAGAGGGAAGGTCTCAAAGGGAGGCTGCACGTGACCAGTAGTAATCACAATAAAAATAAGCAACCAAAACCTAAGTCAAACCCACAGACCATGCACATAAAGGAACCCATCTGCTTGAGCGCAGGCAGCTGCCTGGTGACAATGAATGCCACTTGGGCTCATCAATCCCTGGAGAGGCTGCTGCTCAGTCAGAGCATCTCAAATGGAGACCTCTGATCCAACTGTCTGAGTAGGAGTAAATGCTCAGACACTATTCTCAGCTTCTAGACACCATTAAGAGCACCATGAAAGCCTGTTTGCCCACCATCCCTTCCCCCACCCTGACCCTTCTGTCTTCAAAGCTCTTGCAACGCCCCACTCCCATGTGTGGCAAAAGCAGCCAGCCCTCCGCTTCTGGCCCATGGGACTGAGGGCAGGGGTGGGTGTGGAGCAGTGAGTGCACATCCAAGCATGAGCATATGTGAATAGGACCAGCTGGCCTCTTCTGTGCCCATTTCCCTATCCTTTCCATCTGACATTCCCGGCTCATTGTGATTTTGCAGCCAACATTCACTAGCACAAAAAGACTAGGGAGCAAGCAAATGCACAGATATTTAAAGGGAAAAGCTTTATTTCTTGTTTTCTTAGATCATAGTGGACTGTAAAACAACAGGGAACAATGAGATCAACCCTTAGTAAGCTTATTTTCTTTCCTTTTTTTTTTGCCTTTCTTTTGTATAATTCAAAACAGAACAAACAACCAGGAAATATCTGTCACAAAAACATGCTTTTTAATAAAAAAGAGAATAATGTTTATTGAGAGGGATTGTTTTCTGGATATGTACAATAATAATGTGGGAGGATTATGCTAACAGAAAATGCCAAACATCTGAAGTGTGAACAGTCCAAAAAGCAATGGCCTTAGAGCAACGTCTAAGTCAACAGGAACAAGTGAACAGTGGTTTAAGGTTTTTTTTTTTTTTTTTTTTTTTTTTACAACAAATCACCAGCCATTATGACTGAAGACCTGACACATCATAATAACCTGCAGTGAGATGTACAGAAATCCATAAGACAACATAGAATTTACACAAGAAGGTAACCATTTGCGTAAGAATTTCCTCCAGAAAATGGAAGCATGTTCTACACAGAAAAAGAAGGGAAAAAAAATGAAAGTAGGAAAATATTAATATTGGATATCCTCAGTTCACAGTGAATGCCAGTCGTCCTGGGTCTAAACACTACCAGTTTCCCTTATCTGCATCCTTTCTGCCTACTCACAATTAATCCCCTTCTTATCATTGTGTTGTAGCTAAAATTACTTTACCTGAACCTTCCCTTGCTACTTCCTCTTCACTGCAGCTCTTGTCAACCATGTGCACTTTACACAACAAAAAATGCAAACTTCGACATAGCCTCAAGTGAAAGAAACATACACCTTCCCAGCATGAACAGTATTAATCACAGCTAATCATTTCTGCACTAAGCGATGCCACACAAAACATCATACAGATCCTGTTAATCAAACTCAGTAGCAATAACTCTGGGGGAGGGGAGAGGATGGAGATTAATAATTGCCACCAGTTATGTTTCCCGCATGTTGCAGTGCTTTGAAGTGATTTCTTCCACTCCCTGCCTTCAGGATTTATTTTTTCTTAAAGAGAAACAGTAGAAGGTACTGTGCAGTGATAAGAGGTTGGTTTTATGCCTCAATTCTGCTGTGACCTTCCCAGAGAGAAGGCAATGTAAAATTCAAGACCATATTTTTTTCCTTCAGTTGTTCCTCCTTTTTTTTTTTATTTTTTCTACAAGCTCAGCTCAGTCTGGGTTATATGCTCCCAACTGCCAGATGCAATCCAAAGGGCTTTGTTCCACCTCTAGGAGTTACTATGATCTTCCCAAATTAAAATAAGGGTTAATGTGTTTGTCTCAACCCAAAGCACAAAAGAACATTGATATTTTCATATTATTTTGAAAATGAGGCCACAGTTCCAGCATATTTTCTGGCTTCTGTGCGGTAAGGAATTAGTGCCACCCTTCCTGCTTCTGTATCTCCAGCCAGAGAATTCTGCAGCATGGTAGTACCTATGTGGTGCTGCTCATGTGCCAATGGCCACAAAATGGTCAGAAAAAAACAGATGGAGATAACTGCTGACCTGAGATGGACTTAAGTCATTGAGAGCAGGGTGGCACCAGCCAACAACTGTTTTCAACTCATTGGTGCATCCTAGCAGGCTGAATGAATGAGTTTAGAAGAGAAAGAAAGAAACTGGATGTATTTCACACAAGAATGAAACAATAAGAGGGGTATTATTTCTGCACCTTACCACAGGAGTTCAAATACCCTCTGCTATTATGAAAGCAATGCCCAGCAGAAGGGCCCATGAGAAACTTTGCGTCAATGGTACCAATACTGGAGAACTGCTGGGGATGAACCAGCTGACGCCAGGAGCAGCATAACACCACCTAACATTACTTATGGCATACCCATACGTAACTGTAACACTACAAGGTGATGGAAAACACAGCAAAAACAGCAGGGTAGTAGAGTCCCAAGCTGCAGCGAGGATATGCTCAAGTGCAGTAGCTGTAGATGCAGAAACAAAAAAAGAAAAACAGCTTACCTTACAAAACCTCCAGTAGGCAAGACTCTCTTACCTCCAGTATTGACCCTTAAATGAGGTCTGGGAAGGGGTGGATCCTGGCTCCACCCCTTCCAATCACTCAGATGAATTGCATACACCTGAGCTCCCCTGGGTTGGCCCTGCCTTCCATCAGGTGCTCAATCACTGCTTGAAGCCGTGACTTAGTGTTTCCACTACACCATACCATCAATTCTTAGAATGAGTGGCTTGAGGAAGCCTGAAAACAAACCTGGCTTCATTTACTGGAAGATGAATGCCCCAAAGTGCTGCTCAGTTTCATAAGGACTGAAGGTGCTGGGCAGGATGGAAGGCTGTAAGCAAAGAGGTCAATTATTGTGGTATTTCAACAAGAGGAATTTGAAGATATTTGCCCTTACAGATACAACTTACAGGAAATTCTCCTTCTGAGAGATTAAAAAGTCGTGTAGAAGAATTGAAGTGTGTTAGAATTGCTAAAAGCAGGGGAAAATGAGGTCAGAGAAACCCCTTCTGAAGTGGTATTGGGTTTGGCTGCTGCAATTTAGGCAGCAATTACTTCTAAGTGTATACATGGCAAAGTTCAGCTATTGGCACCTGGCAAAGGTGAAAGAGCCAAAACTGCAGCTGCCCTGGTCAAATGTGCTCAGAGAACTTTAGTGATTAGTTTAGATGGCACAGTATTATAGTATCACAACATATATTGATGAGCAAAACTACAGAGAAATTGGTTGACTCTGCTCTCTTTTGAATTTTAGTCTGCGGGCTACATCTTGAATTTCTTGCTTCAGCTTTTATGAATTCCAAGAGGCTGAGCATCTGAGTAAGAGCTGTAGGATTAACCACCTGATTACTGACTGGCTCACAAGTAACGTATCTGTTAAGTACAATCACCCCTGGGTAAACATTCCCAGATGAAGAAAGCATGGAATGAGAGCATATGAAAGTGGCGACAATACTGAGATAAAAATGGGAATTCATCACCCTCCCTGACTTTACCTTCACACGACACATCTATATTTTACAGTGTAACTTCTTACCTTTGAAAAAAAATAATTATTATTTAGTGACACCGTTTCTATTTGACAGAAATTCCAAGTGGAAAATACATTAAAAATATTTAAATATTTCTGAAAGACTGTGAAAGTTTAAAACTTTTTAATCCTTACTCAGTATCAAACTAAATTTTAAATTCCATCTGGGGAATAGAAACATCATGTTTTAGCTTGTACTAGCCAAACTAGTGCTAAACAGATAAAATAGGAATTCGCAATTTGCTCTGCCTGAAAAAGCGCGTTGATGGTTCAGCAGAGACATATTCCTGATCACAGCTTTTTTTCTCAGAAGAGGAGGCTGTAATTGAAAAACAAGGCAAAACAAAACCAAACACAGATAAGTCTATAAGGCAAATGTGGATTACTGTAGAGTATGGAGAAAATGACCTTCCGAAGTTAAAAGGGGAAGCTGAAATAGCCAATAATTGAAATGTCATAGAAAGAACGGAGCTGGTAAGAAAAAGCAAATATTTAAAGATGGGAAATATTTAACAAGTCACTGGATTAATTTCTCTGCCAAGTTCATCAGAATCAAACACACTTCTGTTTGAAGTAATGGACATCAGGTAGAATCTGAATAACCTCATGGGTATAAAACAACCTTGGGGGCCTCTTTAGCTCAGATGCATTTATTCAGAAGTTTTAATGCAGAAGTCCTGCCAGCGATTGCATATTTTTCAACGAGGTAGATCCACCTTGGTGTAGAAAAATAACAACTGGAATTTATTAAAGAAAGTTCTAACTGCTGCGCAGATATTCCCACCTTTTACTGCTTACTCTGATGGAGTGCTGGTCCTAACAGAATCCAGCTCTTTTATTTCAAAGAATCCCAGTGCTAAGTATGAGATGCTCCTGTCACTCGACATACACATGATTTATATCCCTTCAGGGAGCTGTTCTGAGTTTTGCTCTTCTCCTTCACCGCTTTCTCACTATGTCTTCTCTGTGGAAATATCACTGAGATTAAGCCAAGAATCACAAATTAAGACCAGACTGAGATTTTAAGGTGATTCCTTCTGTTTTGTTCATCTCCAGCCTAATTGCAAGCAAATAATGTCTATGCTCATGTTGTCAGTGTACCGACTCAAACTGCAGTTCTCCTCAAATTATGAACAGCCTCATTTTCTAAAGGTTGAGTCTTACAAGGATATAACTTCATTAAAACAAAATACGCTGGAATTAAGTCTCCAGACAGAGACTGCAAAATGCTCTGAAATGATTAAGAATTCCCGTTTCTCCTCATTCTTCCTAATGACACAGTGGGAATGAAGCCATGTAATGGGGTGGATGGAGGCTTGCTGCACGGCCCTCAGCACCTCTCTCCCCATTCCCTTGGAGACAGCCAGGCAACGAGCAAGCAGTTGGTGCAATGAGGGCTGTGCTCCTTTTTCCTGACCAAATCATGGCACAGGACCGGGTGCAGAATGGCTGTACAGTGCCGGATGTCTCCAATCCACTGGTGCCCGTGGGGCAGGGGAAAGCCTTGGTTGGTATTTTTTTTTTCCTAAAGTGCTCATAATCCTTGCCTGTTTCCTCGTGGAATTAATACCTATTTAAATACTGCTAAAACATGAGCCACGTATTTCAGTTCAGAGTGGATTTAATCTTTCTGAGTACTAATTTTATGGAGAAACATAAACACGCTAGTCAAGCTATTTTACGTGGCGGTGTATACACACTCCTAATAATACTAATGACAACATCTGTTCTATGACATTAAATGAAAAAGATGACTTGTAAATGTTTATGGTAGTCCGTGATTTAATTTAAACACAACTGAATTGGTTAAATTTACAATTTAAACAGTGGGTCATCTGTACGTACATCCTGTATTTGGACAGTTCCTATATTATTGCTACATTGGTAAAATTAATGTGTTAAAGGACTGTATAAAAGCCAGTCTTAGCTTGTTGGCTGAGCACTCAATACATGGCATTTTAGTGGCTAGAAGGGGAAAAATAAAACAATCATCTGCATACTTCAGTACTGTAGTAAATGACTGCATTGACAAGGTCACCATGCTAAATTGACATCATCCACACCACATCCAATTTCTAAAAATCCTCCAATATTTTCATGATGTTGTCTGTAAAAACCTCATTAAGTGTCAGACTCCTAGGGTTTTTTCCCTCTTGCCTGTTTAATAAGCAATTTATTTTTTTTAATTAAGAATTCAGTACGCTTTTAATTTAGGAAAGAAAGCTTGAGTGCTCTGTGTTGTCTGTGGTAACATGGCTAGCTTTATAAAACACCATTTCCTCCTCTACTGTATCCGTAATTGTATTTCCAAAGGTAACTCTCATTGAATCAGATAACTCGACATTTATTTTGTAATCAGAAGCTAATTAGATTGTTGTTTATAGCATAAGTGATCAATAGCTTTTATTCTGGATCACACAGTGTCACAGCTCTAATAATTTATATTAAATACTGATACTGTAATCAAACCAAATGTATAAAAGCTTCAAAAAGCTACGCACTATACTGGGAGGTTATTAAAATTCCTGATACTGCTTAAAGTGTTTAATGTGCTGAATACAAATGATATTTTAAAGAAAGCTTTGTGGATCAAAGATGGATTTAATAATTGTAATGTTTATGAATTTGTTTTGAAAATATTTTTAATTGGGTAATGTCAGACTTCTGGATTGTAACACTATGTTCATTTCCATTTCAATAGGTTATACTATCAGCTCCTTTTGACATAAAATAATTTGATTTATTTTTTAAATCATGAATCTCGTTATCTTTTTTTCTGTTGTCACTGGTTTTCAATAATTTGATTAGTTTCTACGAGAAGAGCAATAGGAACCACATGGGCTTTGCTGGTAATGATATGCTATATATTTCTTCTCCAAAAGCAGTTCTGACACCTTTGAAAGTAATTTGCAGTTTCTTATCAGCACAGAATTAAAGAGTAATAGTGTCTAATTTGTTATGTTCAGTGGCACAGAGTATCCTAGAATTCTATCACATACGCAGTGCTTTGAAACCTCTATCATGTGACCATAATCAAGAGTACATAAGTGAATTCTATAATTTCTGAAAGTGTTTGCTATTAGCTAAGAAAAAGCTCAAAAGATGAACTGGTCAATAGGCTTAATGATCTCTTAGCAAAAGGCCTATTTTGCACACTCCCACAAACTTCATTGTTGTTCATAAAACAGTAATTTGTACCTTACAGTTGTATAGCAAATAACTGATCCAGGCATTTCAAAGCAGGCTTGAGCAGTATTGTGTAAGTCTCAATGTAAATCTGTGCATTCAGCATGATGAACTCTTTGCTTGGTAAAATTATCTCCTACTCCAGGAAAAAAAAAAAGCCAATTACTGTTGATCATTTAGACACAACTGCTTGTAACAGCCACCAAGCCGTCACAGGAAGGTATAAGGACAGCTCTCAGGGAAAACACTGCCTGTTTGATGACACTTAAAGCTTTAAAGAATCCCTTCCAGATACTGCAGAAAGTCACCATGAGCCAGCACATGCTGTCAGTGTCACTGAATGAAAGCCAAAGTGATCAAATCATGTATGCTGGCAACATTGCCATCCAAACCATTAAAACATTTACGGAACAGGTCTTGCAAACAGCTCATCATGTCAACAATCCCGTGGGCTGCAGTAAGGACTACGAGGGTGAGAAACACCTGTCACATGGGTGAGTGTGCATCGTAACTGGATCAACCATCCTTTTCTGCTGGTTTTAGCAGTCTCAGTAATAAACCACGGTTTAAATGATATCCTACTGCCTTTTTTTTCCCTCTACAATGTTGTGATAAGAGAAGTAAGGTATGATGTTCCTGTAACTTTCTGAGCTGACATTATCAGCTATATAGAAACAGATAATGCTGTTTTAGTAGAGCAAATAAAATGCATATCTTTTTTATTGAATGAACAGTGTAATAATTGGGCTATATTGTCACAATGGAAGCATAGAAGACCAGTGACTGTACAACTGAAACCCTGCAGCAATTTTTTTTTCTACTGCTCATACATTGAAGTATTTATGGAACTTTCACAATGGCTGCTTCTTGTTAATTTAAAGAATCTTCACCCTCGTTAAGGCTAGATGATTATAATTAAAAGATAAATGTTTTGTTAGAAAGTCCTATGCCACACTCTATGAGAATTTAACTGAAAGACATACATTATACCTGTATGCGAATTAGAATGGCTTCTCAGCAGGGAACGCAGAATCACTTACAGTACGAAAACATTTAAAGAGGAAAATGCTAATACACTGAAAGAGTTTAACATCGTTAGCAATGTATCAAATGAAGTTTCATAAAGTCCACTCTCTGGGAGAACATTCACCATTAGACAAAAGCCTGGCATCCTTGATAATCTGGAGTTTGATCAATTTGAAAACCAAAACCATCCAATGAGATAAATAGGATCTTAAAAAAAAAAACTGCCATCCTCCTTTCTCAGGTAAAGGCCAGAATTAATATGATTATTAAAATAATCCAACCAGATCGCTTTACAGGCAAATTTATACACTGTCTCTTTAAAACACTGCATGCCCAAAAGCCTCTTGGGTTTGGAATGTAGCACTGCACCAAGTATTTCACAAAGCCTCTAAATATCACAAGAAGCTTTTTTAGAGAGAAAGAAAAAAATTCCAGCTGACAAACTGTTCTAGCAGGAGTGCCTCAGCTTAGCCCCCAGACCTGGAATTCCAGATAAACAACAGAGGACAGGAAAGAGATTTTTTTTTACACGTCCTTTTGCAATGCAGCTACAAGACGACTGATGAGCTTAGGAACAAAAAGAGTGAGAGTGCAACTGTCATCAGAATGAGCGGTGTGCTTGGATAGAAGCTTGTAGGAAGAGCAAATGAATTCTCCGAGGATATGTGGCTGGTGGAGACTCCTGGTGTGTTGTCTTTCCCAATAGCATTCTGCAAGACACAATACTTTCCTTGGTCACCATTACACATTGTCATTGCAAACTATTTAAATCCATGCCATGGAATTCATCTTCTCTTCGTTCATGTCCCACCCTCCACTGTTCCCTATACACCACTGTCACAGATTGGAAGATACAAAAGGCACAGAAATTGAAGTCAAATGATAACATTTTAAAGTTAAGTTAAAGGATAAAAGCAACATTAATGTATAACATCAGCACAGCATGACTCAGAAAAAAAGGAGTAAAGTATTAAGAGATCCCTACTTTAACAATGGTTCCACGCGTGAAACTTCCTGTTGTTACGGATGGCATATTTTTGAGCCATCAGTGCTCATCCTGCCAGCTTTAGAAAAAAATAAAGTAATGCAATTTCTGCATAGTCAAGACAGCAACTTCAATAATAAATTGCTTCTGGATGCCAGCAGATAAAATCTAATCCTTGGGATCAGAGAAGATGGAGGTTTCCAGCTTATAAATTTTTTTCTTTCTTAAATCTTCCTCCTCTAATTGTGGTACTTACTTGCCTTGTATCTTACACTAGCAATAATAAAGCAGTAGGTACAGGCAAGTATAGATTTGTACATTAAAGTGAGCCACTTCAGATGGAGGTGTAACATGAATATTTTTCATTGCCTATCAGTGCAATGAAATGTAAGAAAAATACAGGTATAATCACAGAATCAGAACAAAGAGCATTTCATATTACGGGGCACACCTGTGCTATGAAACACAGAGGACCTGCACTCTTACCTCATTAAGACAGAGTTCTGTATCTACAGATTCATTGGATTTCCGCTTCTTCTGTGCCTAGAAACAAACACAAAACTTATTCCCTGTACATTTATACACAGCACAAAACAATTAGATAAATTCACGAGGGTTGTCAAACTCCTGTGATTTCAACAGTGATTTGCACACGTTTAGCAAATAAACTTTCCCAGTGTAACTGCATGTTTTCCATTCGGATTTGAATTTAGAATAAAACTTTAAACTAAGGGTACTCAGTAATTACAGTGATGAGAGCTGCCAGCTGCAAAGAACATGTTGTGTTCTGTGGCCCCTTAAAAACGATGCTGGATGTTCATGAGAAGAAATGAAATATGACAGTTAATAATTACCATAATACTACTGAATATTTGAAAAAACCTCCTATATTTCCAAGCCTTAGGAAAATGCACAATACGTGAGTATTCTATCCTTAAGAATTCTTGCAATTTCTTCATGTATTATTTCCAAAACTTTAACACAGTTTTAATATCTTGCATGGCTGCCACAGTTTCTTCTGAATGGATACAGATAGAATGTTTAAGGTCTTTTAACATATATACCTGTAAGTCAAAATGAGCTGTTTGTTTACATTATGCTCACTGGCTCCTACATATGGAAGATTAATAAATGCATGAACATTTTTGATGATCAAAGCCTGCAGAAAATGAATCTGAAATACCTTCATCCACATCTTACGATGACCATACAGTTGCTATTACTGGATGCTCTCCACACTGGCTCAAGAAGGGAACGTTTGCTGTGGCAGCACTGCACAAAATGAAAACAATAGCATGCACTCTGCAACGCCATCAGAAAGTGTTTACTTGCTTAGAAGGTGTTTAATATTTCCATTGCTCAAGTGAACTTGACTGGGCTGGGAGACTTTTCTGTAATGGTTTTGGCAAAGATGGACTGGCCTAACGGTCATGTGTGGAAGTGCTAAGCATTTGGATTATACACCTCCCAGAAATTCAGCTCTACGTGCAACCATTTTGTTTAGTATCTGAGAGCCTTTGGTGCTGCCTAGGGATACAAAGTATTCTTTGACCTAATTGCTGATTTTAGAATCCAAATGAAAGAACTGAACTTCTCATTAAGAAGCACATTTTCATGACACTTTTGTATATAAAATAGATTTACTAGAGACAATTGGAAACCTAAAACAGCTGGGATTTAAGTGAAACAGTTTAGTTATAGTAAGAATGCATATTGTATACATGTCTACAGTTTTAAAATATATGAGAAAATAATACCTCAATTAATTAATAAAAACCCTCCACAAAATCTCTCTCTTACATATCCTTTCTTCTAATTACTACCATTAAAGTGGTTATGGTAAGCATAAATTAAACTATCTAAATGGAAAAAAAATGCCTCAAAGTAAACTTACTGCACGAAGAAACAACATAGCAGAGCCTTCCTGCTGTGTTTGCAATGATGGTGGTTTCCACACTGACTAGGAAACATTCTTAAATAGCAGCTGGGGAGACTTCAGCTCTCAACTGGATGGCCAAAGGAAGATGGATAAAGAAGGAGAAACTGGACTTCGATACTGATTTTCTTTTATCCTAAACACACTGCACTGAATTGAAGCGTGAGGCTTAAAAGGAGCTATAAGCAGATGTTCAGATCTTAACTGTGTAAACTACAAGGACTGTAAAAACCCTCCAATTTAGCACTGAACCTAGACATTCAGTGCTAAATTTCCTAGTCCATAGAAGCATCTGCCTATCGGAAGGATTGTTCGTTACTGTGTACACCTGCTCTAGATTTGCAACACTGCGTTAACCACAATCTACTCTTGCTAGCTGGTCACCACACTACAAGTCAACATTTTTCTCCCTCCAGTTCTGTGTTCCTCAAACAACAAAGGACAGAAACGTCTTTGTTTTGTTTATATGCGGTAAAGTCTTCCCTAACTTTATTCAGGCTGAAAAACAATAGTGTACAGCAGCTAAATCATATTTGCTTCTGAGGACACTATTTTAAGGGTTAAATTGACAGGCAGAAACAAAACCAACACCAAAAAAAAGAGAAGTTTTTTCCAATCATTATGATCAATATTCCCTAGCTTTAGCTTAGAAAGCTGTACTTCTCTGTATTCGTAGTAATTTTAACATCAGTGCTTATTCACTTGCAACCTCTGTTATCAAGTCCTACTTTCTTAGAATTGGAAAGTAATTTTAATAATCAGGCAGACTTCTCTGCTATTAGAAAGGATAATTTCTCCCATTTAAAAGTACAGCAAAAAATGCAGCTTTTTTTGGGGGGAAAAGGCAGAGGGAAAGAAAAAATATCACTCTGAAGACGGGATGAGACATTATATGCCAAGTTTCAAATTGGAAGAGTACATTTTTACTGTTGAGTTATAAACCTGTAAAAATGGGTTATAATGGAAATGCTGGCATAGGCTGCACTACTGTAATACAGCAGTGCATCACTAAATCACAAGTAATGGAAAAAAAAAAAAAAAGTCCTATGTGTTGAAGAGCGTGCTATAGAAAGCATATGTCCTGTAATTATAACCTGAAGGGAAAATTATTTCTTCCTGAGTCTTCTACAAAGGGCTCTGCAAGCACCAGAACTGCTGTATTTGTGCCATAGTGATTGGACTCCTGATACAAGGTAAAAAATAATGACTTGGATGTTGTGATGATTGTCCTGGTGGAAATACAACCAAGCAGGGAGATGCACTTGAATTATGAAGGATACCTTCAACCATTGGATGCTACTCTAAAACATCTTCCATTATCCTAAAAAATTAAACAACAGAAACCTGTGCCCATCTTCTACAGCTGCAGACAATTCACACAGTGAGCATCTATGCCATCAACAACTGTGGGAAATGAGAGCAGTTTGTTATAAAAGATGCTAAAGATTGAGCACCAAACCCCCACCTCAGGCCTCCTACCTGCCTGATGAACCAGGCAAGGAGGTTTCCTGAATTGGGTTGAAAGCACCTAATAATGCAGAAGTAAAATAGCACATGCAAATGGCACATAAGTCAGTATTCAAACTTACTTACAATTATTTTGGATTTTATTATAAAGCTCTTATCTATTGACAAGAAAATCTATACAAATTTCATCATTCAACAAAAGACAAGCTGATAAAAATAATAATAAAAAAAACAGTGAAAGAAAAGCAGCTTAAAATAACTGGTTAAACCATATGGAAAGAAGTATGAAATCCCTTTCACTGAGGTAAAATAGCATTTGCAAATGACATATACTCAGCTGTAACATGCCTCTGACTGTACAATGAGTTATGTGAGATGGGCTGACACTCACATTGGTTTTGCAGGGAACTGTAATTCAGTAACGGGGGCTACTCTGGCAAAGCTGCCCCCATACTGCCAACAATTTTGCACTCACTTAAGCTTTTATATTCTGTAAAAATGAACATCTGCTTTCACAGAGAGCCTTATCTCCGTGGTAGCACAAGCAACGCATTATATTTAGATATAATCGTTTTCATGCACCTCATGATGAGCTCCTCAGTGCACTGTGCATTTGTCACACAAGCTTACTTTGGGCCCTCACAACCTTTACCTTTCAGTGTTCAAATGAAGGCGCTAGGCATGGTAAAGGGTAAGTAGAGAAACCAACTGCATGTCCAGGATAGAAAAAAAAATCCTCATGCCTAGAAGCAAAATTTTGCTTCTTTCCTTCTCAGAAAGAAATCAGGATTGAGACCAGGAGAGGAGCTGGTGGATTTACCAAAGGAGAAAAAAATATTGTTTATAGAGGGATTTCTTATCTAACTTTCATTTAAGCACTTAATTAAAATGGAATCTGTGGACCTCCATCTTCCCCATACCCCAATGCCTCTTAAATGAGTTTATTTGTACAACTTTGACTGACACATCCTAACCTAGAATTCTCTTGCCCAGCACCTTACAACTATTTTAAGATTTCCCAAACCTAATAACTCTGCTTCCCATACTATTAACTCTGCTTCCTATACCCCACATTCCTCAGCCCCCATCCTTTGCAAACACTATAGGTATGGATTTATTCCCAGAAATGCTATGTTGCAATTATGAATCCAGCTTCTATAAATCACAGCATTACATGGTTAATAAATGCATTAAATATTAGAGCAGTATCTCACCAGGAGTCCATACTCACATTATTTATGGCTTGTCATCCAGCAGTATTTTTATATATCCACAATAGCACGCACATCTATGTTACTCACAGCAAGCAAAAGGTCTGACTGGGGACTGCTCCAAATGGAGGTAAGCTTTAATTTGGAGGGAAAGGAGGGAAGGAGAAGGATGTAAAGGGAACTGAATGCACTGGACCTGAATGCAAACAGGCACAGAGTGAGCAGCTGAGTTCAGAAACCAGTCCCACGCTGTCAGCTACACACTTCAGGCCTTACATGCCTTATGGAACTTATTGCTTAGACATTGCAGAGAGAGACAACAGAAGTATCATTATGACAGATATCTGCTGTATGGGTTGTTTTTTTAGATAATTTTAATGAGCATGCCTCTATCCTCTCCTGAGATGCCTGGTTAGCTTTGCTCTTATTAACAAGGCTTTCTGAAAAAGAGGGACAAATTTCCTGGAATACATCCTTCAAATGACCACCCTTTTGAAGTAGCTTTAACAAGTGAGGGTGCACGTTCTTTTCTGTTCTGTTCTTGTGTTGATTGGAAAGATTTACTATGCAACTAAGCTGTTTTTCTAACAGCAGGACGCAAACAATAAGCAGAGAAATACACAGACTGTAAAAATGCAATCACTTTAACTCTTCTGTGCACACTAAGTGGTAGGTGCATCTATCACAACTGTCAATAGTATTTTCTTATTAGCACGGTCGTACTGTGCCTCACTGGAGTATAAATTACCTTCAACAAGGAAGTGTTGCAAGAGTAAGCAAAGTGCAGGTCAGAGACACAGGCCACTAAAACAGATCCAATTCAGCACAGAATAATTCTGAAGCCCATACCACAGAGTCAGAGTACAAAGATATCTAAGCTTTTGAAACAATCAGCTTTGCACAAGCCTACAACAAAGAAGTCAGATCCCTTTTTCTGCTTGTTATTCTTTCTCCTTTTCTCTTGTGAATCAATCCTAAAGATGCAAGCTTAGGGCATAAAATTATCGATGGTCATTCTGCTCAAAAGCACACAGTCCTGTTATTCTATTTCGTACACTGAATGAAATATTTTAAAAACAAGTATTACCAAGATACTGCTGGTACTAGTCTCTAAATCCATATAGATAATACCCAGCACAGTTAAAATAAAATCACAAGTTCTTCAGCTGAGATATATTACATAAAACAAGCCCTTATCCCCTTGTGCCCAAATACGCACTGGGGAAACACAGAGTTCTAGAGGCTGCAATGTTATGCAGGGAGCAGTTTATCAGCCAGTCTGTTCAGATTCCCACATCTCCCAGTATTACAATCCCGACTAAAGGCTTTGCATCCAACTTAAAATGACAACTCCTGTCCTTTTTCTTCTATGAGGGCATGCTTTTCAGGACTTCCCCCCAAAGCTCTCCCATAGCTGAGCCAGGCAGTGAGATGCCAGCAACCCCGAGCACTGCTCCATGCCATCAGCCACCCAGTGCTCTACCAGCTCAATCACTCACAAATGACAAGTCAGGTCTGATCTCAAACCCACAGACAGCTGCCTAATGGGCAACACTGCACAGCAGCAGACCTGTCTAGTTCACCTTCAGACAGCTCTGGCTTTCATAAGGTGCATTTTAAACCTCCCCGTACTCCTCAGCTGCTCAGATATTGAGCACTATACAAATCTGAGAAACAATCTTAAAGAGTTGATAATGTCCAGTGCAGGTATAGGAAAACGCCCTCCCTCCAACCTCTTCAATGTGAAAAGAATGAGAGAATTTGATAGAGAGGCGGCGATCAGAAGTAAGCCTCCCAGAAGGAGCAGAAGCAAGTGGGGAAAAGCGGAAAAATGACCTGCACAGCATGAACACTGCTTGACCATTCCCAGATCCATTATTTTTAAAAAGATGAGGTCTACCTAAGCCCCATCCCTTGCTGCACAAATATATATGGCCGGGACAATGCGGCACAAACAGTGTCTAGCAGCAATCTTTTAAGGTTTTACGAAAAACAGATCCTATCAGAAATACCAAACTGATCAAACAGCTTACAAGGACCAGACATGGAGATCTTCAAATATTTATTTCAAGCAATTAGTCTCCCAGCAAGCACAGTACAAAATATGACACAAAGCCAAGTCAACTGAACTGCCTGACTTACCTTTCATGGCAGTACAGTAACATGTTACAATTTTGTTTTCGTGCTCAGTCATTTATTTCTCTAAGTAAAATGGATTTCTGAAGTCCTAGATTCCTCCTTCCTATTTTTAGAGGATATTATGCAATTCTCCTAATATGGTCTTTTTATGGATTTGCCTCAAGCAAATATTTTTGCATTAAGAAGGGCAGAGAAGAAAAACAGAATACTAAAAAGCATAGATGGAATAAGTTTGTTGATATCTCAATGGCTTAGGCCGCCTAGGCTTTGTTTTTTTCCTCTGTTTATAAAGCAGAACAGCCACGTAATCCAAAGACAAGTTGTTTGGGATTTCATTATTAAAGCCCACTCTTCTAGTGATTTACTACAACTATCAACCCAGCACCATATGCGGTGGTAACAGGTAGCATCTGGCTGTTGTGCACCGAACAGAATCTAAAGAACACAAACATGAACATGAAGCCATTACAATCCCTGTTACAAAACAACTTCAGCTTTTAATTTTGAACAAAGGTAAGCTGCTGAAGGAGTACAGATCCCACAGCACGTCCCCGGGCTAGAATGTGTGCCCTTGCGTGTCCGAATATGCAAACAAAGTTGTTCTGTTTGGCAGCAGGTGAAGTGCCTACCTCCCCTATTAGACCAGGCTACGTGGTGCACTGGAGTGTGCTGTAAACACTCCTGAGCAGCTGTCAGCCACAGCTACGATGGGACTGCGAGCAGCTCAGCCAGAACAGCACGGGCCTGCACTGCACTAATGAGCCTTGAAAGAGGCACCACACGAATGCAGGCACCGCGCTGCCTTTCCTATTTCCATGCATGCCGTCACAGGCAGCAGGAGGGCTGGCACCAAGCGTGACTGGCAGGTGATGGGATGGTGTCCAGCCGGGGCCCTGCAAGGAAAAGCTCGGCTGTCTGGGAGACCCGAAGGAGCTGCAGGGATACGGCTCAGCAGGGAAGTGCTGGCCATGCATCAGCCTCATGTGGCATCCAGCCTCAAGCTGCCAGGAGGTGGAAGGGAACAGAGGTCATGCGTTGCCACCGCACTCGGGCAGCAGGACCAGGGTGCCTTCGTCTGCTTCTGCAGCTGGAGGGAAGGATCAGGCAAGCTTGCCTGAGCAGCAGCCGGCACGAAGCCTGCAGCGCTGAGCAGCGCAGGGAGCGGCCTTCGTGCTGCACCAACCTGAAGCAACGGATATTATTGCTGGTTTCTTGAGCACTGCATTCACTCATGAATTTTAAAGGGAAGGGAAGGAGAGAATGACCACGAACATCTGCTTTTGGTTAAGAAACTAAGACGTGTGTATGCACGTGCGTGTTGTGAGTGCGGGCACAGTTGCACACGCAAAGAAAATGCAGTGGTCAGCCTTTAAAGGGTTCAGAAAACACTTCAGATAAGAAGCTATTTGCTTCAATTACAGGGATTCAAGAGCAAAGGCTGCAGATATAACCTTGCACAGAAAGGCAGAGGAAATTAGCCTGTTAGCTGAGGTGTCCATCACACATCCCCCACTCCCCCCCAGTTTTATTTATACCCTTCAATCCCAGTGCATTTGTTTCCTCACATCCGCAGTTACATGGCTATGACTGAGCCCATTAAACCATGACATGATTTAGAGATTGTTTTTTGCTTTTAAAGTATTTCAATCTTGAACAGCTGTGATTTGGATTAATTAGTGAAATTTTGCATTTTTGGCACAGTCTGCTCTCCAGAAGTGCCACTGAAATAAAAATTTAAAGCATTTTCTCCCTGTTCTCCTAATCCTGTAGTTGAGTTCTGCAGGTGCACAGATGTATCTGCAGAACTCAGAGGGCTGAAATTTTAGTGAACTTACTGCAGTACTCGTCTCAGTAGCCACGTTTCTTTCTAGTGCTGAAAATACCACTCAGAATAAAAATATCAGAAAGCTTGTTTTTAAGCAATGCAATCAAGTTTACCAAGGTGAGACTACCACAAAAACAGGTTGTGGCACAATGTGTTTCTGAGAGACATCTGTTCCCTTTAAATTTGGCCAGAGCCACAAACATAGCTTGGAAAATTTCACTCAAATAGTTTATATTCTGGCAAAGATCAGAGTCACTAAACATAGGATTTTTTTTTAAACATGAAATATAAGGCATCTTCAGGTGTATCTGTTAGTTGTGTTTATAATAATCTATTTCAATGAATCATGGAATTGTAGGGGCTGGAAGGACCTCTGGAGATCATCAAGTCCAACCCCCTACTAAATCTATGGTAAATTGCACAGGAAAGTGTCCTGGTGAGCCTTGAATATCTCCAGAGAAGACTTCACAACCTCTCTATGCAGCCTGTTCCAGTGCTCTGTCACCCACACAGCAAAGAAGCTGTGAAGAACTTTCAGTATTCTAACCTGTGCCCATCATCCCCTGTTCCATCACTGGGCCCCCCTGAAAAGAGCAAGACCCCACTCACTTGACATTCATCAGACATTTCTCCATTCTGTTATAGACAGGCATTCAAATTCTGTGTTAGTATCTTTGATTAAGAAACTCTGATGTCGTTCTGATTTCTGAATGCGAATTAATATCATACAATTCCAATTGCTGGCATTTCATTTTCAGTGATAAGCTTAAGAAACTTAAGTTTCACCAGACTTATGTGATGACCAAAGGAAAAAAACAAAAAACAACCACAGTCTTACCAGCAGATCTCCATTAGCTAACCTAGACCTTTATGTGTCTTACCAGCTTTCTAGACATTATTAAAAGGCCCTTGCAGAATACATGTTAAAACTCAGTATTTAAAAGAGACTATGATGTAGCATTCTAAATATACATACTTCATTCTGCATGCACTAGAGTGGAGGAGAGAAAAAATCAAACCTGCCCTCTAATTAGTAGGAATCAAAATCTAACCTTATTTCTCTTTAATGGACTACAATAGAATATGCAATACTTTAATGGATTATATTATGGTGGCTTTCTTCATATCCATTATTTATACAGTGCTCTCACCCACAACACTTGCATTGTAGTTAATGAAGCTATTCAAATAACTAGAGAAACTCTTCTGTAAGAGAGGTCTACAACAGCACGACCTTATTAGAATAATTCTTATTATTCTTTACTGGCCTGGTCTCACAGCACCAGTGGGAAATCTTCCAGGCAGCAACAAATGAAAGCACAAACTTCCTAATACCACTTGCAAGCATGGACTCAAATTTGAGCTTAGTGAAACACTAAGAAACATTTTTCCATAACTGAAATGATTTCATAGACACAAAAAGTATTGGGAGTTTCAGATGTTTGTAAATTATAGCCATGTCAAAAAATTTCAGAGCCTATAATAATCAGATTATGCAAATAATTATCAGATTATGCAAAATTGTATTCACAAGATATTATTCTGCTTTGTTTCATCACACAAATCATTCACAGAGGGACAGAAGGCTTACTTTTATATTTACATTTAATAAGCCTGAGAATATAAATAGAGGAATACTAACAATGTGAATAATAGAGATCAGCTATCATGTGGGGTATATTTTGCAAGGTTTCCATACTAAAGCGTTTGAAGATTTATTTTGAGTAGCTTCCCTACAGTTTGAAGTATTATGTTGTAGCAGACTGGATAGTTCAGGAGATTATTAATGGGACACAGAGCCTTGTATTTCTAGATAGCTAGTTTCATCTATCTCAGATACTGCTATTCTGTAGTATTTTTGAAATGAGGAGGTGGATCTGGAGCACTTCTTTTAAGAGGACAGGTCCAGTGCACAAAAGTGTTAATAATTTTCACCTGAGGCAGTGCACTTCATCAAAGGAGCTATGGAATTAGTGGGATATATATATATATATATAAAATACTGCAAGGAACTTGAGAAGTTTCCTCATGCTCTTAATTTCCCTTTCGGTGAGATAAGCTTTTTCTAGTGAGAGGTGAATTTAACAGGTTAAAGGGATGCTGTGTTTAGCAGCCAGGATGGAATTAGCCTTTCTAGAATTTAAGAACATCATTAAAATGGGATCTGGGGTATCACTGCGCTTCTCACACTGAGTGACCACTTGAACAGCACAGGACATAGCACTACTGATATGCTGTGCATGGATGAACATAATTGCAGAACAACAGGCTTTATAGTAACACAGGGCAGCAGATGATGAATGAAGATTGCAGAGCATATGAGCAGATGCATCTCACTGGCTCAGAGATTATTTGGAGTTGCAGCTTTGCCAGTTGCTCTATTTAAAACGCTCATGAAACGCCAGAGTTCAGTCTCTGTTACACTTACAAGAGCCAGCATGACCTGTATTTCAGAGGCTGTTCATGTCTCTGAAAAACATGTCTCTCCCACTAAGGGCACTTATCAAAGAGTTGTCAGTGCTGCTTCTAAATACAACATCATATCTCAGTCATCACCCTGAAGGTGAAAAGCCTCTGCTTAATTAATGGTTCCTAAGTATCTTCATTAAGCTCATTAGCTGCGTATAGACCATGTGTGGTTTTTATCTAAACCTTTGCAGTTGTGCCTATAACAATCGGAATTTCTCATCTGCAAATAAGCATGACTGAATGCTTAGAAATAATCAGGAAATCTTAATTAAAAGTAATAAGATTTAGGCTGACTCGTTGAGAGCACAATTCTGCCAATAGTTGCATGAATATGCCTAACTAATTAAGTTCAAAATATGAAAAATGAACAACTATTCCTTCTGAATTTGAATTTGACTGCCTGAATTTGCACACAGGAAGTTCCCGGCAGGAATAAATTCCTAAATTTGCCCTCAGATCTGGATAATTACAGTGCATATGTGATTGAAGTGTGCAAAACAGCACACACACACAACATTTATTTGCAATAGTCTTCAAGAATTTAACTTAGATACGTGCAACTGCAAGTGCACTACCTTTACTAGGAGTGGACATGCTGCTGTAAAAAACATTCTTAATCAAGTTCTGATCTTGAAAGTTCTGATCAAACAGTTTTCTCACATGCACACAGGATTTGTGCAGACACAAATTTAGGAACAGCTTTTTACCGATCCTTGTAAATGTTTTGCATTCATCTGTGCATGTTTAATTTGCCAAATTTACTGCAGAAGTCAGGTCACTACACCAAAGCAGGTAGCTACTTGGGGCCTACCTAGTACACATCTTACTCTCCATGTACATAAAACTTTGAATGTACATATTTAAAACCTGAGCATGAACTCAGCACATCGAAATGTTTTTGTGCAATTGGTAATGCATAAGCCACTCTGAATTAGAGACAACTTGAGGCTTCTGAAAACGTCAATCTGGGGAAAAAAAATTAGTACTATGTAATGCAGTATTTAGTTAATTACTGCCCTGTATACCTAATTCTGTTTTAAGAAAGTCATGAGGGAGGATAATCCTATAATTCGTTAGGATACATGCTGAGTGAACCTATGAAAAAATATCCTGCATTATGCACAACAGTCAGTCTGCTTAAAAGATCACAGAAAGTGGCTCACAGAAGGAGCTAAGCACACAGGAGGTTTTAACCCGAGGTGGGATTATTAGGCCTAGTCCACTCATTAGAACTTCAATCTGATGTGAAATAGCTAGGTTCTCATTCTCCAAAGTACAGGCTGAAGTAAACATTTTGAACTCCTATTGAGTTTGAATGCAAGGAATAGAAGTGAGTGACAGCATCTTCAATTCTGGAACTCAAACGTAAGTTGGAAGTTGTAGAGTAGACGGCTTAAAGGTAACTTAAAGATCTATTATTCAGGGGAGACAGCTGATTAGAAGTCTCAGGGATAAAAAATAAGTAGGGAATGTGAGATATGTTTTATTTCCAGCATTTGACTACAGTGAAGAGCATAGGAAAAAGCAGCAGACATGTTAAGAGCAGAATATAATACATTCATGTTCAGATGTTTTGATATTGTTATTTTTTTGATTAACAGTATGTTATATGTTAGCCAATTTGATTAAAAAGTTATATTTTACTGCCTGTACTATAAACCTGGTTTAACTACTTGAAAGATCTAGGCATGCCATGGGAAGGGTTCTGAACTATAGCACTTCAACAGCACGCTATTTTTTCAGCTATGCTGCACTGTCACCAATATGATATGTAGAATGATTAGTTACAGTCTATCTTTGATTAGGTAGAATTTTCCAGATTTTACCTAGGACAAAGCTATTCCTAAGAAATGATCTTAATTGCTACTGAAAGGTTTTGAATCATATCTGCTATATGATAACTACAGGCTTGAGTAGTTTTTTTAGAGCTGTACTTTATAGTTTACATATAAAAATCAAGGACTGACACGATGTACCTACAAGTAACTGTTAATTGCAACATTAAGTTCATTTTTCTATATATGTAAAAAAAACCAAACAAACACAGAATTTGATAGGTCACATGATTGCTTCTGTAGACCCAAATAACTTTATATACACAACAATCCTTACGAACTTGGGTTTGCTATTGGTAGAGGGATGCAATCTATTCTCTTTAATTAAGGATAAAGAAACAGGATCACATCAGATTTTCTCCCAGAGCAAAATACAGACCTAGTCCAATCTCTTACTTCATGCCAGCATGGCTGCAACCCCTCACCTCTTCCTCTTTCCAGGTTAGCCAAGTCAGTGATGGCAGGGAGAATCTTCCTGTGCCATATGGGCTCAACACCTCTCCTACTCAGTCTTCTACTGTCCTTTTCTCCCCCTGAATCTGTATGTAGATGTTACATCAGACACAAGGAATAAAGAAAAATAAAGTGCTAAATCTCATACGAGAATGAGACAGTTGAGCACCTAAAGAAAAAAGTGTGGATATGCAAGAAGAAGGGACCAAAAAAACCTCCAAAAAACAAAAACAAAACAAAACAACAACAACAACAACAACAACAAAAAAAAAAAAAAAAAAAAAAAAAGGGAAAAGGCCAGATAGGAAGAAGATGCAATGAAGATTAATAGTTAACTAGAAGTGAGGTTTCAGAGATGGAATAGATATGCCTGTACCTTGAGCTAATGGGCTAACAGCTAATATTACACAAATAGGTAGTGATAGTCTTGGTTATTGTTTCCTGAGAGGGATCTTTCTATTTTCTGAAAGAAGGAGGGTTTCCAATGGTACAGAAAGGTGTTTAAAGGTGTTTAGAATGGCTCTCCTTATATGAATTTAAGGGAATCTCTCTCTCTAAAAGCAGTGTCATTTTCTTTGATGCTGCTACAGGGATTTTTAGAGCTGCAGAGGAAAAGTTACAGGTCTGTGCCAAGAAAAGTAATGTTGCGGTGAGACTAAGAAGATGAAGAAAGCTGCCAAATCCACTTCCACAAATGGCATGTTCTGCAAGATGCTGGAAGTATGCTTAGAGCTAACACTATATGATTTTTTAGTTTTGAAATTATGGTAAATGCCTTCAAACCCACTTTCACCCAGTGGGTAACATCAAATAACCTTTTCTATTTTTCTGTAAGTCCTGTATCTGCACTGGACTATTCAAATTCATATATCTTCCTAGAATGCTTCTATATTCTTAATAATGAATCAGCTGAACTGAGCAACAAGTAAATTTGAACACAATCTGAACACATCTCGTTACTAAGTAAGAGATAATTAAATGCCTACATAAGGTTCTCAAGGCCTGGATTGCTCTGTGGACAACTCTGTTTGCATCATGACTGCCCAGAACCCACAACATCAAGGTAGGGGCTTTGGCATACTATCCCATTCATACTTCCTTCAAAATTATTTTGAACTGAATGGAAATCAGACAGAGTTGTAAGCACAAACCTATGAACTTTACTCCATGCTTTGACATAATAGTAGACAAAATACAATTGACTACTTGCCCCAAACAACAGAACAGCTCTCATCTGCTCTAGGAGATAGATAAGTAAAATACACAGACAACTTGTATATCATTAAGAAGCATAAAACTGCTCAGTAGTGTTCACAGCAAGTAGATTGCAAGAAGACCATAATGGTGACATCAAATCAAAGAACATCAGCTGAATGTGAATGGAATAGCCATCTGGGAGGTGTTCTCATCCCAATCATATACATGAAGACACTCAAAAATACCAGGAAACAAAGATTTTGGGAAAAGACTCCAAGGAGGGCAGCCCCATAATCCTTCTCTAGGATCTGAAACTACCTTTCCAACTTCTGAGGATGCCAGGGAGCAGGAAAAGAGCTGAAAGAATCCTCGAGACCCAGCACCAGAAATATATATATATATATGTTGCTCTGCAAGTAATGCCTCCTATTTATTTCTATGGAAACTACAACAGATACAAAGAGCACAATAACACTGTGCAATAGAGCAAATTCTCAGCTACAAAAGCTATTTTTCTGTAGTGGTGGTCATAATTTATGTGTTCTTTGGTGTTCTTTCTGTTTGTGCATGAGACCCACCTGCCACAACCTCTGTGACATTCCAATGCTGCCACTATTGTTTCCCACCCATTGAAGCTGATGCAGCTCTGTGCACAATTCCGTGATCATAATCTGACAATTCACGTAGACAAGCTGATCAAGACCCTCTTCATTTTGCAGTGTGACAGCTGTGCATGGCTGTCAGGAATGAGGTTTGTCCTTCATGTTGCCATCACGACTGCTGAAACACACCACCCACTCTTCATTGTGCTCATGCCCACTGATTGGTCTCTATTCAGCAAGCATCAATGAATGTCAATGGGTGCCATTTTGTCCGTGTGAAGGAATTCAATTACACATATTTACATCATCTGTGCTTCCCTGTCAGATGCCATTTTGTCAACTGCCCTTCTGCTGCCATTTGTCACGCAGCAATGGAATATAATGGAATACTGCTGGGGAAGGTTCAAGCTCTACTGTCATACCACCAACACCTGCCTCTGACACTGTGGATCAATGTAACATAATAGGAGGCATTACTTTCAGAGCAACCCTTGTACAACACATCCTGGTCTCCCCACTGAGAGCTTTCTTAACCATGGGATGAAGACATCATGCACCCAATTGCTATGCTGCCCCTCCCCCTGACTTCTCAACTCCTCTACACCATATCCTCAAGATTGGGTGATTCATAACGTTATACACATCTGTGGTTAAACTGCGTTAGTATCCAAAATTACTAAGCCTCTACACTGTCATCTGGTCTTAAGCCAGCAAACCACGAATCAAAACCGTCAACGCAGTGTTTAAAAAATACATTTCAATTATAGAAGTCTCATGAAATTGGCAGCAAATCCCTGTTTGCCTAGAAAATAGCAATTCTTTGCAAAAATGGCAGAATTGATAAAGAAAGATTTGATTTGTTAAAATTTAATCAATTCTGGCAACGATCAAGCTGAAGTATCTTTATGAAGTTTTCAGACTTCATAAAGAAACATCTCTGTATCGACAACTGTCTCCATTATCTGAGGCAGTGCAAGTTTTTTACTTTGGTTTTCCTCGTGTCTCTGTGGATATACTTTTTTAGTATTACAAGTCAATATTAACATGGTTTAACGTAGTTAACATATTAACATAGTTTATAACAGTAAAATATTTATTGTTCTAGAGCACTGCAATACACCAAGTGGGATTCAGAATAAATGAAGTCAATGAGCTGCTATCTTAACTGCAGACAACTGTAATTAGGATTTTAAGGTCAGGAGTACTCTGTCACCACAAGCCCTCAGAATATATAGCTGGATGGGATTCTGGTCTGTAAGTAGGACTCTCACAAATTACTGTGGTAAAAATAAGAGAGTACTAGGGACTTCAAGGATTCTTTTCTAGTTCTCCATTCCATTAGAAACCTGATGGCACAAACTTTTTTTGCCTGCACTTTGCAACAGGGCCAGCCTGCCAGCGGAGCCAGAATTACTTTCACATGCGCATATATAAAAGGAAACAAAGTCATGAACAAAACCTAATATTTGCTAGCTGCAAACATTATGTCTTAAACAAAACACCTTGTCAAGTTCCATAAATGCACAATATGTTATGAACTGTACTTCCAAAGACATTGTGATTAAACATGTACCATCACAATATAATGCTCTAGAATTTTTATTAGAAGTAGTTATGCTTTAAAATTAGGTTAGAATACTGTGCTCTATTTTACAGCTGGTTTTTGAAGGCTATAGGAAGCTATCTGTTATAGAAGGGAAATGTATGATGGACCAGATATTTGATTGAGAACTAAAGTTGGCTGACACTAGGAATACCTTTAATATGATAAATAACCATATGAAGTAATAACATGGGCTACGAATGGCTTGATTTGGCTTATCTGATGTGATTCAGTATTCTGACTCTGGTTTATTCTAGCACTTTGTATTTTTGTGGCTATTCCTACAAGGGGATACTGATGGGAAATACAGAAGCAACCGTGGCTTAGTGGAATGCTGCAAATGCTACCTCTGCTTTTAATAGCAACAATTTGGAAAATTCTCTCTGAGGATGAAAACTATAACTTGTCCGTAGAAATTTTAATTTCTATAAAGGTGTGCAATACATTTTGATAAAATTGTATTTTTGTAAGTCATTAAAGTGCTTTTTAGTAAGCTCATAGTCATTTTCAATTGAACAATTATTAAACTATAAAACAAAATTGCATGACTGCTAAAACTGTAGTCTGGAGTTTTACAGTCTGCTATAAAGAGCTGTATTATTATAATACATTAAAGATGCTCAGGCTATTAAAAATTTTTTTAAATGAACTGTAAAATATTTTAGCGTTGATGAAATAATTCTAAAGTATTATGCTCTCCAGCAGTATACATGCCCAATATTTTGGTATAATGAAAAGCATACTCGTCAGAAAAACGTAATTTAAACTGTAATTCTAATATGTAAAACAAACCATTTTGCTATTGTTATCCTTCAGTAACAGAAATTTATTATACCCAACTTCCAACACTAAAAGTATTTCACTGAGCTCTAATGATCAAACATAAAGCCCTGTCTATATGCCAAAAAGACTGAATGTTTGCTTCAGCTGGTGCACATCTGAGCAGTGCTGATTATGGCAACAGAGCTGTGCCGATTACTACCAGAAGAGAGTTTTGGCTACATTTTTACTTCACAGATCCTGACAGCTCCAGCAACAGGGCCCTGTGCTTAACTGCAAAGCTCAGCCAAGGCTGGTACACGTGAACTATTTTCTGCTGTCTACTGACAGTTGATGCAATACTGTCACTAATATGATATATAAGAGCCTATAGGGTATGATACTTGGCTACATCCTCAAACTGTTCCCCCGATGTTCAAAAGAGGCAAAAGATTCTCTCTTCTTAGAAATTCATCAGCTGTGTTAATCAAATCTTGAACTTCAACAGGATTTCAGCAAGCTTAAAATCAATCATCTTGTGTGGTCCTGAAATTATTTGGCAAAGACACTGCAGAACATAAGTGCAGCCTTGCTCCAGTGGGAGTACTCTACATGATCAGACCACTAGCACATCTGTATGTCTATGTTCATTGCAAAGCACCCTTTTGCTGTTGAGATACACTGCATGTACAGCAATGCAAGTAGATTGCTGGCCACTTTCACAACGATGAATATCCAAACAGGCATACAGGGAAACGAGAACTGAGCCTCTCTTGTAGTGACCTGACCTTCCTGGGTTCTGTCCAAAAGGTACAGGAATCATGAAGTAACAGAATACAGTGTCAAGGAACTGTACGCTTCTAAGAGCACATTTTTGAGGACCCCATTCAAAACGCTGCTGAAGAAAATAAGGATTAACTTTGATGACATCAATGTGAATGGACAAAGCTGCCTCTGTTTTAGTGAAACAGATTTTTGTTTAGTGCTGTCCAGATTAGAAGGATACAACAATTAAATATGATACTAAATTACCCCTCGCTGTCAGATTTTAATCTGAACATGTAAAGCACGCAAGACTCTTTTCGATACAGCAGAATTGCCTCTGAAGCAAATTAAAGATGCTGGTTTTTCAGAAGAAAAGCTGCCAATAGGTGTTCTGTAAATCACTTTTACCAGCAAGCTGACCCCATTATGTCAGCTAATCCTGGAAATACAGGAAGTAAATTTAAATCTTTTCATATGAAACATTTAGTCAATATTCTATTTTTTTTCCCAATTTGTTCTGGCACAGCAATGGGAGTTTTATATTCTCATCCGTCTTTTGCTCCAGACTGGAACTTTCTGTGCAGCTGCAGTGTCTGGAGGAAGAGGTCCAAGTACAACGTCTCCCAGGGGAAAGGATAGACAGGGCATTTGAAAGGACAGTGCTTGCTTTTCCACAGAATGAAAAGAAGCCGAATGATCACAGGTGGTGTGGAGGGACCATAGAAAAGAGGGTACCAGCCATATGGACTAGCTGAGACTGGTGTGCACAGGGGATACATGAAATTCATTTTGTCTATATTTCAGAGTACGATCTTGACAGTTGTGCTATTCCCTCATCAACTAAACAGTACATGCTGCCCGTGTTCCCTGTTTATGCTCACCCACTACCCATTTATCAGTGCATGAAGCTCCACACCTACTGAGTCTTGATCCTCAGCACTACATGGAAGCTTTTAACCCACTCCCAACACCTACACAATGCTTGTAATAATAATAATATGTGTGGCACACAGAAAGCTACATTAGATAATTGTAGACAGTATTTCAAACACCAAATTAGCAGACACAGGGGTGAAGATCTGCAAAACCTAGACCTACAAGCTAAAAGAACAGTCATCTCCAGTTTCAGTCATGCTTAACTTCTGCTCTCCTCAGAGAACTGTGGGTTCTGTCACTTGCTTTTGTCCTAAGGCTTGCCATAAAAGATTCTTCTCCAAGTCCCAAGTTTATGTGGAATTATGGGAATCTATGGCATGCAACATCATCCACACTGTTATAAACACTCCCCGATCATACAACAAATCCACAAAATTGCCTTCTAAGTACCTACATTTCTCTTTTCCTCTGTTTCCCTGCAAAATATTTCAGGTTTTAAAATCCTATCTCATAAATTTGGAATTCTCCTGCTGAGAATAAAAAGACATTGACATGCTGGACTCAACTGAAAAATATTTGCCTTTAGTCTGAAGGGCCACGTATCTCAGTTATATGTTCCACTGCTCACACTTGATCAAAACCACAAAAACCTTAAATTCCATCTGAATGCTGAGCCAAGGTTACCTAGATCAAGAAATTTATAATAAACATGAGAAAACGAAGTATATATCCTTTATGTGGGTAGTTTATGCAGAAAATTAGAATGAAATGCCCTTAGCCACTTTGATTTCTTACATTTTTAGTCATGTGCAAAATGTCCATTCAAATATTATAGCAAAGTCAGTATGAAAGCCTTAATATTTTATTTATCTCTGATGACTGTGGTCTAATCTAGTCTCATCTATCATTTGAAGTATATTTTAGTATCATTTTTCATTTCCATGCATCTTCACTAAATGCAGAAGCAGCATTTTTCTTGAAGAATACATGGAGTGAGTACACATCCAAAGTAATTCTCTTGTCCTTTTCACATAATCCAACATGATGGTTCAGGCAGTGGTGGCTGAACATGAGACTGAAAACCATAATCATTTTTTGACTAGCACATACCAGTTATGAGCAAGAAAGAAGGACAAACAAATAAATACGGTCGCTAAATAGTAAATATTAGAGTGCAGCTACCTGAGAAAAGATAATAAAATATGCCAACAACATTGTTGGCCTTCATCTTCTGCCCTTCTGTTCACTTTTTAAAACTTCTATTCATTTTTAATGTAGTGCTGTGGTCTCTTTGACAGGCATACAGCACCTCAGAAATAGCTGAATTTGGCATTTTGTATAAAGCTAGCCACTACTTAATATTTGTGTTTATAAAACTTTGCTATAAGCCATGATTATAAAAGGACTCTTGATGAAGTTAAGCATCTTCCTGGAAAAGACACTGTGCCAATTTAAATCAGGGAGAGAAAACAGTAATGCAGTATACAAATCCATGCATATATAAACATAACATAAGCATATACAAAAATCAACATTTCTCTGCATCAGCTGGAAGTAAAAAAATATCACTATAATGAACTGTAAATTCATGTAGAAGTGGTACATTGAAACAAAGGACCATTTCTTGATTTTAAAGTCCAAACCTTCAAGAGGCATTTGAAATAAATACTGATTTCAGATAAATGAAGAGTATCTCACACTTTCTTTAAGACTTTGCAGCCACCCCAGACTCCAAGTAGGCATGTGAGCAGGAGTACATGGCAGAATGACAAAACCATTAGTGAACTCTCGCTTTTCATACAACCATTCTGAACAAGTCAGGAAAAAAATGTATAAAAATTGCTCAGCCAGTGACACATTTGGCAGATTGGGTTAATGCCCTGCATTTTATAACCTCGGGAGGTTAGTATTTGTTCATTTCTATGGCAATTTATACTAATCAATCACTTCCTGCTCTTTCCTTCCTTACTGTATTTATTTCTATGGCAATTTATACTAATCAATCACTTCCTGCTCTTTCTTCCTTTACAGCATTTTGAAATCCACTAACTAGGATACTCAGCCCTATAACATCTCAGCGATCACATCCTTATCCCCTCTCTGTCATTGTCTTTCCATACTTATGCTTCTAATAGTATGCTTCTACATATGCTTCTAATTCTACTTTTCAGAATGTTTAGGCTTTATTGCCTTCCTGAAATCTTTCTGCTCAGATGCTAAGTGTATAACAAAGCCCTTCAGATTCGGTAGCTCGAGTTTATGTTTTGAAAATACTATAAAGGCCTATTTTTTTTCATAGGAGAGCCTTGGAATGAATACACTTTTCAAAGTGTGATATGAATGCTTTCAGTTCTTCTGTAAAATGTGAACTGAGATTGAAGTCTCACGTGCAAAGTGGCACCACACTATCCAATAAACATAGGATAAAAAAAAAAAAAGTAGGCTTGTTTTGGCACTTTTTGCAAGTTACTTTGAAAAGATGCATTGAAATGTAAGAGCTTTGTTCTCCGTGGTTCAATTCTGACACAGAAGAGGCAGAAAAAGTTGTAACCTGAATGTTGTATTTCACAAGAATAAATCTGTGTGATTCATGTAACTTCAGTGACCTTTGAGTACCAACGTATCTATAGCTTCTACAAAATGGCAGATCATTTATTTAAAGGATGCTGTTTTCCCTAGAGACCTGTACTTCCGTTGAGTGTATCAGGGGAACACTTGAAGTCACAGCACAGCTTCAAACCAATGTTAATAATCTCACGGGGAGCATGGCCTCAAAATGCCAGAGTAACTGGAGTAAGGTAGAGAGGACAGGGAAGATCTTTTATTTTCAGAACTTTGGGACATCTGTTGAGGCTTGGAGAGCATTTGCAAATCAAACCAAAACCAATGAGACTGTGATCGCTTGCCACATCTTAAGCTCATTATTTACTGTGCATTTTGGGAGCATCTGGAGGCCTTACACTATAGGAAGCTGTACAAAAAATGAAGGAAAATGCAATCTCTATCTCAAAACTCCTTAACGTGAAGTGAATTAATAATACCCGAAGTCATTTTTGCTTTAGATGCTAGATATTCTGAGTTCCAAATTTAAAAGATTATAGTTCTTTTTAGCATATTTCATTTGGTGAAATGGCTTCCTCATAGGGGAATGTAGTGCCTACAACTATCTTCTGTTCATCAGTAACTTACAAACCTTAACAATGAATGTACAGATATGAAAAAATAAAACAGAAGCTCCTAAATTCAACACTATTTACCATTAATTCCGTATACTTTAAGTCAGTAATGCCTCAGAAGAATGTTAATCTACCTTGCTTGTTATCTCATGCTGTTTCCTGCCCAGATTTCACAGTTCTCTCTTGCCCAAATCTTTCACACTTTTTAAGGGCTGCACATTCATCACTGCCTTGAGCAATTGATAAGCCTCTTTAAAATCCAGAACCAGTGACACACCACGAATAGGCTAATTGAAACAACGAACAAAAAGGCTGCAGCCATTGGCCAAAATCACATCACAACTTTGATCCCAGTTTAGGAGGACACCTGCTCCAAAACAGTTTGTATCTTTGCCCCATTTCTTCATCCCATATCCTCACGACAGCATTTCATGATAGGTAACATTCAGAGCTCCCCCTGAGCTTGGTTTACTCAGAGGACTAATTTAATCTGACATACACTGGCAGGATTTGAGAGCACCACATTTCTATCCAAATCTGTGATAACAAATTAAATACTACTACCCTTTGTTTCTGTAACAGGGAGGCAAAAAAGTCCATTCTGAAATCTGACTGTTTCTTATTTAAAGCAGTGTCTGATATTTGGCAGTGCATCCGGCTTGTAACTACAATATGGGAATAAACAAATACTCGAATGTGGGTTTGTATTCTGCAGCAGGACATCGCTGCACACAACTCCATGAACAACTTGCACTGCAACAATTACAGGACTTTCTTACCTGCAGGTTTGCACACGCTGGTGAATCATTGTGGGTGGGTATTTCATTGTTGGTGGTCTCTGAACCTATGTTTTTAAGTCTGGAAGCTGTTGTAGTTGTGGCTGTTGTGGTCTGTACGGGTAAAATTGGCTGCCACACATTCACATCAGTACCGTTACCAAAAGCCTGAATTGCATTTTCTGTAAAAAGAAATTACAGGCAATTTTCTACTTCAAAACAAATGGAAGAAAGCAGAAATTACTTATTATTTTTATTATTATTTATTATTTCATTTTAAAAAAGAAGTGTATTTATAGAAACTCAATTTTTATTTTGAAAAACGTGTTTTAATTTTGAACATATCAGAAACATGACCTAAGAGTCTGGGGCCACATAATCATCCAATGCAGCCTCTCCTGTGCAGTGTTCCCAGTCATTCTTGACAAAAGCCCTCAGTCTTACTGTAATCGTATTTGTTACCAACAAAGAGCATCAAAGATTTACTTTTACAGTTTAAAATATGCTTTGAATTTTATGCCCTAACTGAGGCAGGAGATGTAACATTACAAACTGAAACAATACAATACTGATTCACTTCTACAGCTCGTTGTATTAAAACTAATATGCTCATAACTAGAAAATGGCTTAACTAAGACAGTCTCTTCCTTACAGTTTTCAATCAAAATCTACATAATTAGGTGAGGGAAGCATACTTATACTAAAACTTCACAATATAAAAGTTAAAAAGCTTATCATGGTTTCATGGGATTAAAGAGTATGTTTATGGCAAGAGTAAATTGGTTGGGCTTTTTAATAAACAAATAGAAAAACAATTTTTAATCAGGTCTTTGGGGATTCAACACGGATTTAGGGATTTCTTATTTCAAATTCTTTGTATAAGAAATCAAACAAGTTCACTGGGGACTAATATGCGGAAGCTATTAATACTACTTCTCAGCGGTATTCCTTCCCTTATAAAGTAATTTACATTTAATTCTCATCTGAGAAAGATGTTTTTTATTCCAGTATTAGTTCTCAGAACTCCAGTGCACATAGAGAAGATTTATAAAAGGCAATCAGTTGGCTTGATGCAGGCACAGCTGTAGGACTGGACTTCATTTTTCCTATTTTTACCTAAATAAGGCAATAAATAAAGCAATATTTTCCACACAGAAAGTTTTCCTAAGTGTCTGAATGACTTCTCAAATTAACAGTAACTCCTGTTAATTTGTTATCAGGCCATTTGTGACGTTAACAATAAAAAATAAATAGAACTTTTCCTCTTCTCTGTGAAGGGAAAAGTCATTTTATTACACCCAAGAAACCTTTCTGTTTTCATAGTGGTAGCAAAAGAAAGAACATGGAGTCTTCACGCCTAAGAATTTTAATAGGAATCTGTAACACTGTAGAAATTAATATTCCTAAATTAATAAAATTTGATGCACCAAAGTATATATAAGTGGCACCACCATTACGTGTGAAGGAAGTCTTAGGCCATATTATTAACTTTTACACAACTACAGTTTGAATTCTTTTTATTTTCTGTGAGTGATTTTGAGTAATTCTTTTATCCTTCCCAAGCTTAGTAAATAGTTTATCAAATAGCAACTCAGGTAACTCACTTCTTGCATGCAAAGCTCCCCACGACTTCCCAAAAGTGCTGCCTACGGAGGAGCTACAAATGGAGATTTTCAGACCCTATCCTAAAGTTAGTAAGAATGCAAGCATATAGCATTGGATAGGACACGTTGAATCATGAAGTTCATTTGTTCCTTTTGCACAAGGAAACAGTGTATAGTTCTCACAATCTGATGAATAATTACTTTTAAAATGGGAGGTTTTTTTCCCCTCAGAACTCCTGCTGGAAGGCTGTTTTTTAACTTTAGTCTAATGGTTAAAAATTTTCCAATTCCGAGCCTAAATATGTATGGCCAACATCTCCCTTTTTGCTTCACTGCCAACACTGTCCTTTACATTAAGTAATTCTTTTCTCTCTTGTGCTTGCCACTCTAATACAATTTCAGAGGACAAACATGTATCCTTTCAACTTCTGCTCTGCCCGGCTAACGGAGCCAAGTTCTTTTGGTCTCCTCATTTATCTGAAATTAAAACTCTGGTGCACACTCCACATCATCCAATTATGCTGCTGCAGGCAGACAGGAAATTTGAAAAGAGAACCTGCCAAAATTGACTCCACTGAGCCATTCTGAAATTCATAACGGTCCCTAATTTGGGAGTGAGTGGGACTGAAAAAAAAAAATATCAATAATTCAACAAAATCTTGAAAATAGGTACCATCCGGCCTTGCGTTAAAACCAGACATTTGAGATCAAGTAACCTAAAAAACCTGAAGTTTAGCCACAAACTGCAAACACAATCCAGTTTATACTTAACCGACAGCAGATCCTTCATAAAGTACACGCTGTGTTTTTTTAACACAAAGTTCTTGAATTATACACAAGGCCCTGATCTGCTGTAATATTTTGCATAGATGGTCCCTGATTGCCAGGGTCCAAATATGTAAACATATTTCTATATGATACACTTCTACTATTTGAACTTTTTTCCAATTGCCTCTTGCGCTTACAATCTTGCCCATAAGCTGTAGTACCAAGAATATTTCTTTGCTGAAGTTTGTTCCATGCTAGCTCTGATGCCTACAGCAGAACCATGCTTACAGTGTGCAAAGAGATGGACTTGATGTATCACAACATCCTCAAACAATAAAGAAACTCCACAAAAAAAAATGCTAAAACTCCCTTAATGACATATTTTAATTTTTTACTTACTAAGGCATGTGTTGTCCTGGAAGAAATTCAGAAATTTCCGGCATTCATCTATGTCATTACCACTGTTGCTGCAGTCACACCATGGGGCGACGCTGAGACTACTTGAGTCTATGTAGTTTGGTGTCATCACTGTGCCTATTAAAAAACAGAGTAGTGCAGTACTGTGAGAACCCTACATACTGAAATATTTTTCCCTTGGAAGAAAACAAATAACATTTTCTATGCTATATAATCAGAGTGCAGACCCACGGTAAGTCTGTAAGTCTTCAGCTTCCAGACTTAAGAGTTCCAGGCTCCCTTTGCTCACCAGTCCTGTGCCAGATTTCACACCCCTGCTTGTTCGAATGTAACCACTTTAGGGATTGCAAAATGGTTCACACAGTAAAGAGCCATTCCCTACCTTCAAAAAGGTTTATACTGCAACACCACAGAGAGCTGCATCAGCAGAACTGACAGGTGAAAAATTGTGGCACAGGAACGGAGTAGAAGGTGGGAGCCTCTTAAAAAGCTTTTGCTGCCAAATCAAATATGTGTAGATTTACACTCTAAATATCCAATCTTCTTCCTTGCTTGCAGTTTCTATCGTTTCCTCTCTGGCTGCAAATAATGGCTGAAACTAGACATCCCGACCTGAGCTACCTCCCCAGGTCTGCAAAAACACCCTGAGAAAATAGTTCTGAAAGTCACGAGCAAGGAGAATGATGGTCATGCTGAAAGCTAATATGTCTTGGAGGAGTGGTAACCTGATGGTGCTCCTGGGGAACTGCCAGCAGAGTGGGCTGTGGCAATGGACAAAGCAAAAACATAACCAACATGCATAAAAGGATACAGTAGATTCTTTATGGGTAATAAACTACACAGGTTAACCACAGGTTAATTCCAACACTCTTACAAATTCTTGAATAAATGTTCTCACATTTTTATGTCAGCTCAAGGCTAGCAAGAATCACATGAAACCGAAGAATGTGTTATATGTCCTAAAAGTTATACAGGAAATATTCACCACTCATCTGGATAAGGCAACTGTTGTAAGATCAGCACTTATTCTTAACTAGGAGTCTCGCTGAAGGCATCACCTCACTATGTCAGAGATTTCAAATTCCCCAAGGATTGGGAAGTCTGAATCTTTATTTTATTTTGTCTCACCAAACAGGAAAAATTAAATAAAAAGGGGCTGGTGTTCCAGACTTGTACTGATTATAGCAGTTTCAGGAAACAAGTCCTTTGCTGTGCAATCTACAGATCTAGGACAGGCTATAAATCATGAGGACATGTGGTCACAGCTGCTCAAAACTGACATCAAAGAAGTCATTAAGAAGATGTAATAGATGAAGGATAAATATTAGAGATTTGATGTGTACACTTGGAGAAAAAATTTGGTCCACAGGTCCAGGGTCCAAAAGTCTGGAATAGCACACAGGAAACGGCTATCAAATACCAGGCTAAAAAAAGTAACGTTAGAAATAACACAAATCACAGAATGACGTGAAATAGCCTTTCAGTCACTGGGCAGTGCTGGGAACTGAACAAATCAGCATGCAAACTAATTCATACATGATGTGGGAGACAAAGGAGAACAGACATTAAGGACTGGCCTGAGAAAGGCAGTAACGTACATGAAAATGAACACAGTGCAACTGCCAAGTCAGAAAAAGCATCTTTTGTTTTGTTTTGGGATGTCTTTAAATTAGAATGCAATCCTATGCCTTTATCTACTTCCAACTTTTAACAAATAGTTGTGGTAATAATTGCTCAAACTGTACGTGAGATTAACACAAGAGTAAATACAACAGTACAAAACTTATTAAATGAAGGTGTAAAATTCAGTAAAATAGGCAAATATCATTTGCTCCATTAAAATGAAAACTTGACAGTAGATAAATAAGAACAGGAATAATGTTAAATTAAAATAGAACAAGTGAAAGTATCTACCCACTATTTGTTTGATGGTTCAGTACACTGTTTCAAGCCCTGTGACATGATCTGAAAAGAAGTGAGAGAAAACAAAAAGCAAGAGGATTCTGCAAATGGAAAGAAAACAGTCGGCCTCAGAAAAAGGATAAGTAGCAAACACTCAGTGAAGGGTTGAGAAAACAGAAAGGTACTGAGGAAGTAAGAAAGGTCACTGAGGAAAGACCTTTAAACATGAAGAGGTAATAAAGTAATTAAAATGGGTCAAGATGGGCTAAAAGAGTAAGAGAGATGAAACTATGATTAGGGTTGATGAATACTGGAAAGACAGGACAAGGAATGTGTATATGCAGCACACAAACTGTACATCCAGCAAAAACAGAGTGGCTGAAAGAGCAGCTAGTAGAAAATCAGTCTGTCATTTAAACCTGGGGGCAGATGTGAACCCAAGCGGATGATATGCTTGGTTTCCTGGGGTGGATTTTCTTTTTTCCCTGCAATGTGCGTGCCTTCCCCTCCTCCCTCGCCGGCATCTTGGAAATTCTGCTGAAGGACACTCACAGATCAGAGGAACCACAGTGGTTGGCAGTAAAATAGGACATGCTTGGTTTAGTGTGCTCTCTGTATCAAATAGTTTTGTGACAGTCTCAGTTTTTGGGGTTGTCTCAGTTTTCTATGCAAAAGCAGAATTGACCTGAGCACAGCCAAGAGGTTTCTCAAATTGGGGCCAATTAAGGATGAGGAAATGGATGGTGGGTCCAGGAGGAGGGTGTGTGATTGAAGTTGCTTTGACTCACACACGACACAATAAATCAAAACCAACAACAGGAATTTGCCCAAGATCAGCGAAGGGCATGAAATGCAATAATTGCCAATATTTAAGTAATAAGAATGTTATCAGACCTCCTCTTGCATGATACTAAGAAAGTATCTTAGCACGTGACTATTAGAACAGAAATCAGTTGGCCGCAGTCTAAAGACAATGTCCAGATCCAGAAGCAAGCAGCTCCAGCTTATCCATACTCCCATGGAATTCCAGAGAATAACGGAGAAATGAAATGGATTTTGTTGAAAATAGGTGAAAATGTGTCAGAAAATGAATGCTAAAGTAGGCCTTGAAGTCAGCAGTTGAACAGTACTCAATTGATGCTGGAGCACAGACAAGTCCAGATGGCTTAACTAGGCTGTAAGCAAAGCACTGAATTTCAAACATGGCTATCTTCAGCCTTACTTTGCATTTAATAATTTTCATCTTTTTTCCTTTATGTGCTGTAATTCTTTAAAAATATTAATTTATCTTTATTACCATAACAAGAAATCTAAGGTGACTCACTGAAGTTCCAAGTTGCTGTGAAATATACATAGCTTTAAGACTATATATGATGCAGTGATGCAAATCATAAAGCACCCTATATGGACTGATTTCCATATAACTGGTAAACCTCCTCACAAAAAAAGCTGCCTGACTCTTCACACTTAAGTCATTTATTTCAGGCAGAATTCCACTAAGTTCAATGAAGTTAACTGATGTACATCCATGTATGTGGCAGCAGAATCACATCCACTCTATCTTCCATAGAGAATCCTAATTTTCCTGAGCAAAATCTGTAGAGGCACAGTTTTTAGTACACTTAATGAAATAGCTAAATTTAAAAATATTCGATCATAATGAATAGTATTTTATCTTAATTAAAACACCTGGACATCCTAGAACTCTAGTACATTAATGAATCTGCAACAGCTTCTTACCCAGAGCCTATCTGCAGATAGGAGGAACAGTGTACCTCTGATTTTGATCTCAGATACCCTCTTAAACATTTGATAGTTTTCATATAATTTACTCCAGTCTTATATCAGCTTGGCTTCAGAAGCAGGAATTCACTGCTTCAGTGTGTGCTTTGGTAATTTTGGTTTATCAGAATTACTTTTGAGAAGTAAAAACTTTTGCTACAACCAGTTCCCATCGTTTTGCTTGTATCTAGAGGCTGACAAACAAAAGTTTATTTTTCTCTTTGAAAATCAGATCTCCTTTTGATTTGATTTCCTCAGGGATCCATTCCACATTTTCCCTATGTGACAGTGTTTTGCAGCACAGTCATCAACAGTAACACAAAAACACCTTTCTGTATCAACTGGGCCATCTCTGAGCTTAAGCTGAAATAGGGATCCAACAAAACTGTCAGCAAGATTCAGTAGGTCCAGCAAGAACTTCTTGGCAGCTCTTACCCAGAAGTATCTATTAGTAACAGTTACTCTTTGCCAGCAGCTAGATTTCTTAATCTCAATGACTAGATCGGATTTCAAGGCAATTCAATCCTATATTTTAGAGTCAAATGACATTCTGTCATAACTGTTCATATGCTATGGCTTTTGCATACTGTCTTTATCTCTTAAGACATACAGGCATGTCCTCCAAAATTACAGTTTTATTTTACCAGCTGCCCCATGGACTTACCTCACTTGCTCATTGCTAGAGTTTTAGGAAGGGTAACAAGTCAGCAAACATCGCTTTCAGTCATTTTTCAGCAACATCCACCCTATTTCAGATTTTTTTTTTTATTTCAGATATTATCTCAAAAGAGATTTATTTAACAGCGGAATCTGCTTCAGGGCCTCAGCTGGGACCTTCACGCCCAACAGAAGTGGCTATTACTGCATTGCAGCAGGTGCAGGCTGTAAGCTTAAAAGAATCTTATCTGGTGCCCTTTTAAAAATCTGTTTGTTTCGGTGTTTTGACATTCACTTATTCTTTATTGCCCAACCATGGTATTTCTGTAAGTTCACCTTCCTGCGACAACCCCTCTCTTTTTCAGGAATCAAATACTGTATGCAGGTGACGGAATCTGACTCACATATAGGCATCCTGTTTCCAGTTGGGAAATTGACAGAAAGCAAACCAGATAATGTTGGGGAAGGAGAGGTGTTTGGAAGATAAATTTGGTCGCAATTCCTCTCCATTGACTTGTGCCTCAGAAAACCCTTAGAGCACAGAGAAGGAGATTGTGGAAAAAATAGCAGCTGCAAGTGCAATAAGGCTGGGTATGTCTATTATCACATTCCTCAAATGTCCAAACGTCTTGTTTCTAAAGACTGAGAGGTATTTTACCCAATCTTGTGGTGAGAGCTGCAAAAACAACCAAGCTCTAGTTTTACTTGTTCTTTTTAGCTTCCTACTTGATGGTCCTGCTCAAATTCAACCTCCACTTTACTTTGTAACCTTAATTTATATTTGTTTACATCAAACTCAAGCACATCATTCTCTATCTTCAATTTCCTTGGAATGTACAAATTGACCCCAGGGATCCCCGTGAGGTAAAACAAGACCAACACATTTAGTTGAGAATTTTGCCTAGAATCAACAGTACCACATTTTTGCTTCATGAGGGTCATCAAAATATCCTTTGGGTAGATTTTTAGATGAAGCAAGCCCCCACTGCTCTCAGCACTCTTACCAATAAGCCCCGAGTAAGCGAGGAGGCAGTCAGCGTAGTTCTCCTTCAGACAGCTACTAACAGAGCGTGACTCAGGCTGGCAGTTTGTGAAAAAATCTGCAAGGCGAGATCTGTAACATAAAGAAAAAGCGTATCTTTAAAAATCAAGCCTGCAGGCATTCTTACCTTTTACAGTCTTTTCATTTCTCGACAGCACTTAGTATTTTTTAACTTAAATATACATTGGACACATTTCAATTGATGGGGGTCTTTTACCAGAATCCATTTCTGAAGCAAGAACAACAAAAAAAAAAGTATAAGAAAACAGCAAAAAGAGACAAAATGACAGGGAAATGCGTGCCCTTTACTAAAAGAAATACTCTGCATTTTCATGCCAAAAAAAAAAAAAAAAAAGAGAGACATTTTATCACGAGTGGTCATTTTGCCTGGACCTTAACTCTGGAATCTGTTTGTGTGTAGGAACAGAACACAGTTTCTGCTGGTTTTCTGATTGCACAAACTATATGATCGTGCTTCCAGAGCCCTTTTACTCCATTACCTGAGGCAGAACCTGCTTTAGTACTGCTCTGAGTTTCCAGGGAATGGGTTTACCCCTGCTCTGTGCTGGCCTGGAGAACCAGCTGGCTGAATTAGTGTTGCAGGCAGATCCAGATGGCATGATCTGCACAGCCCCCTGGAGCAATGGTACTGAGAATCTATTTGTTCTTGTAAAATGTGCATTTATCCAAAGTCTACAGCACTGAGCCCTGGGCTCAGAAGAAGGGAACGTGTGCTCTGCATTCAGTTCTGCTTCAGCGTTATCTTCATTTACCTTCACTACCCCATTTCCAAGAGGGGGAGAGCACTGCTTACATATGGAAAACGCTTCAAGACAGGGGCTGAACCTATACTGCAATTAACAAGTTATTACAACTCTGGAAATCAATAGAAGAGTTCCTAACATCCAGGAACAGTTCTGTTAATTTGTACTTTAAAGGCTACATCAAGGCCTGTAAAATTTGAGGCTTCACTGAGCTAGGGCAAGGCGCATAAAGTGCAGTCTCTCTTCTGTCCATTGCAACTTGCTCTCCTCAGCTGTGCTGGTGCTTGTAAGCCTCTTGGAGCATCGGGTTTTGTTTGTTTATGAAGTCATTTAGACTTTTGACTCCACAAACAAAATGATTTCACCTCCTTGCTTTGATTTTCTCCTCTCTGAAAAGGGATGAAAGTGTTCTCTTGCTTAAAACAACTCAGAGTGATGCTTCAGGATAAGGCATTTAATCTTTGCAAAATCTTTCAAAATCAGGATAGTATCACAAATGCATTTCCAGCTCTGCTCTAGCATTGTGTAGATTTGTAATAGCAATGGTCTTTTTCAGTTTTGCAGCAAAAAAACAAAAGTTAGCAGAAACAAGTTATTTGCACAGATTTACTGTATTTCTTGACATGCTCCAGAGACTAATTATCTTAGTTTGCTTTATTGTTTTACCTATCTCTGAACGGGAAGGGATGTACATCATTAATTGGCCTGAAAATAGTGATGGGCAAACTTCAAAAGATTCACAGGCTTAGTTTTGAAAAGCATCCTATAAATAGACTGTATGCAAACTGTACCTGAACTCATCTGAGCTATTCTCATGACCTCTTTTTAGATCCATCCCTAACTATACCAACAGCAGCAAAACCATAGTTGTCTTCAAACCATAGTAATCTGTAAGTTTTTTACTCCCTCCCTTCACTTATTTAACCACTAAGCTTTGTGATAGACATCTGTACCCAACAGCCTTTCACAGAATCACAGAATGGCCAGGGTTGGAAGGGACCTCAAGGATCATGAATCTCCAACCCCCATGCCACATGCAGGGCCACCAACCTCCCCATTTAATACTAGACCAGGCTGCCCAGGGCCCCATCCAATCTGGCCTGGAACACCTCCAGGGATGGGGCATCCACAACCTCTCTGGACAGCTGTTCCAGTACCTCACCACTCTCTCTGTAAAGAGCTTCCCCCTGGCATCCAACCTAAATCTCCCCTCCCTCAACTTAAAACCATTTCCCCTTGTCCTGCAGTTATCTACCCTTTCAAAGAGTTGATTCCCCTCCCTCCTGTTTGTAGGCTCCCTTTAGGTACCGAAAGGCTGCAATGAGGTCACCCTGAAGCCTTCTTTTCTGCAGGCTGAACAAGTCTAGCTTCCTCAGCCTGTCCTCATAGGGGAGGTGCTCCAGTCCCCTGACCATCTTTGTGGCCCTCCTCTGGACCCTCTCCAACAGCTCCCTGTCTTTTTTGTACTGGGGGCTCCACACTTGGACGCAGTACTCCAGATGGGGCCTCACAAGAGCAGAGTAGAGGGGAACAATCACCTCTCTGTCCCTGCTGGCCACCCCTCTTTTGATGGAGCCCAGGATCCCATTTGCCTTCCAAGCCACAAGGGCACACTGCTAGCTCATGTTAAGTTTTTCATCTATCAAGACCCCCAGGTCCTTCTCCACAAGGCTGCTCTCAAGGACCTCTCCTTCCAGTCTCTATGGATGCCTGGGATTCCTCCAGCCCAAGTGCAAAACTCTGCACTTTGACGTGTTGAATCTCATCAGGTTCACCTGGACCCAAAAAAAAGCCTTTAATAGCTTTAAAAAGTCAAGCTCTCTGCACGTCCTCCAAGATGCCTTATAAGTATACATTCTAAATTTCCCCCAAAGTCTCAGTTTTGCTGGTGAATACTTACTGTAGTTGACAGGGGACAGGCTGAGAAGAAACGGATTACAAGGGATGGGAAGAGTTAAGTAGCACCTTAAATAGATTTTGGGCAAGAAACCCTACGTCACTGTGATGACTTCGTCTCTCAGTCAATAATTAATACAGCTGGGATCCAGTATTCTGAACAACTGGGAACAAAGAAGGTTGACAGATCCTAAGGTTTTTATAAATTCTACTGATAGCTTCTGTTTTATGACAGAAGACAGCATATTAGATCTATCTAGTATGAAAAACCTTTGCCATGGTAGAAGGAGCAAGTCTGCTGTATGTCCTGTATTTCTATATTTTTAAAACAAAGTACCTCCTTGGATTTTAAATTTCAGTATTTATGTAACCCCAAATAAGTGATTTTAGAACTGAAATTACATGGTCAGCATATTGAAAATCTTGAAAACACTTCTTGTACTCATATCATCATTTTTAATTGTCTAGTTCTCCCCTAGATTATTAGGAGCACTGGTCCAGAGATCATTTATTAAACTCCTCTTCCCCAAATGTTTTAAAGTACTGATAAATACAGAATACCACTGGTCATTTACTACTCAATCTGCCTAAAGGATATATTTGTTGTAGAAAACCCTGAAGGAGGCTAAAAATTGCTCTGCTGATCCCTTTGCATACGGTTTGATTTCCATGTTCATCTCTGAAGACCTTTTGTGGTCATAAAAGGTAATGATCTGACTGTGTTGCACATTTAATATGCCAAATATAGTTCAGAAAGCTCTGGTCCAAGCATTACTGGACACTGTCACACACCTCCCCTCTGGTGAGTCATCCAAACTTCATACTACCAAAGTACTTACTCTCTCTCCTGAGCTAACAGCTACACCTGATATTCAAGTGGATTCATTTCTACTGGAGATAAAGCAAAGGTCAGCAAATAAAAACAGAGACAGACAGCCATCTATCATAAAGTATCTCCATAAATAAAGACGTGCTGATTAACATTCACTGAAAATCCAGCCTAAGATATTTCCAGGAGAAGGGCACTGATGGAAGTGCTCATTAGTACTACCAAAGTAATACTAATACCAAAATGGTACTGCCATTTACTTAGAGAAATTAGTCTAATTAGAAGTAGCAAAATCATTTATAATAAAGTAATGCACATGATATAAAAAAGCATTTGGGTAAAAGAGACAATCCTTTTAGGCACGCTAATAGGAAGCACGCAGATGACAGAAGTCCTATTAAAAAACTGCATTCTGTATTAAATTTGTTTTCTTTCAGCAGGAAGCAACTTGTGTGTAAAGTGTCTAACCCCCCTGATGAGTCATTTGGTCAACTAGAAGACAAACAGGTGGAAGCATGTGTGCCTTCCAGTGTCCATGGTTTCACATGTGCAATGTACATACATGTATCTATTTACTAGGTGGCTGGATAAAATGACAGGCAGTTTGTATACGGTATATATTATGCAGCAAGGCTGCATCGAAAAGGAACAATTTCTTTCTCCATGTAAGAATCACAAATCCTCTTTGTGCTGAGCAGCATTAATGATTTTTCCCTTCCCTTGTGTGAAAAAGGAGCCACAACAAACTGAACAAACTGAAAAGCACCACCCAGAAATCTTCCTAGGAAGAAAAAAATACTTTTCTTTGTAGAGGAAAAAAAAAAAAAAAATCAAGCCAGAAATTAAATGAGTTCTAACTTAGCCCTGGAAAATCTCCCCAAAGTGAACAGCAGATCTTCTGGAAAGCTTACTTTAAATAGTTTGCATACTGCTAACAAAAAATAAGAATAATCCTATTGGCAAATTCAAAGAAAATCTGCTCAAACAACAAACAGTCCTTCTGCGGAGAGAAAAAATCTCAAACCTGCTATTCTCTAAGGCTTTGTATTAGCACCAGTAAAAGCATTTGTAACAGTTAGGAATAGAAAGAAAACAAAGTTAATTTGCTTTCCTTACCATACTAGTTCTTCAAGCACTCAGTAGAGTAAATCAAAACTTTCAAATTTTGCTTATAAATAAGGTTTGCTAATAGCAGTATTGAGTCTAATCTGCATGAAATGTTTGAGAAAATTTAATTCTATATTAGGACAGCTTGTTGCATAGGCAACATTGATTAGATTTTTACTAAATTTATTCTGAAGGTTTCCCAGAAGTTCTTTGATGTTCTGAAATACGCTTTGATATTCATCAATTCTTATTTTTTAAAGTTCACCAACTCAACCTCAGTGTTGGCTGCACAGAAATGCAGGTTGCAATATCTGAAAGCACAGCCTAAATTACGATGTTGCAGGCATATGTATCTTGAATTGCTCATTGGCAAAGGCTGAACCACATAAGAGAGAAATCTCTCTCTTAGCTTTGCCGTTACAGTGGTGATCTTCAGCCTGAGAAGGATGCTGAATCTGGATCTCCTGCTGATCACATTCACATGCATATCATTTCCAACTTCTTTCCCTGGCTGTGAAAACAGCAGTGAGGGCTACTGTCCTCTGCATTCATCTCAGTGACGTCAGTGAAGGCTGAACATACTCACTACCACATCTCTTTACATTGCTGCTTGTGTTTAGGCAACTATTTATGGTTCAACAACAGTATCATAAAGGGTACGTAAATGCCAAAGCTGAATGACTGTAGTGACTAAGCTAATTAGTTAAAGCTGCTCTAGCGTCTAGACACCATTTGGTAGATGTAGTGCAGTCACGTAAGAGAAGTGCTGCATCGATATTCAAAGTAGAAAAGAGGTATAAATCTGACACTGAAAAATTTCAGACTAAGTCAATGAATATGTGTCACTGTGATAAATGACACCATTACAGAAAGAAAAAAAAAAAAAGAAAGAAAAAAAAAGAAAGAAAGAAAACAAGCCAGAATACTTCTTGTTCCTTAGCAAGGGTCAAATGCAGCATCTTGCTCCATACCTACAAATAGCTCCTGTATAGCTCAGGTGGTGCTATGTCTGTAATAGGGGCAAGAGGGCTTGGTATATGTCAAAACGAATGGGTTCTTTGTTGGAGGAGTTTTTCATTTTCTCTTTGTTTCATAAACACACAGTGAGGGGGCAGAAAGAAAAAAAAGCAAAGGCTACATGAAAAACTCTATCAAGCAGTGAACTGAAAAGAGCCTCAAAGCAGCTCCATCACTAGAGAGACAGTCCTCCCAGCACCTGGTGATTGAGAATTGACCGATCTTTGAAGATTTTTTTTTCACCAAAGGTACTAGAACTGTGTAACACTAATATATATCATAGCTCTTTAGTTATGGACACATATTACTGAGCATCTGTGAGCAACTACAAATTTTTGCAGTGACAGTGCCTGAAAGGGCAGTAACACCCCTCCCCCACCTCCTGCAGCCCAAGGCCCCATTCCAGTCCCTCCATGTCGTTGGTCCCCTGCTCCAGAGACACTCAAGGTGCTGCCCTCCACTCCCACAGCCCTTCCTGCCTGAGGCCACACTGAGCTGGGCCACACGTGCCTGTCCTTGGCCAGTCCCTGTCCCCAGGTGCCAATGCCCAGGGCTGAGGCAATGGGATGATCCCTGCCCACAGGTCTGGCCCTCGCTATGCCCTGTCGTACAACTTGGCATTTGTACCTTTTTTTTTCTTTGAGATTAAAAAAAGGCGTTCTGAGCATTTTTACTCTTTTTTGAAGGATAAAAAGAGTTAGCATCAGACCTTTTGGCTCCAAGACCTGGATACCGAAAGCAGTTTCTCTCATATGAGCCAAATCAAATCTTTTGTAACTCTGGCAGAAACCATTGCAGGATCTTGGACACCACATATCAGCTACTAGCTGGAAGAAGCTGGCTTTTATCTGGTTTTGCTTCTGTTTTTTCATTTCAAATGACTTGAAGCCTAAGCCCACGCAAATATTTGATTCTGGATTTCATTTATCTTTGTAAATTGTGTTGTTTATCTGGAAGTAAAAACGCAGACACTCCTCAATTACGTAAAAGCAGCCGATTCAGGCTGTGGGATATCTGGGTACAGAAGCAAAGAGCAGAGACCACATAAGATTCATTCCAAGGACTCTCAGCACCAAGAGGTGCTCACCACCCAGGGCATCAGGCACCACGACCACTCCAGCAGAGCACCATGTTTCAGCCCAACCAACTGCTGCCCCACCATGTCCAATGGCACCCACGTCATGCAGGCTTTCTACCTACAGGACGTTCAGCATCCCAGGCAGTGCAGAGCTGCCTGCTATAAAGTCAGTCATGTAAAATCCCAACATTTTCATCAATGCCAGCCAATATTTTAAAATTAACAACACACTGTGTTCTTTTAATTTTTCTACTAACAAAGCTCACTTTTTTCTGATGAAAAACTGCTCTAACACGAACACACAGCAAGCTCTTGCTTTATTTTTGTATCTTATTCAAAGCATAATGAAGTCACACACTCACTATTTTCCCTTAATGCTATCCTTTCCTCAAGTTATCTGCTAGGATTCCATTAGATCTTTCAACACAATGTCTGCTACAGCAAATCAAAAGACCTTACCAAAATACTAATCTCATAGTTTATCAATGTTAGTTAAAGCTTCTAAGTAACACAGGGTCATATGTTGAAGTATTTATAATTTAATATATTAGGTCTCCTCTGGATTTAAGAAAAACGACTAAGCTCAAATGCGATCCTAAATAAGTATGATTTATTTGCAATTGGGTAGAATAAATATTTTTTTTGCTTCTGACCTTCTGGGTAATAAAACCAATTCTGAAAAATATGGTGCGAACCCTGTGCACAAGGTAATGCAATAAAGAATTAGAACAGTGATTTTCTGATGCAGTGACACAAAACAGGATTTTCTCTTTCTGTTTGCTAAAAAAAATTACCTCAGACCACATTTTAGAGGCCTGTTTGAGAGAACATCTGGAAAGCATTCCGCAGGAAATCAAACCTACATTAAATATGTTTTGTGGGGCTCTGTTTCCTTGCATCGACTTTAAGCATGCATAATGTGTTTCTGTCTTCTCAGCTGCAAAGAAAACACTTCTCTGAGCATCTTCTACAAAATGATAGGCTGAACTGTCAGACCATGATTTCTATCAGGGGACAGAAGATGGTAAGATTGCTATGTAGTTTATCTGTAACAAAGATCTCCAATAACATGAACAAATCCCCTAGCTACTTTCGGAGTACTGAGAGTTTGTATATTTCCATTTTATTTCATTTCCTTTATTCTGTTTAATTTTAAGTTTCTAAATATAAATGGCTGTCATGTTTAAAGACGTCCAAGCCTCAGAGTCTCTTGATAGAACGTTACTCAGGAAAGAACTAGTCCGCTACAGAGAGAGTTGCTCTCACTTCATTAGCTGGGCAGACAGGAGTGTCTTTGAATTACAGATTGAAAACATAAGAAAATCATTGCCACACTCAAAAAGCAAGCCAAAGAAACTAATGCCATTGCAAGTCTTTGAGCGTGCCACTGGATGCTGAGGTGTTTATTAACAGCTATAGCAAGAGTGCACACCAAAAGGATGTGGTTCCAAGTACCTGAGAAACACATTCATTACAATAATATTCTCTGTAACCACATGAATAAACTGTAATAGAATGTGGCTCAAGCATGAAGCTCTTGTGGAGCACAGAAACAGAAAAGGAAAGAAAAAAAAGCTTCCCATAGAAGCATGTAGGTTTTCTGTTTACCAGAAAAGTTCCTGTAGGCAAAAATATGACACACTGTACCATCAGGTTTCCTAAGGTTACACAAAGATTGTTTTTGCATGCCAACATCCCTTAGTGGCACATCAGGATGTGCAGTGGCAGAATATCTCGGTGCCCCTTTGCCCCCTGAGTCGTTCCTGACTAATGGAAAATGGGTGCCCAGTGCATCCTTGCATTTGATTGTGCATAGTCTGAAGCCAATGTGGCTGAAACTCACCCTGAAGCTACGCTAAAAGCTGTTCTTAGCTCGGGAGTCAGACAACTAATATCAAATCGGAAGAACAGCATATAAAAGCAGATTAGAGTCTCTTTTATGAGAAGCTTTTTGGCCATGCACAAAACAGCCCCATCAAATGGAAAATCCCCAAGTTTTGGCAGAAGCAAACCAGTATGGCATTGATCTTACTCAACATGCTTTACTTGCTTTTAGAAGATATATGGATGTCAAATGCTAGTAAAAAAATCACTGATTTATAGAATGAAGTTGGAAAACAAACAGCATCTACCAGTTAAGGATGAATGGATGTCCTAAGAGTTTTTTTGTTTGTTTGCTTTTTGTCTCCACTGTCAAAAAACCTGAACATGGCCACTGAGGCTAAGAGAGCTGACAGCCTGTGACATATCCAGCTGCTTACAGAAGTTCCTCTGAAAGACATTTTATGTTTTCAAGAATATTTTGCAGGGCTGCATTATGCCAGATACTGAGACATATCTCCAGCATTACACAGTGTCTAATTAGAATACAGAGCAACAGGGAGGACACCAACTGGAGATTGTGCTTGAAGTGGAACAAAAGAAAATGAACTGAATATTTAAATCAGAAAAGTTTTAACTTAACAGAGGTCCAAGTCAAATAAGGATTTATAACATTAAAACTTATTGTAATGATTTATAGTATGTGCTTGAACAAATTTACTGTAAGCACAAATATGTGAATGCTAGGGTACCTATTAATAATATCTTAGGCAAGGGTCACAGTCGCCTCACACAGAAAATCTGTATTCAACAGCAAACACACATCTGAAAACTTTCCCTGTGTCATTTGCTTTAAAGCCAGGAGATAATCAGAGTGTAGGAAACCACTACCTTCTGTGCTGAGAAGACTGCAGATATTGGTATATTTACATATGGCTTCTACTTAACAGCAGTTAATCCAACAGTAGCATAGCAATGCTTAAAACATAACGAAAGCAACGCAATTTCTATTCAGCAAACATTAAAATGCTAAAATTTGAAAATATGCATGCTACTGTCACTTGTTCTGTTGAGAAACAAAGTTTTATTTTTAGTTCTAGTGCTTACATTATCTTGCAGCTATTTTAATAGATGAACTGCCACCAGAAATATTCTCTCGCTGGGGCCTGATGTAGAGTGATATAAATAACCTTTACAAAGTCCAGCATAATGGAATGGTAAAATCAGTTGACATTCTTTTAATTAGCACTGCCTGAAGATTTACCTACACAAAATAGGAATAGCCAAATTCACCCCAGGAACAAAGCCACTGAAGTCACTGGTAAATGACTGGACAGAATATCTCTGTTATTCGCATTAAACATACAGTGGCTTCTTGCCCATCGTACTTAGTTCAAGGTAAACGGGGAGACATGTTGATTTATTAAAAGTCAATGCTATTGTGTGATATGTACCTCCTTATTTTTCCTCTAAAACAGCAGGTTAGCCAAATGTGACAGAGTATATATTTAAAGGGGATCAAAAGTGTCCTCCTCAACAGATTTAACACATTAGAGAGTGGAAGCTACTCATGCAAACCAGTGAATGCTGGACTGCTCTCTACAAAAATCTCTAAATCTCTCAATTAACAATTCAGTGAAGCAGTTGTGGCAGTACTCTTATTGGAACCTCATCCGGCAAAGCAATTAAGAGCTTGCTTAACCGTAAAAACACGAGTTGCTCCAAACGTAGATTCTATTAAAGCTTAATATAAAATCTCATTTTCCTGGCTTTCAATATTTTTGACTAAACATGGGTAAAACTGTTCATTAACAAACATGGTTTCATCTGTCCTACATGATAAAGAAACAAGAAGGCCAGATTCCTCCAGCTGTAACCCCATTTCTGGATCATGCTTCTAATCTGTACTCTTTGTTTTTTATTATATAGGCAGTCTTCCTTCTCATTTAGAATAAGAAAACAGATAAAGTGATACATAAAGATGAAGGGCCATGTTTGGATGATACCCCCAGCTTCTTAGAGCTATAGTATACTTGGTGGCTGTGAGTACTTTAACCCACTGAACTGTTTTTGCTAACAAGAGACTGACACAGAGGTCACATATCTAAATTTGGTCTATAAGAGTGTAATCATTTGTATTCTTGTTTGTTTTATGATTGTTATATGGTCACACAGTTACTTTATTCCCTCTTTCATAACTCTGTATACAAGTAATAATGAATTATCAGCAACACAATTACCTCTAATCCTTAAAAATAATCAGGAAGGAATAGCAGGACTTCAATGTCATGAGGGATATTGCCAAAGCTACACCATGCAAAACATCAGGCAGCTGAACCAAAGAGCTCTGACAGTGCTGAGGCATAGCTTCTGTTTTACAGATAACAGGCACAAAAGAATTACACTACCTTTCCGTGGTTACTGGGTTTCAGGAATGGCTGGAGGCTCTGGCTGGCTGCAGACATGCTGCTCGGAGCGTCTCAAGCTTGCGTGCCAAAGGACCTCAGTGCGAAGATACTGTGTGCTTACTGCTTCTTAGAGCATAAAACCCCCTGTGCTTTAGGATTTCCTCCTCACTGTTAAAGCATAAAGCGATGTGAAGGTTTGGTGCGGGAATACAACTGAGCTATTTTTCTAATTACTGTATCTCTGCTTGCGTCTATGCTTCTGTTGGAAAAACGTCAATCATCCAGCAAACTTTTAATCTTCAAGACCTTCTTAAGCAGAACAGAGGGAGTATAAATGAGGACTGGCCAAGCAGATCTTGGCATCACAGAATGAGATCTATCTACACTTTAACAGGGACAAAGCAGCCTTGGTTTGCCGGGTGTTCTGATTTTAAGATTCTGAAGGGATTTATGGTTATGTTTTAAGGAGGAACTGCTCGATTCCTTCTGAGGTTTGTTCAGAGGGAAGAAATTTAAAATGACCTTTGCTTACTCGATGAGGGGAAGGGAGATGAATACTGTGTCTATTTTACTCTGCTAATGAAAGACATCAATGTGATGAATCACGTGAGGGAGTAGAAAGGAAGAAAATAATATAATATTCCAGGCTTTCCACTTTACTTTTTCTTGATTTGAAAGGTTTTTGCTTATTTTCCAGAGACTGCTTTTTTTTTTCCCCCCCAGACTAGCATTTCCTTCCATACCCCAAACTCCAATACACCCTCATATGTCTGCTGCCAAGCACACCAGATTCTGTCCCACCTCCCACTAGACCACATTGTCTGAATTTTCTGAAATCTGATAATTCCTCACTAATTCTTTTTTTGTTTTGTTTTCTGTAACTATGGTACCTCTAGCAATTCATACATATACATACATATACATAAATATATACATACATACATGCATATATAGATGCATATATATATGTATATACATATATATGCATATATATGTAAATATATATATTCATGAAATATACATGTATAAATCATTCTTCTCCAAGCACAGGCTGGGTTCCAGATGTGAGGTAAGCTTGTAGGCATGCTGCAGTATATGGTCTGAAAGCCAGATTTGCCATTTCTTCTTCTCTCATTTGGTCATGTGCAGCCAGAGGCCTTTCCTAGCCAAGCACCAACACCATCCTCAGCAGAGGGATCTGCTCATAGCCCCATCCCAGGCAAACCCTGTTACACTGTAAACATCCTGCATCCAGAGCAGCACAGGGGTTTCTTGCCCACTCCCTGTACATATGATACAGACACAGCCTGCTCGTCTCTAGAAATCAAAAGCATCCCTGTTCTAATGTCCCTAGTAGCATTATGAAAACTACATGTTGTCCTGTTTTTCATACCAACAGCAAACAGTAATCTCAAGGAGATGTCAGACAGCTTGGAGTGCCCAACTGATACAAACACCCCAGAGGGATGCAAGTCCTATTCTCTTAGAACTGCACCATTGCCACTGTATCCTTCATGACTGTGCTCAGTGAGTGTTGGAACCCCTACATTGAGAGCTAGTTGGAGACCAAGCAGTCCAACCCAGCTGCTGGCCAACTGCCTCGTGACCAGCAGAAGCCACAGGGCTCAGGTGGGGAGGAGCACCAATGTTTCCCTCTCATTTTCTGAATCACAGATGATCACTGGTCTGAGGCAGGATATTGAGGGAAGAAAAGAGCAGAGCACAGAAGAGATGTGAGGAGGGACTGTAAGCAGCTGTAATGGAGAGGTTTCAAATGTGGCAGAGAGGCAGTGAAAAGTCAGATAATGACCGAGAGACCTGGGAAAAGGAGATGAAAGGAGGCTAAGCAATGGGAAGAGGCATGTGAGTAAAGAAAGGGAGGAAGCAGGAAAAATGAAAGTAAAGTCTGAGAAAAAGAAAATTTGAAGAAATGAGCCTATTTCTGTTCCACCTCTCTTCTCTCCTCCACGCATCCCTTGAGTGCCCTCCTCCCTGCCACCTGTTAACAATGCAACTGGAGACAACTCCCTACTTACACAAGAGTCTGAGTTCCTCTCTTCTACAGCAGGACACATCTCTTCATAAACTTCCCTCTGGTGTTTGACCAACCTCTCTCCTGGCAAATCTTACCCACAAGGGTTTGCAGAGTGTTACCAGCTACAGAAACGCCCAGCGTTCACTTGCAGAGAAGCCACTTTTACAAACAGCTTCTGGCATGAAGCACTCATTGATCTGCACACGCCTTATGGAAAACTAGCAGAGAGATGGAGGTTCCTTTTTCATAGCAAATTATCGTTAAAAAATGTCAATGGAATACAAAGAAGGGAAATGATTTTCTTGGCAAGTTTTGTATGTTTTTAAGAAACACGGTAAGCTGAGCTTTCGTTCTGGCTTTTACAGTGAACAACCTATTTTGTGCACTGATAAAAATGCTTGTGGGTCTACACACAAGGTTCTTCTACCTATACATGCAGACATCTTCCAAACAGAACCTGATGGTTCTTGCACCAAAGACTGAATAGGAGAGGTGACCAGAAACTGCTGACAGCAGTACCCCAAACGATTGTACCAGGGGTGAGAACATGCCAGTGAATGCTAATGAAAGCACATATAAAGATTTGGCTCTGTGAGCACTGAGTGTCAAAAATAATTTTATTGTAGTTTTATTTGGAAATTGCTCAAGAACAACTTTTTGGCTGTTTCACCACCATTTTGAGTTCAGCAGTGCTGAAGGACAAGAACCTTAGTTTCTACAATTAGATCTTAACTAAGAGGGAAAAAAAAAACATTCTAAAAAGTCTAAAAAAAAATAAATACCTTTCTTTTCAGATCTTTACAGTAAGTGACTGAATTGATACTCTCCTAATTTTCTGTTCTTTCAGTAAATCACACGTCTGTATTGTTATCATTCTGCTCAGCTCCTGATGAACTTATCCAGAAGATAGAGGACATATGCAAATTCAAAACACCAATTACTAAAAAAAACCCCAAACTAATGACTCACACTTCCGTTACACAAAGGAATTAGTATTTTAAAATATTGTCAAAGTGATACTGGCAAAAATGAAGCATGCTGTTCTGTTTTCACAACAGAATGGTATTTCTAAAACATGCCAGTCAGCCTTACGGAATTTAGCTGGTGGCTGAAGCACTCAGAATAGGAAGTTTCTCAGGGGTTTGAGCTTTTCCAGCACAAGTGGGGAAAGTTTTTGACAGTAAAATGACTTTCCTTACAAGTTTTGTTTACATTCATAATAAAATGAATTCTAATGGCTTCTTTCTATTTTTTCTTTCAGTTGTTTTTTCTTTCTTTTCAGTTAGAATTGACAGGTACACATGAAAGGTATGCCTGAAAGCCTCAAATCCACTTTGGAGTGGGATATGGACTTGGATATGAGGAGAGGCAAGCATAAGAATGATAATGAAAATGAACCATTCAGTATTTTGATTAAATTGAAAAATCAGAACTATGTATGTAAGTCAGAACTTATTTGCATTTCCTGACTCTTCTGGTCCCTCTTTTTCCCTTGATTAAGAGTTTACATTACATAACAGATGATGAATGAATAGAAGAGAAAAAAATAATCTACATGTCTCAGTTAGTGGTACCCACAGTTTGGCTGAATTGCTCCTCTCATTTTAATTCTGTTTCAAAAGCAGATTCAGCGAGATTATGATTCAGTGACATTATAATTCAGTGATATTTACGGTGTGCAGTTCTGGGCTCCTCAGTTCAAGAAAGACAGTGAACTTCTAGAGAGAATCCAGTGGAGTGCCACTGGATTGACTGCCACAAAGATGACAAAGGGTCTGAAGCATCTCCCTTATGAGGAGAGGCTAAGAGACCTGGGGTTGTTCAGCCTGGAGAAGACTGGAGAGAAGATCTTATCAATGCTTATCAATAACTAAAGGGCAGAAGCGAAGTGGATGTGGCCAGCCTCTTTCAGCGAGTGCCCAGCAGCAGGACAAGATGCAGCAGGGACACAATGGGACATAGGATGTTCCATATCAAAATGAGGAAAAAATTCTTTACTTTGAGGGTGACAGAACTGGAACAGGCTGCACAGAGTAGTTGTGGAGTCTCCTTCTCTGGAGATAAGGAGATATTCAAAACCTGGATGCTTTTCTGTGTAACCTGCTCTAGGGAACATGCTTTAGCAAGGGGGTTGGACTGGATGATCCCCAATGGTCCATTCCAACCCCTGCGATTCTGTGCATCCAAAACAAAGCTCTTAAAAAGCATCCCAAACTGAGTGTTGAAATACATATTTGCATGGGCTCAAGTATATTTTATAACTAATATGAACAGATTCAGAGCTCTCATTTCCAAATGATCAGCCTTTGCAAAACACTTGTGAGAGTACTTTCAGAAATGCTTCAGAACTTGCCCCCCTTGTCATGCTTGGCATTATGAAGAAGCTCTAATAGATGTAACAGGCATACAAATAACAGTTTCTAAATGACTTGGTTTCACAGTAGTCAGAACACAGCCTCAAATTATTCTCTCATTTAGATACTCTTTTTGATTTCAAAATGAACAAGAAGTTAACGGAGTTAGAATTATATGTCTTGCGACTACTGCTTTTAATTATTCTAAACATGTCTGGAATTACTATGTAGAGTGATATTTATCAATGCCAAAACATTCAATAGCAAGGAGGGGATGTCATCTCTACTTCCCTTTCTTTCCTCCCCTGCCCAAGCCGCAGTTTTCCTGTAAATCACTGGGAACAAACCACACCACCTCCCTCTAAGTGCACAACAATTCAAAGAAAATGCCTTTCACCGTGTTTTGGATGAAATGGAATAGCTCTACTGCTGATTCCCCCTTTCCTGAAACCATACTAGCAGTTCAAACAGCCCACGAGGCATTAATAAGGGATGACTGTCAGCATCCTTCAACATTTGCTGCACCCCAGGTGCAGAACCAAGTGCTGTTTTTTGCTGACCCTGCCCTAGACCCACAAAGTTTGCCTGCCTATGAGTCCAAACATTTTAATTTGGCAGTTTAAGGAAAAGCAGCCACAGGAAGAAACTCTTAAGAAATCCATTTCTACTCCAGCATCGGCTGCAACTCTGGGCAACAGGAGCAGACATTTTACCAAGGTTTTTTCTGCAGCTGGAATGGAGAAAGCACGACAGCAGGCTCATGAAGTCAGATTAAACAAAATGCTATTAAAAACTTAGCCACTGATAAAACATTAGATTAAAGCTGACCAAAGAAAAACACAGTCATAAGAGAAGTAATGGCATTCATTTAACTAAGCAATTCCTGAGCACAGCCTGAAAAACAGGAAGAAGAGTCCCAATAAAACCCTCTCCCCCATCTCATTAGTACCATAACACTGGAATTTTGGCAGGAATCACTGCAAAGATGCTGTAACTCTGCTATTTAACAGGGCCTGTGTTAAGTAAGACAATCTAGGTTCAACAATTTATGCAAAAGAAAAAAAGACGAATGACACAACGTGCAAATGGAAAACAAGTGGTTCTGACCCCAGAACCAGCATCCAGCTTTCACAAACTGCAATAGCCATCAAGGTGTTGAATGCCTCACTGAACTGCAGTGAAAACCCTGCCCCAACCTAAAGCTGCTCCAGTCTGTGTCAGTACAGAAGTGGCACCTGCCATCCCTGAGCCACAGAGCAGAACGGAGCACTGCTGCTCCTCCCCTGCCAGCACCTCAGGCACATGTGGTGCTCAGGTCAGGATCACTGGAGGGCGGCTCATACGTGAACAACAAAATAAATATTTTACCAGACACATGAAAGTACTTATTCAAGGCATATATGCACATATCTTTGGTGTCCTTGACATTTAACAATAGTGTTTATTTCTTTAATTGCTAATTCGAAGGCTTTGGTGAACTACATACAAAAAATGCACACGTTAGAAATGACTAAGATTCTTGGGCATGACTTCATAAACACAGCATTGGAACAACATTCTTATATAAACATACACAATGCTAAGCAGGAGTAAAGCATTTCCTAAAGGCAGAGGAGGATCTGTATGCCACTGAGCAAACACCATGTGATAACCTGTAGGGAAGTTGCTGACAGCAGAAGGAGCCAGTTTGTTGTGCAAAGCAACACTCTGTGCTGAGCTCACCGAGGGAAGAGACTGGGAATCGGGTCACTGAATCAATGACCCTCCAGTTACATCAGCCCAGCCTTTTTGCCAGAAGAGGGCAGATAAAACAATTCCAAGCCTAAAATAGCAATGACAAGATAGTGGGACATAGTCCACTTTTCTTCCTATTGAAGCAAAAGCCTGCAAGGAATCTGTGTATTCTGACACAGTGTTCATGCACAAAGTCCACCGTGTACCTTGCATCCACTGTTATTCAAGCTTACAGGCTAGGTAACAGTGACAATAAATCCCATTATAATGAATAATTCTATTTCCACCTGGCCGCTGATGGGACATAAAAATAACTTTGAGATATCATTTCATAGAGACACCTAATTAATTAAAATGTTTCCAACAGAAATCTGTGAAAATTAAACCAGGCATTTAACGATTCTTCCATAACGAGAGGGAGTAGCTGTGAGCAGTTTTGAAGAAGGCACACACTGCAACCAGATGCAGGCTTTTGTTAGTCTGTTAAGGATGTCAGAGACTTTTGCTGCTTTCCCCAACTCCTATTGCCTAGTGGACATTCTGACCCTTACACCTGGCAAATCCAGCAGTACCAAAAAGTTTTCTCTGGCACCTCATTAATTACTCCCCTGCCATGTGCTATCTTACCTGCAGATGTAATTCTTCTTGCAGGATTCTTGCAAATTCAAGCAGTTTGGTTTCTCCCTGTCCTCATATGAACACACAGGAACAATAGTCTGCCGCCTCCTTTCTGTACAGGCTACGTCTCGACAGGAGCAGAAGAGCATCCCGTAGCTGTGCTTTGGGGGAACTTTGTCAAAAAATAGCCGGAGGGCCTTATGACACTTCCGCTTGTTACAGATTTCATTAGACGTGCTGCTGGTGCAGGGGGTTATGTAAGCAGATCTGAACCTCTTGCAGGTATCATTTAGGTTACAAGCTTTTGCTGCATCCAAGCAGTTGTTCCCCTTTGAAAGTACTGGCTCCACTAGAAAAAACAACACAACAGCAGTAAGAAACGTGTCACATTTATATTGCGTTTTGACGCTTGTGTTTATTTCATTGTGTTAATGAGATCCTGATTATATATTTGATACATGCAAAACTTTCAGTGTCAGAACCCGTGACCATTCCTTGTTTCTAAGGGCAGAATCATAGAATCGTTAAAGTTGGAAAAGACCGCTAAGTTCATCTAGTCCAACCATCAAATGGTAATGGCTTAATGAGAGATCGACTACATGAGGAGGCTGCACTTCATCTTCTTTGCAGCTGACATGCAGGATGAAAATTGGGTAAGACTTGGCCTCACTTCAATGCCATTACACTGGTAAACTGGGAGGGATACATGTGGCCCATTGCACAAGAACTCAGCGGGACTCTTAAGCCTGGGTTTGGAAAAAAGTTACTCTTATTTTTTTCCTTCAGCAGTATAACTGATATTCAGTGTCTACACCAAGAAACAACATTTAAATGTAACTTATGTACTCTGCAGAATGTAAAAGCCACATGCCTGCTACCAGTTTCTGAGGTATAAAAGTAGCCAACACAGACAGCAAGACAAGCAGCGGAGCCCCATTACTGCAGGGGCTCTGAGGCAACCCACCAAGCCTGTGAGCTCTGGGCTCTGACCTAGAGACTTTCATGAGATCTGTAGATGCCACCTGAACACTGAGTTTTATGAAGCTGTGAGTTTTAAATCTGACACAGAATTAACAAGTCACAGTGAAAGAAACATTTTAATACCAGGATTCTCTTTCCCTAGTACACATCCATGCACATGCACACTCTATAAGTTAGAGAGAAAAAAATTAAACTCAGATAAAAGATTATAATTACACATTTAATTTTGCAATACATTATCCACATATTAAAATCCAACATATGCTTTGCTTGAAAATGAAGGCAACTGGCATTGGAGCGCAAAATTCAATTAAGAATAATCATAATGTTGCTTTGGATAATGGGAATGCCAACGTCACAGATCCAAGAAGATACATCAATTTCCCCCTGCTACAGAATTTGTAAGCTGAACAAAATATCGAAAATTTTGCATCAATCTTTTAGGAGAAACATTAGGTAAAACATTTAAAACAAGACCTAATGCTCAAAGGATCTCTTAATTTTTTTTTTTAATTATTATTATTTTTTTTTTTTTAGATCTTCCACCTCTTCCCAAAAGCTCAGTCCAAAGCCTTCCTACAACTAATGCCATTCCTCTCCATTCTCCCACCATTCTGCCCCATTCCCTGACCAGGACACCAATTTCTCCTCTTTCCTCGTGGCCAGAAGGAAGGGACAGCTAGGCTGACACAGTGCACAGAGCTGCTGCATTCCCTTGAACCAGTGGTGCCTGAGATGGTGGCCATGGATGCCACTATGTGTATAAATTACCTGCTACTATCCCATGCATCTCAGACAGCCAGAAAAAACCCAATGCTTAAGGAAAATCTATAACATTTGTTTTTCACTCTAACAACATGCTGTAACTGCATTCAGTGTGTTCGTACATTTGTCATTTATGTGTTTAATATTCTCACCAATCCTTCCCATACCCAGCTTCCTGCACAAGCAGCTGTACATTTCTGCTTATCTCCACACATCACATTATAAACGTACAACATTTAACTATAAATTAACAGCTAAAAATTTCTTATAATAGTGTCTACCAGTTTAAGTTAAACCAGATGCAGAGATGAGATATCCAAATACAACCCTCTGATAAGATTGTAAGATTTTTATATATAATTGCATTATATTAACTTATAACTATAATATTAACTATGAACTCTCCAAGTTTCTTTCCTGTGATACAGTATATAGAATTATATGTTTGGTACAAATATAATTACTATGTAATCTGCAGGGCATATAATTATGCAATATATGAATAGTACGCGCTAATTACTGTGTGATTGCAGAGTAATTACATGGTTGTTTGTGCCTGGGAGTCAACCGTTGAATTCCACTCTTTAAAATCAGATTCTGTGGAAGAGCTCTAAATGGTGCATATCAATGCAAACAGACATCAACTTACCCTGTGATACATTATAGAGCATTATTTACCAAAAAAAAGCAAGGTGTAGTAAAGTATTTATTTGCTAATAATCATATACACGTTTGCCATTAAAGGTTGAACTAAGTAGCAAATGCTGCTACCAAATTTAAAAGTGCTGTGAATACGAATACCTCAAAAATCAGAAAGGACAGGTTAATGAAGCATTCAGAAAAATAGAGCATAAGCCAAATTCACTGAAAGCACCAGCAGCAGTGAATGTTACCTTGCAGGAAAGCTGAATTACTGGCAAAGTGTTCATACAGAACAGCAGTGCTCAGTCATATCTTTCATATAACTTAGACCTGAGAATTGCATTTCTGTGTGAACTCTGAGCATGGATCATGTTTTCTGTTCTTCCTTTATTTTCAACTACCCCTGGCTGTAACTTGCCACTTGCTTTCTCTATTTTCATCCATATGTCTCCAGCTATTGTTTCTGGTGTATTTATCATCACATTATACAGTTTATTTCTACCTTTTATAACCAGGACTAATGCAAAGCACATAAGAAATCTACACCAACTGCACTTGAATTAAATGAGACTGTCTAAACTTCTCATTAGTGCCAGCTTCTCCCAAGCTTTTAAATCATGTTTTAACACAACTTACCATCCAGAACACATTTTCTGCTTTATTTTTATTGAAGAAGTACAATGTGATTATTCTTAAGTCCTGTGGTAGCTACAAACAGTTAACAGGATTGAGAATGTTTCTGAGGATTACTTACACAGCAGTAATATATAAAGTCAAAATTTCACCCAGCTTCTGTTCTGCAAAGCTTAAATTATTAAGACAGGCAGAAGTTTGGCTCTCACTAGGTTCTGAGTAAGTTAGGAGCTAATGGATCTAATCCAGAGCTTCTTTTCCTGCCAGTGTCCCTCGGGAAAATTCCGTGTAAGATCTTTTTTTCAGTTCTCCCTCTCCTGGGGCATTTGGGTAAGGATGGAAGGCAGTCAGACCACAACCTGGGACAAGTGAAGCTTCCTGCCTGCTGCGTTTCCCCACCGAGAGTTTTCTCCCTTCCAGGTCAGCTTTCCCTTTGTGGAAATCTGTGCCAAATCATGCAGCTCTCAGCTCCTGTCAAATCTCTGCAGATTCCCAGGTAAGCCACTTCCAGCCTTGTAAGTGATGCCTTGTGCCCCCTGTGTGTGAGGCACTGCTCTGCACATGCAGCCAGCAACGCTCATCCCAGAAATCACCAGAGTCATTAGCAATAGCAGCTCAGGGCACCAGCCTGCTGCAGTGCAAGGAGGAATCACAGCACAACAGCCAGAGCCAGGAGCTTGGGTGGAAAAGCAGCCACCCACAGAGAAAGAGTAAGGATGCCTAAACATGTCCTCCCACCTGAGAGCTTGCTGTGTAACGAGCACTGAAGCTTTGGGGCAGCAACAAGGGGCTGAGGAATCCTAACATACATCCATGTGGACCACCATTTCCCAGCCTACTGTGCCTTGAACATTTGCATACAAGGTGAGATGTTTTCTGGTACATTTTAATGATGGGCCCTGCATTATAGTACAAGCTGCAACCATTTTAACATTTCTTGCCTCCTGAAACTTCCTACCCTGCCCATCATTTCCATGACTGCAGCAGTTCTGAACTCAAGCCCTCATTCAGACCTGTATAAAACAAGAGAAAGAAGCCAAATACTTTTAACCAGAGATGTTCCTAAACTTTTAAGAGGGCTTCCTCTGCCCTGTGTGATCTTCCTTATCATTTGCTCTCTTTCAAGATCTTTCATCTTTCCTGCATTTCCATTTCTATTTCAATTCTGCACCTACTAAGCCTTTGGCTCTCTCCTCAACCCCATGGTACACTGCACACAAAGGGATTCTCAGAGGATACTGGGAGCTTATTCATGTCCCCATTACATGATAAGATAGAAGGACTATTACTTGTTCTACAGCATTCATATAAGACAGCAGAATAGACACAGCTTTCAATTTTCTTACAGTACATAAAAAGCTATTTACTGAGGTTGCTTTTAAAATTACAATTACTATTTGCAAGTAATTAGTATTAGTAGGCTTTCTGGGATATTTAGAGAAGGGAGTGCTGTAAAGAGAGAAGTAAAAGTTAATGTGATGGAAGACAAAATTGCAAAGGGATAGAGGTGACCTTATGGGTATGAGTCTACTCTAAAGCAGAACGTCACCTAGAGGAACCAAAACCTGACCTGGATAAGGAGGAGAACCATAATACCCAATTTAATGGAAATGCTGCTATGGGGTTCACCAAAGCACCTGGGCTTTGTAAGAAAAGCAGATTAAACAGATAAGGAAGACATGGGCAATATTGTTATCTTGTGTCTTACTGGATTCAAATAAACTACTCTTTTCATGGACAAATTATTTCTAATCCCAAATCAAAGCTCTGCAGAGATCATGAACATTAACATAGCTTAGTGAACCAAAACACAAATTAGAAAGTATTCATCATTCAGCTACCATGCAACTGGACAACTGCTGTGCCAAAGTCTTTCTTCAGAAGGACCTGGCCTTTGTTTTTATGAGAGTTCACTGGTGCATCATAAGTCAGGATCCGGGAGACCTTGCCATCCGTCACGTGGATAATCAGAACCACTCTTCTCATTTCCGATAAATATTCTCAAACCACCTAACTGTGGGGTATTCTCAGAAAGGTGCACAGGAAACAGCGCATACTGCAAACACCAGAGACAGCATGATGCTTCAGCCTCAGAGGAAGAGCTCTCCTTCGGAGACAGATTTCTGGCTCTGGCCAGTGCCCACGAGAGTTATTTCTCTTACAAATACAATGACTGGAAACCCAGACTCTCTCCCTGAAGATGACTGCCTTAATTGCAAGGCTGCAGAGATGTGATCCTGCTTGCATTTTTTTCATCTAATCCCTTAAAAAGACAAAGTAATCCTTTCTATAGCACAGTTCATCCTCTTTCTAGCCCACAGGTTCCCCTCCAAAGCTCTGTGAAAACCTACAGAGCACAGGCCTCCTGCTTCCTCAAAGACTGTTCTGATCACTGCCTCAATGAATAAAGCACCCTGACATCTTCTGCTAGGTGCCCTGTTAAAGCAGACTGAGTCCTGCTCAGTTCTCCCAGTAAGCTGCCTGTTCCCAAGACACTGCTTGCTGTACAGATAGATGCACCTGCTGCCTGAGGCTCCAAATCCAACTCCTCAGGTCCAAGGACTTCGAACACATCACAGTTTCTGTACTTCCTGTTGTCTATCTAAACATTTACTGTGCAGTTTTGTTGTTGTCGCTGTTGCTTTATACAAAATATCCTGTTAACTTTTCAAGGATCACAGAATCGCCTTGGTTGGAAGGGACCTTAAGGATCACAAACCTCCAAGCCCCCTGCCACATGCAGGGCCGCCAACCTCCCCATTTAATACTAGAACAGGCTGCCCCAGGCCCCATCCAATCTGACCTTGAACATCTAGGGACAGAATTCTGAGCACTGTGCCAGAAATGTTAGCTACCACCCAGAAGCAGGGGCTCCTGACTTTTACGTGCATAAACCCATCTCTTGGCCCATTCCTGGATGTTTAATTCTAAAAGGGCCACATGCCATATGTGCAGTTATGTATTGTCCAAGTTCACCAGTGGACCTGGGCTGTAACACCTAGCAGGACTCTTGTCTATTTAGAGTTAGATCCTTTAGTTGACCATTTCCTGGTGCAATGATAAAGGTTGCAAAAGAAAACTCCTATCCCAGATATGTGCTGGTGAAACAGGGGGGAAATAATGACTGAAGAGTTCGTTTGGTACTTCTGTCTTCTCTGGGAAGGAGCAGATAACTCCTGGCTAAAGCCCAAAGGTTAGCTGAGGTACATTTACTCCAACCTACAGGTAATGAAAGAGGAAAGTTCTGAAAGCCTATAAAGAACTGATTCAAGATTTTGCTCCAGGAGAGCTGTGAGGGAGAGGAAAACCCTGCTCCTCAGCATGAATAACATTGTGGTTGGCTGCTCAAATTCCTTCTTCACTCACACAAACATCCTGAGCTATCACCTTTTCTTTCTGCTACAAATGCATGAAAGGTTATGCCAGGATTCCTATTTTTTTTTATGTGGATGGCAGCTTCGCATTATACTCACGCCAGCATACTTAAATCAATTTTATTCAGTGGAGTTATTCTGAATTTTCAATAATCTAAGTTTCAAGAATTTTGTTCTTTAATGCTACTTTTACTTCTGTCCAAAGTATCTCATGTAGAAAGCAGAAATGCATGAACAAAATCACAGGCTGCTGAACAGAAGCTGCTGGAAACAGATCCAGACGCTGTTTCTTACATTGCTGCACCAAGGATTTCAGTTCTACACTAAAGAGTTGTAGAGTGTAAAGGTCTTTTTAATGTACCTACACTGCACTATCACTAAGGATGGATTACGCGTGACTGGGACCATATACAGAATGTACTTCTTTTGTGGAGCAGAGATCTGCAGTCATTCCATATACAATTCATGCTCTGTGTCGAGTCAGAGGCTGGTTTTGTGATGGGGAAGGCTATCGCCACGGTTTCAGCTGAGTTCTTCTAATTAATTTCCCTTTGAAATATTCACAGTGGAACTGTGTTACTGCAAATGCTCTCATGTTATACTGTTCAGTAGTTTATTATTAGCTAAATAGTAAGTTAACAGAATTGGAAGGAACTAGCACTTACAGAAATACAGCATAAAACTGTGAAAATATTCAAACCTACACGGTTGCCATGAGAAATGATTTACTGCGTGCAGTTCTCAAGACACAGTGAGGGACTGTTTACCAAAGTCATGCCAATTTACAGGGTAACTTTCAGCATTTCTTTTTATTACTGCAGAATTGAATTCACAACTTGTTTCCTCTTTTCCTCGGACTTGATTAATTACCGTGTTAACATAACTACTATTCTCCTGCTTATAATGGGCTCCCTCTAAAGTGCTGCCCTAGCAAAATAAGCCAGGAGAAAGCTCCTAGCTCTTTGCTCTAGCATTGCAATCCTTTCTAATCTGACTGTTTTTCAAATTTATGTTCCATTCCAATAAAGCTTGTGTGAATATTACAGCAAATCAGATAATACAAGGTTACGACCCCTGTAATTGATCCTTCAAGGTTCTTTTTGTCTTTTTTCCAGTTGAAGTGGTAAAAATTACATTTAAATGTGCTTGTTGACACTTGAGAGTTCACTTTGTTGGTCATATACACTGTTTCAGAGAGATCACATTACATAATGATGTATTTCTAGTGCTTTGTTTCTTCTATACCTACAATCCCATTAAGCTGTGAGCAACCCCCCCGGGGCTGTAAGGCTACAAGCACCAAGGGGGCAATGCTCCCTTACTGTTCAACATGAGTGAAGATGAGGATTAAGAGTTAAACATTAGCTACTATTTAAAAATCACATTGAGATAAATAAAATCAAAAGGTAACACTCCTTTTGGAAAAAAAAAATAAAATACAGATTTGAATGAACGCAGCGTATGCACAGACTAGCAGTCAGTTATCTGCAGCAATGGTTTCTGTATCACATGACTGCTGGAATAAAGTGATTAATTGGACTGTCTCAGTAAATGCCATCATTAGACTTTTAATTAACCTTTTCAACCTCTCGCACCTTTTAGTTTTGTTATATATTAGATTTTTGCAGTTTTCTAGTTATTACGCTTGACCAAGCTTAAAACAATGCAAAGCTCTGTTTAGAAAGAAAAACGGTTCAAACAGCTCTCGCTGCTCCTAATAAGAAAATACCACTGATATTGTCATCATAGGGGGAGTTATAAATCAGATGGAGGATAGACATTCTGAACTCCATGGCTACGTTCCCACCTAATTTTTGTTTTGGCAGCACACTGTTATTTAATGGCTCTGGCTACCAGGAAACTAGCTTTTGAAAATTCTTTCTCAACCTAGTTATAATTACTCCATATAAATCATACAATGATCAATTATAATAATCTTAGGTTCATCCATTATTTAAACTTAGCATTTGAATCTACACAGCAGGAGTGCAGGAAATTCCAAAATCCTCTCTCTGCTCACTAACAACTGCTTTTTTCCTGAAGTATTGCCAGCTACTGAAAAGAAGGGGCCAGATATGCCTTCAGCTGTAACACAGAACACTGAAATAATAACAGATTTCAGATGAGGAAAGGTTTTTGGGCACAAATAAAATATTTTTTTTCTAACCACACTCCCTACCTGTTGTTGAAGATAAAATCACCATGAGGTTTTGCGTTCTATACACTGGTGCACCAAATCAGAGTCCTACAATTATACACGCTGTATACTTACATAAAGATGGCCTAGATCTTTCATATGTATATACACAGACACATTTATAGATACTCCTTTATATGAATATAAAATGTTTCAATACTATTTGGTTTCATGTCTCATTTCAGAAGAAATTTACATATACGTTTATTAGTAAGTATGAGAAAAAATGCAATTTTTTTTGTCTAACTTAAGGCTTTTTTTTAATGATTTCTAAGCTCAATGTGATGGGAAAGATATGTCCGACAGAAGAAGAAAAGCTACTAAAAGGAAATGAACCTCCACAAAGGCCCAAGCCAAACTTCCAAACATTTTTCAGAAAAAAAAGCTTTAAAACTGGATTTCAAATTAGTGACAGGAATTTTTAGACGTATCATTTCAGTAACATAACTGTACACTGACCATACAAAATATTAAGCTCCAGAATATTACTTTCCTATAGCTTGTCCTATTTCAATTTTATCCATTAAATATGCTATAAAATGTGAGCATACAGTTGGTTGTGAGGCCCAATATTTTGAAATTCTCCAACACTTTTTTTAGTGTTCCACCCACATGCCAAGAATTATCTTGTTAATAAAGCTGTGTATTTCAGTTTTGCTTTCTTCATAAAAGCAATAAAGCTGTTAAAATATGGGATGTGAATACACAAAAAAACATGTACAAAACCATGCTATCCCAACATGAAAGAGTAGTAGGTGAGCCAGGTCAGAGATGGGAATATGAGTGCTGTTTGGTGCAATAGGAAAAGGACTGAGAAATCCTTCAATTTGAACTACAAATGTATAAATCCTGACTGATTCTTTCTTAGACATAACCAAATCCATAAGGACTGGAATGGATGCATACTGAAGTGCTGAAAGGTCTGGCCAATGTCACCGTGAAGCTGAACTCCTTCTCATAGCTCTTGGCAATCAAGAGAATCATAGAATCATAGAATGGCCTGGGTTGAAAAGGACCACGATGATCATCTAGTTTCAACCCCCCTGCTACGTGCAGGGCTGCCAACCACCAGACCAGGCTGCCCAGAGCCACATCCAGCCTTGAATGCTTTCAGGGATGGGGCATCCACAACCTCCTTGGGCAACCTGTTCCAGTTGCCTGAGTGAAAAAATTCCTCTTAAAAAAGAAACTAATGTCATAGATATATTCAAGAGCAAACGTAGATACAAGAAATATCAGGTGTATCAGCCTAATTTCAGTTATGAGGATGACTATGGAACAAACCCTCCTTCAAGACACATGAAAGAAAGGTGATTAAGAACAGTCACCATGGTTTAACCGAAGACAAATCAAGCCTGACTGTCTTCTACATTTAGATGACTGGTTCAGTGGACAGTGTCAATTCTTATTGACTTCAGCACGTCTTTCCTTACAATCTCCCACATTATCCTAACAGTTAAATTGGAAAAATATACTTTGAACAGAAGAAGTCCACAGAGAGTGGAAATTGGAGTGGGATCTGGATGACATTCAAAGGTCTCTTGCCACCTCAACTATCCACTTTATTATCTAACCTGTTTTTCAGTAACTGTACAGCCTCTACAAACAGCTATCCAATACTTCCCATTAAACTTCTTTCCTGATATCTAATCAACCTATCACTTCTTGCAACCCAGTCTCACTATTTCTTTCTCAACTTTACTTCTACTCTCTTAGCAATGGCTTTTAATTTCTTGAAGACTGTCACCCTCCCTTTGCTTCACTTTTTTAAGCTCTTCTTTGACAAACTATTCATTCTTTCTTCATAAATCATGTTCTCTAGGTATCTAAACTTATTCTGTTTTATCCCTGGATTTGATGTGGAGAAAATGGAGATTACTAATAAATCCCATTCACCAAAAATTACCACCACTAGTTGTACTCAGGAGATTGCTACAGACAGACAAAACCTGTTAATTCAAGGGTTGCTGAAGCATAACTTACTCCAGCCTCAAGCAATACCAGCGTAGGTAGGGATGGTTTACACGCATTGACTGTCTACTGCAGGAGTATATATTAGCTTATCTATGACAGCAGCTTGCTCCTGATGGCTATAACCTGAAAAAAAAGGAGTCAAAGTACATAAAACCTTAGTAGAAAAATTATCCTGCTCATTCTACAGTATTATTCTTTTGGAAAGAAAAACAAGAGAGGACAGAAGACTGAAGAAGTGATTGTGAATCGAATCTGACAACAGTAGCTGATGGGATAAATCAGGAAACACTGGAAAGTGGGGAAAAGACTGGCACAACAAGCAAAAAACTCCACCTACTCCCCTGCAACTCCTATCCAGTAGACACGTATGTCCCTGCAGTCACGGCAGAAGTGCATTAGGACAAGTAAAAGATGAGACTAAAATCTCATCGATATTATTTGGTGAAAGCAGCAGGAACAGAAACAGGGCAGATGCTCAATTAGAGTCAGCAGCAGTAGGGGTGGGGCAAAGGTTGCCATCATGGCAGCAGAGAGAGCAATAGAGTCAGTGGAAAAGCAAAAGTCACAGCAGCTGCGAGGACACCGATTCACCCGCCTTTCCCTGTTGCTACTGAAAACCATTTGGGGTAGTTATCTGTCCTATCTACCAAACAATAACCTCATCCTGTTAATCCACCACCAGCTGCTCTTCTTTTCTCTACCAGTTGGTCCCAATGCAACCCTGTTGAATAGAAATAAATGCACCACAATGGGAAGACAGCAGCCCTGGTAACTCTCGTCTATTCACGGGGTCACTGTGGATCAGCTTCAGGAAGCTTACATAAGCTGCAACCACTGAGCTGCTGCTGGCTTGGTCTTAAGACTCATTGCTGATACTTCAAAAGCCAGTGATCAAGGAGAAGTGTGCACTGAGGCAGGTGAACAGAGGAAATAGGATACTCTGGAAATAAGTAACTTAAATGATACTGACTTACAGATTTAATAATGTTAATAATGGTCACTATCCTACTGTGTGTGCAGAAGATAAAGCAGTTACAAAATGAAGGTAAGGCAGCTGTGTATGATGTATGTCACTTACCTCCATGCAACTGGGGGTTTATTAACTAGAAATCATTATGTTATTTAATAAATTAGACCACAGCATTCCCTACTGTCTACTCTAGGTCCCTTTCACTTCCATTTATGCCACATAGGCCGTGTGACACCCAGCTCCCTTCTGTTTTGCCTTCAGTATTTTTACCCAGTTCTCTGCTGAGGTTTCTCCCTGAGCTAGTCAGGTTTACCATTACCATCTTTAACACATCTCTAACACTTCTATTTTTTCATATGTAAACAATGTAGTTCTTCCTGGAGGGAAAAAAAATAAAAATAAAAATACAGGAAATCTAATGATTTTAACTTCATGGCAATTATGTCTCTTTTTTGAATTACAGCCCTGATGTTTGAGTTACATGGAGTATGGTCCAAAGACCACAAAACACTGTGCTTCAACTTCTATTTTATTCAATAAACTCTGGATCAAGGTTCAATAAATTTTGGATTCAGGTTTTATGCCCCAATTCAGATTGTCTTTTAGACCCATTTAAATCAACTTACATGTTTGAGTATGTGCTATCATGAACTGGACTACTTTACACTCTTCCTTGACTGCATATTTAACTCTAAAGTACACATAAAATGCATGGGCTTTTATTTAACATACCTGTTTACAAATGCATGAATGCAAATGTAGGAGTAATGCAAAAACAAGTGAAAGAGAAAACCTCCTAATGAATGAGGACTGAGGCTAAGGTGAATGACAACATCATTCACATTTAAAGACTTTAATTTATTCAGAGTCACTCCATACACACACATGCACAGACACAGGCACTACTGTACTGCAGCCAGATCTGGAGTGGGGAATCACAGCACCAATAATGCTGCTCAAGAAGCACTGGGTAAACTCAGAGAAGGGATAAAGCAAGAGCGTATAATCCTCCTGTAACCAAATCTACAACAATTACCAAAATCAGTATTTTTTTTTTTCAGCATTAACACTCCTGATCAGGCAAAAAGAGCTACCACTGCCAAGAATTCATACTGTGACTCTGACCACATCACTACTCCCTTCCTGCTGGGACACTCACACAGTACTGACTTCAATGTCTGGTTGTGAAACACCCATCACCCCTATTAACAATATTAATCACATTCACTTCACTTGGGCTACAGCCAGTACAGTGTTGCTGAGACAGCAATTGTACAGACAGTGTACTATATTTGCACAGCAGTAGTTAAATGCCATTCCTCTGGAATATAACAGAGTACATCAGTCACTAGACAACGAGATAACACACAGGCTACAGCTCTCTGAATCTTCTTGCATAAAACATGGCTTTAGTTGAGGGCAGTTCCTCTGATCTCAGTGTCACTGAAGCCATTCAGGATGGGTGAACCATGGTTATTTCTCTCTGAAAATGCTGATGCTTAACTAGACTGAGCAGAAAACCTTGGCAAATTTCCATTTCCCATTTTTTCTACTTCCTTTTCCTTGAGGAATGAAATCAGTAGCACTGAGAAAAATCCTGGCAGACAGTTCAAGTGCTTAGAACTTGTATCCCCCGCAAACAAGCTGAGACAGATTTTCTTCTCAGTTCTGTTGGAGATGGGAGAATAACAGCAGCCTATGCAGATATGCTGTTTGTTTCCAAGTGCGTTTACACACATCTTCATCTCATCAAAACTAAAAAAGAGTTCGCACGTAAACCTATTGTTTACTGTCATAGTAGAGTGTTGTTTTTTTTTTCTTCTGAATATATTTACAAATGCCTACATTTAATTAAACAAATAGGAGCAAGATGAAAGCCTGTGAGCTTAATTACAGATGCATCTTGAGGCTAGCAATGTTCTAAAATTATTGTGTGGCCTGAAAGAGATATGAAATGGTAAAGAGGAAAAGTCCTCAACCCACAGAACAAGCACAACACACTGAGAAGAGACTGGAATATCCAAATTCACTACACATTGGATAACAGCATGCACTTAATGTATGCACGTGTATTTCTACATCAGTAGCAACTCCTGCTCTCTGAGGCCCTCATACAGCTGTGATCCTTTTGCACGTACAACTGAATGTATATCTAATACCATATCTTACTCTGAAATCCAAAAGCATGGGGAAAAAAGATTGAGAATGTTATTGAAATCAACACTAAAACTTCAAATAAAATGACTCATGATTAGCTGCTAAAGCTAAAATGATGGAGAAAGGAGAAATATTCACAGTACCATAGTGTACAAGTAAATAAATTAAGTACAAAAGTTCCACATATTTGACATCTGAAGAACAAAACTATCCATCAATGTCTTGGCACAGATCGATCAAACAGAATGCTACTGCCGAAAACCTAATAGTATGATGGTAATAATGTAGCCATAAAACCTCTACTCTATAATTGACTGCTTCCACTTCAAGCTAACATGTCTAAAAGAGTGACTAATGTTCACCTTAAGATTTCACTTGCATTGCATGACAATCGGCTACACCTCACACTATTCTCTGAAGATTGCTTACTCTGGATAATTGTCAAGGGACATGAGCCACAGGGGAAATAGATGACTTAAAGAAATTTATATAAAGTACTGTATGAACATCTCAAATGAAAATACAGTTTCTCATTTGGTTGCAAAATACAATGCAATCCTCTACTTCAACCAATACATTCCTAAAGCAGAAGGATCAGTTGTGACTCCACAAAAGGTCACAGGAGGTTTTGTATTTCAAATAGGTATTTAATCTTTGAGCAAAGTATAAAAAGGCACCAAAATTACAGCCTATATTCCTTCAGTACAGAAAATATTTCTGAGAATTTACAGGTAGATTATATGCTTTGGTCAGATTTTCCTTTCGTAGGGAGTGAAATAATGCAACTTCTCTGGAAGTCAATAGAGTTAATTACTGTTATAAAACCAAACTTCAATGACATGATCTGTCTTTACAATTTACTTTTGTCATCTTACACAGCAGAACATCTTCAAGACAGCATTGGACAACACACAGATTATTTAGTTTTAATTCAGGAGACTAAAATGAATTAAGCACATTTTTGTACATTTTGGAGTGAAAAGAAATTGAAAAACTGAACAATTAGAGTTTTTTTCAGCTTACTGAGGTTGGAAATTATAATTGTCTTTTCAAGTTTCACTGCAGAAAAAGATATATTTATAATTAAAATGTTTGGAACTCTCTAATGGACCATGAGCGTAAGTCAGATTGCTCTGTCGCCTTTGATATATACTTAAAGGTAATTGGCTAGTCTTAGTGATGTATTTTTAAAGAGGTACCTATTGATTAATAATGTTTCAGTATTAATATAACCACTTCATGCGGATTGAGAAATATCAATAGCAGAAACCCATATTTATCCACAAATTAACTGGATATAGATCTGTATTTTTAAACCAAATGGGGTACGTCCACTCATTACTTCATCAGAGAAATATGAGAAAGCTGTAACAATGAAGATTAAAGCAGAACTTTTTTTAAAATTTATTTTAGCAGTATACAATGGATAAAGTTCATGCTTCTGTGCTCTTGCACAAATAAAGGATGCAAAAGCAGAAATCCCACCTGTGGGAAACTGTGACACAGTAGATTTGTATTTCGAGGCCTTCTGCACCAATGCTAGACAAAATGAAGTATAAACTGAGGTGCTTTTCTTTTTTTGTAATCCAGTTAAAAATGGATTAAACCAGTAAATGATGCTGTAATCCAATCCATATAGCCAGAGCTCTCACAGTGGTACTCATCTCACTGTCATCCAACAGGCTCCATAAGGACACAGAAGTCTGCTGATATAAAGTGATATTTGAAAATAATACTCTGGCCTGCATGCAATGAGTCACTGCAAAAATATATAACTGAACATGAAAAATAGCTTGCAGATGAAAATTCTCTACCTGAGACTGTAGTGTACATACATACAGAGAATGTAACCGTGTGAGCAAAAAGAATTTTAAGTTCCATTCCACTAATGAACAAATTCAGGAAATTCCCTTTATCAGATATTTTACTATGCAAGTGAAGCCTGCACTGTGCAGTGAAGGCCTAAAAAGATCAGAGGAATTCAAGCCTGGAAGGGGCTGTAACAGCTACCCGGTTCATCCTCCTGTGGCAAACAGAAATGAGTCCATCCTCTGCAAAATATTTTTCCATGTATCTCATTACAGGGAATGCTACAGTCTCCAAAGTATTAGATCCAGTTATTCTTAAACTTAAATTTCCTTAATATCCAACCTAAACATCACATACTACAATTCAGACTGATTGACAATTACCCTGTCACAGAGGATATTAGACTGCTTTGACATTTGTTCTTAATGAATCCGCGCTGACCCTCCTTATCACCTTATATCCCCTGGATGCTTTTAAATCAATTTTTTTTAATATTCTGTTCTATCATCTTTCCACGCATTGACTTTGGGAGCCAGATTGTAATTCCCTGAGCCACTCTTTTCACTAGGTTTATTTTACTGATGGGGGTGTGTGTGTGTAGTTATAGTTATACATATATATTTATTTACTTTTAATAAAAGCATTAATACTATCACTATTAGTTTTTCCCCAGTCCTTCGGGACCTTCTCTTTCTTCTGTAAGTTCTCAAGGATAATTATTAATGGTTTAATAACAGCTTCAACACTACAGAGAATTTCATCAGACATTTGGAGCATTTTCAGGCCATCAGAAGAACAAACAAACAAACAAAAAAAAAACCCCGAACATTTCCTAACATTTATTTATGGTTTTCTATTCAATAAATAGTTGAACTTAAAACCAAAAAGGAAATATAAACTTCTAATACTTTCTGTGTCACGTCATGTAGTAACACATCATAAGTTACAGGCCAACTATCTTAGAACTGTCTTACTAAATTGCTTGCTAAGTTGTTCTGAATATTTTCAGATGTACTTTTATAAGTAGAGAAAATTATTAAAGTCAGTAATCTCTCTCTTTTCTCCTCCAATACATGGAGACCACAGAGGAATAAGTAGACACAAGAAGTGAGCCCTAAGGCCTTTTTTGGTTGTTGTTTTGTTTTTGCTAAGCTGGAGAATGAAATAAACTTTCACCTCTACTGAGAAGTTAATAAGAGACTTCTGGTGACTTTGTCTTACCAGAGCGGTGCAGAAAAGTAGGAGCATTCTGATAAATCTCTGAAAATAGACTGAAATGGAAGAAAGTTGGCCAAAATTGTATTAGTATTGTATTTCGTGTGAGATTGAATACACAAGTAGATAGTCTGCCCACAGTGACGATGGTAGCTGACCTACAGGTACTGCAGTGAAGATGGTCATGATCTACAGTTCACATCCAGCAAGCACAGGACTGGTGTGCTTTGCATTCTGTCCAGTGAGGAGCTTTTCCACAGCATCCATCCTTAACAAACACAATTTGTTGAACCTTACAGATAATACTAGGGTCACACCTAACTCTTCAGTAAAGTATGTGAAAACAACTGGACTAGAGGAGCTAATCAGCACCTCAAGCTACAATGGAAGCCCTGCTCTAAGCAGGAGATAAGGCTGCTGCTGGATGAAGCACTTTGTCCCTTCCTAATCAGTAATTCTTTTCAATGCAAATTAAAGTATTGGGATAGAGCTAATATGTTAGAATGGCTCCTAGAAGATTTCCCACCTCCTCAGAGTTTGTAAAAGCTTAAAATAGGCTCAATAGCAGGGTATTCACTCCACATTATGATAGACTAAGCCATCTTGATCCCACAGCTGGATCCCATAGGCTTCTGAAACAGTAAGAGGAGGAAAAGGAAAGTGAAAGAAGCACAATGTATTATAATCCACTATTTACTGTAGGTCTGCATGGCCTGAAATGCAGCTACTGCTGGAAAAAAAAAAAAAAAAACTTACAGATTAGCTGTTTCAACAGAAACATAACTTTCACAAGATTTTCTTATTTATTTGCTTCTGAAGTATAATACTAAGGTGATTTTTGCCTTTTTTTTTTTTTAAGAATAAAATAATTTATCAACCTTGCTAGTTTTCTTCACCCAATTATCTGAACAATATCTGTAACTCTGGTTATTGATTGGGCTGCTGATCTAAAAGCTCAGCTCCTACGTAAAGGTTGCTACAAATGCTGCAAAGTAGGCTGTGAAGAAGTAGCACAGCACTGTATCAAATGAAGTTCAACATTTTCATGTTTTCTTTTAGCCAATAGCACACGTGCTTTATATTTTGCTATATATATATTATACAGTGTGATTTTATACAGAATGATTCTAAGTCACAATGACCCACCTAAAAACCCAACAAGTTAAGCAGATGGGAAGAAGCAATGCAAAAAACAAGCAACAATGCTTTAAAAAAAAAAAAAAAAAAAAGCCATTAAACAAGCATAGAAAACTTTTACTAGGGCAAAGGGGTAGGTCAAGTTGTGCAAAAAGGAAATATAGGAGCAATTTAGTGTCTTTAAATGCATCAGTAATTTTAAAGCATTTTCTTTCTTCTTCTTTTTTTTTTTTTTTTGTAATATATATTGAAGGGATGTGTTCAGTACCTAAAAGCTACTATATTTAAATGGACAAATGACTGACCACTGATTACTACTAAAAAAACGAGTTTCTAGGTTCATGACAAAAAATACTATCCACCAGAAATTAATGATGTGAAAGGCTCTCATATATTTAAAATACGTATCTTTCTGAACTTCTATCCAAGATTCCTCATTTCATTTTTGGGAAATTGCAGCAAATTAATCAGAATCTCTATCCATGGTTGAAAATATTTTTGCATAACAATGAAGTCATTACTCTTTTTATTTCTGTAAATTCCATGAGAGCAAGAAACAGAAGCACAATAAAAATCTTTTTTTTTTTCATAACAGTTGATTAGAAAATATGGCCTGCAGAAAGCCTAGCTTTCTTTGCACTTTGCACATTAAGAATCCAAATACGTTACCAAAGCTGGGATTTTAACCCCCCACAGCTTTAACACAAAGAAGGACATTAATAAGATACAATTTAGATTTGCATTTTTTAATAAGCAAGGGGATCAAAGAAAATATGAATGCTGAAGGGATGTTAAATCATGTGCAAATTCAAACATCAAGGTGTACTACAGAATGAAGATACATCTGCTCCAAAGTAAGAGCTGTAAGGTTTTCCAGAAGTTGTGGTGAACTAAGTGTACTTTATGAACTGTTTGCTTGCACCTAATGCATCTCAGAGAGAAGCAGGTGCATTCAAGCTGCACCAAATATTTCAGGGACACGCATAATTCCCATGGCTGATGGCAAATCAGCAGGGCTGCTGGAGGACCAGCAATGAAAGGATTAATCTTTCTAATAAACCTCGTGCTGTTCTCATTAAAGACTTTGGTCTGTATCTACAGGAGGATATGAGTATCCTGCATATCTATTTTCACTCCAACATTGGGATGCAACAGCTCATTAAGGAGGCCACAGTGCTGAATTCTTCTGGGAGTACCCATTAGTATTGGCATACCGACCACAGCAGGTCGGTGAAAAAGACTGCTGCTGACCTGCCATTAAAAAGAGCTCTGTAAGCACAACTTCACATCCTGTGAGGCGGCTGCGCTCCTCCCAAATGGCAGAATGCAAACCAGGACCGGCCCTTCCAGCGTTTGTATGTAGTCGGAACAGCTGACAGGTACATAAATGGGAATACGGCTGTTGAAAAGGGCACCAAGAAAACAAGGAGGAAAACGGCCTTGACAGGCTAATGATAATCATTATTTTCTGCAAAACTGTTTTACATTTTTTGAAGAATTGGGCTCAGAAGCTAAAGCTGCCTCCAGGCGTGACTAGCATTTACTCATCAGATCACCACAGGCTTCAATGACCTTGGCAGTCCCACAAGGATCATATTTTTACATGGATGAACTGCTCCTGAATAGTTTCTCCAAACAGGATTTCTATCAATGTCAGGCACTCATTCTACTTCCCTTTCCTTGATTAAACATATTTATAGTGGACAACTAAGAGAAAAAAAAACAAGTCTTCACTAACATGGAGTTTAATCAAATGAAATCAATCAATCATAGAACTAAGCCAGTATTTGCAGTTATCACACCTTGGCATGCCCTGTCCCTCAGAATATCCCAGTGATTTACTATGTAAATACAGCAGGGTAGAGCTTATCTGGCATTCTACATTTGTGTACTGTCTGGTAGAGCAGTGCCTCATTCCCAGACGGCTCGTGAACATTAATGCAAAAAACATCATTCGTTCGTGGATTATCTTCAGCAATTTTACAAAGACCAACACAAGACAGTATCTTTTGAGGGAATCACTTTCAACCCTTCAGTGTCAGCATGGAGTAATACTGTACACTTATTGTAAGTTTCCAGGTCCAGATTTTTACCTTGAATTCCCATGAATATTGAGGGTAGCGTGCTCAATGTAATTGGAGTGTATTACAGCGGGCTCTATTCTTCACTTGTGAGTAGCATCATAACAACAGAGTAATTTTATTGCTTTGCTGAAAGATGTCATACACTGTCTCATCCCACAGCCTACTTCCAACTTCAAAAGAGACCAAAACAGAATAAGAACTAGAACGTACAACTCTTTAAGCACCATACAGAAGAAACAGAGATGATGTTACTCTTCCCCTGCATAAATAATACATAATAGAAATCTAATAAAGTTGGGAAGAAGTCTGTTCTAGCACTCATGGAGGAGCCTCCCTTCAAACACATGTAATGAGTTTTTAACTACAATTCAGAATCTAGTTCCTATCTTGCCTCCCAGCTGTACCAGCAAAAAAAGTTAATTGATAACATGTCACATACACACCTATCTTGCTACAGTGAAATGTAATGGCAAGAATATAGGTACAAAAATGTCCTGTGAAGCAGCAATTATTGGCTGCTGTCAGACTGGGATAGATGGACATTAATTCTGATTCACTGCAGAAATCTTTCTATTCTTAGATTCCTAGCAAATGCATAAATCACAAGGGGCTGAACAAAGGTATTGCTCTGTCTCCAAACACTTCTTCTTTTAAAAGAAAATAAATTCAGACAAAAAACCACCAGAAACTTTGGATTCTAAACATTTGCCCTAATCTTTGCTAATTTTCAATAACATACTAAGTCACATTTTTCAGTTGCAGAAAAACCTTAACAAATGGAAAAAAACTGCAGCTTTGAAAGTGATGAAAGAGTTAAATTTCTCAATTCAGTAACAATTCATCTAGAGCTCTGTGAAAATTTTAAAGCTTGGCTGCCCGAATGTAAGATGGCACAGGTATCACGTGGCACAGTAATCATGCTGGATGTAGACTTGAATTACCGACTGGGACAGATCTATCAAGCTTTATTGAGTTGGTAAGAACAAATGGCTATAAAGATCAACTTTGGTTTATGAATCTGGCCCACATAAAGAAAAAGAGACATGTTTATTCAAATCAGTTTCCAGCACAATAGCTTAAAGCAAGCAGCAGTCAATAAAACAAATTGGTGTGTGATCTAGTGCCATTCAATATATTTTAAAAATGTCGTATTATGCACTGTTAGATGTGTCTTATTCAAAAATTGCTGCATTTAGATATTGAAACAATATGGTATGATATTAATGCCAAATCTTAACAAAAGCTTATTTGACTCAGCAAAAGGCCAAAAAAACCCCACAAAATTCTCATTTTCTGTACAGCACTATCACTAGATATATTGCATGGATACTGAATGGTAAACTAACTAGAGAAGGGAATCACCCTTTTAATGAGGGTAATATATCATGACAATGTCAATTTGATTAATGTAATGTGGCCACATTTCAGAAGAAGGAAATTACAGGCCGTTAGGGTGAGTTAAAATTATGTTATGGAATGATTTTCTTCATTTTGCTAGGAATTTATCAAATATTTTTCTTGGAATACCCTATGTTTTTCTTTAGAATCTCACACCATTCTTCTTGCCTCCAACCAACTTTAACTCAGAAACTGAGAAGCATGAGAGGTATATCTTTGTCCGATTATACAACATCTGGATTGATTAGAAAAGAAAAAAACTTGTGAATGTACTACGAAAAATAACTTCTTTTGATTAATATAATCATACACAAGTTCCTTCTTTTTTTAACACAGATTTTTACTAAACACACAGTTGGATAAGTTTCTGCCTTGGAGATACAAACAAAAAATGGCAAGCAAGACGAGGCACAAGAGTTTAGAGGATGAAATGAAAATTGGGAGGCAAAGGAGGCAGCTTAGTGAAAGCACAGTATAAAAGAACAAGATGAAAAGCACAATGGAAGGATGTGATAACATGGAGAGAGGCAGTTTGGGCAGAGTATGTATGCAGGGGAGAGTGAGAGCACTGGAGGCTTAAAGGCAGAGACAGAAAGCTTTAATGTGACGTGGTAAAAGATAAAGAGAAGATCTAAAGATCCAAAGAATGCACAAAGCCCACAAAAACAAAGAAACAACTGGGCTGACAAAATGAGTAACTTCGTATGTTTCTACTCCAAGAGTTTAAGATTTCCCAGCTCCTGAGGATGGCAGAGAGCATTAAAGACAAACAGCAAGAAAGCATGGAGCCACCAGAAGTGCAGAAGATGGCCCAGAAAACAGTGCTGAATGGAGAATAGGGCATCAGTTCATCTACCCCTATGCTAATGTTCTCTACTGCAAAGAGAGGACTTTGTCTTTGCAAATACAGGAGTACATAAAGAAGGACTGCTGGAAATCCATGACCAGCTCCAGTCAAGTCACAGTGCAGAAGAGATGAGTCAGTTAATAACATCTGAGATCACGTTGGTACATGAAATACCTGTGTGCTTTCCCACACTCAGAAGGCTGCTGCAGAGGTGCTGCTTTGCACATCACACACCCTTTCTTCCCACCACACCAGGCATCTCCCAAATGCACTCAGGTTACAGCGTGAGGGTTTAGAGTTTTGAAATCTTCATGTAACATTACTTTGTTCTGCTATTTGCAGTTCTTTCAAAGTAAAATTAAATCATCTCTTTAATCAAGCTACTAAAAGAAGGCTGATGAAAGCCAGCAAGTTGGAAATGAGATTTCATTATGTGTTTTTGCAAAATCTGGTTTGTATTTGATTTGAATCAGGCAAGTCATAGTTCAAGTCAACAGATCTAAACATAGCTTTTAATAGCTGATGTTTGAGTAATTCTATTTTTTTTAATCATTATGTGCTTCTTCCTACAACCACATGAACACCACAAAAATATTAATGCATTTATCATTTATCCTTCTAATATATCAGAGAGGCAAAGTTGTAGCTCCAATTAATAGGTATGGAATCTAGGCACAGAAGTAATACCTGTGACGTGGTTGGATCACATGTGAAACCTGTGGTATTAGCAAGAGATTGAGGAGATATCTTGAGCAGAAACCTCAAGTTCTGCAGTAATTTCTTAAACATAACACCATTTTACTTTACAGCATCTTTATATACTCTAGGGTTCAGTTAGCATTGAAAATAAATAGATGCATGCACAGTCCCAAACTGTATTAAAGAATGATTCTTTTACGGGTCCCCAAATCCAAATTCTAATTAAGCTTTTAAGGTAAATTTATTCATTGTTAAGAAATCTTTTTCATGCATTTTACAGAAGAAATCCCAACTAGTCTTGAATGATGTCCCCAGTCAATTTGAAATTTATATTTTCATCCAGTTAGTGATTCATCATTCACAGTAAAGTCCCTGGTCTGACAGACTTCCCAGTAACATTTACAGAGGAAGCCAATGTTAATTTTGTTCAAATGTGGATAGTTTAAACGAGCTCTTACCCCAGATAAGTCTTTTTCTTCTTAAAATGGCTGTGACAATTTTTTGGGAAACAAACTTGGAAAGGTTGAACATTTCACTTGTCAGTGGTAAAACAATGATCCATAAACAACACAGCAATACGCAACACACAGCTGAACAAAGACTATTTCAAGATTCCTTCATTGTAAGTTATAGTTATAAATGGGTTATAATCAATGGCCAATGTACAGTTTATAAAATGTAGGCTGCCTTTAACCCATCATACATTTAGACTGTTTCAAAGCAGAACAGACCACTAGGCATTCAGCCATATGTAGATTTATGGTAGTCTCATGCACCCTATTTCATTAGGTAATATTATAATATATAAGGCATATGTCAATAGCAACTATTAATGATTAACTCCTCTGTTATATTTACTTAATTTACCACACAGGTAACACAAATTTGTCTAAATTGCAACCTAAGAATACTATAAATGTTAATACAGGGCTAGCTCACTGTCTACATTAATTTGGTAAACAGAGGGATGCATTTCATTATTAAAATGTGGTTTCATGAAGTATAGATTGAAAAATATGAAAAGACACTAAAGAAAATAGAGATGGATGAGATTCAGCTTTGTTCTGCACTGCACTGAAGTCATCCCTGCAGTACATAATCCAAGACTGCTTTCAACGACAGAGATGAAATTTGTGCAAATAGAACAGACCTCCAAAGAGCTGACTTCCTTCATGTGTGAGCTGGGGCAAGGGAATTGCAAGGAGTGAGGGCAAGGATACCTAGAGGAAAAGTTCCATGGAGCCAAAATGCAGCTTCTCTAGATGGCAACGCCTTGTCAAAAGATCTGACTGCAACAGGTTTACTCCGTAGGTCTGTATGGATGAGCTCCAGCACCCAGTAAACAGTGCTCCATATGACTAAGGGACACAGTGAACTGAGTGCCTGGGAAGAAGCCCAGCGCTGGGATGTTAGCAATGCCTATGAATACCAGAAATCTTCAGCTTTCTGACATTTTCTCAAATGTTGGAAGATCGGATAGAAGACTATTGGTGAAACAGTGTCTCAAAAGTATAAAGATACTCAAATTCATTAGCATCTGGGGAAACTATTTTAGGATCTTTGCATCCTACAGCAATTCGTAAGAAGTTAATCATATTCTGACCTGTCACTAATATTATTCTATGGGAACATTACTGAAAAATAGATATTTAATATCCCAGCTTGGCATCATACGCTGCTTTCTCTCTAACACAGACTTTTGAACAGACTTACTCTGAAAACTATGGCAAAGCACTTTTGTAGTTGAGACAGGACATATTTCAATCCATGATCAAAACTCATGGTTTCACAGCTGCCATCTATTTTTAAGACCATTCAGTTAAGCTGCCCTTAACACGGAATGAAAAGGAAAAAAGAAACTGCTGGTCAAGAATTGCACATTTTTACCATAAGGACATTTAATGGGTCATGCTCTTATTGTGCATAAATGCATATGGGGACACACACATAACATACAGTCTACGTGTACACATAAACATGAAACTCTACCTGCTGCTGTATAGTAACGTTTAGTAACTAGGATTAATTGCAGTGAGACTTTACACTGTTCAGCTGCTACAGTAAGCAAGCTGCTAATGCTGTTCTTCCATTACCTCAAGAGAATGTAAGTACCAAAACACAGCAGTCTCTGCTGTAATGAAGAGTACACAGAAACTGAGACAATGGGAGGGAGAGCGTGAAAAATGGCAGAGGGCAGTTAGTACTGAATAAAGAAAAAAGCCACTGCTAATTTCCCAAGAGGTGGGTATATTTAACTGTCACATCTGGAATCCACATTTAAATATCATTAAGGGATTTGGTTTTCAAAGAAAGGTTATAAATTGAAGTGTTCTGAAATCACTGTGCAATGCTGTTTACATGGCAGAGTGGCTGCAGGTTTTACAGCTGTGTGTTGGATACTGATAGCCACAAGAAACAGTAACCCCAATGGGATGCTCACATGGATGTCCCCCCTGCCAAAAACGATGCTCACAAAAGCAAAGCATCCTAACACCAGCCAAACAGTTGGAAAGTCTCAGGCACAGCTCTAGAGCTATTAGTACAACAATAGCCTCTCCTGGGCCAGAACGAAAAACCACGTCAAAGAATTTCTTTTAAAGATTCTCATCATGATAACCACGCTCCAGCCAAGCGGGTTGCTGAAAGAGCAGCGAAGGAAAACAGTAGGAATTTTACTGATGTGGGTTTTGAAAAATACTTTACAAATATAAGAAAGTCTTTGTTTTCTGAGGTCCAACAAAGTTCAGGGCCCTGTTTTCTCAAGAAAAAAACTTTACTGCTCACAAAGTCTGCTAAAGATAACCAAGGTTAGTAGGAACGCTAAATTAGTCAAGGGGCTCAAGAGTCATCCGCTGTTCATCAGTGCACATATGCACCTCATACTCAATTTAAAAACCCCTACACCCAACAAACAAGTGAACCTCAGTAGTCTTGGAAAGGTCAAAGGCATTTTGATTACAAGCAGCATTGGTGAAGTGTTTTGGACTGCTAGTGTAAACATCGTTGGCATTAGGGTAAAGATGAAAAGACAGAGAGAGGCAGACAAGGCACAAACAAAGACACTATATTTTGGCTGCAAATGCATATGTGAATTCTATGTGTGCTAGTTTGCTCTGAGCTATGTTAGGTCACGCTGTGTGACACACATTTGATTTGATATAAGATTTAGAAGGACGCACCTATCAAAGTATGTTTATAAACTGCCTGCAGAATTAGTCAACTGCATTTTGCCTCTGTCTGAAGTATATGTGGGATGTTTATTTGCAGACCCAAAGGCTAACTGCAGTCAAGGAAAGTTGCTGGATTCACTTTTTGCAGGAAAAACAACTGGTGTCATTCTATTGCCACCATATTAATCACTGTTCTGTTTGAATATGGAACTTGGGAATTAAGGCTATTTCCCTCAGCCTGATAGAATAATGCCATGAAACATCTTTGCTTAATTATTGTTTTTAAATTACAACACAGCAGAGAAAACATAAGACAAATTAAAAACCAAAATGAATTGGTCTGTTTGTACACAGAAAAGTGGTATGAATGACATTGACTGCCATTATAAAACAGCACTTATGCTTCAGTATGTGAGGTGTTACATGCTACTGGAAGTATTTAACCAGTATCTCAGAGAACACTGTTTCAAAGAGCATACCTATAGCTTATATTTATAGTAACTCACACTTTCATTTCCATTTATCACTGCATGGATCTGTACAAGCCAACTTTTACCTGACATAGGTGTTTCCAAGAACCCCTATGGGCTTTCATCTGCTTATAGACTTTCTTCTCTTACATCAATGTTCTCAAAAGGGGGACAATTAGATAAATGCGAGAACTCTGGAAGGCATATTCCACCCTGTCCTACACAAGGGATGTCTAACATACCCTCCCATCCTCTTTTGGAAGATTCTATGCTAGACCAGAATTTCTCCCATGCACCCAGGGACCCTGAAACACATTCCATGTGGTACTTGTAAAACAAAGTGCTATACAGGTGTTATTTGAGTTAAAGTTGTCAGGCTCAATGAGAAAATGTGCTCCATATACAACATGTGATGAGTATGGGTAATCTGTCCAATTTTAATTTAGTTGATACATTAGGTTGGATTTCTAATTCTATGTCTGCAGACAAAAGACTACGTCCTTAAAACATGGCTGAATTGTTCAAGTGAGACAGAGATCAAAATGCTAATTGAGTCTTCTCCCAGAAAGGTTTTATTTAGATCTTTAAGAACACAAAAGACCAGTTAGTGGAAATATATTCAAGAAATTTTGTTTATTTGGTTCTAACCATACAGACAGGTTAATTAAAAATGTACAAAGGATTTGTTTTCTGTATCAAGCTTGTGGGTTCTTGGTGTTGTGTTTAAGCAGGTGCATAAAAGAGCAATGAAGGGAAAAATAGATATGTATCTAGGAAAAACGTATTTTAAAGAGAAAATCAATATCCCAGGCAATAGAAAATATGGAAATTATCAGCTGTGCATGCAAATGAGAGGATAGTTGGAATAAGAGCTAATGTAAATTTTTTATTTCTTTTGTACCCCAGTCCATTCTGAGACTCTAGCATGCTAGACTGAGCTGATAAAGGGCTGTATCACAAGACACCCCTAGGCAAAGATGCACATGAGAAATAATACATCCCCCCACACACAGAGGCCACTGTGCCAGGGAGAGGCCGAGCAGGGACAGACTCTTTCCCTCTCCAACAAACACCACAAGCAATTCCAAAACCAGGTGAGTTGGAGTAATTCCCTCTTTGGGAATGTACCTGGGATGATTTAAACATATTCAGGACTGGAGTGAGTGCTGTAAGAGGACTATACTCCACCCTCTTTACCATGTCTCCAGACACAGTTAAAATATATAAAAACAAACAAACAACAAAACAAAAAAATTAAACCAAACCAAAAAAACAAAACCAAGGATATCTGATATTAGAGCAAGTACAGACTAAGCTGCAACTACAGGCTGAGCTGGAAGCTTTTTTTGGCGAAAGAAGAATTGCAACCACTAATCCTTTCAGGATGTAAGCTTTGACTAAAAAACACATTAAGAGCAAACCGGTACACCAAGTTACTTCATGTTATACTTCTCAATAAAAGCAGTGTCATTTCTAGAACTATCCAACAAACCCAGCTCCTCCTGGGAGTTCTTGGTAGCTGGAGAAATGTGGCAACTCCTAAAATCACTTTGATCTGAGTCCTGAGCACGCAGTCTTGACAAACTTGGCCGCTGTTTCCCAGCCAGTCTGGTTACAAAGATAACCCTCAAAAGTGAACTGCAAATAAAGCAAAAGCAGATTTGTCCCGCTGAAGCTGCTGGGGTGGAGGTGTTTGACACAAATCAAAACCCCAAACCAAAAAAATAACCGATGGAACAACACAGCCTCCACCTCCAAGCTTCTGTTTACAGCTTTTCTAACAGGATAAAAAAATAAAGTTGACAACACTCCTGTCATAACACGGATGCCATTAAGAACTATGCAGGGTTTCTGCAGAGCTTTCAGAAGTCATGTCATTTCCATGCTGCTGCGAACTGGGAAACTTAGGAACTGAAGCATGGGTTAACCCCAACTTCACTTTTTAAGGAAGAAAATTTGGAGCCAGAGTGTTACAAAGGCTGAGACTGCTCCTTTCTAAATCCAGAAAAAAAAAAAGAAAAAAAAAAAAAACAGCAGTAGTGACCATTTACTAGCATAGGAGATATGACAACATAAAACAGAAGGGCTGAAAAAACATAGAAATGGAAGGTGCAAGGAACAGCATAAGAAGAGGTCCCTTTGCCTTCTATTCCAGCCCTAATTACAGAAATTTGACAATTTATGCAGACAGAAGAAAGCAAAAGAGCAGCAATGGAAGTTCAGATACTTTCAGATAACTTATCAGATATTCACAGTTTAAAAACGTTTTTGAAATCTAGGCTTTAGAAAGAGCTCTGGAACAAAATCTGTTCAGAGTTTCAAGTGCAAAGAAGGAAAATTACGTTCCTCTGGAGGCTGCCAGAGTCAAACTTCGGCCCTGGACATCGTCCTGAACTGCAAATGCAATTCTAGTCATCAAGAGGCAGCTTCACAAATGTTTCAGACATATCTGTGCTGGCTCTTTGCTGGAAGCTAAGCACTTCATCTAGAACTGTGAAGTTCCAAGCCCCTGCTCAGTTGCTACACAAGACACACACAAGTCCATAAGCGTTTTATTCTCAGCCTTAAAGTTTCCACATTCGAGGTTAGACCTTGGACCTCTGGTCATGCCCAGATTGCCACTTTAGTATTACTAAATCGTATTCTGCATTCAACCTCTGAACCTGTCCATAACTCCACTGTCAATGGGCTGAGCAGCTTCTCATTTATCTGATAACCAGGACCCTCACGATCCACACTGGGAATCTTCCTCTCCCTCTCAGACTAAGAAGCTTAAAGCCTACTGGAATTCATTTGAACTTTCTTAATGAATGCTGCAAGAAATGCAGCCATTTCAATGCATGGCCAGAACAGAAAATGAGATAGTGACAGTAATCCAATTCCATTATTTCTGTTAAATACATAGGCAATCCTTGGAGCCAAAACTGGAACGCTGTACTCCACTTCCCCAGGAGAAAGCCAACCGCTAGGCTACAGAATCATTATCACTCTTACATCCTCTCATCTCTTCTGTCACAGGTGAAAGTCCTTTTGTGGACACAGAACCTAATTAAATTTTCAAACCTGACATAATGCAAGCGTTGAAAAGCATTAAACTTGTTTCCAATGAAAAGGGAAAGAAAAAAAAAAAAAAAGGATACTTGAACCCAGCAAAACCACCGTCCCCTTCAAGTCCTGGAGCCGCATCCATCCCAGCACTGCCTTAACACTTGAAGGCACAGGAAAATCCTAATTAAAAGGACAGGGCCTGGACCGAATCCAAAAGATCAAAACCTCAAGCTTAGTTTAAAAGTACCTACTATTGTGAAGGACTTACTCTCAGTGCTGTGCAGAACTTAAACTAAAATTAAGACAAAACTGTACACTGCTTGTTCAGAAGAGAAGTAAAGACCTTATTTCTTGAGTACAAATTGTATGTGACTTTAATAGTATGAATTCTGTCAAGTGGTCCATAGAATAAATCTGCACACAGTTCAACGTAACATGTGCACATTAAATAGGATTTGGCATTAAAAGACCCAACATTGAATGGAAATCGAAAATAAATGCCCACATTCTCCCCAGAAGACTATTCACCCCAAGGCCTTAGGCATTAATTTAAGTGAATGAGGAAGCCACTAGGGCAGCTGTCGGTAGCTTATTTGATTTGTGAATAAACAATGGCTTCATTTTAAATGTTATTTACTCCTACTCCATACTAATGTGAAAAATCGAAAACACAAAAAAGAACTGACTATTAAAAAACATACTTTTTTTTAAAAAAAGCTTTTATACTGCAAAATTCTTCATTTTAACGTGATAGGAAAATAAAATAGGAAGAACTTCTGTTGCATTATTAATTTTTAACTGCTACTAATGTTAAGAAGCCCTGAGGTCGTATCTTATAGTTAATTGATATTGTGCATTTGGCTGTATATTAATGAGAAGTTAGGGTATCATAGGTCATTCCAATAAAATCTTCAGGCTTGTCAGATTGAATTATGTATCTTTACATCTGTAGAAAACAGTGGCAATATGATAATTACAGTAGTTGATACGCGTTGTTATAACTTGTTAGTACAATCAGGTACATCATGTCCAAAGTGCAGATGCCAATCCAGTCTGGCACTAATAATCCATCAAACTGATTATTAATTATGAACAGTTTCTATGCAAGGAGAAGCATTTAGCTGCACAGTGAATTTTCACATCTTCTTGATATTACAAAGATTTAATTACAACACAAAGCCACAACTCTCTGGCACTACAAGGTGAAAATGAGGACCTTTACCCAATACATCCAAACACAGAGTGCTGAACTTTCCATGTAGGTGTGCTTCTGGGTTTGCAGATAACAACACAAACTCACACAAGCATTGTGGTTTCAAACGAAACAGTTTCATAATACCAGGATTCCTATTTATGCAGTGTTTGCCTTGCACAAAATTCAAAGAGGATCTGTCTAGGAAGATGCAGTTCTGTTGCCTTCCTCTACCAGATCATACATGCTGAATACTTTTTGGTTTCCATGTAATTGCAATCTGAAAGACAATTGAACCCAGATGTCCCAACCTATGCTCAATTTCTATTTCACATACAGATATCTTGCCCTACAATCAGATTCTTGTTTGCCATATAATAGAGGTACCAGACCATGAGAGAAGATGAGGAATTTACATAAAAGGAAAGGAACTGTTTCAAATAATAAGCAAATTTTATCTGTTCATGAATGCAAAATCTGACTGTAAAGCAAACTGAGTGCACAAGTTAAATAAGCCTTTGTGCAATTGGCACTTACAGCACCTGATAACCCAGGATGAAACTGTCCTTGAAAGCACTGCAGTGACAGCCTATGGATAAATTGTTCTCAAACAATTTCTACAATATACGTTGAGCACAAAACGGCTTGTTTTCAGCATGCACTATACAAGTTCAGCCTTCTTGGCTTCCCTGGTAAACACAAGTATTCAGGATAAAAGGAAAAAAAGAGGGAGAGAGAAAAAAAAAAAATGAAGTCCCACTGAGCAGTTCCCATTCTAATCTCTGTTGCTAAGATGTAAACCTAGAGAAATTGCACTGAGATCCAAAAGGTGCTCTGAATTTATACTCTGTTTCTAAGATCAGAGCCCAGATATACATATTCAAATGCATGGCTTCAAAAAGTCTGAATTCCCAAATATATTACATATGAATACATTTTTACCTTATCCATATACATTCACTCAGACCGTCCTGCACAGACAGACAGAGTTCAGGGAAATAACAGAGTGTGAATATAAGCAGACTGCAGGTGCTCCTGTCCATGAGCAACAAACCAGTCCAACAGCTCAGGGTGTTTTCATGCCCAAGTTGAGAGCTTTTAGTACCCTGGGAGGATCCAACTCCTCCCAGGATTTGCTGAGCATGGATCTACGAGGTTTCACACCAGTTCCAGCTGGACTGACAGACATCTGAGATTTAAGAACATATGGCAGCCTACACAGTAGCATCCAAACTTCTAGGACATACAAGAAATCCAGAGTAAACCATTAGATTTTTAAAATCTACAGGGACAAAAATCTATGGGTGCACAAGGGAACGTGTCCAGGAGAGCGCAGATGAATGGTGGTCAGTATGGTTTAATGAACCAAACAATTTATAGTCTCTAACATTCAAAGAGGAGCCACTAACTTTTCTGTTGAAGTTATGAAGCAGAGCTCATCAGATTACAACTCAATATATAAAGAGCACAGTGGCTGAAAGCATGTTTTGGCTTTCTAACACCTTGCTCAGGTGATGCAGTTCCACATTTCCTCCTCCATGGACTCACGTTTAACAGCTGCAGAAGCGCATCAGCTGAGCTGGTCAGAGTCTGTGCAGTATGGACTATAAATGGTTGCATCTACATTAAAGGATAAAGACGAGACGAGGACGTGGAATAGAGTTTCTTGAGCAATTTCTCATCTCTGATCTCAGATCCATGATCTAACTGTGCACATTACAGACATTTCAGCACGTTACCTCTGTCTGCATGCACATTCTGGGTTAACAGCACCAAGCAGGGCGAACTGCATTCATCACTGTGGGCTACACTACACTGAATTACCTCAGAGAGTCACAAGTTGTGCACACGCAGACAAGGGCCACAGCTCAGATGGTGTGTGGGTAATTTCAGAACCTTGGCTGTCTGTGCCAGACTTCAGAGAAACACAAACTGCAGAGCGACTGGGCAAGTTCCTTGCAGCTAACATGACTAACTAGAACAATGCTTCTAAAACATCTGTATTTTCAGTTTATATTTTGGCTCAGAAGTATTTCAGCAAAAGAATTCTTCTGCTGGGTTCCTGGATTCAGAAAATCATCACTGAGTGCAGTTCAGTATCTAAACAGAGCTGCCCTGTTTCTCAATGCCATCAAAGCATCCCATTCCAACCAGCACTTTTCAAGTTCAGCTGTTCTTTCCCACTCTGCAAAAATTATTCATCTTTTTCCCTTCCATAAAGAATGCTCAGATTAATAAGACAAGGAAGAAATGCCCTTGTAAAAGAAAAAGGGAGGGACAGACATGCAGACACCATGCTAGCTCAGGCCTTACAACAGGCCTTTTCATTAATTATCTTCCTAATGATGGTTTCTCGAACAATACTGTGAAATTTCATTCAAAATCCAACTACTCACTGGGGAAAGAGTGCATTTTATCTTGCTCCCTCAAGAACTCTGAAGCCATCTTCTTCATATTTATATTCTAATCTTTCTATGCTCACTTGTAAAAGCTGATAATTAGGAAAGCCTCTTTGATGGTCAGAAGCTGCACACTATTTCTGTGTGCATGGTAACAGGATGAATCACTGACTGCACTAATCCTGTAAGAGTGTTAAAGGTCCCATGTGACAGTTACTGTGAATGCTAAAACTGCCCTATATTATGCTATTTCCCACTAATCCTAAGAAAATTAATGTTAATTTATCATGAAAAAAAGGTTAATTATACATTTACTTCTGATTCAGGCACATTAGAAGAGACTCACAAATAATACAGATGTTTTACCATATCTTTTTTTAATGGGAGACTTCGTCTGTTAGCATTCAGTCAGGGACAGTACTCTGAAATCACACCAGGAGGATGGGGGGCTGCAGAGGCAGGACAACAACAAGACCCAGAGATAATTCTAATTAACCTTCCAAGCTGGTTTAAACAGTACTTCAGCTTTTGTTCGTAACACAAAACATGCAGAAGTATCTGCTTCATCTCTTCTGCTGGTAGTTTTCAAGAGTATACTGAATAACAATTCTGGTTCAGAAAACAGATTCAAGTTATTTAATTACTTTTTCATCACTTATTAAAGTAATAACTTATAGAATAAATTTTTCTCCTGTATGAAATACTTCACTGTAATTAAGTCACAGCATTTACTCGACATGAAAAACACAACAACAAACCTCTACATTTTGAATGATTTATTAATACTTGCAGATTCTAATCCTTAAGTACAGTCTTGGCACCTTACCCAGGGTCACATCATAGCCGCAGCACTCACTACACAAACCACCTTTCAAAGACTGCTTACTGTTCAACCAGCAGAAGTGGGAGCCTACAGCACTGGCCTGTTAGTATGGCTGTTCAAACCCTCTACAACAAAGGAAGAGAGAAACAGGATATTTTGCTGAGCTACATAGTGTATCAGTTCCAACACTAGCGCAGGTAGCCACCTGCTCCAGTCTGAACTACACTGACATGCCATTTCCATGCTGTAGAAGCATCACACCTTTTTCATTAGAGGGTTTAGACCGCTGTTACATCAATAAGGTACCATAATTTTGATAATAAGGTGCCCAGAAAGAACATTTTTGCCATGACTTAACCCAAAATTACTTTACACAGAATATGCAATTTTAAACAAGAGGCTTTTATAACCACTGTTACCTAAAGAAAAATGCAATTTTTCACAATTTGCATAATAGTCACTTGGATGCTGGGAGCATATCCCAAATGGTGTATTTTTTCCCCATGCTATCTAACTATACTCATTTCTGAGTGGTTTTTGTCTATTTGTTTGTTTTCAGTTTGCTTTTTTTTTTTTTTTTTTTTTTTTTTTTTTTTTTTTTAAGATCAACCAGCGTTAGCTTCATCACATAGCTGAACAAACAGCCACGTGTTCTGAGCTCCCAGCTGCAGGACCCAGGCTCCAGCCACCTCCGTATTTTCTCAACAGATCATCGTTCACACCTTTGTGCTGTTCTCCCTGCCCACAACACAGATGAAGAGCAAGGCTGTTATGGCAAAAGGTTCAACTCACAGGAAGCATTTTCTTTAAAAACTAAACGGCTAAAATGCTTTCCCCAGGCCTGCCCGTTCCAGATGAGGTGTGATTCCTAAAATTACCCTTCTACCCAATGCTCTTCCAGTCCCACTGCACAGAAACATCTGCGTGCTCCCAAAACACCGCGCAATCTCTGAAGAGCAGCACAGAATCAGCCAGGAGATGACACCAGCAGGTCACCCACTGCTGCCAGCCAAAAAGCAGCCACCACAGGTGATGCTACAACACTAATGTTTTTCAGTTACAGAAGTTAAAATTTAATTAACCAGCAACAGAAGGGGTTAAACAGATGTCACTTGTAAATAGACAATACTGATAAGCAGACATTTGCATACATTCCACTGTTTTCCCTGGTGAAGTGTATGTTCCAGTACATCACTGTTTATAGCTAAGTTAATACTACAGTAAGATGATGCAGATCTGGCCCAATTAATTTTACTAAAATAGCTTCACATTTTTTCTCACCTTTCTTTCAGATGTGCCATCATAACGCAATGAAAGATTATTTCAAATTCAGCTGCTTTCCAGAAAAATTATAATGCCCAAGTATTAGCAGACAAGGTCTATCTTATTTCCTGCATTTTCCAATAGCTTTTTGAAACCATTTCTCTGCTTAATATCCTATAAATTTTTGTTAGAAACATTCTTCAGTGTCTGCAATAGGAAAACTATGCTGAAAATCAATAGTCAGCCTAGTTCTCTGCCTGTAATATGTTATATATCATTTAGAAGACTATAAAATGAGCGAAAACAGATTCAATTTTAAGATTCAGAATTCAGACTAATAGACTTTAATTTGAGAAAATATCTGTCACTGTGAATAGGCAAACAAATGGATTAGATTCTCTGGTTTTATTCCTTAGGCCATAAGTGTCAATCTCTCCACAGAACCAACATAATACACCACTACAGATTATCAAAAGTGACTACTTGCGGCCGTGAATTATTCATTTGAAAGGTTATGCACCAGTGATAATATAAATTGTATTTGAAAAATATTCATCTAACATTCTAATAAGCTTTAAAAAGTGATTTCTTTCCCAATATTTAAACTAAAAATAATATTTAGTGTCTCAAAAGGAATTATGCATTTATTGGATGTGTTCAAAAGTCCTGCCATAAGGTATCTAAGACTTAGGGGGAACTGATCATCTAAATGCTCTTTCAGATGTACTTGCTCGATAAATTGAAGGTAATACATGTAGACTTCTTTCAAAGGCCTCCAATCAAATTATTCCCATGCATACAAAGAGATGGTGACTGTTCAAAATGTATAACAAAACCCAGGATTTCTTGCCTGTGCTGCCGGAGGAAGAATCTCAAGGAGGAACACAACACTCAGGACAGGCACAGCAGCAAGGGGCAAGGCAAGGCCAGCTGAGGTGTCGCATCACCCAGCACAGAGCCTGAGCTCAGCCTGGTGCTGCAGTGTGCTCACACTGCCCACCCCAGTACAAAGAAGTTTAGAAAAAGAGAGCTTTCAAGATTTTGAAAGCACAAACAGAGTTTTTAAAGCATAGTGATCTGGGATATCTAATCCGCAGAAAGAAAAGTGATGCTGTTGAAGTGGTCTAACATAGAATGTATGGGAGTGATGTCCTTTTTAAAATATATTTTAAAAGAGTCTCAAACTGAATTACAAGAAATCTCTAGTTAAATGTGAAAATCTTAATCTTCAATTCTTACATCATGGAAGGAATATTCAGAAGTTCTTCATCTAATGGCTGAAAGAAGGATCTCTTTCTGATAACCCAGCAGCGATAATCTGAGTCAAATTCAATCTGAGGAATGAGTCCCACACACAGTGGAAAGGACACTCTATCAATATCAAAATCTAAGGGCACTTCTAATCAGCAAGAATTGCATGACTCAATTTGAGCTTCTCATAATTAACACAAATCCCTTCTGCAGATTAGAAACTAGCATTTTTATTATATGTGTCTTCTTACATATTAAATACTACTTGTTTCATCTTGCTTCTTCAGTTAAATCATAGTATCATAGAATGGCCTGGGTTGAAAAGGACTGTAATGATCATCTAGTTTCGATCCCCCTGCCATGGGCAGGGTTGCCAACCACCAGACCAGGCTGTCCAGAGCCACATCCAGCCTGGATCATAAAATCATAGAATCACCAAGGTTGGAAAAGACCCACAAGATCATCCAGTTCAAATGTCTGCCTATCACCAACAGTTCTCACTAAACCATGCCCATCAACACAATGTCTAAATGTTCCTTGAACACCTCCAGAGTTGGTGACTTGACCACCTCCCTGTGCAGCCTATTCCAGCGCCTGACTCTTTCTGAGAAGTAATATTTCCTAACCCCCAACCTGAATCTCCCATAGCACAACTTGAAGTCATTCCCTCTAGACCTGTCACAAGTTACACAAGAAAAGATGCCGACCCCGAGCTCACTGCAGTCTCCTTTGTAGAGTGCCTATGATTGGTTGGCCTTCACACTCCACAAGTATTCTCTCCAAAGTATTCCATTTACAATCCCTGTTCAAATTTTACATTGGATGAAGTTCTAATTTGTGTATTTGATCTGTGGCACTTCTGTGCAACAAGCATTCTTGCTCTTGTTTCCTGACATGGTTGTTCTCTCTAGGACTTGACAGGTCAGTGTTTCCTTTTCCCTCCCGTTGCTTTCATTACTCTCCACTGCAAAATCTCGGCCACTCCTCATCCCTATTCCTTTCTCATTTGCCCTCAGCTTCCAGCAATATTTTGACACTGATGGATCACCAATCTTCACTTGCATCTCTCATTTCCCCTACATTGCAGACTGTCTAACTTCTTTGCCTGCTTCTCAAACACACAATTTTGATGTCAAAGTCAGCCTCTTGAAAAATTGAACTTCTTATCTTTTCTTCCAAATCTCATCTCCTTGCCATTACTGTTGACAATACCACTATCTTTCTCAATTCTCTAGATTTCAAATTTCATGGCCCATTCAACTCTTTTCTCCATCACTGGCCTGCTCAAGCTGTCATCAAATCCTATCAGTACTCTTCTACGATATCTCCAATATCCACCAAATGCTTTCCATTCTTTTCACTGAAATTTTGTCCAAAAGTTAAGCATTATTTGCATCAGTTACAGTAAATTTCTGATTAAGGTCTTCTTTCCTATATTCTAATAAAATTGTGAATACACGTGAAATATAGCTGCTAAAATTACCTTTCTTTCCTACACTGACAGTATCACTAGTTACCCATTACCTTCTGCATCAAGTTCAAGATCCCGACTCTTACTTTCCAAGTCTAGTACATCTCCACTCTTAATTAGGTTTTTCTATAGTTCCTTTCTCCTTTTCTGCTCCATTCTGCTTAACACAAATTGACTTACTACTTGTTTATTGTTTTTCTGCTTCTATCAAAACCTTGCACATGCCACCGCAATGCTGAATACACAACATCTTCATTTCTTCCCTTCCAAAATACAATTCCCTGTCATGCTTATTCTTAAAATTTATTCTTAAAATTCTCTGCTTCCATTCACCTGCAATTAACCAGTGCATCACAATCCTTGTCTATATCCTTAAAAATGAATTAAGCATCATAACTGATCATTTTGGCCAGGCTGTTTTTGCATCTCTTGCCTTGAGTCTTTTTTAAATCAGTACAAGCAAATGATTCCAGAACAGTGACGCCTTCAAAGACTGGGAAAAAAAAAAAATCTTTTGTACTGCTCACATATCTGAAATCCAGTAGTAGCTGACAAACTTTCATAATTCCTTCACAATTTTGAAGGGATTAGTTACTATGATTTACGTACTTTTGATGTATCTGTATCAAAACGAATGAGCGAATGGCCTTTGCCAGAAAAAACAAAACAAAACAACATACAGTCTATAGTAGAACAAAGTAAATTACAAAAAAAAAAAAAAAAAAAAAAGACAATTATGGGCTAATATTAACATTGTTGGAAATTATTTTAATTTTATAAAATATCCCTTAAATTACACCTATCTAAAGGTAAATTTGAATGTATTATTAACCATGCTTAAAGCACGTTACTTAAATGCAAAGCAAGTACACTTATTACTACCTATTATGTTGAAATAACTTGAATCACAGGCATATAAGAAATACTTGTTTAGTGTCTGCATTTTTTAAAAAGTCACTCAGGGCAAATTACTGCAGAAGAACACCCAGGGAGCGTAGGTTCTTTGTTATACTTCATTCTCTTAGTTCACTCGAGGATGGTACAAAACAGAAAAATTGAGAAAGCTTGTTTTTTCTTTTTTTGTCCATTCATGAATAATGTGAAGTGCAAGAAAATTCCTCACACAAGTTTTGTAGGACATGGAGAGCAGAAATTATCAGTCCAACTCACTGTGCATTTCATAGTAAATCAATGCTTACTAACAATGGAAAATCAATCTTTGTTTTAGAGAAATCATGAGACAGTAAAACAAAGCAAGATTTAAATCAGTTATGCAAATAGACTACTTTTAAGTCATGATTTAAATCAAGATTAATTAATTGAATTAATTTGTTCCAGTCTAATCTAGTAACACAATAGCTCGTATAGCAATGCATATATTCAAAGTCCCTTAAAAAGCTGCACATACAATTTGATCAGAAGGGAAGCTAAGGTGATTTTATTCCCACTGAACAGATGGATAAACTGAGACTGAGATACCAGTCCGTAAACCAGTGCCATATCCACAGCCTGGTCAGAGGGCTGCTAATTAGACAGCAATGCCCTCCTTAGAGAACAGGAGTGATGGTCATCAGCTGAGCCCCCTGAAAAGGCTGTGGCTTTTGACTGCACATTTGGACACCGCTACTGAGCAGGCAATTGGACACATGGGCAACCTGAACAAAGGCTGCAGGAACAGGCCTATTTCAGTTGCATATAATCACCACTTTTCAGATCAATTATTTGAGCATGGATATACAGTCATTCCAGGAACAGCTACAGTGACTTCACAGTCTATCACCCACAAGGCATATTTGACATGACCCCTACACTAGAGACTTTTTAATGGATTATGTGTCTTTTATATGAAGCCACCCTGGTGCAGTAATTCAAACCAAGATCTACAGCGAGAGACCCAGAATCATCACATGACCTATTACAGAAGCTCAGCTATGGGGAAGGTGACATCCAGCAAGGGAGTGGGAATAACAGAGCCCTGCAATTCCCTGGGGACACCAGGGGGGTCTCTGCTACTCTTCTGATTTTTGTCACACTTTATTTGGTGTAAGAAAAAGCACCTTCTGGAATTCCATTAATTAAGGAGCTTGATGAGTATTATTATAGTCTACTGTACCAATCCAGCAGTATTTTCAAACTTCTGGTCAGCTTAGGGAATATCAGAAACTAGGATTTTTAGAGTATGCAAAAACATCCTCAAAATTAAAGATGCTTCTTCAAGAATTCCAACTGCATTTCCATGATGACAAGACTGACTCAAATATATACGTCACTGATAAGAAAGCCTATTTTCACCACAAATGCAAGTAAAGCAATAAAATTTTAACAAGTGCACTGCCCCACCACTCATTGTTTCATCTTTACAAACCAACATTTTAATGTTACAAACATTTAATTCAAAGTTTTTTCTAGATGTGGAGACTACTGAGCACTAAAGCAAGAAGAAAAACAGATCCAAACTAAAAGTGCAATGAAGTGATTATGATGGTTATGAATCAGCCCTCCATTATTGAGCCACTTTAGTAGCATGTAATAGATACTGATTAAGCTCTTTAAGTTGAATTACAATGTACTATTAGAAGACTACTCAATTAATATTTTTAAAAGCCCACAGGCTAATTTTACCAGCATGCACTAATTTTTACCAGGGTCTGATCAGACCTTCCCACAGTCTACACAGCAGGAAGCAATAGGCCAGCTGCAACTTTACCAGTCCTGCTAATAAAAACTTCAAGTTGTCTGCAAGGCCCAGAATTCTGTCACTGTGTGCGAGCTTCTCTCATATCGCAGGTAAGAAATACAAGATTGCTGTGGGAAAGTTGTAGACATCCCATACTTGTAGCAGAGGTAACCAAACTTGCCTGTGGTCTACATCTGGGCTGGAGCTTGCCAGATCAGCAGCACTACACTAATGTAAAGCTATTAGAAGCCATTACAAACATTTACAAATCAAGACAAGAACAATTCAAGCAAGTCTGCAAATTGGTTTACAGTGCTTGCAGCAATGGGAAGTGGCAATCACAGTGTACCACTGCTCCTTCACAACACAACGGGATTCGAAACACTGCAATCATTCATTCTCATGGCAGGAGATATAAACATACCCAGTACTGTCTTCTGTTTTTCAAGAAATATAAGCAGAGCTATCCACATTAACTAGAAATGGCAATGAAATGGCACTCCAGCAGCTCCATCTTCAGAAATGCTGGATAGGAGATGTAGATGCCTCTGACCTACGTGCCATGCTATGATCTGGGGAGAAGGAAGGTTTCTTTTACCAAACTCTTATCTGAGAAAATATTTTACTGTAACATTAAATTTTCCTTTTGCCTAACCAGTCTCATCCTTGTAAATATTATGAATTCTTACTGTAGGCATTTTGTTAATAAAAATAAGCACACTCTTTCATGAATGCTTCAAACATTCTAGTTTTCTTACTGAGAATCATGTAGCCAGCCAGTGCAAGTTTAGCATTCCAAGAGTTTTTTCCAGGTTCCCAGTTGTATTTTTGCAGTCTGCACTGAAGCTACACGGCACCCAAATCCAAACTTAATTCAAACGTCTGTACACTGAATGCAATGTGGACACAGCCTGACTAAACCAAGAGGTCCGTCCGATTAATGCAGGAAGTTGTGTATGGTCATATGCCAACTCAAATGAACCTGATCATAAAATCCCCTCAAGCCTTGTTATAAAAGAGATTCCTCAACCAGGTCTGTCTATATATATTACCCTTAAAAGCTGTCATCTCTTAAAACACACTAAGTTTACTTTTTCAACCCATTCAACTGTCATCCATTTATGAGAAGGCTATAATCATCATTGATGTCTTCTATTACGGCAAGACTTTGGAGCCATGTTCTTTAATAGCATATTTTAACTTCACCATTACTTGTTTTTAATCTTGAAAACTGTTGTTTAAACTTCTAATACTCTTCAGTAATTGATAAAATATGTTCAGCATCTCCTCTGTTTTACAGTATTTTCTTTCTGTGCTTTTGTTTCACATGGAACAATAAGTAGCAGGTGTATTTTCTTACAGCCCATAAATATTTACAGACTCTGAATAACAAATAGCACTGTTTCTAAAAAAAAATAAAAAATAAAAAATAAAATAATTCTTTCTCATATTTATACATACAGCAGATGGAAATTTCCCCCCCAGAGCCCACATGTGGGAGTGAATGTCTTGACCCTGTGCGTTATGGAACCAAGAGATAAGGGGAATATGTCCATATTTTTTCAGTCATCCAATTATTTGAGTATTTTATATATATTTATATATGTATGTGAGTCCATGACATCATGCACTTTTAATACATTCCCTATACATTCAGGCAGCTGGTCTTTGAATTATATTTTGAAATCCCACCAGCCTGGGGAAAGAAGGAATTTGGAGCAGGTGAGTCAAGTAGTACGGGGAATTTCTGAGTTCTGCACTGATATTTCATTATTTTAGAATTCCATTAAGAAGAATTGGAAAGAGTTGGTTTACATATTAAAACCAAAACCTCTGGTAGTGGGTGAGCACAAGCTAAGATCTGTCCCCTGATATTTACAGAAGAACACTGGCTGAAAAATACCTTAGGTGACCTACTTTTCCGCAGCACTTTATGAGGCAAGCTGTTTCTCAAGGAGTGTTTTCTAAATTTGCATGAGTAACCTCATAAATAACCTGGTTCACAGAGGAGCAGCTACAGCAAGAGAGACTGAAAGCCTGGTCTCAGCAAAAGCTTTTAAGGATTACTGTATACAAATTGGAATAGTTGTGCATACCCCAGAGTTCTCTCTCCAACATGGAATGTCCTCTAGTATTTGTGTACCTCCAGAAAAGAAGGTTTTATCTGAGTTTACCTGAGTTATCTAATTGTCACTCAGGTTTTGATCTTATCTAGACTTTGGATAAGCTGGTCTTTGCACCACCAGCATTTTTAGTGGCAAAACACAGCTCAGAGTCAGCCATGTAAAACTGAGGTTAGATTTACTCTTCCTCCACTGCTTTTACACAGATGAGTAAGTAGCACACCGATGAATGATCACAGCCCAGATGAGCATTAAAAATGGATGAACAACTGTTCAGCGCTATCCACTTACATCCGCCTTTGAAGAAAAAAGAAAACTCACCCACTCCAATGCGAGTCCCCAAGGAGGTCACTAAAACCTGCGTATCACTGTCACAAAGCCGCTGGAACGTTTACAGGAGCTTTGGTTTAAAGCTGCCCACTTAAAGTTTAGCTCAAATTCTGTTCCGCGTCGAACATCTTTCGAGAAGAATAGGATCAGCTTCCAGACTTGAATTAAATGAAGTTTCATACAAAGTGCCTGACAAGTTACACAGCTAGACTTGGAGACTTCACGTGCACACATCTGTACATACAAAAGTATTGCTTCCTTTGCTACGCTGAAAGGCAGCAACAGAAATAGCGAGGAAAGCTATGCACAAAGTGATGCATATGGAATGCACACCTTGGAGGACAGGGGAGCTGTGCCCTCACAGTTAGGTGTAACAGGGTTGGCAAAGACGCTCTTAATCTGCAAAGAAAAGGATATTGAAATACTGACACAAACCAAGACAGCCCATCTCTTTTGCATCCTTGCTTAGAGAATTTAATTATTTCCAGATGTTTACTTCACTGTGCCCATTCTTGTGCCCAGTTCCCCTATGGATAAACAGCTACCAGCTCAGAGAAGCCTGTCTGCAAAAAATCACCAGTAAATGGCTTGTCATTGACATTCCAAGCAGGCTTATGTACAAATACTCCTTTTAAATAAGGAGACAAAAAACATATTTTTAAGTCTGAAAATACATAGCTTTGATCGTTTGTATATTCATTGAAGACTCCATAGGGTCTTTGCAGACATCAAAAGTAACCCTTATTTATGTCTCCTGGCTACTGGATAAAAATACATCTTTGTAACAGTAAGTGTAAAAATTATGCTATCAAATTTGTGATATTTAAAAAATTCTATATAGACATCTTGAAGTGTCCAACCATGTTTGTAATCCAGGACAAATGAAATGTGATATGTGCTTTTTTTTTTTTTTTTTCCAAAAAGGAAAATAGCAAGAGGGAGAAAAAGTGTTATTCATATACAGACAGTGACAGTTTCTAATTATTGATGCATCACTAAGCAAGGTTTTGCTAACAGCTAAATGAGCTATTGCACTTACAAAATGAGGGCACGTGGCATATCTGATTAGTTTTACTTATATGTCCATGATATTATGTAATTCTAGAAGGTTGATACCTCTTTATCTTTTGGAAAAATGTGCTACTTAAAGGAACAGCTTTATTAAATGCCATATTGTTTTCTAGCCAATTATCTCTTGTTTCCAGCATGCAAATGAAAAAACGCTGAGCGCTCATTTTAAGTCCTATATATCATCATCATAACTAATTGCAGAGCAAACTTCTGCTTGGATTTGTCACATGTAGAGCATAAAAGAAATTAAATATTACTGGCAAATGAAGGTACAGTATTCCAAGAAATTTGCTTTTTGCAAACTAATGAAACAATTTTTAACAATTTTTATTACAAGCATCTGCGAGCTCCCACCAGGCAGCAGCAACAGACTTCTCTCTGCTTATATTGCTCAGTTCCAAGCTAATGTCCCTGAAAGCTGTTAGGCTGAAAGCCAACAGAAGATATATCCACAAAGAGACCTGACCCTTCTCCCTGTAACTAATAACGTCTCCTGAAAGTTTTCGGTTAATAGTCTATCTGAGATTCTTATTAGCAAAACTTTGCCTTTTTTTCCCAGCCGTGTTTGGTGAATTATACTCTCCAGGAGGCAGAAATCATTCATAAGCACCAAAAACACACTGATGGGAAAGGAACAGACCGAAAGGCAAATCTCTATCTACAAAATGTTTGAAAGCTCTCATAAATAAATAATTAAAGTCTAAATCCGGAAGTCTCTTTTCCTTTCTATTTATACTAAAAGTGGCTCGACTTCTCTGACACGTATCTCAGGAGGTCATCTTCAGAGAATTTGGGTGCCTGTGAATATGGACCTTAATTTCTCCGTTCCCACAGTTCAGCTATGTGAAGGAACTGTTCCGTGATTTATTAAACACCATAAGGTCTCAGCCACGGGAACACCACGGATGTACTTGGGCTGTAAGTTTTTATTTTTGTTTTGTTTTTTCTTCACCTGCATTGCTCTAAAGAGTCAGGCAATGGAGGTCAGTGCTTTGACTCTTAGCAAATGCCCTCATTTCTCAGATAATTCAATTTCCACTACCAAACCACACATACACACACACAAAAAGACATTACCATCAGTAGCCCTAGTATCTAAAACGCACTGAAAATATTTGATTTCACTGAGGGTAAATGATATGTAGCTGAGTCTCTGAGCACTGAAAAGTGAAGGGGATATAAAACCAAAGAAAAGTCCAAGACTTCTAAAGCAGGATCTCTAAAATTAGGTTTCCTCGTTCATATTTAAATACTTAAGAGAATAGTAGTTGGTTCTTCTGGAACGATTTTCGGCCTAAACTTAAAATTAATATAAATTGTGAGTTCTTTTCTTGATCAGTAGCCAAATTCAGAAGATAATCTAGTCTTGTGACTCTGAGGCCAATGCCAAATTTGTGGGAAAACACTGGGTCACCAAGAATCATTTAGTATGGCTGGAAGTCTCTCTCATAGGCAGAGAGGAGGTAAAAAGTACTGATGAAAAAAAGGGAAAAAAAACACACCACATTTCAGCAGACAAGGGAGCTGAAAATACAGGCTGCCTGAGTCAATGTGATATGACACAACAATTTCAAGGCACGGATCAGTTTCTAGCAGAAAGCACAATTTGCAGGATCTTTCCCTTAAATACTGTCTCAGAGAGGATGTGCAAGAACACCAATCCAAGCTCCTAACGACAATGGGAGCGATAAAACCACAGCTCAGTGCAGCCTCCTCTGCAGCCTTTCTTAATGATATGTTGCTTTTAGAATACCTTGCACAGGACTGAGTGAGAAGGATGGTCCATAAAGAGTTTGGAAACAATGGCTTTTTGTGTGGTGGAATAACTTAACGCTGCATTTTCATTAAGTGAAAATTCACATCAAGTCTTGTCAATAAAACTATCACCATAGAGTCTGTACGTATGGGATAACATCTTACGTAAAAACCTGCTCATTTCTAAGTTAATTAGACTGTCTGCTGATGAAGAAATGCAGACCACATAGTGAGATTTTATGAAATTAATCCAGTGTGTGTCTTCCATCCAGTTACACAGAACAACTTTATGTCACCTAAGACTTGAGATGAAGTATACACTTACAATGTCAAATTTTGTTTGCCAGAATTTTAGGAGTGCATTTTAAGAACTAGGGAGTTGAGATCCCCAGGGCTTTCAGCCACCAAACCTGACCTCCAGCTTGTTCACGACTTGATACTGAATAAAATTTAGATTCAGGCTTAATTTAAGGCATCATTTATCTTACAGTTTTCAAAAAAAGCTCTTAGCCTGCACTAAAGGATGAGGGAATATATGTAAAACAATAAATATAAAAGATTTTAGGGAAGGCAGTGACATTACTACCTGAATCCCTGCACCAGGGAATATACAAGTGTTTTAAATCAAACCAAACTAATAAATAGGATTTAGCTTGCATATAATGGAGTGGAATTTATTCTTGTAATGATCAAATTCTGATGCTAAATACTCTGAAAGGCACAAGAAGCATTAGGCACCTACGTTCCCTGGGAGTTTTCAAGTTCCTCTTTCCATATTGAGACTGAGTCCACTCCAAGAAAATGCAAATATGTTGCTATTTCATTTTTGCTGCGTCCTCATAAGCACAGATAAAAACGATCCAATAAAACTGGGGGAAGATGGAGGGAAAGTTAAGTTGTTCTCTTACTGTACAGTAAAAGGGCAAGAGCCTCGTGCAGAATGGCTTGGCATAAACGAAATAATTTCTGGATAGCTGCCAGTGCTCAGGTTAAAATGCAACATTACATGGCTTCCATGATGACAGCCTACTGGGAGACATTTGTTGAAAATTGCTTTGCCTATCATTTAGTCAGCAAAAAAAAGTAAATGTCTTGCAGTACTAGTTGTGTTAGAGCTATGTTGAGTCTGTGTCTATAAATGATTCAAATTGTAAGCTTATAAAGCCCCCATACAGGTACAATCAACATAAAAGCCTGGCATTTGTATTCTATTCTTTTATATAGCAAAGTTCTATATATTTTCACCATATGCTGCTCCCATAAGCATGTCTAATTATACAGAAAGTATGATCTAAGGTTTAGATTAAGATTTAGATTCAAGCTTCAAAAATTAAATTAAAATGATTTTTTTGACAACAGGCAATAAAGTTTTCACTGGTTACACTGTGAGCAAGTACAAGCCTTATATCTTGCAACATCAAATAAAACAACATGTTTTAACTATACTCTTTTACTCTGCAGGAAATGACAGCCTAGGCAGTGCAAGTACTAAATTGTAGTATTTTAACTGCACTATATATGTCTGCTTTTGAAAGTCCACTAAATACATGAAAGTCTTCTACAATAGGCTCAAAGAAATAAGAATAAAGAACTAAACCACACATTTTCAAAGAGGTCCATATTGACTATCATTTGACTCTCATTTAAATTAATGGGATTCAATCAGCTACTTCTCAGAATACTATGTCAAAAATAAGTGGTCAGGTTGTTTTTCCTTTCTTTTTTTTTTAAATACAGTTAACAAATTAACATTCATTTTCTACAATAGCTTTTATCTCCACTTCATCTATTACTGACAAAGATAAATTAGAATTCTGATCTGTGTTTTGGAAATGCTAAGCGATTCAAGAAAACATCACCATCTGTGGTCTCCTTTTTTAAGAGTTAGCCAGTATCTTCAGGTCAAACTGGATTTAAAGAGATTCTGCCCTGTAATCAATCAGCAGTTTATGCATACACTGCTTCAAAATACGGTACATTTTCTAGGGTTTTTGATTTTGTATTTAATTTTTCTGGACCAATCCTAAAGCATTAATACGTGATTTTGCAACATTTCAACCATTCAGTTCTTTACTTATCCCCAGCATGTAGCAAGCCTACACATTTGGGTGTCATCATCTATTAGGGACACAAAGCGTTACTTTTCAGAAAAAAAACAAATGCACAACTGACAACAGCCCAACTATGGCTTTCCAAACCCACAGAAAATTCAGAGAGCTCTGTCGCTAGCACTCTTCCTTTCAAGGACTGATTAGAAACTTTCTCTCCAAGACTCAAGTAAAGAGCAGTAAAACAGTAAACAGTTCCATTTGTTATAAATCAGCAATTACTGTATATTAGCTTGATGTATTCTTGCCAAATTGGATACGGGTCCAGTGCTACTCATACAAAATCAACAGAAAAATTATTCACTTCACTACATTCAACATAAATTGGTCTCTAGTCCTTGAACCAAATTATACTTATGTCATCTTCTAAACAAAAGAAGACAAAAATATTTGTCATATGCTGGATTCAGCTTAAGATCACAGAATCCCAGAAGAGCTGAGGCTGGCACAGACCTCTGTACCCATCTGCTTCCATCCCTGCTCCAGCAAGACTCCCCAGAGCAGGGTGCCCAGGGCTGTGTCCAGGCATCTTTTGCAGATCTTTAAGCAGGAGACCTCACAGCCTCTGGGCAACCTGTGCCAGAGCTCCATCACCTGCACAACATAGGCTTCCTAGTGCTCAGAAGGAACCAAAATGCTCCCTAATGGTCAGAAGGAACCTCCTCTGCTCCAGTTTGAGCCTACTGCCTCTTGTCCTGATGCTGTTCTCTCCGCTCCCTCCCCATATGCATTCATAGCCTTTGGTGAGATCTCCCTGAGCCTCTTCTTCTCCAGGCTGAACAGTCCCAGCTGTCTCAGCCTCTCCTCATAGGAGAGGTGCTGCAGGCCCCCGTTCATCTTTGCAACCTTACAGTTGACTCTTTCCAGCATTTCCCTGTCTCTTGCACTGGGGGGCCAGAACAGGACACAGTACAGCAGGTTATTTTGGGGAGGGTATGACATGAGGCTGTTTTTCTGTTGTTTGGGAATGGTTGGTGCTTTGGTTGGTTGCTGTACTTATTGGTTTGTTGTTTTTTTTGTTTTTGTTTTTAAATAAGAGGTTCATTGTGGTTTAAGATTGGTGGACACCAGAAGAGGAATCTCCTTTGATCAAACATATAAGTCTACTTGTAGCCCTGACCCTGAGATTCTTCCATTCACAACTTCTCACAGGACTGAAGAGACTGTAATCTCCTTCCAAAAATACTCCCTGCCTACTGATTAATCCACAAGTGCTCACAAGTGTTTCTCGCTGCACAGCAGTAGATTCTTTGAATTTTGTTGTAAGGAATAAAAACATCCAATGCTGTTTTTAAACCACTGGTTGGATATTAAAGCCTTGAGTTTTCCTATCTCAGATTTACAGAAAATAAGTTGAATTTGGTAGAATTATTGCAATTTGAAAGAAATTCTTTTCCCAAGACACTCAATAATTAGGCTTTCACTAAGACCTCACACTTAACAAACTATTATGATTAAATATGAAAAAAATTGCTCCTGCATCTCCAGAAATATCAATATTATGTTTGAGTTCAATTCATATTTTTGTGAATTATTTCTATTCCTAAATAGTTTGCATACCAAAGTCCAAATCAGCATACCAGAAATAACTGTGTATTCAGTGGTGTTTTACACAAAGTGATGTTGGTCTTAAATTTGACCTCTCCTATCATACCAATCAGCCAGTGCTTGTCAGACTGTTTTACTTCCATAAAAGCCATGGGAAAAAAAAAAAAAAAAAAAAAAAGAAAATCAACTAAACATCAAATCTGTTCCATCATCCACAAACTGACTTGAGATGGATACAGAGATGGAGGCAGAAATGCTACGTGATACTGACAAATTAAATCAAAGGGGATAAGACAACCTGTACCGTACATTTTATGTAGAAAATGCTAAAATTGGGTTTGTACAAAGAAATCCCAACTTGACAAGAAGTTAGACAAACCTAGCTATAGTGGGTGACATGCAGCCATGACATTCCTGAGAAATTTATTTAAATAGAAGTGGAAAAATCTCCCTTTTTCAGCTAAGCATCAAATAAATAAAAGCAAGATCAACCTCTTGGGCCTTTGAGAGAATTGTTTCTATCACTCTGTGTGGCTGTTAACTACCTTGCTTGGATTTCATCACCTCTTTCCAAACAGAGATGTGCTTTCTCATAATGTGTCTTCCAGCTGGATAACCAGATTCAGACAATTATCGTAAGGCAGAAATACAGTGAAAGTTATCATATGTTTACAACTTCTGAGTTAGTTTGGGTAAGTATTTATTTCAGCTCTAAAAGCAGTCTGAGGAAGGAGGAGGAATGTGAAAGGAAAGTCATGGGCAAAAGAATTGCAGGGAGGGAGGTAGGAAAAGAAAGAACAACAAGAATAATTCAGCCACTGTTCCACATCGCAGAATTAGCAAATGTGATATGAGGATGCTGTTATTGTTGACAATTTTATTATTATTATTGTTATTTTTAATATAGAGAGAGGCTGCTGGGTGAAAGAAACCAATTATATCCCCCTGACAAAGGAAGTCCAGGCAGAAGCTGGATAGGCTTCACTCACACGTGTAGTATCACAGGAACAGCTGCAGAGCTATGACGTATCTATGCCTGCTATGTAGATGCTGTGCTGGGGCACTGGCCAGTAATTTGCATGGTTGGAGGCTCACCAACTGCTACTGCCACCCTTCCCAACATCTTCAACACCTCCCCGTGAGAACAGCTACCTTGGAAATTAACGGCTCTTTGCCACTTGCACCTATTCCATACATCTAATGCAGCTGTGATGTTTTTCATGCTTTCAACACTTGCACTCTGAGGAAAAGAGAGATTGGATTTGTTCCAAAGGATGTTATATCTATATGCTTTCAGGGGAATAAAACAGATAACAACTTCACTCTGACCTCTAATGTTATAAAAGCTGTCACTGAAAGATATTAAGAACAGCTACGTGTGTGGCAACTGGAAATGGACTCAAAATCCACTGACTACTGTGCATATACAGTGCTCATCTCATCCCTTCCTGACTCTATGTTGACTGTTATGTTACAGAAAACACCTCCATATGAATACAGACTTGACTTATGAAACACATGCATACAGAGTCAAGTAGCCTCACACCGAGATTATTTATGTATATACTTACGATTACACTTCAGAAAACACATTTCTGAATGTCCTGGTCCAAACAGAAGAGAGGGCAACAGGACACGGTGTCAAAATGTAATAGTACTTTCTCAGTGAATGCAAAATGGCATCTCTAACAAATGTAACTCTAAAACTTATGGTCCACTGGCTGCAACATTTAAAAACCAATTAAGGGGAGTTTGAGAAGGATATGGTTCACGAAAGGATCTCTGTGACAGTGTGGAGAGCAGAATTTCTAAGCTGGAGAGACACTGAGCTCTTATTTTCAACAGTAACACACGCTAAAACACACAAAATCAAAAACAAAAACTGCATAAGCACCATACTATTTAATATGAAAATGGAAAGTAAATCATTGGTAGGGTAAAAATAGACAAGAGAGAAAAGGGAATTCACTTCTTAAAGTAAAATAGGTATAAATTCCAATAAAGTAAAGTGCATTAAGCAGAAAAGCTCTTCCTTCACCCTCAGTTAAGTTCTCCTATCCCTAGCAGAGAGCACTAAGCATGTGCAGAGTCCTCCACCTCCCTAGCAGAAGGTGAGACCAACCCAAGCATGGTAGCCCCCACTTAGGAAATTAGGGATCTGCCAGCTTGCCAAAAGAAAGCCTAAGAAATCATTCTTCCACACAGCTACAGCTTAAATAGAACATCAAGGAGAAGCAAATACAAGTCAATGTCCTGCTCCCCCAACAGTGCAAACCATAAAAGAGCCAAATACATCTTTTTTACAAGGCAGTAGAAACTGAGTTTGGACCACAGTGGATTTCTTTGCAGAAGATTCAGATCAAGTAGAGCAGTGAGCTCTTGTCCAGAGGGCACCAGGTGGCACTGGGCTGCTGACAGCACATGGAACACGGATGCCAAACTCCCTGTGTGTGTCCTATGTAGTGGTGGCTGGAGAGGCATTACCAGTAGCATCACAAGCAGCACGTTCCAGGCTGGCCAGAGGGCGAGTGCTGCACAGTTATGGCAGCTGGGAAGGAGTGTGTGCAGGGGAAATAAAAATGGGGAGACATGGAAGGTCTCCATAGCCAAAAGATATAAAGGCACGCATACCACACACAAATAATCACACCAGCTTCACAGTTTGTTGGAAAGCAGTACTAGTGGTGATTTCTAGATCATTCTGCCATGTTCATAATACCCAGGAACAGGCTTAATGAAAAGGATTATTTTAGAGGAATTCTTGATTCTTTGCAATATTAGCCGGGGTGAGGAAAACTAAAAAGCCCCCAAGAAGGACTACTGTAGGACGTATGCAAATATTTCCATCTGGGTTTAGAATAAAAATCAAAGCCCTGAACCAACCAGCAGACACTGTTTCACGCACTGCTAATGAAGAGAGAATTCAATTCTCCTGTTTGCTAAAATGAATACGGTACTTGTATCTCGATGTTTTACAAGAATACAGTATGTGTGTCAAAACAAAAGTTTCCCACACGACCAGATGAACATTGGCAGCTCTCTGTAACGATTAAGGATCATGGCTTCAACCCATGACCCGAGTAAAGGACACAGAGTAGCTGTGCTCCTACCTAATAATCAGAATCCAAACAGCAGCCAGTGTGATGTCTAGGCACTGCTCTGCGTTTGGCACGAACGGATCATACATTGATACTGAGTGGGCTGCACTGCACACAAGCACAGGTTATCCTCCATCCCATCACACGTGCTCCAGCACCTGAACCTGCCAGCTGTTCTCCTTGGAGAGGATAGGGAAGAAGCTGAGCTGGATGGAGCCCATCCAGTACTGCTACGGGGTGGCAAAGGGACGCTCCCCGCCACTGGGCAGCAGCTGATGAGCGCATGCATGATGCTCATATGGCAGTCTGGAAACAGACAGCAAAGGCAGGAATTGAAAAGGAGGACGACGAAATCTGTTGTTTCACACTGGTGATAGGAAAACTGAAAAAATGGTAGGATGATAGATGACTCATAAAAGCGTTAGACTGCTGCCAAAAGCTGTAGATTTGGCAGCCATGCAAGATACGCTGCCTCGGGAGAGTCACGCTCCGGTCCCTTCCTCCAGCAGGGAGCGAGATGCTCGAGCTCCCAGCCAGGGCAGCTTCCTTCCTTCCTCTGCCGGCATCCCTGTCCTGCCCTGAGTCCTCTCCCACAGCACAGCAGCCATGGCAGCTGCCTGTCGATTCCTACTTGGTCCCAGTGCTGATATAACACTTCAAGTAACAACTTGACAGTAAATTAATAAATGTATTCCTACCCTGCTAAGTTTGAAATGGTTTATAAATTCGATTTTTTCCCCTTGCCATATTAATAAAACTGCTTTCCTTCCTCCCTTCTTCACTAGAACCTTTTGTCTTAAATTTTTCATTTGTGGCATGTAGACTTGGGATTTATTTTTTTTTTCCTCAAAACTGTTCAGTATAAATCAGACAGACGTTTGGGAAATAAAGGAGATCTGAAAAACGAGACAAGCTGAACTTTTGGAGATGTGCCAAATAAAACTTTAGACAAAATTAAGGCAATAAATACATATCAATTACTCAGGGGAAGCTTTTAAGAACATTTTATCAAAGGTTACCTGCTCCCAATCCTTTCTGCTCTAAGCCACTATATTGCCAAGCCCCAGTACTCAGCATTTATCCATCCATACCTTAAATACAATGCTACAGATTGTCTTTCACTGTCCATAGGTGGTTAACCAACTCAAATAAAAATTCCTTTGCTTTCGATGCTCAAGAGTTGAATGCAAGAGTCACTAACAGCATTATTAATCCTTCCTTAACTCATTACATGCAGGTTACTGAAGCAGTGCTATCTTAAATCTGCAATTATATCAGGAAATTCCCTGGAATCTCAGGTTCCATATCTGCTAAGTCTTTGCCACAGGCTGACAACAATGTTGATTCATGCCGGTGTACTTTTTACCATATTTTTGTAACACACGCTAGCTGTGCAACAGAATCCAACACAAGTACATTCAAGCAAGAGTCTCTTGATGTAGTGTGAGCCAAAGGTATGCACATGAAGCTCTGCAGACAGGTTTTAACGTAAATATTGGCAGCCAAGTGGACTGATCCATTTGAACCCTTCCGTACAGGTCTAGAGGAAAGAGGAGGAGATGGTCAGATAGCCAGGGCTCCTGATTATATTTTCTAACATAAGATTTCTTAGTGGCATTAGGTGCTCCCTTCTGTTGCTCAGCTCCTTTCTGACTCACATTAAAGCAGAAATCCAGGGAGGGCTCCAGCTTCAGTGGTCAGAGATATGTGAAGTTTAGGCACTGCCTTGCCTCCAGAGAAAGAATGAAGCATATACTGCGGCTGAAAATGGTATATGCACAATACTTTCCGGCAACAGAAGCATTGCTCTTGCTATTCTGCAGACTACAGTCCTCTCCCACATACTGTTAAATTTTTTTTTACTTCCATTTGCAGCCAAGAAAACTCTTGATGCAACTTCCATGTTGCAGGCCTTCTAGCCTTGGAATACTGAAGTGAAGCTTGGACAAACATCTCACACGCCTAAATAAAACAGTGAATGCAACTTCCCCCTGACTAACCAATACATGAGAAGAGGAGACAATACATAATACAGGCACCAGAGTCCCACCTACAGGCCTTGCAGTTCATGTGTTCACTGATGTTTCAAGACTGCCTGCTGTCCCTTCTTCGCAGGTTTCATCCCACTGAGAGTACTTTACATGAGTTTCTACTTTCATTGAGAAATTTCCAGGCATTTCTACTATCATGCCATTCCTTCCAGAAGGTTATCAACAACAAAAAAAAGAAAGAAGGATAGAAAGAATGCATTGCAAATTTAAGAGAGACTATTAGATAGCTGTTGGAGTGGGTCTGGAGGAGGACCATGAAGATTATCAGAGAGCTGGAGCACCTCCCCTACAAGGACAAGATGAAAGAGTGGGGCTCTTCAGCTTGGAGGAGAGAAGGCTCCATGGGGATCTACAGCAGCCTTCCAGTATCTGAAGGGGGCTTACAGGAGAGCTGGAGAGGGACTTTTTGTCAGGACATGCAGCAACAGGATGAGGAGAAATGGCTTTAAACTGGAAGCAGGTAGATTTAGACTAAGTAGAGGGAAGAAATTTTTTACTGTGAGGATGGTAAGACACTGGAACAAGTTGCCCAACAAAGCTATGAATGCCCATTCCCTGGAAGTGCTCAAGGCCAGGTTGGATGGGGTTGCGAGCAATGTGGTCTAGTGGGAGGCGTCCCTGTCTATAGCAGGGGGTTGGAACTAGATGATCTTAAAGGTCTCTTCCAACACAAATCATTCTATGATTCAAAGTCATTTTACCTCAGAGGGCAGTGAGGTAGGTGCTGGCTGGACAAAGAGGCTGCGGATGTCTCATCACTGGAGGTGCTAGAGGCCAGGCTGGATGGAGCCCTGGACTGCCTGATCTGGTAGGGGGCAACCAGTCCCCAGCAGGGGTTGGGACATGAGGATACTTTAGTCTTCAGTGCTCTAAAGCAAAGACTGAATTAAAATGGTGAGAGCAATAAAGCACATATCAAGCCCAGCAACTCTAACTGCCTTATATCAGAAAACAGAAGAAAGCTAGGAACAAAGAATTTCTAGGCATAAATACAGTGAGTCCTGAAGCACTGTCTTGCACAGAATAAAAAATTTTAAATGTTTTTAGAACTTTAATGTTCATAATGCTAGTAGCTCCTACCAATAAGAAAACTGTTACAACACAATAATATGAGGAAATAACAATTTAACAATAACCGATCCAGACTTTAAAAATGCTACTGAGTTTCTGATTAGAAAAAATTTTCAAAGATTATGCCTAACAGCTTATCATTGTTACTGACTGGCAAATCCTATCAGTAGAATGGCAAATTTTATAAAGTATGGCAAGCTATTTAGTAATAAACCTAAATTTATTCTTTGCACTTCGATGGTGCTTGCAAATAAAGCGCTTAGATTTTATCATCCTAAATAGTAAGTCTGCCTTGTGTTTTGTACACAGAAAGATCATTTCACAGTATATGCAGATCCAGTGGTAACATGAGAAATACAGTCTATACTTCTAGTTGTGGTTATTTCTAATTTATAAAATATACTATGCCTAAAGCTGTCTAGATGCCTCAATCCAATTAGAAAGGTTCCCAATAGATATGCATTCCCACAACAGATAGTTCATTAAAAAAGGTCTCATCCCCTTTTCAGTTTTGTTTGTTCAACTTCAACTAAATATAATCTCTAATGCAACTTACAGCATGTTGGGTTATATGTTTCACATACAACGTCTCCGTAGGAAAAATAATAATATAGCCTCTGGAAATAAATAATGGATAGCCTATAGGCAGTAAGCATTCTCTCATCCATACCATGTGCTCCCAGTAATCATTAATACCTCCTGATGTTCAAGAGACACACCGACAACTGTGTAAATAAAGACTATTTCAGACTGCATTTTGATGACTACATAAATGAAAAGAGTATTCACTATTTAATGAATTTAATTAACACACTAGCTTCCTAAATCTTTAGGAAAACATCATTGTGCCTATGGCTACCCATTCCTGAGATTAGAAAATTCACTTATTAATCTTCAAAGGATGTCAGAAACGAATAGCATGGAGCTGCAAGAGCAGCAGGGAGACACTGAAGTCTACGCTGCCTGCTTGGTGGATCTGTTCTTCCCATCACAGCATACACCCTTCTTTGAAGGGTCTCTGAAACAAAGTGAATCAGTGAGAAGAGGAGAAACATGAATCATCCCTCTCTGTGCCTCTTACCCGCAATGTCCTTGGAAAGCACAGTGAAAAACATTCAGGCCCAGTCTGATCTGATAACATGTTTTCTACCCACTGTACACAGAGATAGTGACTCCATAAAACAGAAGGCAACAGAGAATATGATTCATGAATTCTGAATGAGGATTCTGAACGTCCCTTTTGTGGATGGCAAAACTTTCTATGACTTTTGCCCATAAAGAATTGGGCTTCTATTACAATCTGCTATTCACGTACACAGTTAATGCCATATTGCAGCATAACAAGAATTGTATATTACATCCAGATATCATTTAGGAAAAACTCAGTTTTGCCTTATTTAACAAATGCAATATGCATGTTTTCACAAACGCTGTTGTCTGTAGCATCACAGAATATTTCAGGTTGGAAGGGCTCTCAGAAGGTATCTGAACAAAGGATTGCTAAAAGCAGTCAGCTGCAGCACCAGACCAAATTGCACCAGGCTTTTCCTGGCAGATTTTGAAACCTCCAAAATGTACCTACATTTTGCAAGCAGCTAGCAGAGAGGTAGGCAAATAGGTAACCTATGCAGCTAGCTTTATATGTGTCTTGTCAGAGGGACAAGAGGTGTGAAGGGCAAACAATAGCTGGGGAGCTGGATCTGCTCCTCTGACTACATCAGGTGTGCCCTTCTTACCAGCCAGGTGCATCTTCTGTCTGTGGGAGTTCCTCTTGCTTGTTCACTACGCCCTGCAGGCCTTCTCAATTGCTAACACTACCAGTAAGCTCTCCTCATAAAGCAAAGATCTGCTTTTAAAAAGCCAGTGGTGTGAGTGCAGTCACCACTCTGTGCCACAAAAGCACATTTCCGTTTTAATACAAATCTACTCCTGTTTACAAGAATATCCTAAAATGTTAATCATGAACAAATAAGAAATGGAATTCTGTGCAAGGACACTGCACTACACAGCTTTCTCACTCTGTGTATTCCTTGAAATGGTCACAGAACTAACTCTAGTTCATAAAATTTTCTCCTTTGTTCTCATGCAATAGTAATGTCAGTAGAACAAATAAATCAGTCAGGATTAGTTTGTCTAAAGATCCATCCCTATATCAATAAAGCTACTGGTCTCAAAACAAAAAGGACAGTAAGAAAGCATGAGCACAACTTCTGCAAGTTGAATAAAGCTTCTGAAAGTGTTTTTCTCTAAAACAAAAGCTAGCAATATGAAATGTGATGTTCTGGGCAGAGAATAACCCTGGGTCACTCTAGATGTAACGCGACTCCTAGGCCCAGGGACATCAGTCTTCTAAAGACAAAACATTCCTAAACTCTTTTCCAAAGTCATTGACAGTGGTACAGAGATTCTTTCAAAAATTCTTCCTTTATACGTGTAGGGTGTATCACAGACAGCTGCAGAGAACACAGACGCATTTGTAAAAACAAAACAGTTGGGGAAGTTGTTTTTGTTGTTCCTTAATTCAATTTTCCCACCCCAGATATGTTTGCTCTGCTGAAATTTATATGGGTTATTCATATTACCTCTCTCTCATTCCCAGAGATTATAATCATTTCCATCTTTTCCAAGAACTTTCACCCTCACATTCTCTGTCTCTGTCATTAATCCTCAACCCAACCTCTATTAATTTCCATAAGCATAAGGAATATTTAAGAAAACATCCAAAATATTTCAAATTACTTTATCTAACAAAACTGAGATTTACCAGGAAAAATCTTAGAAGTCATTTACATTTGGGAACAAGATATTTTTCAGTCTAGAGATCAGTTGCAAGGGAATTACACCTGCTTTGTTCTATTGTGATATTAAAAACTTCAAATCTGTTCCTCTCTGTCCCAGGAATATATGCTCAATTGACCAGAAGAGAAAAGCCACATGACCTCAAACAATCTGGCTAACAAGAAAAGATTCATCACCAACTGTAAAAGGATCCCAGAAGGCTGGGTAGATGCATATTTGGATACCAAGCTCTCTCTCTCAAACTGCTGAAGAGAAGAAGCTGGAGTAGAACAGGTTAAGAGTCACGCTAGATAGGAACATAACACACTACCACTTCAATTTGATGTCTGATAAACCTGCTCAGATGAACCAGAAAGAAACTGCCTTGAGCAGAGATCTCCTTTATCCATTCTGAAACTTCACCTTCTTCCACAACCAAACAAAAACCAACCTTCCACCCTGTAAACAAGGACATGTCAAGCAAAGGAACGATTTCCTCCTCCTCCAAAATGACACAAATCCCAGGCTAAGCTTTTGCCTGCTAACTAAATAATTTCAAAAACCAGCCTCCTCTGGGCATTCACAAAATTCCACGTGCTCTTCTACGGGATCTGTGTGATTCACACCCTGCCTTGTTTGCTCTATCATACTCCTTTTACTATTATTCTCCTAAGTCAGAGCTTAATCACATTAGCCAAGTAAGCAAGCACAAAGCTTCATCTCTGGATGAATTTCTAATGCTAACAGCATGCAACAGAAGGAGAATCCCATCAGTTCATCGACTCTCTGCAGGAAGGCCAAACCTGACTTAGCATGAATGGGACCCTTTCTCACTTTTAAAGGCTGCATCAGAATGAATGACTGTATTACTTCTACGTGATCTGAGGAAAAGAAGGAATATTTTACTTGCATGTATGAAGTTAAACATTATAATGTTTTAAATGCATTTCAAAATCCCCCCAAAGCTGGGTAGTAATCATCAAGAAAGGTAACAGCATAATTATCTATCCTTTGAACTAAACTAGACTCATGCAGTCATTAATTAATCCACTTAACCTGATGGTAAATCATATAATAAAGTGCAGGGGTATGAAAGCTGTAACTTGAGATAAAAATCAATCAAACAAACAAACAAAGCACTTTTGTTAGAATAAACCAGAAGGTATTTCTAAAATAATACCATTGGAGCATCAGCCTAATGCTGATTTTACACTTGAATACTTTTTAATATCTAGACAGTCTTGGTGTGCAAATTGGTGTAGATCACAAAACTAATTAAGAAGACAGGACAGAATATCTAGACATTGTAAACATTTTAGGCAACTGATAAAGCTTTTTCATCTTTTCTGAATCAGTACATTCAGCTGTTTTTCCACACAAAAGAACATTCTGAAGACTACAGGACAGTAGGCATTTAGAAACAAAGTAAAATGAAAGAATGAACCCCAAAAGACAAGCACTTTTCCAGTTAATTTTCAGAAATACGATACCAAAGGAAAGAAGTTAGAATACATGAAAGTTCAGCCTGCTGCAGATCATTTACACTGTGACTTTAAGGAATTCCTGCCAGAAATTAGTTACATTAAACAGAATTCACTGGTAGTGACGTAATTTAGAGATGAGAGATAGGGACTGTGAACAAGGAGAAGTAATTTCCATCACGTATGGTCATGGATGCTTACAATACTTAGCATTAACTCACAAAAAGTGAAGATTCTAAGTTTCATCAACTTTTAATCCAAGCCCTGCCTGCCCTGCCCCCTGCTCCTACCTACTCTGAGAAGCAGCAAAACAAGTAGGCCTGCAGAGATGGTCAGTTCAGGCAGATACACTCTGAAGCAAAGGTTACACACTGCTGCCTGCACCCTGCTCGGTCTGCAACCCACAGCTGTGTGTGGCAGTTGTTTATAGACAGACAGATACGTGCATGTATAGTACAGATATCTCTTTGTAGATACAGAGAGGGAGAGAGAATGAGAAGGATCGATAAGCTCTGTATATTTAATACGGCATACTACAGAGAAGGTGATAAAGAGCCCTTGTTACACACAAAGGGCACTGCAAACTGCATCCCAGCTCCACTGCAAGTTGCACTGTGGGAGAAGAATGTGTCCTGGAGTGGAATTCTCTGCCTCACAGGGAAAAACTAAATATATTTTGTAATAACACTCAAGATCTGCAGTCGATAGGAGTCAACAACAAAATTAGGATAAGCACTATCCTAAGGATAAGTTCAGTTCTAAAGTCCAACTAGCGATTCTTGCTACTGCAGATTATTTGACAAAAACTGGAAAGATGAGAGTTCTCTAGTAAAAAATTACACTAGCCAGCCTAATTTGTATTTATCTGACTGCTGGTCTGCAAATAAGCATCTGTGATTTTCAGTATTTCCTAAGGATTCTTCCTCTGAGGAAGACACTTGGGGTTCCTCATAACACTGAAAATTCTGGATAGAAAACTACAGATTTTTTTCTCCAGGTCTTTGAGTCTGATATTTTCTTCTGCCTTATGGAAACCACATATAACAGTATTAGTCTATATTTGCATGGTAAAATATAGATCTGATGATTTTTCTACTTTTCAATTTCCTTCATTTTCTTTCATGGTTAAGAGCAAACCTCTACTTGCCATTTGCTTTGCTTTGGTATATATTCTGCCTCCAAGGAGAATGAAAAATGTTTACCACTACCTCAGTCCAGAGTTGCCAAGGCTCTTGCTATCAGCACTTGCAATTTGCAAGGATCAGCGCCAGATCACTTCCTATTTTCAACACCATGCAAAGTACAAGGCCAGTATGCCACAGTTTTATCTTCCCCTTCTTTAAATATTTAAAGCATGATTCTCTACTACAACAGCAGTAAATACCAGCTCTGACCTCAAAGAATCATGGAGAAAATATATGATCCAGAAAAAAAAAACCCACATGCACTTGCTTATCACTCTGATGCTTTTCACTACAATGCGTTACCACTTTGATATGTTAAGACATTGTAGAGATATAAATAAAATAATAAAAATAGCCTTTAATTTAGTAATGCATTTACATTTCTTACAGAAGTCTTACATTGTTATGGATCATATTAAATTTAGTAGCAATGTTTTTGAAGGCAGACATTGAATTGCAGTGGTCTCTTTTTTGTTCATAAACTAAAAGCCAAATCCAGAACTGGATATGTCATTAGTAGAGATATGCAAATACCACAATTTATATCCATTTAGAATTTCTTAAATTCAATTACTTTTTAATTACGATCCATTTAATACAGGCATAATGAATTCAAGTACAAATATTTAGGCTGTATTATTAAAATCTCTGGGATATAAAAATATATTAAACTCCCTCCCTCAAGCAGCTAGAGATGACTTATGCGAGTCTAGCAAAACCATATAGATTACTTTTTTTTTTTTCCAAGTACCTTGGCAAGGTCACTGCTTTGAGAGTTGAAATGTAAATTACTTATATTACAGCAGTATCCTCAGAAGTTTTCATTTTGTGGATTAGCTCTCTCCGAGCTTTCCCTGGCTCCATCTGTGCTATTTTAGGATTGTGAAGTCTGAAAAGTTTGTTTTTGTAAAAAGACATTTTAAGACAGAACTGAGACACCAACCAGGAAAATGAGTTTCCTTTAATGTGACAAACGTGGTCAGGGCCTCCCGTTTCCAATCTTTCTTCACCCCTGCCTTACAGAACTTTCCATTTATTAAGCAACTAATCTCCCGTTGCTCTCCCATGGCCTCAGCCACTCTAATCTCTCTAGGTCACTGCATTTTGGCCTGGTCACAAGAGCATTCTCTGTCCATCTGGTTTTGTGTCCCCAACAAATTTGATCATTGTTGAAATTGCATCAAAGAAATACCCAACAAAGAAGATGTGAGGCAGCTGCACATCAGAGAGAAAGTCAAGTTTTTAGTTTCCGTTATGAAAAGAGCTTCTGTGAATGCAGCTATCCAAAGTAGTCAAACACTACTTGAGAACCAGCATGAATTTCCCTAGTATAACAGATGCATCTCACCAACAGAGTATTGTGTAAGCTGTCCACAAAGAGAGACGTATTAAGAACAAGATCTCTCCCAAAACATGCATTACGATGTCTAATTCATGTTGCTGAAAAATAAACTCTGAGTGTTCCATTAAATAATACAACCTCCAATGAGATAAGCCCTATGGAAATAAAAAGACAGGCAAAAACCTAAGCAGATATAAATATGCCTTGTAATACGACCTCATTCTGTGTTCAATGAAATGGATACTTCCTTTTTTCCTCCAAAATCCAGAGGCCAGAGGGAAATACTTCTCCACTACAACTGATATGTCTCAAGTCAACAATGGATTCACGCTGCTAAAATTCACAGATTTTTTCTAACTTTCTGAGAATTGCTCTGTCAGCTGTATTTACAAGTTAACTGATCATTAAATCGCATCCCTGCTCACCCTATGGAGAACTCACGAGGTATTTCAGACATCCTGTGCAAGTTTACAGCGAGTAAGGTCTGAATTCAAATAGGATGTTGACGGACACTAACTGCACATACTGTCTAGCTCCTGTTTAGCTTTTCTTTCAACTTACATACTGTTTTAAAAACAAAGATGGAAGGGTGCCAATAATCATTATGATGCTAAATTGGCACTGAAATATTGCCTAATCACATTTTCTAGATGTGAAATTCAATAAATGCTTACACACTGATTCAGTTCCTAGTATCAAATCCTTGCTGGTATTTTCCAGCCCTAGTTAACATCCAGAAATTTTACTGGTGTAAATAGAAACTGCACCGATAATGATTTTACTTTTATATCTCACCTTTTCTTTGGAAAAAAAAAAAGAATCCGTATTTTACTGAACACACACACGTTCACTGAAGGCAATGATTTACACACCACCAATTCCCAAGTATATTTTAACAGGATGCAGCTGATACAGTCTGGCCATGCAGAAACAGGCCTGAAAATGAAGACTTCTATACAAAATGAAGGTGGGAGAGTTCAAAGTTTGGGCATGACACCACAGCCACAGGAAATACAAATTCATGGGAATCTGAGGAAGTTTAGCAGAACCTATGAGGAACTGAAATTGAAACTTCTCTGTGGAATGGTGATAAATGAACCCTCTAGCCAATGATAACACAAGATGCAGCTGGCTTCAGTAACAGTGAGGGGAGAAGATAACCCTATAGTTTTTTGTTTGTTTGGTTGGTTGGTTTTTTTTGTGTGTTTTTTTTTTTTTCCCTGAGCAAGGAAATACCGAACAGAGCAGCAGTTAAGCCTGAAAACCAAGGAACTTTCTCATCCCCCTGAGGTACCAACAGCAGTGAACACAGTCAGCATTCCTTGTCTCTTTATTTCCCATTCCTAAAACGTATCATCTTCCCAAAACTTCAGAAACTGAAGAAATTATTAGTAACAGTAATAATTACATTAAATTCATAATATGCCCAGCCAAATCCCTCGTGCATTACAAAATAATACTTAGAAACCTCCCACCACAAAAAACACCAAATGGCATAGTAAACACAGCAGAAGGAAAGGAAGGCAGATTATCTATGTGCCTTTTCTTTGTTCCATCTGTTTCACAGTCTATGTCAAAGCAAGACTTTTTGTGGTGAAGTTCTAAAATAATGCAGACACAAATATCTCTAACTGGAAAACATGGAAGTTTTTTATAAATCCAGTCAAAAGTAAATTGCTACATACCTCTATTTTATGAACCTTTAACAGCAATCCTTTATTCCTGAAGGCAGTAAGTATCTCATTGTCACTGCCCCAGTATAATAGTGCTCAGTATATCCATACCAGTCACATTTCATGTCTTTACAGGGCAATATGTACTACATCGTAGTCAACTATGCAAGCCAGTCAAATGCCTGAGAAACTTGGGATTTCTCCCAAAGTAGGATTGATAAAGTTTAAAAATAAAAAAGCAATAGGAAGTATTTCTGAAGGTTTTTGGTTAAAAACACAGACACAGCTCTGGAAGTGAGTCAGTAGACACTTACTGAGATGTGGTACTTTGAAAGCAAAGAATGCAAGAGCACTAGAAACCTGATGCAGTCTATAACAGCAATTACACAGAGTAATATATCAAGGACACTATTGACAAATTTTATTTAGCTTAATCAAAGCTATCTTCATTTGAAACAAAGCAAAGTATTTGAAAGCAAAATCATATTGGCAAAAATGCAGTAATTAAAAGCCAATGCAGAAAGGACATGCAATTGATAAAAAGCTCACAGAAGGTACAGCTCTGACCTTACATTTAGAAAGTTTGACTTCAATCAAACCTAAACATAATTGAAGACACTGCAGATGCTGAGGACTGCAGAATGCAAGGCAGCAAGTGGTGCAGCTTCACTGGATGGTCTACAAACTATGGGGAAAAGACTAGCAGCACCTCCTCCTCACAGCCACTCCACCAAGTTCAGGGTATCATGAAAACTCCTCCTTCCATGTGAGTATGGTTTCTTTTTCAGTGAGTTAAATTTGGAATTGCATGTGCCATACTAGAGATTAATCGTGCAGTTTATGTACGCTACATGCAGAACTGTTTTAAACAATTCCAAAGCATCACTGCTTCTTCTTTTCAATTAGATCTTAGTGGTGTAATCATATGGCTCTCCATCTCTTTATTGAAACTAAGACCTTGGCAACATAGAGTGTCTTATACAGCAAAAATGTACATCAAATAACTCAGGTTCCAGATAGCTTCATTAGCACTGTTCTATTGTTCTATTCCAGCTAATTAGCCCCACTGAAAAAATGCACGTTTCCACACAGCCTATGATTCCAATGTGACTTCTGATTACAATTTCACTTATTGCTGAACAAACAATAAATAGGATGCTATATACCACTAAATTTTTTTCAACACAATCTTTTAGAGGGAATTATTTTATTTAGACTCTAAATGGTAATTAACTCAGAAGTACACTCAGCAGTTGCAGAATTCATGCTGTTCCACACTTGCAGAGGTACAAAAGGTCCCTTGTTTGCAGCGCTATGCTGATTGATTCCTGCGGTAGAGCTGTTGATTCTCTACATGAGTTTGCTCAGATTACACACGGCCTTTTAAATATTGGTGCATTGTGTGTTTACAAAGCATACGTATTCTACAGATAAACTGGGCAAAGCAAGTTTACTGAACTTCATAATTTAAATGAAACACTGAAAAACAATCAAAGTTTTGTACAATCTATTTTAAATTATGAAGGCAAGTTTTATAATGACAAAAACAAACAGTTTCAAATATATTTTAAATGGCATTTAATTTGTATACTGCAAATTTGAGGTACCTGAGCGTAGTTACGACAAATACAACCCAATCTGCCCTATCATTTCAAAACTAACAACTGCCTGATAAATGCCCATGAATTTGCAGCATTGGTCAATGGGGCTGTGCTACAGTACCTCACAGTAGACAATACCTCAGCTGTCTGACCTCAGGACCCCTACAGTCTGTGCCCAGTGCTGTGCTTGCTGCATATATGATGACCTCTAACGCTCAGTGCCTCCATACTGAGATGTAGCAGTCATTCTCTCATTTTCCTTGTGATTCAAATCTTTTCTTAGCAGTGAACTTGAACTGACTTAAGCGTCTTGAAGAAATGAAGCTGCTGTAGGAGAGCTAACTTATTTTCCTTTGGCTGCACGCCAGCATAAAGCCAGGCAAGACTAACTACTAAGCTGCAGTCCTTTCAAAGCAGCGGCATGAAAAGTGCTATCAGTTAAGCAGACAGCTATATTGCTCTCCCAGCGCATCAGCTCCAGATCTTAGAGCTGTATAAGGCACAAGTACGAGCAGCTTGTCCAGTTCGTGAGCATTCTAACTTTCATAAACTAGGTGGCTTTACAAACAGGAGATGGTGCTGAGGATCTGGCAGTAAAGAAAAATACAGCTGCTATCTGCTGACCTATGAACTCAGTTTTCTACACCAATAATTCTCTCCATCCATACTATGAAGTTTAAGGGAAAAACATTAGGACACCGATTCTGTTCTGCACAATGCAGACATCATCTTTATGAATAAACTTCTTACAAAGACTCAGTACTGTTTTTCCTGACAGAGCGAGCATACACCTTTTACACCATCAATGTCCAACGCCTGCTTGCTCTCCTGAAGTGAATACCAATTTTAAGAATCTGATGATGATCACAGCAGTCTTCAAAATACACACAAGATTCACGAGGAACATCACAAAAAGGACATGAAAGCACTCCATGAAAACTCATCTTGTCACTAAAAGGGCTTTTCAGAACCTTCAGCAGAACGAGATGGAGGATCAGGAATTACTGAATAGTAACACACTTGTTACTATCAAAAGAATTTTTATCAGTGTAAGACAGAGTATGGAACATTGTGTGCATTGTAAATAATTACAGAACTTTAACATCAAGAGCCATCCACATGGAAGATCTCCTCTTGCTTGGAAGCCACTTCCCTGACTCTGGTTGACGTAGGCTCCTTACCAGATTGCTCAAAGCAAAGAAGCAGTTTCTGTAAAATGAGAATCACTATCAAGAATATGTCCTGTTCTCTGAAGAGATCTGTCTAGGATTATCTATCAGAGGCACAAGACAGACTACTGAATGGAAACCCATGTAGCACCAAAGATCTCTTACCTTACAATTAAAAATGAAATATGGAATCAGACTAAAATAATGCAAAATATTTTTTTATTTTAATGAGAACAGAAATAAGTAAAAGATAATAACTGTGTCCATTTAACACATGACCAAAGTAGGCACATACACGTGCAAAGTTCCAGAAGGTGCAGTTAAAGGTGCACACACAAAGATACAGCACTGTTGATGGTTATATTCTGCAGCTTAATTTGGCAAACATGATTTGATCTAAACAAAAATTTTGCCAAAGGACTGCAAATCTGGTCCAATGAAGCTGATCCTGATCCAGATCTGATGATGAACAACAAGGGAATCAGTAGTAACTGAGAGACTCATAAAGAGACCCTAATAATAGAATGGAAATGACTGCCCTATGACTAGAAGCAGGAGGAAACACTTGCCTAGTCTAGCCAAATATTTCTCATAATTTACTGTCATAAATATGGGTTCTCCAGATTTTAAAAAAAGAGTTTATGGAACTGCACCCAGTGATAACGCAATCCTGTCATTTCTTTCTCTCCAGCATCAATGGTAAGGAAACAAGTTATCCTCCAGGAAGATGCTGCCAACTCTTGAGTTTGCAAATCTTCAACCAGAGGCCTTTTTAGTTTCCATATGTCTTTTACACAACATGAAGCCCTCCAATTAGGAATTTGACAAACATATTCGTTTTACCAAATTACAAAGTGTTGCTTTCTCCCCTTCCCTTAGCCTGTCTCAGTCCAGATGTTACTTTAAAAAAAAAAATTTCAACTGATTATTCAACATTTACTTGTCACAAATGAAGAAAAGAAACTGTCAGAAATTCAAGTATTTAAATTCTAAGTACAGCATAAAAATTAATGCCGTATGACAGTCATCACAGGATACATTCTCTAAACAACAAAAGACAGATTTTCCTCGTGAAGCAAACACAACTTGGTTCCTCTTTTTTTTTTTTTGTTTTATGATTGACAATCTGTAGTACGATGCACTTTATTAACTTTAATAAAATAAACAGGCTCTGAAAGCTAGATGTGAGATAAGGACTTCTGCGTCCCTGTTTCCAACTAACCAGCACCTCTGAACTCGCTTTGCTGCGATGCTACAGCTGGGACAGAATAGCCTGATGTAATGAACTGTGACGGAGCTCGCAATCTGGCTGCAACAAATAGTGCCTTGAAAATATTTGGCCTTTCCTTTGCTAGATGTCTGTGAAAACATGCTGACCTAAATATCCGGTGGTGGAAGGACACCATGCTGCATTACAAGCAGGAAGGTTTGGATCTTCACATATTGCCAGCTGCTGCCAGCTGTAAGAACAGATCCATACACTGTAAGTCCTTTCAATTCCATATGGTCCTTTCCAGAAAACGCTGTGCCAAAACTGGTGGTCTGCAGAGAGCACCTCTAAAGGTTTTGAAAACTCCTAGCAAGGAAGAAAGCTACGCTGTCATGGAATGGACTGTTCATAGTACAGTCAGGAAATTAGGATAAACACTTTTTTTTTTTTTCCAATGGAAAAAAGCTATTTTGGGGAAAGGTCTGGAAGTTTACACAAGTGAACCTCATAGCCTTCCTTTCAGTAAAACTCCTAAATGATTTATGAAAAGAAACTTTTCAGGAAGGCAGATCCATAATTAGAGATGCTTCTGTACCTAAACGCTCCCTTTAATACATGTATTAGTCAGATTTTTAAGTGCATCAGCAAAAGTGATCTTAGGCACTGGTAAAACATTAATTCATATCCTATACAGGAAAAGGAGTGTTTGAATAGAATATCCAGCCTGTGACAAAATAGAACTGTGCAAAAGAGAAAAAGCAAAGTCATAAACGTCCTGACCTCCAAATGCCTGCGTTTGCCAAATATACATTAGCTCAGCTTTTACATTTAATATGAAAAAAAAGAAAATCCTGGCAGCACCTCCTCACTCAAGCCTTAAAAAGGCTAAGGATAAAACTGTCAAAAGAATGAACTTGGCCACATCTCCTACAAACCATGCAGCCTCTCAAGCTAGCACCAGATGTAACGAGAAACAGCCCAGCTTAACACTTGTGTAACACCAACCAGGTAAACGCCGCATTTGCCAAGTAAAATTGACACAGTTCTCTCTGACAACATCACCGCCCGCACCTCCTGCAGCCCCACGTCCTTCTCATGAACTCCATCATCCAAGCACGTCAGAGCTGCTCCAAACGGCACAGGAGAAACGTGAACAGCAGGAGTCCCCCAGTGGTAAAAATACCTCAAAGGCACGTGCTCCTCTTCCCCAGTACCTGCGGCAGGCTGCTGGCAGCTGCTCAGAGCCGTGCTGCCAAACAGCTGGAGCGTGATTTACGGATGGGTTTTAATGCTTTGCCACTCTGTAAAAATAAATAGCTCAAAACGATACACTCGCTGCACACCAGCAATACAGAAGAAGGCAAGATGTTAAAAAAAAAAAAAACAACCCAAACAACCTTTCCAGCTTTTCAGTTCTGATATCTAATAAATCGTTCCTAATCTGCACAGTAATTCCTGGAATTTTACCAGGATACTTATCTGTTCCCATATCATGTCACACAACAAAAACGTAATACCCCAAATTAGACGACTGTGCCCAAATGAGACCTGGGGAGAATATGATTTGTAAAGTATTACTCCGAAATACCAAGGTTTTCTGAGTTTAAACATCTTTCAAATATTATAAATCCTTTTCAATTCTGAAAGCCACAAGGAAGGATAAGTAATAAACCTTAATTCTCTGTGACATGCTCCTTGAGTCTCTGATCTTGTTCAACATGTAGCACTCACTCCCAGGAACATTATAAATCATCACCCTAATCTGTCAGAGCCACTCTTTGCCACAGAAGAAGTACAGCCTGCTATGCAGATAGAGCAGCTATCTGTTACAAGCACTTTACATGTCTCCCATTCTGATAGCTGCAGTGGCAAGGAGCTCTTTTCAATACAGCCCAGACCCATTATCATTTATTATATTTCTCATTCTTGCTAAAGACAGAAACTACTCACTTTAATTATTCTACAAGCTCAAACATTGATTCTTACAAAGCAATCCTGAGTCCTTCAATTAGCTCAAGGGGAGCTAACTATTTGCTCTCTTTCATCCTTTTTTGGGGACAAAAGAATTCCTTTCTGTAACTTGTAAATTACATTTCTCCTCACAATCTAGGCCAGATATTGCACACTGCCTGCGTTACAGAAATCTGGGTATGTTTTTCTGAAGATCCTACTGAGAACAAGTTTAGAGAAAACACTATGAAATCAATTTTTTGCCTCCTGTTAGTATCATAGGTATCACCACTTACTGATCATCTTTTAGATACAATTTTGCCTTTAAAGGCTGTCTATACAGTTGCAGTGCTAGAAATATATTTTTAAAGGCACAGTGGAATAATACTCTCGTATTCTTAGCTTTTCCCAGTATTGAAACATGAAAGATTTTTATTCTGACATTTTCTCATTCAAGCAGAGCCAAAAGTTTGCAACATTTAAATCCTTGACTGAATGCAACAGGAGGGAGATAACTCTCATTTTAATAATCTGAGGAATTTGTAAGCTTACCTGTAATTAGCATAAGTGAAAGCTAGTATCAGACTGTGTAATTACTGCACAGCAGTGCAGTACCTAAGCCCTAAAGATGACAGCTTCACAAGTGCAGCCATTCTCTGTCTTGTTAAGTGAATAATTTAATGTAGATAATTAAGAACACTGCAGAGTGGCTGCATACAGTGGATGCCAGTAAAAATCATCTGTTTTCAGAAGTATCCTATAACTTCAAAGATGCCTAGAGATACCGACACATTTCATAATGAACATATAAATAAATAAATAAAGCTGTCACAATTATTCAGAGTTTATGGCTGTGGTTATGTCATTAATGATGTCCTTAATATATTGACAACCTCACCTTTTAGTCGCTCGTTCAAACACAGTCCAAGAGGGTAATGACCAAGAGTATTTATACAGCCCTAGGATGAACTACACAGGACAAGACAAGGGGAGGGAGGATGTTATGGGATAGATAGCCAAGCTACAGAAATCATCATTTTAATTGGCATCTTTGTTGGCAGCTTCCGCAAGGAGGTCAAGGACTGAGCAGGGAATGAAAAATGAAACTATCTTCTCATTTCTAGAACCAGAGCCCTGCTCCAGCAGAGAGCTGTTTGGCTCATCTCTGCCAGACTGGATGTTTTGTAGCAATGAAGACGTAATACCAATACCAATTTATGGAAAGCTGAGGCATCTGTTTGGTAGCGTTTTTCTTAAAATAGGTTAATTCTAAATTTATTCTCATGTATGCTCTTTAATCTTCCCACAGCTCTTAGGGAAAGGTCAAGGGCATGAAGATAAGTTATGTTTAGCTATACGGCAGAAACGTATTAAAAAGGCAAATGAAGCTTCAAGTCAGATTCAAATTACTCTCTATTTACTAAATGAAAAAACATGGCATGCCTTCCTCTCTAAACATTAATGCAGTAAGAATTAATACATTCACTTTCTACCCAAAGCACAGGACAGATGCTGAGAAATTCCTATATTGTGCAAAAAAGACAACACCCCCCTGCGTTCAACAATTCTCACACCAATTCATAGACAGGATTAAATACACTAACATAGCACATTTCTTTTCAAGTCTCCTTTTATTCTCTATTGTGAAGGTGGGACATTTGGCAATGAGAAGAGACATCTCACACATCTGCAGCCTTGGGGAACTTTTGCTTAGAAACAGTTTGACCTCTCCAAGGATCAAAGCTGTTCACTTCATCAGGTCGTAAGAGCTATCAACCACTGCACCTTTTCATCCCCTTCTCACTATTTAGTAAACTAAAATTAAGCAGAATTTATGAGGGAATACTGGTTTATCATAAAACTGTAATTCTCACAACTTTTCACATGAGAAGACTATAGCAGCCCGTATCTCTGCAGCCCTTTAAAGAAATCTGACAAGCAAATTACCAATTGATAATAGCATTTCAAATAGTGCAGACACCTTGCTGTCTTCAATCACGTCTTGCTTCATGACTCTGTGTGTGTAGAGAAAAGACTTGTTTCTCTGGGTCCTAATGGATAACACAAAGTACATTCCCATGGCAATATAAAATGAACAACAATAAAAATGATAATTTACTTTGCTGTCAGGTGCTGATCCTGTAGGAGTGAAGGAAAGCAAGTAAAGCTGCAGAGACTGGGTTTTGATCTGGTATTGTATTTAAATATTCTGTAGTTGAGATCTAATTGCACTTAATCTGCTCAATAAAATTATCTTCGCTGCTATTAGTATCCCAGACTTGTGTTATTATATAATCCTAACCTATTTTTTAAACAGACATTTTAATCTGCTACTTAAGTGCTCATTAATGCAAAGCCATTGCTGTGCAGACCAAATTCCTTTCCATTTGCAAGTGGCAAGCCTGGTGAAGTTCAGGTATTCGGGCATGAATTCCTTGAAACTACCACCAAAAGGCCAATCTCATCTTTTCTGATGTGTTTTGTTTTTAATGAACATATTCCAACAGGAAAAGACGACAGCTCTAAATGGCATAATGGCATCTATAAATATGATACAGTATTATTCAAATAATTAAACGCCATACGTGGATTCATACAGAGCAGCTTTTGGACAGGCCCTTACTTTCTTGTTTAAATTCCGAATCTGAATAAATAATCTTCATGCCAAATAACCTAAATGCGTGAATTATTTCCCATTTTAAGAATCCTGAAATCCTCAATTATCCAATACAAGTGACATCCATCAACTGCACTTAATTGCCTGTACATTCCAAGTCCACTGCATATTTATTTATATCACTTGCACAACACAGTAGGCGTTTTATGAGACTGGAATAAGATGAGATATGTTACAGTCTAATGCTTAGTGATATGACAGGAATCATATTTGGGTTTTTTTTATCCTAGTTTTTCATGGAAACGTAGGTGAATGCAATATTGGTCTCCTCTCTTATTCTCTACGCTCCTGAAAGCTCTCAGCAAGTTTTTAACCCATAGGACACATTCGGACAAGAGTGACAGAGTAACGAAGAGAAAGTTCTTAGAAATGTCATGAAGAGCAGCAGACTAGCATGGAGGAGATGGACCAAGCAAACCTGCCTGCTGAAGAGAAGGCGGATGTTTCTCTGGCTCCAAGACAGAGAGGGTGTCAGCACACACATCCAGACAGCCCTTCTGCATATGCCTGACACCCACCCAGCTGTGACATCTGCTGCCCCACAGAGACCAGAGACATGGGACAGAATTAAAGACAAGTGAAGTGATGAGTGAGTATCCAGGGAGAGACACAGCACAAAAACAGAAAATAGGAGCCCTGTCTGTGCAGAGAACGGGGCATCCAGGAGACTGATGATGCGAATTTGTAGGAAGCCAGTCTTTATTAGTTCCATTACTCAGGAACAATTTCTTTTATTAGTCCACATCTCAAACTCCTTGTACGAAGGGTAAGAGAACAGTTTGGAGAATGCTGGAAAAAGCAGAGTTTAAGGGCAGCCTTCAAAGAGGAGAGACATCACCTCAGAAGATGCAGGGGAGGATGGGGAGGTGTTGGAGCACAGAGATGGAGAGAGCAGGGATGGGGCAGAGGCAGACCACAGAGCAGACATCAGACAGGAGTACATGGAGGAGCCTGTCATAAAAGGAAGGGGAAGAACAGTTTTTGCTGAACCGAGCTTTAATACTGAATTTAGGGCACAGAATTAAAAAGGAAGAGATTGGAAGCTTTTAACACTTTTGAACTTCATCAGCTGCATGACAAAACTTTAATGGGAAGATGTATTTTATGGACACCAGACAGTGATAAAATGATATAACCACTGAATGCAGAAAAGCATCTTTATTTATGTGTTCCTACTCAAATTGTTTGATATCTTCAACTCTCTTTACAACCCATCATTTCTGCAAATTTCTATGCAGGAAGAGCTATCTCTGTGCCATTACACTGTGTCATGCATCTCACGCTAAATTTTCAGCTGAGTGAAGATTGCATAGGACAATAGTCTGACATAAAAACTGTCGTCAAAGCATCGCAGTAAGTGAAGAACTATTCAGAAAATAGCTTAATTGTGTTAATGCCCTAACTGTATTGATAGCACTGTTTCATTAGTTTCAGCCAAAGAAAATGCAATAACGTCAAAATAATACCTAAACACTAATATAAAATAATTACAGAATTAGTTTAGTCAACAAATTCATCACATTTCTAAAATGAAAGCTGTAAACACATTCCCCTCCAAGGTTAAGATAATATAATGCACAGCTTAAAAAAAGAAACGTATGACGCTTATCACAAAAGTTCTGCCTCACAGTTCAGAAATTCTTATTTCTTTTCATCACATACAGGCATTTTACTCTCAGCGTTTTTAACATACTGTCAACTCCTGACAGATACCACTGGGTTTTCCAACACTGCCAAAGTTATCGTTGAGAATCAAACACAAAGAGAGTTACAAAAATAAAGTTTTAAAGTACTTTTAATGTTAAGAGCCAGAGTGCAAATCACCTGCCATAATGCGCACCTTGCTGTGTCATCAGGAGACAGAAGGCTGCAGGATGCTGTTCTTTTTGGCACTGTTCTCTGCATTTCATGGGGGGGATGCAGCTTACCGACAAGCCCACTGAGGAAGGCTGCCATACAGAGGCTCCTAATCGGTGCTGGCATCTCCTCTGGTCAGGCCTGCCAGCAGTTGCACCACTGCAGTGCCACTGACCTGTCAGAGGCTCTCACCATGCCATGCTAATGGGGCTGCTGCGTCCAACCCATTATCCCTGCAACACAGCAGTTTGTAGACACCTGGCAGAAAAGTGAAGCTCTTTGTGAGTTCTGTGTCCCCATCTCCTCTCTGCAGCCCACACCACCTCCTGCTAATCAGTCCTTGAAATGGCTATATCCTTTCTCACAGGTGGGCAGACCCTGCCACTCTACTCAACAAAAAACACTCCATCTCTCAAAGTAACTCCACCAGTATCCCTAGGATATCTGCAGATACCTGCACGCCTTTGCTTCTGTTTCATAAGTAGTGTGGTAGTTACACAAGCCATAAAGTTGGCCTGTAATGAGAAACAGAAGGCTATGCAATTTGCTGCTCAAAAAAGCATACGCATTTCATCATTTGATATCTGGTCCACCACACTATAATTGAAGCTTTTCTGTGAAGATGTAGACAGAAGAGATGGCAATTCTCTCCCAAAATGCTACTTGAGACAAAAGATGTGCTTTGCTAGATGCATCATAATCTATAAGTGGAATGCCTGGTCATGCTTATAAGCCAGTCCTAGAATCATTGAAGGGCTTAGGTTGGAAGGAACCTTAAAGACCTTCTCATTTCTACCCCTCGACATGGGTAGGGTTGCCAACGTTAAATCTGGCACCAGACCACATTGCCCAGGGCAGCATCCAACCTGGCCTCGAGCACCTCCAGGGGCACCCACAGCTTCTCTGGGCAGCCCATGCCAGCACCTAACAATCCTCTGGGGGAAAATTTTCCCCATAACATCTAATGTAAATCTCCCCTCCTTTAGTTTAAGGCTGTCTCAGTTTCAGCTGGGATGGAATTGTTTTTTACAGAACGTCTGGTATGTTATGTATTGGTTTTAGCAGAAAAACAATGCTGGTAACACACCAGTGTTTATAGCTGCTATCAAGCAGTGTCACACAGAGCCAAGGCCATTGACTTAAACTAGCCCAAAGGAAATTCCATACCAGATGACATCATGCAGGAGGAGTTTTGAAGGGTGAGGGAGTTCATCTCTCTCTTCTGCTGCTCAGGATAGTTCACCATCCCCAGTGATGTCCAACAACTGCTTGTGCATCAATTCTTATATACATTCTTATCATAATTATTACCCTTTTCCTTTTCTCTGCCTTAGTAAATAGTTTTATCTCAATCCACGAGTTTTATTTTGTTGATTTCTTTTAATTTTCTGCCCCATCTTACAGAAAAGGGGAGGAGTGAGCAAAGGACTATGAGGTGCTTAGCCACCTGCCAGGTTAAACTGCAACAAAAGCCATTCCCCCTTGGCCTTTCACTATCAGATCATGTAAAAAGTCAGCCTCCCTTCTGATTATCAGCTCCTTTCAAGTAGTGAAAGGCCACAAAGAGGTTTTCTAAGATCCTTTTCCTCTCCAGGCTCAACACACCCAGCTCTCTCAGCCTGTCTCACAACACTTTTGTTGGCTCCAGGAAAACACTCTCTCTGAGTTTCCTTCAAGACTCCTACATATTCTCTCTTGCTCCCAGCATTCAAGGAGACGCTGAATATTCACATGGAAATACTCTGTGATATATCACCATATGCTTCCTCCTTCCACGAAATGGATTTCACCTCATTTCCCACGCTGACACGGTTTAACAAGCCCTGCCCAGGCCAGTGGGACAAGCTCTACATTTGCTCAAAGCTGTGCTGTGCAGAGGACCTGAAGAAGACAGAACTTTATCCCCACAAGATCTTCAAAGGTATTAGGAAAAAAAAAAGTTCCAATAACCTCACAAAGGCAATAAATATGGACCAAGATGTGAATATTTGCTTATACCTATTTGGTGTTTCAGTGCCTGTTCACGTTCCTCCTGAAGTTAAAGTGCATATGCACTGCCTTCGTAAGCCAGTCAATCAGTTACTTCGGCAAGGTACTTAATTCCCCTCTCATAATCAGATCTAGCTTCAAGAAATGTAGAAAACAGGAAATTCAAAGAGCTCCTGCAAGCCAACAGCCACCAAAGTGATTTTCTTTTGTGTGAAGTCCAATCTGATTATGAAAATGGCAGAAGTGGAAATCAGCAACTAGTATCTATGCAGCCTTGATAACTTGTTATCTGACTGGAAGCCAGCCTAGTTGTCTCTCCAAAGAAAATCTGCAGACAGAAATGTCAAAGAACGTAAACACTGTACATGGTCATATTAGATTTATTTTTATCAAACTGTTTTAATTTTATTAAACGCAGCTAAAATAGATGCCTGTGTTTGTTTTGTTCTGTTCTTTTCTTGCAACAAGCAAAGGGACACTAATTCTCACTGGAGACTTGCACTAGATTTATAACTGTAACAACAATATTAAATATTGGTTCTAAAATCTATTATTCTGATTAATGCATGTTATCTTACAAAGGAAAATATAGCTGTGCATCTCACAAAATTAAGAATACATTTTCACTCTTCTGATTCAAAAGGCTCAACTGCACATCAGAAAACCAGAACTAAGCCAAAAAATTACAACAGGAAACAGAATACATTGTAATCAAATAAAAAGATCTTGATGTGTTATGCTTACTTCAGTGGGAACAGAATCAGATTGCAAGACTCCTATTAACTTAATATGATCTGGTTTATTGTTTATGAAATTGGGTGAATGTGCAAGGTAAGTAACAAGGAAGATCTCATTTTTGGAAATAAAAGATGCAGCGATATAAAAGGCAAGAGCTAATAAGAGAATTATAAACAGTCAAAAAAAATCAAGATATTTAGTATCTTGTAAATTAAATTGACTTTGTAGAAATGTGGCATTGCAAATATTCTTATAGAAATGACTGAAGAAAACATACTGTTAAATTACAAAAATACGTAGCATTTGAAATACACACAGATTTAGGAATAGGATTAGAGGCCTCAGGCTTTTGGAACTGGGGACGTCGTACAGCATTTATTCATTGCAGAAATCACTAATTCACACACTACAAACTCCAAAAGGAAAAAGCAGTAATTCTTTTGGCTAGGACAAAGGCTCTAACTTACATTTTGGTAAAACATATATACACTATATACATATAAGAAAAAAACAAAGAAAAAGCACAGAAGAAAACAACTTTGTATGGATTCAATGAAAGACAAGTAATTTACTACGAGAAAAAAAAGAACCACATGACAACTTAAGGTTCAGAGATGTGCTACCCGAAACACAGCAAGTACAAGAATTGTGAAAGTGTATGGGGAAACATAATCAATTACTGATTAAAATAATTTCAGGGTTATGAAACTTTAGACAGTACTAATACTCAATGATGTGGAGCTTTCTCATTGCGTACCCCATTTCATAGAAGGAGCAAAAAGAGAAGGGATGAGAGTAAGGAAAATGAAAGAATCTTAAGCAGATGGGCTAGAAAGCTCTATTCCTCAGGATACTGTGAATCCATTTTGAAAAAACAGCCTTTCTCCATGCTGATGTTCATACTGTAGCTCCTCCATACTGAGGTTCAATTGTTCTGAATACCAACACTGATCTGTGAACTCTCATGATACAAGATTCAAGACATCCAATAGCTCAGAAGAAGGATGGTAAACACCACTAACCCACTCCTTCCTTCTGAACCATGCAGACATACCAGAGGGAGACCCAAACCCATTTCTAAGGAATCCTTAAGTTGTTCCAATGAGGAAATAGACACCCCAGTAAGAAACCCTGCGTGCTGTGCTATCCACTGAACTCTTCCTTTTAGAAAAAAAGTTATCATATTAAATATAAAGTATACACCGGAATGCACTCCCCAAGGCACCAAGACTGCCAGCATTTGGACAACACTCTCAGAAATATGGTTTGACTTTTGGTCCTGTGTGGAGCCAGGAATTGGACTTGGTGATCTCTGTAGGTCCCTGACAACTCAGGATGTTCTGTGATACCCTTTTCTAAGTGTAAGCTCCCACTTACTGCCTGCAAGAGTGAACAGCCTCTTATGAGACATACGTAATCAGGCAACACTCCTTTTTGACATACAAACATACAAGCCAGTTTCTCTCTCATTTGTTAGTGATACAACACGCTCTGCAAAAAACTGTTTACTACATTAAAAAGATATACTGGCAAAATTATTAATTTCTAGTTGTCTTGCACTTTAACAACCAGCAACAAGACACAAGCAGCAGCAGGTAACCAACCACCTCTTCACAGATTACTAGTTGTACAGCCATCCAATGTACAGTTGGAAACAGTACCATAGTGAGATAGCAAAGGAACAAATGGAGAAGGAATGCTCACCCGTATCCAAAGATTTAGGCTCATGATGAAAAGCTCCATAAAAGAGGAATCTCTAGAAAGAGACCCTTCCCCACTGGTATCAGCCCTTAAATAGGGTCTAGAATTGCAGTCACATGGCTGAATTGCCTTCACCTGTGCTGCCATGGCTGACCCAGGTGATCAATCAGTGGCTCAGGCCATGACTCAACAGTTCTCATACACTAGTAAAATTTCTTTTTTTTTTTTTTAAAGAAATACTCTGATTTTTGTTGCATGTTATTTAAGATTATTTTTTTAACGTGGTAGATGTAAAATAAAGATACACAAGGCTGAACAGTGGGTTATTAAGCCTGTACTTTAGTGAGTAACTTAAAAATGAATCCATAGGCAGAAGCATTATGCCGTCCCAATTATCTTGATCTAAATATTCAAGTCATTTTAACATTAAGTATTCTGTCCACACCACTTCACAGCCACAGCTTAAGGCTTTTTATTTGGCTTCAGTGGCTCTCAACTTTGCATGGAAACGAATGAGATATTTCAGCAACATTTATTTTGTTAGTATTTCCACAGATACACAAAACCAGTTTTCATGCAAGATATTTTCTTGAAGTATGCCACAGAGATGACAACTACATTGTATCAGCTGATATCAAAATAGTAAGATATCTTCCAGTCATTAGGGTCGATGTCAAATAACATACAAATTTAAGAACCAAACTGTTCCCCAGGTAGTGAAAAGCTGTAGATAGCTTTAACAAGTGACAAACTAACTCAAGCATGTACTGTTAATTTGGTGTGAAACTCAACTCTAAAATCCAATCAACAGATTTTGCCTTTACTATAGTTGTGATAGAAGTCAAGGGCCTTAAAATGTTTTCACCTCTCAGAAGCTGTTAAGATTTAAGCAAAAATTGCTGTTTAAGCAAAAAGCTTATACATCACAATAAGTAACCCAAATCTGTTACTCTCTGAAACACACACAGAGGTCTTCAGTAATTTCAAGAGCTGCCTACTAGAATAATTCACAACCTTGAGGCAGAAGTGCTGAATCAGACACAGTATTTCTAAAGAAAAATCAGACATATCCAAATCAGAAGAATAAGACAGCCCTGCCCTTCAACAGGGAAGGCTCTCAGGCCTGGATTTGGCAATGTGGGCTATCAGAAGACTAGCTGCATAGGAAGAGCTGAATCCTGAACTTCAAGCATAGATAGAAAGGAAGGAAGTTCAGGCACCATTCTGAACACACAGGATACATTTTCACACGTAAACCAAACACTGAGCACATATTTGTTTTAGCCATCTTTATGTTTTCTTCTATATGTTACAGTTTGTTCAACATTCAAAACAATGTTGTTGAATCTTGCTTTGATGTTCATATGGAACACTTACTTTGTCTTTATAGTTCCAGACTAATTAAACCACTAGTCTCAGTACAACTTTGGCTATTTGAAAATATAAAAAACAAAGCTTCATTTTAATAGTGTGACCTCATCATTTGTTCCCGTTGGGTTAATGGGAACTTGAGAGAAACTACAACCTTAGGAACAGGTCGAGCAATTTATTCCTGCATAATGTTTCAAGTCAACATACCGATGCTTCAACACCTAACGAGAAAACAGCATTCTGTTTAAGTAAAGGACACAATCCTGAACTTCTTTCAGCACAGAATGAGGCCAAAATTTAACTCCTTCTAAAAGGAGTTTAAATATATTCTTTTGGCATATATATGCTTCAAAAGATTTATGTAACAAACAAAACAGTCATCTTAGGCAAATGCTTCCTTCCCACCCCACATAGATAGGAGCCAATTATAATGATTTGTCTCAAAAATAAGTAGAAAACAAACAAAAAAGCACAGCTGAACCAATAACCTTGATATATACCAAGTCATGCAGCACCACAGAGAAACCTACATGAGATAGTAGGGTTAATCTCTGCTTTTATTTACACCTAAGTAACTTTAATGAGAAGGAACACTGCAGCAACATCTCTAAGCAGCAATGACTGTATTAGCAGTTATGAAAATACCTGCCAACATTGCTTGCACAGGGTTTTATTTGCTTGTTTAAATCAAGATATACAAATCTTACAAAGTTCTGCTGTTTGGGGTGCGTGCAGAGCCCTGCAAAACTCTTAGGGTAGGCAGCTTTAAAGAACATTACATGCAGCAGTAACCATGACGATAAGAAAAATGCTTTTGCTTATCTTTTTTTCCAAAATGACAATATTTCCAAACAGTGGTGGTTCTCCTCTGTATGACACCTTCTGTTTGTTCCCTGTTAATCCAGGCCTCCAATCCTTGTTAGACTAAAAAATTCCATCAAAGCAAAGAGGAATTCGTGGTGTACCACTAACTCTGACTGAATCCTCAGCAGTCCACCAGCATCCCAAGTGGCTGTGGTAGGAAAGAAGTCTTTACTGCTGAACACAACAAGTAGAGAAACTTACTGCACTTCTAAGAAAATTACTCTGCAAGAAAATGGGCAATCTAATACATAACAGAAAGCCAGGGGGTATTTCAGCAGCATCATAACACTGCAAAGATAGGTTAGAATTTGCCCCTTTCGATTAAGAAAACAGCCTAGAACACCTCCTCATCGATTTTGTCTTGCTTTTGTACTAAATTGGGTTGTTTGTTTTTTAAGTGATAAATAAATGAATGAAGTTTCTTCAGAAATTCTTTTTCTCCCTACTTCTGCAATAGACTTGATCACCAAACTAAGGCAACGCTCTCAAAAGATGTATGCAATTTGGATCTGAAGTTACATTTTGAAAAGTGACTAAAGGGCTGATTTTCAAAGGCATTAAGATGCCTAAAGATGCATTAAGCACTTAGAATTTCTTTAAATGTCTGGGCATCTAGCACCTATTTAAATCACTTAGCCCTTTCTGAAAATCCCAATGGGCAGTTATCTACATTTTATGTGTCTATAGGCCTTTGAAAATCTGTACCATTAAATACTTAACAACCTACATCCCCCAGCTTTTAATGAGACTTAAGGTCCTAACAAGTGCAAGTAATGCTGAAAATTGGTCAAGCCATTCTCTCCATTCTTTTCTTTTTTCCTTTGAAGAGCAATCTACTAATGCTTATCTGTAACTACAGGTTAACGTCATCATGTTACATTGTGCACATATGTGGAACATGCATATTCCATTGTGCACGTTCAGTTTCTTTATGTAACTAAACAAAGTCCTGAGTACAGACCACATCCTGAGACTTTCTGAAACTATGAAAAAGAACATAAATTCCAACCTTTAACCACTGTAGATGTCCCAAATTCATTGTTTTAACAAACATCATCCAAAATGAATGTAACTTAGTCCAATGCAAACAAACAGCATAATTAAATTAATGAATAACATTCTAATTAATACAAGCAAGTTCAGAAAGACACAAAATAACAAAACTATTTGAAACTGTAAAGCATTCCCTTATGAAAACATTTGAAAGATTATCTTCTGATGTTCCTGAATGTGAACGGGAGGTAATTTGCACTGACCACGTTTCCAAAAAGGAACTGATTTGTAAATCAGGAACGCAGGGAATCAGATTGCCACCTACAGGAACATTTAGCATTTATTGTTAAGAATGACTCAAGAAACTGCCATCCTGCCAAGAACTCTTTCAGCTTTAATTATTACTGCAAAACCAACCATATTATGAATTTCTTAAATCCAGAAAGTCACCAACTCATATCTTTACTTAAGAGGGTACTGTTCCACAAGTTATGAAAGTTCCAGAATTCAACTCATGTTTCAGTCAAAGAATTTTAAGTCTGCTTACCTGATACAATCGGTGCTAGCCTGAATATGTCTGACAGCCTGCTGTTAACTGGTTCATAGGGGGAATCCTCAAGCAAGTCATTTCCTAAAGACAAAAAAATATGTTCATTTTTTTTTTCAGAACAAGAATTCAAACTAAGATTTTGTTGCTGACTATCAAATGAAGTTACTCTATAACAGCAATTGGTAATCCCCTTTAATGTATTTGCATGGCTACTTCTCTATATAAACACCTGAAAGAAGCAAGTTGTTTATCCCCATCACTAGCTCTTTTTCTCTCCTTCCCCCATGGATAAGGTCATGATTTGTTTTGCAGTGACAGTCTGACATCATCAGATCTGTCCCATCTCAATACACCAGCAAAAGAGAAGCTGCTGCAGGAAAGCTCCTCTTCACTACACTAAGAGTAGAAGAGCAGTCCAGGTAACAGCCAAAAAACGAGCATCTTTGGAACAAAACATTCCTAACAAGATATTGTTGGAAGGGAAATCTATTTATGATGCAGAAAATGCCTAAGAGTTGTGCAATTTATTATGAAAGCTAGAACACAAATATATATTGACTCATGACAGCCTTCCAGTAGATGCCTGGATAACTGAACAGAAAAGGACGACTTCTGTGGAAGAACACAAAAGAAGGTACACAAAAATAGTTAAGTGGAAACCACATGGAAATGAAGGACAGCATCTTTAACTCCAGGGCCAGAGCAAAAACAAGGACAAAAAAAAAATGTATTTCATGAGGACTAGACTACTCTCAGCAGACTGTGGGAAACTGGCCAGTGACATCAATGAGAATAGAAGTCACAAGTCAGTCACTGCCACATCCCTCCTAACTGGCACTTCTACCTGCTCTCGGAAGCACAAACTTCTCTTTTCTGCCTTAGCATATCCAGGGAATATTACTAGCAAACATCAGAAACAATAAACTTTTCTTTAAAACAATGCTCCTCTTCACGTTACATTTTAAGGTTTCAGTGTTCTGTGATCTTGTTAGGTGAGTCCTAATTAAGGAGTTGGAATATTGGGAAAACATCTCCAAGCGACTGTTTTTGTAGCTTTTGCACTTGCTGATGCCCTGGTTTGACTCTGGTTTAGAAAGGTCAGCTGGGTCCCCTGGAGGAAACCCTCATTGTGGATTTCCCAACAACAGGAGATGGAGCAGCAGCTGTTCCTGAGTCGGATGAAAGGTCCTCAGTTTGCAGCTGAAGAGCACAATGTGAATTACGAGGTCAGACCCCCGGCTTAGCCTCGGTGGCAGCAGCTAGCTGCAGATGCGAGGGGCTGAGGGGCTGCATTAGGGGGAGTGTAATGTTTCTGTGTTTTGCAACGTACCCTGTAAGCTCTGGTACATGCTCCAGTAAATACGCAGGCAGTTTTTCTCCTTCTTCATACCCCTCTTGCAGCGGCAGTTGTACAGAGATTTCTGCTTGAGAGCCTCCATGGCGCTTTTGCATTCATCCTTCGCCTCCAGGCCTGTCGCCCGGCTGAAGTTGCTCTCTTTGCCGGCTACACACTGCCTCAGTGTCCTGTACTTAGTACTACAGCTCTGCTCCTTGAGACACTGATCGCTGGCTTTCACGCAGTCGAGGCGGTCCCCTCCGGGCAGCCCGCTGACTTCTGCCGACAGAAGTACGTCTGGAAAGAGGAGACACAAACCAACACACACTCTTTGTGGGATGGGGCTGCTAAAAGCGGCGCTCCGGGGCAGGAGCCCGAGCAACACGAGACACTTCCCTGCACAAAGCCCACGGGCAGCACCTGGCAAAGCTCGGGCACGGCCTAAAGCACGTGGGCTTCTCACAGCGAGATCCGCTTTAGTGGGAGCGCGAGGGAAGAAGAGCACGCCTTAACCCTGCCGGTCGATTTATGAGGAAACACAAAAAGAAAACCCACAGGGGTTAACGTGCCTGACAGAACGAGCCTTCATCCCTCCCCGGATCCGCTTTGGTGAAACAGATACCCTCCCCGCTCCAGCGTTTAACAGCGGGGTTAAGCACTCGGCCTGACTTTCCGAGAGAGCTGTGCGGTGATTTCCATCACAGCCACCAACAGCACAGCCGCTCCGCGAGAGACGCGTCCGCGCTGATTGATATCAGCCTCCTTTCTGCGTCAGTCACTTTCTAAAGGCTCTACACCTTTTTGCTTATTCTACACATATCCTAAAAGGGGAATTTACGGTCTCCCTCTTCCCTTCCTTCTCAGCCCGATTCTTTCGCATGAGAACAAAGCAAATTACATTAACTCTTTCCGCTCCTCCGTGCCCCCGCCGCGCTCCCCCAGAGATGCGGGCGGAGAGGCGGACCCCTCGGGGCGCAGGGGATGCCTGCGGCGGGCGGGCTGCCAGTCTGGGGCGGCTAGCCTTCACCGGCTGCTGCCACCTTCCTCGTCCCTTCAGCAGCCTTTTTCCATTAAAATGAAAAGTTTACCTGCGACTTGCCGGAGCCCAATGTCGCTAAGCCTATCATCTCGCAACGCTTGCAGCGGCCGAGCGATGCGAGAGACAGAGCCGTGCAAAGTAGTGGAAACTTCACTCTCCTGTCCGAAAGGTGGGCTGACAGCCACCGGGCATCCGGCCCCGCAAACCCCTCGCCCGGCTCCGCGGGGCGTAGAGCACCCGCGCAACTTACCCGCTAAGGGCAGAGCCAAGTAGAGCAGCGCGAGGAACATCGTGCCGTCTCCGGATGGTTCCACCGAACGAACCGATGTGCCACAACAAAGATGCTCAGCATGTAGATATTCCAAAACCGCCGAGGTGCAAAGACTCCAAGTTCCGATCCATTGAATATAAGAAGAGGGGGAAAATAATAACAATAATAATAATAGTAATAAAAATCTCTCCTCTTCACCGCTTCCACCAGCAGGAGCGGCGACAAGAACGCTGAGATTCCCCGTAGGTTTCAGGTCTGAGCAACCTGAAGGCGGAGGCGCTGACTCCCGGAGGCGCACGCACCGTATTTGTGTGTGTGTGTGTGTGTGCGCGTGTGTGTGCGCGGAGCGGCGGCAGCGGGGCAGCAGCGCCGGGCGCCTCCTTGGGTGGGCAGCGCCTGTACCCGGGGAGGGACCGAGCGCTCACGGGGAGGGGTGGGGGGGATGAGGCGCTGACAGCCCGCAGCCACCTACAGGGCTCCCCGCGGCTGCCCGAGCACTGCGGAAGGGGATTCGTCCCCTTCTCGGAGTCTCGGAGCCGCAACTTTATTTCTTCGCGCGGAGGCGGTGCTGCCTCTCGCCCGGGAGATACGCACAGGTGCTGCCGACGGCTGGGAAAGTTTGGCCGGGGAAACTGGGACGGAGCTCCGCCGCGGGCAGGGAGCTGTTCCCGCGGGCCAGCCCAGGTTCAGCAGGACGGCTCCCGAGCCGACCGATAGGCGGAGATGCCCCGCTGCCGCCCTCAGGGGGCGCGAGTCCGGTGTGCATGGCTGCGCCCCGGGGCGGTGCTGCCGCTCTCGCGGTGCTCGGCGCGGCCCGCCTGTATCGGCTTTCACCGGGCTCCCGCACGGATAGGGCGAGCATATGCCCCGGTGCACGACAGATGGTTCAAACAGAACTATTTAGTGGTTTGCCCACAGTCGCTACTAGGCAGCGCTCCCCCAAAACCCAAGGAAATGCAGTGAGCCGTAAATAGCATCGGTTTCCAGATTTCCTTGCTTTCGTACGTGGAACATTGGATTCAGGTGTTCTCAGCTTTTAGCTGCAACCAAATGTTTTCTAACTTAAAAAGAATAGCCTGTACTTCTGTCCTTTCCTTGGCAATGTCATCAGTGCGCTGCTCGGCCCGCTTGATTTGAGGAATTTGCTTCTCCTCACAGTGCATTTTGCCTAAAGGAACGTGCCTCTTCTTGCAGAAGGAAGCTGGTGGGGCTGGCCGCTGCTGTGGAGAAAACTGAATCACAGATGGAGCTAAACTGTTGTAAGGTGCTTCAGAAACACTTACTTAAAAGCCAAGCATCTGCCGGGCTACATGGAGGATGCGAAGCTCCCACAGAACCCATCTGAGTGGAAGCTCTGCTGCTGCTGCTTTTCCTCTCCTGCCACTTTCTCTTAGCAGATGCATTTGTATTTCCACAGGAACAAACCAACCTGTCCAGAGCACTGCTTCTTTCCATGAAATCATAATGCTGATCTCAAGTTGCAATTGATGAAATCACACCTCTGCATGTTTGCTTTCATTTGAAGGAGGCTGTGCTTTTCTATGGGGAAAAAACTATAATCTGCTACACATGCAATAAAGATGTTATCAGAGGGACAGACAGCAGCCAGATTTTGGGAGCATGCCTAGGTAACTAGAAGGTGCTAAGTTGGTGGTGGCATTGGTGGTGGAAGTCAGTCCTGGCTTTTGCAATAGCTGCTACATAAGCCATGAAGCAAGCTGGCCTTCCACACACTTCAGTGTGAGCTAAAGTGAGCAAAATGCAAAGATGATTACTTCTTTACTGGTAATTTTAACATCATTATGGTGCGCAGAGTTATAGTAGTTACTTAGTATAAAAGTTATATGTGTGCCTGATAATAACTCTATAATTTAGAGATGTAAGTCAGGAGTAGCTGCAACATTTACACCACAACAAGGCAGGCAAGAACTGAACTGAAATCCAGACCACTATTTACAAATCCACTCGTGCATTAATGTCCTGAACACATACATGTACATACACACACACAGTATTATTGGGCATAGAAAAGCACCACACTGCAGAGCCCTGCATTAATAGTGACTTTCACTGTTATAAAACACAGCTTTTGTGGGGTGTTTACCACTGCAGTGAAATTGAAATCATGATTTAAAAGTGTTAAAAAGTAAAAATGTTACTGACAGTTCAGAAATACCAAGACATCTGGAAAAGCATGCATCCAACACTCTGAGGATTGTCACTAAACATTCCCCTTGCCAGTCTTTGGTTCATCTCTAGAAAAACGAAGAAAGCTTCTTATTTTGTAATCCAGAAAAGCTTTAAAACACAACCACGTTCTGAAAAAAGCAATCCAGCCAGAAAGTCCATGGCACATGGTAGCTCAGAATGCCTGTTGTTTGTTTTTCTAACAGGACTGTAGGTATGAAAAAGTATTCTTGCTTGTCATGAGTGTACAACATTTTTTGTTCTTTTGGAGATGAAATTATTTTTAATTTTTGTCAACTTACATGCAGTATTCATTAGTCTCTGGATGCCATCCTTTCCATTTATGTTTAAACTAATTTCCATGTCCTGACAGCACAGAGACAACACAGCTCTTTGCTCTCTTCATGGAGGATCACTGGGTTTGGGTAGCTGAACTCACTTGTGCTTTAGACTTGCATCTCATTAACACTTGAGATATGCAGCAAACCTCAAGTGCCATTGTATACATATTGATTACATGTACCCTCCTGCAAACTGCAGCTATAAACCATGTTCAGGGGCTTTAAAAATTAACCAAGGTGCCAGACTGAAAATACTCAAAAGCAAAGTGTCCCACCTGCACAACAGTAGAGCTCTGCTTCCCACAGAACTAATCCCAGACTTAGGTTACTGCAACAGAATCCAGTCCAATCTGTAGATTCAGTAACTGGCAGACTTTGTTTATCCGCAGTGGAAGATTTTAACAATATGTAGCGCTTGATAGCAATTGATAGCACTTGTTTTTTCTGTGGCTTTCACATTTTTCTTATGTTTTAAACAAACAATCATTTACTGTAGGCCACCAAGACAACTGACTCACCAGGAGGCTGAAGCCTGTAGTATGGCCACTATTTCTGCTCTTAGAATAGCAAGAACTAACAATGAAGTAATTTCCTTACTGGCAAGATCCCATCCCTCACCTTGAGAAAAATCATCAGTTGATCTGTCTGCCATTTCTCACTGATATGAAACCTCTAAACCCATTCTGTGGCTGAAATCCTTGTGCACCTTCCACGTTCTTTTCCACTTTTCTTCTCTAGAGTAAAGTTAAGTCAGTGGGTGTTTTGCTGTTGATTTTAGACTAACCAAGATCAACCTTGCCATTTATATGTGACAGTCACTCAAAACATAAGGTTCTTCAGCAAAAGAAATAATTTGAGGAAAAAAAAAAAAAGGAAGTTTTAAATGTGACTATTTTAAAGATATTTAAGCTAGTTTTCTATTCTGTTGATTGATACTTACTAAGAAGTTCCAGAACAATGATTGTAATATAACAACTACAAGGTGCAGCTGGTAAGGACAAACATTTCATTAGAAGACAGATGACAACATAATCACTACTGAATTATTGTTTAAAGGCCATTACAGTATAAATAATGTGGAAATCAGAACTAACTACTTAAGCTACTTACTGCCAGCACTTACTGCTAGTACTTCAGTTTTTACATAATTGTAGGTTCTTGGGTTTTATAGTTATCTATATTAGCTGGTTTTACTTCTTTGAAAACTTTTAATGAAGAAAATATATGCTAATGAGGAACAATAATATTAAAGCTTCTGTTTTAAAAAAAACAACAACACTGCTTCTAAACTCCTAAACAATGGGCATTTTTAAGCTTCCTTCCATCTTACAGACTGAAGCTAAATGCAGTGAATGCAGCATGAGCATCAAACTCTGTCTGTAGTCAGGGCCATATGGTACTTCAGGCCACTCATACAAGACGTGTGAAGTCAGAATACTATTTTTTTCTGTATTCAGCCTTACTGGATTTCCTTCTGCCTACTCATTTGCATGTAAATTAGTGGTTGACAGCAAACTCTCAGAATGGTTTCACATGGAAGAAAAATTGACTCAGATGCTACTTGATGTTGTTTTGTAGCTAGTCTCATGTGCAAGAGCTGTGGTGTTGGAACACTATGTTAGGTTGTTATGGCTTGCTGCAGTTCAGATGACAACGTAATGGTAAGCTGACAAGGTTGCATTAATATATTGACTGGACCACAGCTAGTCTGCTAATTCCCTCCGCCATCTCTGCCATAGACCTCATTTTAAATACTGAACTCTGCAAGAAAATATTGAAGTTGGAGCCACTGAGCCAGAGAGAAAAGTTGCACTGTGTTAGATATGCAGGGAGAAAGTATGCTGAGAATAAGAACAGTTCCCTGAACTTTACATATACTTCTTTGGGGAAGGAAAAGGTGAAAAGCAGCTAAAGATGAGCTAATGAGTCAGATGTAGCAGGTGGGGAAGAGTAAGAGACTAATGGGAAAAAGTCTGTGTGCCATGAGAGTGCAAAATATAGTGTTTACACAGGTTTTATTCAATAGTGAGAAAGGGAGAGTAGACAAGTTAAGAGAATTACTAAGGACTGCACTGCTTTTTTTTTTTTGTCTTACATTTATCTGCTTGCCACGAAGTCAGAGAACCTAGTGGTGGGAATAAGGCAAGAAGGATTTGCCCAAGGCATTAAAGTTTTCTGAAGGACAGATTAAATAACAGTGCTCCAGAAATCAATTTTGAGGGGCTTATGAAGCCTTGAATGGGCTTTTGCAGCACAAAAGCACAATTGAGTTTTTACTGAACTTGTCATTTACTTGGGTTTACAGCTTTCAGTAAGTATCAGGAAAAACATAAAACAAAAGCAAAGTAAACAATGAGCGTTCACACGGTAATCAAATAAAAACCTAGTGCAAGTGCAATCCAAATTAGTGAGTGGCCTAATTCACGCAGAAGTATAATAAAATAAAGCTACCTGCACAAAACAAACAAACAAAGAACCCAAAGAGAGAGAGAGAAAGAAAGAAAAAACCAAACCATTACACCTCTGGACTGACCTGGTAGCAAAGTCATACAGATGTTCTCATCCAGAAATTCTCCCTACTGTCTTGCTTCCCCATCCTCACCAGAGGTTGTGTTCATGTAGTATCAGACCACCTGGAAGAAAAAAAGTTGCCAAATTTCTCCATGAATTCATATCTAATGTGACATTATTTTGATTTCAGTAGAACAGATACATAAATGCTAAAACACCGTGGTGCTATTCAGACCGCTTACAGGTGAGAAACAGAACAGAAGGTACACCTCTCCAAATGCATTCACCCTTAAAGATGTGAATATACAAGCAAAACTGTAGCCTATTGTGATGTTCCATACCTGATACAAATGATCCCATTAAACTTTAAATACTGACACACGGGCACAGACACTGGTGTTTGCCCAAACCGGTAAGGAAGAAGTTGTTAAGACGGCCTGATAATATGTATATTCCTCAATTCATGTCTTATTGCTTTAAAAGTGGAATAATACAGCCCCCTAGCTGTTCGCAGAGGCAATTCACGCTAACGTGAGAGGTGATTCATGCCTCTACAGCAAAGTAGCGTGCTGAATTCCACAGCACAAGAAAATACAGCAGTCACCAAAGAAACCCGATTTGGAGAAGCAAGGAAAAATATAGAAGATATATAAATACGAGATGTTATACATGAAGTGTTATTAATTCAAGTTTATAGAATCTAAAGCAATGCAGTTTGGATATTGGTACACCACTGTCTGAAACTTCAGGTATGATCATAATCTTCTTCATACTCAGCTTCAGCCTTTATCATCCCACAGCCATTAGCAGCTGCTGTGATTCAGCCCATGTCATCACTTAGCTTGTTCACTGGAGGCAACCTTTCTTTTGTCTTCTTGAACTTCCATGATTACCAGCAATGCAGTCTTGTGGACACCATGCAATCCTGAGCCACAGGACAGAAAAACTACCTTACACCTATGTAAAAAATGAGAATGTTTGTATCTTCCATTCATGTACTGCTTCACTTATATTTAGGTTTAAATTTCCACTCTCATGTGCTTAACTGGAAGTGCTAAAATGCCTATGTACAAAACAAGGTGCAAAAAGTGGTAGGAATCTCTTTTCAGATGTGCACAGCTCTAGCTAGTAATAGGTATTCAGCTTCATGGTTTATGCTACACTGCACATGCACATATTTACAGAGCAAAGGATATTAAATCCTAGAGGAAGATTTTTCTTTCACTTTCTGTACAGATCTTATTCTAAACTGTAGGACCAAATCTGCCCTGACTTGTGCCCTGTGTAGGGAAGTTAAAAATGAGACGTGGAGGTTAAAAGTCATTTTAGAATATGGTAACCAAAGGCAAAATTATCATCTTGGATTTTCGCAACAGTATTTCCTATACATTTGCTAGACTAGTCCTGATGAGTAAAATTAACTTTTCTCCTGATGGCAAATATCACTGAAACTGTAATTTTCTTGGAGATTTCTGAAAAGGTTACCAACTCTGTCAGTGTTAATCTTTAAAATCTGTTTTTTTCTGTCTTCCTCTGAGGTGAGAAATTTAGAGGAGAAAAAGTCTCAAGAGATTTATATTTGAGGTGAAAGGAGATCAAGAAAAAAATGAAAGTGGAAGAAAACAGTGTTGTAAATGCCTTGAGAATTTGTCCTACAGAAAAAGCCAAAGTAACTATTTTTAGGTATCAGCCATCAGCAGCATGTGGCAGTATCTCTAATAGAGATACAATGACACTCAGAGGTTTGCATCTTTTTTTATATTTTTAATTTTTTGTCCACATTTTTCTTATTTAAAAAAAAATTCTGAACAAATCTGCAAACACTTCAGGACAAACAAATGCAAAACAATTTAAACGTAGATGCTTCGTCATAAAAGTTATTCAATAAATAAGGTGGAAAGACTACATATTTCTTGACTCCTTAATTAACACATGTTTTTGTTTGCAATTTTATAGCTTGGGAAGAACCTTATGACTGGCAAATGAGATAATTCTCCTGTAATCCAGTTGATTATCAGCTGGAAACACACTGTTGAAAATCAAGACCTGTTTGTTCTATTAAGATACCAGATAATCCCATTACTTGCCTTCTTTGCCAATATTTCTGTGAAATTCTGATGACAGGAGAGTACCCACAGAGCACTGTGCACACCATAGCAGTAAACACATAAGGCCAGCCTGAAAAGTAAATCTGAAAGCTGGAGTCGCAACTGATTTTTCTACAAGTGTTCATTACATCGGCTACAGCTCCACTGTTAAAGAAATCCGGCTGCTTCAATCAGGTGATGCACAGTACTTCTTTGCCAATCGTTTGTCACCTAAAATAATTGGAAAATGTAGGTTTTTTTATTCATTAATATATGCCTTATGATCTTAAAGATATTGTAAATAGGAATCGTGATTGCTATGCACAGTTGTATGTAACCACAAAAGCAATGCTACTTCCCATGATATTTTGAACTTGTACTTTATTGAGATCTTCAATAAAAGTACTGTTAATATTTCATATATCAAAGTAATTTCTAAAATAGCCAAACTATTCTTTCTAAGATATAAAATATTATTTGACATTTGTCCTTTTGACAACTGTTCAAACCACTTACATTCAATTCTAAACAGACTGAATTAAAGTGGTGTGCCAAACAGTGTACAAATTACACAGAATTCAAAGTTATTGATTTCTGACAGTGTTTAAAGGTATTAAGCAATAATTTTTCAGCTATCTGAAATAGCTCACTTCAGCAGAGACAGTACATTGAAGGGAAGTTGAACATGTTTTGACTGACCAGTCAATATTCATTTAACAATGAAGTTTAGAACTTTGAAAAATTAAAAAAAATGTTTCCCTTTTTGAAATGATCTTTTAGCCCATGGCATAATATGATGATATGTAATCCCCATAGGTAAATAACGTTTGTTTTCCAGAGGAATAACCACAAGTACAAACAAGTGCTCTTCCTTCAAGATTCCCACTTTATGTGGAAGGTTGATGAATATTGACTAAAATGCTTAAAAGAAGCATCAAGCACATAGAAGTTCCCCTTTCCCATCTTTAACTTGTACTTTGAACTAACAGGAATCTCAAGTAGACCCTAAACTGAAACAGAATGGCTGAAGGGAGTGGTAAAAACTTTGGCATGGCTAACAGTGGTGCTTTTCTCCTCTTAAGTGAAAAATTAGAAAACAACTTCTCTAAAATAATATTACTTCTAAAATAAAACACTTGTTTTCTTGGTTGAGTTTACTATACAGTAATGAGTACTCAAGACAAGAGTACCTATGCCTAAGCTGTGCATAAATAACACTATGAAATAAGCATAACATTAGGCTCACCATGCAAGCACCATAATGCCAACATATTCCTGTGAAGAAATTTACCCTAGCTGTCCGCATCCCTAGAATTTTAGATGAGGCACTGCCAGGAACACCAGATCACTGGAAATCCTCAAAAAATGCCTAACAACTTCAAATCTGTTTGCATAGACCATAGGTTCTCAGTTATAGTCTGAGAAAACACAGCTTCACATCTGTTTGGGCAAAGCCTACAGACATTGCTGGGATGGAATGCCATCTGAGCCACTAAACTACTACAGTATTTTGGGTTTAATTCTGTGATACTTTGCTCTGCTTTGTCTGAGCTGCACACTGGTCTGAGATCAGAAAGGAAGACTATAGCTTATCCCAAACGCAGTGTTTGATACAAGAGTGAAATTGGGGCAAGAGTTCCATGACACCAATGACAGAAAACAGCCCCATAGGAGGCTGAGGAGGGAACTCCAAATCTGGAAAGCAACTGCTATAGGGAGGAACAAAAGTTGAAGGAAGAAATAACAAAGCTTATAATGAACTAAAATACCAAAGAATAAGAATTCGGAAGCATTCTGGAGATTTTATATACATTTTACACCTCTATTGATGAATGCAATCATGGAAGCAGAACATCATAACCAGTTGCACTGCACCTTGCTTGTTCTTCTTACCCCACAACAACAGTACAACTTGCTGTCCAGTATTGCAGTCTGAATGTACACATATACAAGGACAAGAAGGCAGCAAGCTTTCAGCCTCCAGACACTGGTGTTTCTTTATCAGGAGGTTTTATTGTTTGGTTTTGGGTTGTTTGGGGTTTGGTTTGGCTTTTTTTTTTTTTTGTATCAGAAACCTAAAAGCTTCCCAAATCCTTAATTAGATATCACAGTTTTACTGTGACACAAAAACAAAATAAATGTCACGTAACAATAACTTAGGTAACAGTGAAAAGCAGGGAGAAAAGTACTATTCTCTGTAAAATACTAAAGTGAAAAAATTTAACAGGTTAGCTTTAAACTTTCATTTTTTCCAACTAAAACTTAAAAGACAAAGTTAAAATGACTCACCAACTCACCAGAAACTTTTTAGCTTGAATTTAATCACACAATTTATTAGGAAAAAACACATAACTGTTTTCAGCTGGATTTATGTATCTAAGGTGATAAAAAGAGTTAGCTTTATTTTATTGTTGTTCCAGATGGTAGCCAAAAGGGACTGAGAAGCGTGGGAGTAACTGCTTTCCATTTACGTGGGGTTTGGATTTAGAAAGTTACATACACCATGCAATTGCCAACTCTTTCTTAAAAGGTTCCATGGCTTGTAACGCTGGACTCCACAGAGACAATGCTACAAAGAAGAAAGAAAAACTAATTCTGTGTTTTCTCTGTTAGCATCACTAGCTGAGAAGGCAGTTCAAAGGAAACGCAACCTGAGGATTTGTGGAGGACTGGCAGGTTTAGAGACATTCATTTTCTATATGTGATTCAGGCCATTTCTACACCAAGAGATAATTTATCTGAGCTTGTCAGGATAGGATTCAAGAAAAGAGATACAGGGTAGATCTGACCTGACTTATGAATCTGCTATTTTATTTCTCTGTCAAGAAGTATAAGGAGACGCACAGACGGAGTAGCAGTAGATTATACTGACACTTAGTAATCTGTGCTTTAAGAAAGACCTTTGAACTCCAGCTTCCTGGATTGGAAAAGATAAGCCACATCACAGAACTGATACATCGATATCACTGCACAGGCTATGAGACATAAACTGCCCAATTTCAGAGTACTATTATTCATAATTCAAGAAATAATACAGTGATGAACAGAGTAATCTTTTTTCTTACTAGTGGCAAAAGTCTTCATGGCAGCTATAAGCACAGTTATCAATAAATCATACTGAATTGTCTAGTAGGTTTTTAACACCATTGTGTTTGTTGCTTCTAAATTAAGTACCCATATTTGTGTAGACAACAATCTTTAGGAATAAACATTAAGTACATTTACATCCATCTAATTGTATGCACTTGACTGTAATAGGTGTGTTAGAAGCCTCGTTGCCATAGATTCTTCACACATTTGATGAGATAAAGCACACCATCAGCACTTTAACTTTTCAATCATTTTCTTTTAAGTAGAAGTCAAGAAACCAAATCAAGAAGAAAAACTTTAAGGTAATTACAGACAGTGTATATTTTATGAAGGCTGAAGAACTTGAATTCTTTAGAAGTGTGATAAAGCATCTGCAAGAGACTTTGTAGATTACCTAAAATGGAAAGTGCTGAGAATCCTGGTTAACAAAATCCTGGTGTTTTTTGTTGTTTTGTTTTGTTGTTGTTGTTGTCTTGATTTCAATTATTTGAACTAGAAGTATTAGAATCTCAGGGAGATCTGGACCAATGATCAACTTTTTCATTTCAAGAGTTACCAACGCATATGAAGTATCCCTGACTGCCTTCCATTCAGCTCCATGCTACCTCTAGAAGCTAAGATTTTCTTATTCAGAAGAAACTCTTGGAAAATCAAGTCTCATGACGTACAAAAATAGTGCCCCATATAATTAGACTCCCTCTTACTGCAGCAGAATAAATAAAAATTAAAAACACCATTAGTCAAAGAAGGAAGATACTGAAGTAAGGGAATTTCTTGACCAGCCACAATTTAAAAATTCTGAAAAAGCAAAATTTTGTACCTCATTCCAGGGGTCTTGTGTTAGAGAAGAAAGCAATCTCAGCCAATATGATTTAAGAAAAATTACTCCTGGCCCAAACCAGTCGATTGTCTCAAATCTAAGCATATAAGCAAGTTACATCCAATTAACATCTGACATCCTAACCAACAGCCTTAATCTCTCGCCATTTAAGAAAGGGCAGTCCCCTCCTTATGTACCAAGCACTAAGAAGGAACATCAGGATCCTGATGGAATAGTAGAAGCCCTAGCAAGAGGTCCAGTTAAAAACATTTCTTCTTAAGAAAAGCGTTCAAACAAATTCTCCATTAAGCTTCTCCAGCAACGTCAGTAAGTATCCAAAGCTTTATAGCAGAAGCTTTAAATTCTGACTCATCATTACCTCACTGTGTCACACATACCCCTTCATTCATGTCTAAATTTCCATATTGAAGTAGTTCAGTTCTTTGCCTCTGTGACCTTGTCTGGAAAACAGTTCAAGCTTCACACAGATTGCCAAAATTCTTCTGAATTTCTCATTTATTCACAATTGTTTGTATGTATCTGATCTTGAAATAGTGCTATGTTTTAACATAACATTCTTCTCCCATCACATCTACCCCCACACATACTTATAAAGATGTAACCATATGCCCTTTCAAGCTTTGTTTTGCCAGATAAGCTATTTTCATCTCAGCTGAGAAAATAGGTACTTCTTTCTTCTACCCATCCCACTCTGCACCTGCTGTGAATTAATGTGGGTCATGAAAACTGTAAACAATATTCTGAGATTTTTTTTTTTTTTTTTACCAATGCCTTGTAAAACAATGTTAACACTTTCTTGCCTTAACTAAATTTTTTTTCATCTTATATAATGACAGTTTACTTAATGACTATGACATAACCACAACTCATAATCACTGTACAACTGACTAACACATTAAATCTGTTCCCTCTGCTGCTGCTAGTGATTATCAAGTCACCAGCTCTTACCAAAAGAGCATGATAATTATCCCCTAGTAGTGCTTACCATACTGTTAGGCTTCCATTCTGTCAGTACATAAAGTTATTTGTTCTCTTATACCATAGAACAGTTTGGGTTGGAAGGGACCTTTAAAATCACCTAGTTTCAACCCCCCTGCTATAGGCAGGGACACCTCCCTCTAGACCGGGTTGTTCACAGCCCCATCCAGCCCAGCTTTCAATGCCTCCAGGGAGGGGGGTGCCCACAACCTCACTGGGCAACCTGTTCAGTGCCTCATCACTCTCACAATAAATAATTTCTTCCCTCTACCTAGTCTAAACCTACCCAGTGTAAATCTACCCTATCCCAGTTTAAAGCTGTCTCCCCTCATCCTGTTGCTGCATGTCCTGATAAAAAGTCCCTCCCGGCTCTCCTGTAAGCCTCCTTCAGACAGTGGAAGGCTGCTATAAGGTTCCCCAAAGCCTTCTCTTTTCCAGGCTGAAGAGGTCCAACTCTCTCAGCCTGTCCCATAACTTTGCTAAATCTGTAATAAATAAATAAATAAATAAATAAATAAATTCCATAACCATTTTCATCATTTAACCAGGATAAAAGAACTTTATTTAAATCAGGCCAAAGACCTAGAGAAATTCTACTATCACATCCCTTTCATTTTGATATTTCTAATTTTAACATAACTCACCATAATACAAAGGAAAGTGCAGCAATAACAGCAGAGTAATAAAGCAAGTGAAGACTTACTCAAATACAACAGCAGTAGGCAAAGAAACAAAGGAAAGAAGCTGCTTACCTTTAGAAGACTTCAGGTAGGTAGAAATCTCCAGCAAGACATCCCCACGTCAAGTGCCAACCCTTAAATGAGGTCTGGGTATGGATGGAGCCAAGATCCACCCCTTCCAGTCACACAGGTATATTGCAAGCACCTGAGCTCCCCTGGGTTGGTCCTGCCTTCCCACCAGGTGTTCAGTCACTGTTTCAAGCCATGATTTAGCATTTCTGCTACACCCTTTTTTAATATAACTCTTTAGTCAGTTTCTTATCCATCTTTTTTTTTTTTTTTTTCCCTCACAATAAAGCCCATCTTCTCCACCTTAAATAATGTCCCACTAGGAACAGTATAATGCCTTCTTTTGATCAAGGTAGATTAGATTCACTGCATTACTCTTCTGCAGGACAATTATCTTATCAAAGAAAGTTATTAAGTTAGTCTGACATGATCTGCTCTTGATAAAACCATGTTGTAGTTTATCCCGCTTTACCTTTACCTCCAAGTCCTTGTTTGTTTCGGTTTTTTTCCTTCAAAATCTATTCTAAGACCTGCTTAGTGTTGAGGTCAAGCTACCAGGTTTGCCTTTTGTTTGACCATCACTTTTTCCCTTTTCTGAAAGCAAGGAATAACTTTATTGTTTTTTATCTGGATGGAACTAGCCCTGAGCTGAACATGTGGACTTGGAATCTCTGCAATTGCATTCCCCACAAACCAGCATTTGTATTTGCTGATTCTTTTCATACTCTTAAATAATTATTCTGTAACCCTCAATATTTCATTATATTAAGTAGGCTATATTTAGCTGCTAGCTCACGCCTAGAAGCATTCATTAATCTGTCTTAATTCCCTTTAAGTATATTTTTATTATTCTTAGGCACTACATTATTCCCATTGAAAACTGAGACAAAGTATCCATGTGCTATTTCAAACTTTCCTAGATTTTTTTTGTAAGCTCTGTTTTGTTTCTGGTATTCTATGTTTCCTTATATCTTAATTTTGTGCTCCCTTTTACATCTGAGGAACTATTTCATGCTTGGTTTAGTTGTGCAAACCAACTCAGCTAAGTTCTCAGCCCTGCTCATAATTCTATATCACTCTTGAAAAGATCCATTATGAACCATGAAAGGATGTAGAATAAGATACTCAGAACACTGACACTTTTCTGTCTCGTTTCCTTTAGTGCTCTCTAGAAAAGTGCCTAAATGCAGAATTACATTAATTTCAACAAGTAAGGAATATTGGCTAGAATACAGAAATGACTGACTAAACATTTATGTTTGGTCATGCTAATGAAACCTTATCATTTTCAGATTACAGATCTGCAGTGATACTTCTGAATTGCTGGAGCATGTCTTAAAGAATGTGCGGAGGAACTGGGAAGTTCCCAAAGAAGTATGGAGGACCAAACTTAGTATTTTTCTTTACTGCTTGGCACAATTTTGCAAAATACACGTTAAGTTTTGAGAAAGGCACTAAGAAAATTTGTTAATTAAACTGCAGATACTTAGAAGACAAACAAGCAAATATAAACCACTAGTCAACCTTGGTTGACAGATCATGTTATGCTATTGGTGAGTGACAGCAGGACAAGAGGAAATGGTTTTAAGCTGAGGGAAGGGAGATTTAGGTTGGACGTCAGGGGGAAATTCTTTACGGAGAGAGTGATGAGGTACTGGAACAGCTGCCCAGGGAGGTTGTGGATGCCCCGTCCCTGGAGGTGTTCAAAGCCAGATTGGATGGGGCCCTGGGCAGTCTGGTCTAGCATTAGGTGGAATGGTTGGTGGCCCTGCGTGTGGCAGGGGGGTTGGAGTTTCATGATCCTTGAGGTCCCTTCCAACCCTGGCAATTCTGTGATTCTGTGATTCTATTGTTATTTCTTTCCCTGAAACGCCAGCTGGCTAGATGCATGAAACTGAATCAGTACCTGTGTTATAGCTGACCTCTGGTAAAGGACTTTGACATCAATACTGGATCTTTCATACTTCCATATACCATATTCTTATAATTAAATGAATTCTTAAATCCAAATGGCTGTAAAATAGAAGACCATACTGGGGAAAGTGTGAGCTCATCTATTTTCATTTTATATCTTCCCTAGGCTTCTACTGTTGGCCATTGTCACAGGCAGGCTGGGTTGTCCTTTGATCTGAGTCACTGTAACTATGATCACGATCTTCCATATGGTCTACAGTACTTGCTATTATTAGTGTACACAGTTGATTGAAAACTTGCTCTTGGACAATAGTTTCCAATGTCTGATTCTCCAGGGCTTCACTAAAGGGATCACACGGGAGTGTGAGCCAGGCCAATTGTAGTCAGTGCTTTTATTAAAGACTTGGAAGAGTGTGCTAATATACTGTGTGTAGCTCAGTGTGTAGTCTTGAGAAGGAGAGAAACACAATTCCAAATACCACGAGAAATGGGAAAGCCAGTGTGGAACATTCACTACAGGCAAGAGGATCACAAGATATTTAATAACAATCAGTCTAATTCTCACATGCAGGCTAAGGAATGTCTACAAGCTGCCCAGCAGAAAATGGTCTAAGAATACAAAGAAAGAAACAAGAGCCTGAGAACTAACTGATACAGAAAGGGTGGCAGAAACTGGTACATTTAGCCTAGAACACAGGACAACCAGGCAGGACAGCAATCTTCCTGGTGTTCCTGAAAGTACTGTATATGCAGCTGTTCCTGGCCCCACGTATCAGGCAGTCAGTCCTGAGTGCATTTTTCTGCCCTAACTACAGAGTTTAAATGGATGGTCTCCTTTTCAGCATTCCATACCCAATTCTGATGTCATCTACGCAGTAGGTTTTTACTGAATCATTCTCGTAAAGATTACAAAAAACAGTGCCTGTGTATTGGACATCATTAAGTCCTTTGATTAAATAACTTTTTCTCTTTTTTTTTCTTCTTCTTCCTTTTCTTCTGGTGCTGGGATATCTAACAGTGTTCACCATCAACAACAATTACTTCTCAAATGATATTTAAGCTATGTTTATTTATTTTAGCAATGAAAGAGGAGTGTTAAAAACACCATCAACAGAAGCATAATTATGATATGATTAAAAAAAATGCAGAGAGGCAGGCCAAAATATGTGAAAACACACTCAAAAACACTGTTATTCGCTCTCTTTTATAACCTCTGCTGCCTCAACTACAGATATCACTTTTGTATTCATAGAACTGACTTGCTGAAGGCATTTTAAATATTCTGATTTAATTCTCAAAGTAGGAAAAATGTAATTATTTCAAAGGAAGCAATTTTTTTTCCTATCTATTCTAATTCACTTTCCTTCTGTTATCTTCTTTCAATAAGCTTTAAAAGACAAACCCACAAGAATTATTTACATGCATTTCACACAATCTGTGAATAGACATTTAATGCTTCTGAAAGAAGTCACTGTAGTATCAATGCAAATTATTAATTTATGAATGTGATTTTCTAGTTGAATTTAATGTTTTTATTATCCTGACTATGCACCGTGTCCTGGAATACATATGCAAAAGTATGCCTTGAAGCCTTTCAGAATTCCAGCATTAAAGGCAAGTAATCTTCCTGATACATTAGTGGAAAAGGATACGAATGGGATAGAAGTATGACTATAGTTCTCTTTTATATTCCATGTTTAAAAAGGATGAAATCTATATAACCTAACATCTGTATCAACAGGCAGTTATGTTATTTACTATTGTTAAGTCTTCATTGAATATGTTCTTCTCACAAAGGGCTGTAGAATCACAGAATGAAAGAATCATTAGAGTTGGAAGGAAGCTTTAAAGGTCATCTGGTCCCCTCCCCTGCCTTGAACAGGGACACCTACAGTGTGTACCTAGTTTTGTCAGACAGCTCAGAGTCCTGTCAGCCTGACCCTGAAAGTCTCCAGGGATGGGGCATCAACCATTTCTCTGGGCAATGTGTTCCTTTGCCTCACTATTATTGTAAAAAACTTCTTTCTTATATGCAATCTAAATCCCTTTTCTTTTATCTTGAAAACTTTTCCCCTTTCCCTATCAGAACAGACTCTGCTGAAGATCTATGGAAAAGAGGGCAGTTTGGGTCTTTTTTTTTTTTTTTTTTTTTTTAGCTTGGGTCTTACAAAGCAGCTTTTACAACCTGGAGATTGGTTCTGCAATATTTTGGAAGAAAAAGGAATTCTGAAAACTGCTCAAATTGTTTTAAAGGAGTAGGGACAACAGCTTATGTCTGAAAAAATAAATGGAATTGGGGCCCTTCCTACAAAATGGTTTGTAATTGAAAAATGTCATATGGCCCAATTTTGATGAGAGGTTTTATAAGATCATTAAGTTTCAGTTGTTATGCTAAGAGCAAGCTTTCAGTGTTAGGATATATATTTCAGTCCAACTGAGATTCCTGTTCCTTATATAGGCAACATTTCCTTGGTTTGGGCACTTGGTCGTTATGCTGCCTGACTCATGCCATCTGCATTTGCCAAATGTGTAAGGAAACTGCCATATTTATAAGCAGGAACATGATAGATGGAATGATAACATCTTATGAAAATTATTAACACAGAGATCTAATAGCATGCAGACAAATTCATTTGGCCTTGTAATGGATACCATAAAGGTTTAATAGTTGTCTAATCTTGCACTAAATACCTCTCCTGTTATGAATAAAGATAATAATGAGTTCTAGTCATCAAAAATATTATCTTCCCTACATTGGCAGTAGCAAGTAGAAACAAAGCTTAAAGAACCAACAAAAATAGTTTAAAGACTCCTGAAATAGCAAGAGTAAAGAAATAATGACAGCTGTTCATCTGATAACTTAGCAGCATTGTATATGAGTTACTGAGAGTTGATTCAAATGTAAAAAATATAGGTATATATTTTTGTGAAATAACTGTAAAATAATCAGTTACATTCTGTGTTTCAGTTAAGACTTTTCTATATTTAAAATAAAATGTGCTCAACAAGAAGAGATAAACTAGCATGCTGGTGTTATATGGTAACAGGAAACACACTATACCTAATTGATCAAACATATAGGATTTTCAACAGATTGCTTACCATACTTCAGTTCAAGATTATATTATATATCTTTCATGAAAGTACTCAGAGTCCTCAAAATGTCAAGTTTCTTTAATACCTCTTTATTAAGAAGATTTAAAGGCACCCATCTTCTTATAGAAATTCAGAGCATAATGGATAATGCCTGTTAATAAAAGTTAAAAAGCTAATCTTTTTATATGTGGAAGACACAAATAATTAAATTCTAAAAAGATTTTTTTCACTGTTGTAACTTCTCCTGGATGCCTGCTTAATGATAAGTAGTATTTATGTAAAGCAAAGTTCAGTTTTCCAGACAAAGAACTAAGAAAATGTATGAAGAAAAGGCAAATCTAAGGCAGTATTTTGCCTTGTGATGTGCACTCCAGATCTGAGAAGTTCTTTCTCCATTAGCAAAGGTACTGCCATTATGCCAAGATAAGTAAGAGCTCTGATAAATGTTTCAAAATGAGCCTCATTTGTCACTTATCCAAATGCTACACAAATGCTACAGAATAGCAAAGTTAAAAAGTTCCAAGATAATTGTTTATCAGCAGAACAGACAACTGAACCAGACTCCAAAATGCTGCAGAGGAACAATGTGGATACCTGTACAACAGGTGCAGTGCTACTATAGCCAAAGACAACTGAAAACTTTTATTTTAGAAGGCTAATCTTTCATTTTGTAATTCAAGGGACCCATGAAGCCTTTCCAGATGGAATTATACAAAATCTTGGATGTAAGACTCAAATGGAGATATCACAATGCAAATAGCAGGCTCTCTCCTTGTAAAGAACATCTGCTGGGAAAATGCTTACATTCCTACTGAAATGGGTTCTCCACTGCAACCAGACATGTCAGAGGGATTACAATGTTACTTCTTAATGTGCTTTTTCATGTATTACAAATGTACATGAATTTTCCCTAATTCACGATTTTGTCACCTGATAAAAAAGTAGGAATTCTGAGCACAGAGAAATATGCATATGATTTGTTGAAGAATTACTTCTACATTTTTCCATATTTTTTATTGTATGGATTTTTGTAATTTTCTCCCTGTAACGAGGAGGAAACAAAGTGTGCATTCATGAGTCCTTTACTGAGAAGTCAAGCAGAAGCGGAGAGCTTCCAGCCTGTGGTTTAGCCCTTCACTCTTACTCTTCCAGAGATAAAGACTAGACTGTGTTTATTCTGAGTTCATCAGGAAATTTGAGATAGGTCATTAGTTGTAGGTTATTACTGTATTTATTATTCCTCTTCTTTGCTGCACTGCTCCAGGATTTGAGAAATAGCTGAGTTCTTCATTTTGCTTTTTATTACTATTAGGAACTCAAATATATTCAAGCAGAGATCATCAAGTGTTTGTTCTGCTATCCCTGTGCACCCCACACCCTGCTGGGCCTGGGTTTGAACCAGGCTGTGGAAGGAGCAGAACAGCTGCAGCCTTCCCTGCCATGCAGTGGGTGACCAGCAGGAAAGGGAGAACAAAAATATGCTCGGGATTTGTGTTAAAACCTGTCTATTACATTTTACCACTTTATACTTCTTGCTGTCTTTTAACAACATTATTTTACACAGTAGGGCTAAAACTTTGATTTTAAAGGGCACATTATAAAATTAATTTTGAATGTAGACTATTTATTATGCTTACTTATGCAAATGGTTACTGGGTTACTCACTGTTTGCGGTCTCCCTCTGTCAGCACTGCAGCTCAACCACGTTCCACATGGTTAGTGCACTTTGTTACGTATATATGCTGTTTCCCAGTACAGGATAGCTCAGTCTTCAGCCCTGAACACAAAATGATAATTGTGGATTTATGCTACAGAATAATTTGGCTTTATTCCTTCATGAAGAGTAGAAAAATATCTAGGTAAATAGATGACAAACACAAAGGTCACCATGAGCAAAGGAAGACCAAAAAGTTGTAGGCAGCAAAGAAATTTTGGTGTAAATATGGCAGTTCAACATTAAAGAGTGTAATTTGTAAATGGAAACATTAAAAATTAATGTTGCTAATGTTAAGAACAGAAGAGGAAAATGATTTGTAACTACAATCCAGTGATTTCTAATTTCCACTCTGTATTTTTTTATACGAAGACCGTAGGGCACCATCTAATCTGTAACCTGCCTCTGTTTTGCCTCTTTCTTCTTCAGCTCTCAGAAAATCAATTTTTGAAATAATCTGAGCATGTAAAATTTAGAAATAAATTACACTGATAAAATTTTTATACTGACCTGAAATTACACACAAAATCTTTCTTTCTTCCTACACAAACAAGAGAAGAAACTCGTAGAAGAAACTTTACTATTAGCACAGAAGCCTGATTACAAAGGGCAATTACTAATTTTGAAGTACACAAGAAAGGCATGACCTGATTACAGCACCATGATTAAGATACAGATATAGATTAAGATTAGGATGTACTGATATGACCGGAAGAGCAAAATTAAAGTCACCTTTCTAACAGCTAGTGATTTACAAAAGGTTTATACTCTGCAGAAGTGGAAGTCAAGCAAAGGTAATTCACATTTTACTTTTATTCTGAAACATTTAGGTTCATACCATTGCATCCATTTCTGTAAAAGCTAGGAAATTACACAGCTTTAAAATAGTGGCCCTTATCCTGATTCTGAAGCATTTGTACATGCATGGTTCACTTAATATGACTCTGAACTGATGAGTTATTCACAATGTTAAATCAAGCACATATCTGCAGGAGTCAAAAATCATCAAGTCTTTTTTCAAAGACTGGTCCCACTTTGATTTTTTTTTTTTTTTTTTCAGTATCTGAAGGAATCTTTTACAGAACTGTTAATGGTGCTGAATGGTCATTCTCAGACAGTGAGAAGTATAGTTGGAGCCAGACTCTTCTTTCTAGGATGAGCAGTTCCTTTGCCACAATTAGACATTGAAGCACCCTTCACAAAAAACAGTCGTTTCTTTAACAAGTGACACTGAACACTATCCCAGCCTAGAGCAGCTTTTTCAGTTTGAAATACAAAAGCAGTCAAGTCTCAAAAACTTCAAAGAATGCTTTTCATTTTCTTTTCTCCTTGATCCACTGATAGAGCAGTTCATTTTCTTGAATTTTGTGAAATGACTTTTTCAGTCATCAGACCTGTGTAACAAATCACTGTCTCAATCACCAAATGCTCCCATTTGACTCATCTGCTTTTACTTTGGCCTTTAGGTAGGAAGCCTCATTTCTGTAACATTTTCTGAATTCACTTTTGTGAACTCTTCTCCTTCAGTTGCACTTTGCTCCATTTTAAAAAATAATTGCATTTCCTGCAACATAATGTGTTAGTCTCAGGTTTTTACATTTCACCAGAACCCACATTTTCTTTCTTACATAGGGCAATGTCTTCTTTTTAAAAGCACAATTTTATAGCATGCTACCACTATAATGTGGTGCTTTTTAAGTAGTAAATGCTACAACATAACATCTGTACAGAAATATCAGTTTCATTCTACTAACCTACAACAGCACTAAGGCATTTGTACTCTCATGTACATTGCTTTGCTTCTTGTAGTCAAAGAGCTTCCTAATTTCTGTTTTTTTTCTGCTGCAGTCTACTCTAAAGACAGTATCTCCTTTGAGGAAAACTCTAACAAGACAGACTGTCAATAATTCTAATCTTTCACAACATGGAAAATGCTGGAAGGATATCAAGTTCCTTTCCTCCAGGCTTTTTCTGCCTCAGAGCAAATAGGCCAACTTCGCATAGGTATGCCCTGCAGGGAATGTAGTTAGTCTTTTTCAAGGTGTAAGAACAAATCCTGTAATATGAATTATATTCTCAACCAGCTATTTACATTTCCAGGTATTCGATCCAGTGATGTACAAATCAAAAAGCTGCAGAAGCTCAGAGCACAGTAATCTCATCTGCAAGGCTGCCCCAGAATAGCATACAACGGGCTGGGTTCAGATCCTTGTGTACAGAGCCCGACTGGGAAAGAAGTGCTGTCATTTCCCATTAACGGTGATGCAGCTGAGTTGAGCCTAATCACTTTAACTTTGTTTTTATGTAGTCAGTTTTCCCATTTTCTTGGGAATTGTATGACAATTGCAGATTTTAGCCTACTTCCATAACTGCTAAGGTTAGGCATCAATCTTCAAAAGACAAATAAATCTGAACAGCTATGTTATTAAAAATGGATGGTGAACACTTCACAGAAAAGGAAGATAGAAGGAAGAAAAAAAACCCAGCTTTTGAACACCACAAGAACAGTATAAAGCATTTGGCCCTAGAGAAATAAAGTCAGAGCTGTTTGATCAAAAATCCCCGAATCCTGAGCAAGAATCAAGGGTTCAGAAACGCACACAAGTTTGACAAGATTCAGACGGTCAGAGGCCTTTTGACTCCCCAGACATCCTTCTCCTGCCCCTACTCTACTGCTCCTCTGCCAGCTCATTTCCATTTGTGTGTTTCCTGGGTGGGCTCCCCCAGCACAGCTGTGCCATTGTGCTCTTCCTGACCCAGTTCTTCATGCTTCTCTATCCTGAGGTTTCACCCTGAGCCCTCACTTCTCACAGTCTGTGGTTATCTTTCCAGGTGGCTTCCCTGCACGGTGTGGTTTCTCCCCAAAGCCTTGGAGCAGCCACCAGTGGGGAGGCTGAGGCTGGAGAGCAGAGCGAAGGCCTGGCAGCACTTGGGGCAGAGCCCTGAAGGCAGGGCTGTGGGTTGGGAGGGCTGCCCTCCCCTCAGTGTATCCTCTGGCTTCAAGCAGCCAGCCCTGCACCGAACAGTGAGCCCTCACACACCTGGACCTGCCCACAAGTCAGAAATGAACCTGGATACTTTGTTCCAACAAATTGAGCTCACAGAAAAGAAGGCGGGCGAGAAGAGGCGCCTCATCCAACAAGGTCAGCCCCATGGCCGCCATCTTGCATGTCCCACAGCGTCGGGCGCTGTAAATGGCCGCTCCATATTTCAGGGCATCCCAACAAAAGTGGAGTGGCACCACTGTAAAATCAAGAGGGGAGTTTTGCTGGAAAAGCTTTTCAGGCAGACGTTCCGTGACTTCTTGCCAATGCCATTGCTCTGTAAGAACAGAATGTTTACAAACTGACCACAAACTTGCTTACAGGTTTTCCTTGTTTTGCAGTTAAATTTGACATAAACAAATATCATGAAAAAACTAACCAACGAAAAGAAGAGCTGAACACTGCAAAAATAAAATTAGAAACTAAGGTAAGTAGGAATGTTTATAGTACAAATAAGAAATACATTACATTTACAAGCACATGAATTATTCTTGTTGGAAATAAATTCATGAACACTTTCAAGGCATACGCTTCACCCACTGAGATAGACAACGTTTAGAAAATGTACAGTCTGCATTTCTGTAATGATCACTGCCTGCGAATCTATGTGCTTCCTGTGTGCAAAGGTCTGTCTGTGGCTTTCCTCACAAATTCAACCCTGCAGGCTGACTGGGTGTGCTCACTGCTTTGCTCACTTCAAGGTAGGAATGTGCCCAGATAACATTTCCAAACCCTGGAAGCACAGAGACAGCACAAAGGTACAAGAAAGCCATGCTGCTCTCCAGAAAAGAGCTGGGCAGGGAGCAGATGAGCTGTTTGGGGATGGCGTGAGCAGCTCTTGGAGCTTCTTATAGCACTTTTTCATTTAAAGGATGCATTTATTAGAGGTTTGGAAATCATTCCTGTGTTGCCCACTGCTATTCCTTAAAGGCCTTATTTGTTTCACAGAGAATATGTGGAAACATTCACTGTATTTACTTCACAAGATTTTGAGTCATATACTAAAGATCTTCCTGTGAGCCTGGGTTCAGCATTGTGCCAGGTGTTAGAGTTTTGCTAGGGACACTCTAGACAGGAGGAACTTTCCAAACCTATTCAACACTTTCAACATTTTATTCTGATTTCTGTTTAACCAAACTGCAGACATAGGTTTAGATTAACATTCAATTTTGCAGAGCTCTTTCACCATTAATACTTGTAAGTAGAAATGATTTAAAAATCCATTTGCTTGTGCCTCAAAAATGAAGTCTAGTTATCATCCCTGTGTGCTTAAGTATCTGTGCTGATGGAATGTGTATGCACAACAGGAAAGCTTATGGAATCTCCTTTGAAGTTAGAACTGTTGTGCACTTAAGTAAACATCTTCAAGAACCTTCTGGGGATTACCTCACATAGATGTTTTGAGTATGATTATTATCTTTCCAAAAACAGATTCTTCTGTAATTTTTTTGGGATATTTTATTTATACATATAAATATATACACACGTAAACATTACTATGACAGGATCAGATAAAGAAATTCATAAACAAATACTCACTGGTTGTAAAATGAGACTATAATCTTGCAAGCAGTTGGTCATGTATGCATGCCACGAAAGACCTTTAACACAGTCACTTATTTAGCTAACACATTATATCTGAGTGATGTTTGTTAGATAAAGCCTTTTGTAGTATTGCTCCTACATTTATTCATGAACACTATTTTATGTTTATACTGCTAATTTGTTATTGATGCAGTGTGATTTACAATCAACATTTATGTGGAAGGTATAGAGCATCCCAAGAGTAGAGCTATTATTGTACATGACTAATGGGAAGAGCTGAAGAACTGTTCCTAATTAAATCTTAAGTGCCTTAGCCACCTAATATTCTATCTGGTATCCACAAAAATATATTTTATTTGCCTATTTATTCTGACATTGATTCATTTATAAATAGGACACGATACAGAAAATAAGTGGAATGGAAAAATGTATTTCTATCAGACTGTATTTAGGCTTAAAGATTACATAAATATTGAAATTATTAAAAGCAATTTATTTTTCAGTACAGGAATTAAGTTTACATGTGTCTACAATATTTAATGTAATTCAAATAGCATTAAATAATGTTGTTCAGTAACGCTGTTTAATTTGTCCCACACCAAATAACTGCACTTTAAAAGCACTGATATCCAAGCACAGGGGCTTATGCCTGAGCAAGCAGATGAGCCTGAGTTCAAACATGTTTTGACATCTATTTCACAGAGACTGCCCGTGGTCAATCAAAGGTTCTCAGGAAATGCTATTTATTTTCTCTGTTCAGTAAAATCAGGTAGCATGTAATTAGAACCTGAATTATAGCATTTTGCCTTTCATGCCTCAATGATTTCTTCAAAAAAATCTATTGCAAATGCATAGATTAAGTAGGCATCTTGCAGATGGAGAACCTACACTGCAGTTAGTTATGTTTGGTAATATAATTACAGAGGTATAAGACCATCTACTCTCTTAGAATTAGTATGCACCACAAATATTGCTGAGGCAAGCACCTCCTTGATGCTTAGCATGCCAGACATATCAGGAATGAGGAAGTCTGGTCCTTTCCTGTCTGTCTCCCTCCAGTCTTAGCACATTTGATTCCACTGTCCTCCTCCTTTTGATATCAGATGCACTTCCTCTGTGCTCTGTCCAAAATCACCTTGTATTATTTTTCAAATCTTCTTATTTTCACCTCTTTAATATCACTACCATTTGGTTTTTCTGTTGCTGCATGCGCAAACGTATGTAACACCTTGACCAGTTATTTTACTTCCTGATACTCTGTGCCTCTAAGACCTGCTAGCAGTTCTGCAGCTAACTTTCCTTCCCCTAATTGTTCTGAGTATCACAGTCTGAGTCATTTTTTGAACACCTTTTCTCCAGTACGTCAAATGAATGATTCTCATCCTCTAAGACTTTTCAACACTTAGCTGTTCCCCATTTATCTGCTGTTATATTTTCTCATCTGACATCAACTTTGGTTAGATAACGATGCAGAAGATGCAGTGGAAAGTTGAGAGGAATTCTTCAGCAAATTCTGAAAATGCAGTGATTGAAAGGCGTATTTTTCTATCAGATAAACTACTATATACTAAATACTATATATACTATCAGATAAACTACTACTATACATTACAATGTATAAAAATGTGTTTAAGACCATATTCAAAATCAGTGTGAGCTCTGGGGGAGCTTACAGCTTTTATTCTATCAGTAGTTTTACTGTCACGTTTCTTTGGCTAAGAATTTCTCATTCTTTCTCCTATGCAATACTAACATTGAAGAGCTAATCACATATGCAGCCATTCAGATAACCTCAGTCAGAGCAATGCTGTTGGACCTCTATCCCTCTGATGTTGTCTGGTTTGATAAGAGACGACCTGTATGCAGTGAGACGTAGGCCATTGTGCCAAGGTTGGATAAAAGATTTTGTGCGATCAATATCTTTCCTGTTTTTAACCTGAGATTATTTGATATAAACTGCATAGTTTAAAAATGCCATTTCAGATAGACTGATCAGCAACAAATTTGTCTCTGAAATAGAGGATACTTTCCCAAATTACAGTTAGGGGAAGAGCTGCTATGCTTTTTCTAGTCAAGAAGCAGTAGCAGCTATGCCAGCTGTGTTTTAACCAGACAAAGATCCTTATGTCCAATATAAAAATAAATGAAATAAAAAACCAATAACCTTTTTTCATAACTTTTTGTTTTCTTTTGGAAGGTTCAACAGCTGTCTGAAAAAATGTTCTTCTTAGAAATTTTGAAGAAACGTGAAGACAGCTTAGAGAAACAGAAGGCTGAACTTATAAACCAGAAAAGCATTCTTCTCAAAAACTTAGTAAGTTTCCAGCTATTGTATTCAAGTAGTTCATTTGCACTGCACAAGTTTATGCAGAAAAAATATTATAAATCTGAATAATCAGTTTTTCTTTTTACACCAGCATACTTAAAAATGTAAATGTAGTTAGATTATTGCTTTGAATTTTAAATTTAATTCTCATTTTAATAATCTAAGGTTTATCTACAAAGCTGATTTCACATTCTTAATTTCAGTTTCTAATGTCTGCTATTGAGTTCCAATCATGATGCATTTCCTTTCTAAAAGAAAAGCAGAAAAATCTCACCTTCAGTTGGACTGTCTCAACCACTGTAAAATATACTGAGAAGTATCAGAGGAAAATCTCAGGAAAGTCAACACCACATTTCAGGAATCCTGGCATTCCACATTATCTCTTTTAAACCAAAGACACAGCTCCCTTTTGAAAAGTAGTTATTGCAACGTATACAGGCAACAACATTTTCAGTTCACTGCTGTGCTAACCTGAATATTGCCTTCCTCTTTTTGCTTGGTGTATCCCTGAGTCTTTAAGTAAGGTCACACAAGAGTAGTCTTCTCTGCATATGTATTCATATCTCAAATCAGCAGATCTGAATTTTCAACATGTAGTATGAATCGCCAGTATTACCATTAAGTCCTTACTTTAATTAAGTAATATTACTTCAACATTCAAAATATTCCCTATCTTAAATATAGGAAGAAAGCATAAGAAGTAGCATAAATATCATAGAAAAGTTCCTCTGAAGAAAGTATCCTCTGATGAAATGTGAAATTTGATTAATTTTAATGGTGAAGATTTGAAATGTGGATAATTGTTTCTTTCTTCCTGTATATAAAGCTGTTTCTTCTAATTTAATTTAGTCAGCATTTTTAAAAGGACTTTACTATTACCCTTGTCTTTAGGATTATTTTTTCCAGAGAATGAAACGACTCGTTATCAACCATAGCTGACTTAGTAGTTATCAAAGGAAATAAAGCAAGTCTGCACAGGTTTAAACTACAAATTTATTTAACAGCAGACTAAAAAACAGTGGCCACAATGTGCTACAGACTTTAAATAGAACTTAGCAGCAATTTCAATAATGAGTTGCACTTAAAACCAATTACACAAGTATATAATTTGACTTAGTGAATTTCAATTTTTTTTTTTTTTTTTTTTTTTTAAAGAAGAACATATCCTTCACTCTATAAGGAGAAAAGGTTAAAACAGCAGACAAAATGGTAGAGCTGTAGGCCATATTCATGTTCTCCCAAGTCAGGAAAAGTGAATACATAACATATATAAATTTTAAGCATAAGCAAAAGTATGTTTCTGTCTGCTAGCCTAACAAAGCCTTCATTTTTTCCACTTAAGCATTCAATTTGTCGTTTCAGACAGATGCAAAGAGAAAAATGGCTGAAGAGGAAGATAATTTTACTAGGGAAGTAACAGAGTTTAATGATGAGTATGGACTAACAAGCAATAGAGAACTTCTGATTAAAAAAAAAGTCAAGACTGAAATAAACGATTTAGAGAATGAAGCTGCTGTGTTAAAAAATGGTAAATCTTATATTAAATTATGTTACTGGAGAATGCAAATCAATTAAGTATAACTCTGCTAAGCAATAATTTTAACCATCCCATTCTCCTGCTGTCTGAAACCACCTCTTAACACAAAACTGAAAAAGAATGGCCTGGCATACCATATTATATAAAGATTATTAAAGCCTGTTCTACTCTTCAATCTTTTCAGACATTTCCAACCATGTTTATTTGTGTTAAGAATATGAGGTTTCCCAGAAATGAGTGTTAGACAGAGAAGCAATCCTTCAGCAAGGACATAGGAGTCATCACAGATCACAAGCTGAACATGAGTCAACATCAGAATACCAGCACCGTACTAAGACATATAAACATAATTCTAACTTCTAAGATACGCAAAATAATCCTTCATTGTATGTAGGGCAGTTAAATTCTTAACTGGTGCTAAGATGGATGTTGCATTTCAAGAAAAAGCGTGCACTTGCTAGACACAGTCCTCATGGGAACAGTGGGAATGATCAGAGATCTGGAGGACAGGAGAAAGAAAAAGCTGAATGAATTGGAATTATTTAACCTCTGGAGGAAGAGTTATGAAAGATGGCTGTCTTCAAATGTTTAAAGATTTCTATGGATGAAGAAAAGTCATTATATCACTAAAGTAACTGTAAAGCAAAATATTTGCAATTATTTGCATACCCAACAAACTGAATTTGTCAAACATCTTAGGAACATTAAAATAATTTATTTTCATTATCAGGAATTAATTATATGATTAATTATAAGATTAATTATATGATTTCCAGTGAACTGCTTTTAAGTCAACTACTTTTGGTTATATTTATGGTTCTTTGTCATCAAATGAAAAGATGGGTAAAAGTAGTCAGGAATATTTAAAATTATATCACGAAGACTTAAACTACAATGCGTTTAAATTTAAAATATAATTGTTTATTTCCTTAGAAATGGAGACAATGGAACATGAGAATGTTCATTTAAATGCACTCCAGCTGCAGAAGAATGAATTAAAGCAGGAATTATTTACTTTCAAAAGTGAACTCAAAGGTGTGCTTTATAATCAGTTGTTATGATAATTATTTCTGCCTTGACAAACGATTCTGAAAAATCTTTTCTGTCAAGTTATTTTTCTCAGTAAGAAGTCATAGAAATAAGATTTTATATATTTTACATTATGCAATAAATCATTTTAGGATGAGTATAACAAATATAGTGGACTTCATTAAGATTTGTGCTGAATGTCTCTGATACCAAGATGTACAGTTTTGCTGAATCAGAACCTATAAATATGAAAAATAACATTCTACTTCTGCTAGTAAAATATTTACTTAACTGGAGAATTAAATGTTTCAGGGTGTTTCAGAGACCTTAAAATCAACGTAAGTCTTGTTTAAATACCATTAACTTGTAATTAAAGAATGTTACTAAAATGAAAATGTTTAACAAGCAACATGACTTAGGCTGATAGAGACAGATGTGGCTGAGGTGATACATCTCTGATTTGTAAAGTCCACAGTTGTTTTCTATTGATATTTGTGCATTATTATATGAAAGGCAATGCACAAAAAAGGAGTCTACATGCAAGGATGGGGAAAATGTGTTGAATAAACAAAAGCACCTATAAAATAAACAAGTAAAAAGGTGCAGAGAGAAGAAAAGTTCTGTCTCAATGGGGCTGATAGCCAATAGGGTGATTATTTTACAAACATGTAAATAACATCATAGTAAATGAGTTAGGAAAGATAGACTATGCATATGGTAACAGATTGTGTGGGAAAAGGAACAAGATTTTATAAAAGATTGTAATGAGTATATCAATTACAGTACTAAAATAATGCATGTTCTTTATTCAGATGACTTTTCTCTCCAGTTTAACAGCAAAAAGTGTTAGCTAAATTTAAAGAATGCAGACCCTCTTTGAATATGGATGATTAATATATATTTATAAGATCATTATTATTTTTTTAGACCTTGAGAAATTAATCAAGGAGGCTGAAGGAACGATGAAAGATTTAGAAGCAGAAAAAGTCCAAGTGACTGAAAAACCTCAGACCAATCCAGAATGTTTAAGGTAAGAGTCTCATGTTAGTAGATGCTTAAATTTAAGTTTAGCTCAATAATTACAAACCAGTTCTGGTGGTAGTGACTATTTTATCTTTCCTATACAATATTCACTGGAAATCAGGAGTATCAATTGTGTTTCTCACAAGCTACAAATTCCTGTTGTTTGTTACAAACCTTCACCCTTACACGCATGCTGCAACAAACTAAAAACTGAAAGCAGTTGAAGGGAGGTCCCAGTCAAACTTGGAGGAAGAGCAAACTTGGGCAGTAGACAAGTTTTTGGAAAAACAATAGTGATACAAAGAATATCAATGAACTACACAAATGCTATATGCCCTAAGTGACTGAACCTTCCACAGAGCCTGATGGTGATAGAATGGAGGGGCCACAATAACCTCTTCAGCTCAGTTGGGTCTTGCATATTGAATTTATTAAATACAGATTTATTTTCTTTACTGTCCCTACCATCAGTTCTAGCGTGACTTCTAGTTAAGCTAGTTTAGAACAATATTTAAAGAAGACAGAAGACCTTTCACACTCTCTCTTAGTAGTGAATGTTGCTTTCTAGGAACTGACCTCACATGACTTCATTTGTTGTCTGTTTGCTCAAATTTCACATTTGCATTTTCACCATACACAAAAGAATGTAACGTTCAATGCAAAGGAACTCCTTCTAGAAAAGAGTTGGCCCAAATTTTTCTCTAAAAAATTATTAAGGAAAAAAACAACTTTTGTTAACATCACAGTTTGTTCCTATACATTTCTTAAGTTCTTGACTATAAGAAATAAATGCAAGGTTTCTTTTCCCCTGAAATCTTTCAGTGGAGAAATAAAATGTTGCAGGGAACACTGGGAATTTTTCTGAATGATTTGTTAAAGGGCTGTATCTTGCTGAATACCGATTTGTGAAAGAAAATGATATATCAGTCCCATTACTAACTCTCTTCAACCTCTTACATAGTGTTGAGACATGGCCAAATTTCCTTCAACATAAAAATTAATTAGCTCACAATTCTGCATACAGTGGCAAAAACTTTGCATTCAACATATATATAAAGGACAATGTAAATAATAATAGCAGTTGCAATTCTGTTGCAGTTGTAAGACAGCCTGTTATAATTCACTGCCTTACATTATTCATTCCATCATGATATGTTAGGTTTTGTGATACATGAGGTTGTCAACTTCTTTCTAAATAACACATTTCCCTTCGAGTAGTTTACTGCCATAATGCCACTTAATATTCAAATTGCCATAATTAGTTTTCTGTAATGGGTTTCCTATGTATGAGCTACAGAAGTAGCAGACATTAGATTACTTTAAATCCCCAGCTCTGCCACTGATTCACTATGAGATCCCAATCCATACATGCCTGTCCTTCTACTTAGTTCTCTGTGGAACTATAATTTGGTATCACATAGGTGGAAGACACAACAGGGGATAAAATATTCTGAATTTACAACCAAAGAAAGAGCGATGATGAGATTTTTTTTTTACTTCATATAACGCCTAATATTATGGTCAGGATAACCTGGCACTATTTGATAGCTGCACATAGTGCAAAATCTAAATAAAGTGCCACTGCTGTTACTGCTGCAGCAGAGCACGTGCTCAATCAATGCCAATAGTCCCTCTGCAGCAGATTCTTGAGTGAACCATCCTGTCTCCAGCTGCCCTCACTAAGGGAACCTGAGAGTATGGAAGCATTTCTGTAGCAGTGGCAAGACAAACTGGAGTGATTCCCAGGGCCTGGGGCAAACAAGGAGGCCCTCCCAACAGGCTATATGCATCTCTGGCTCTTTTGACGGATCTTCTGCAGCCAAAGTTCTAATTAATACAATCTTAGATACACTATTGATTGTACACACTATGCTTGAGAAGCAATATTTTGTAGCCCAATAAGACAAGTGTTTTCTTTAATTAAGGCTTTTTCCCCTCTTACGGAATCTATTGTAGGAATATATTTTTCATTTCTACCGAGCATTGCATTCAGTATATGTTATCCAGAGAAAAATTCTTTGACGTAAGACAAACAATGTGGATAAAAAATACTTATTTTTTTCTGATAAATAAGTACAAAATTTGATTTTCTCTATTTTACTGAGTAGGAAACCACACCACTTTTTAAATGCTAAAAACACCAGTGTGTTTAATGCTTCTTTAGAACAAATGTGAGAGACAGTCAGCATCAATAACCTGATATATGTAGCTCCCAGGCCACCCTGTAAGTCTGTTATTGTATCACATACCTAATCTCAGCTTAAAAATCAATATCAAAAGTAGCTGGCAAGGCAAGAATCTTCATTACAATTAAGTATATATCTTAAAGTAAATTGTATTTCAACTGAAGAGTGTAGCCAGCTAATTCAAATTACAATTTATTACAAAGCAATTTATCTTTGATCCGAGAAAAATGCCTTATACCATATCTGCAGTTTCATAAAATTTCTCCCAAATCCATCAAAGAATTACGAAAGGTCACAAGAAGCACACACTGTTAATTCCAACCATTGGTGCTGCAATCATAGCTAGTTCTAATACACGAGATACTGAAAAAATCTAAGCAAAATTTGAATGTTGAGCACAGATGTAGTTATGAATAAAGACTAAATACGAAATAAAATTTGGATTTGGGGGGGGACAAGGTATGCACTTCTCCAAAAATTGTCATATTTGGAGAAAAAAAGAATGGTCAGGCTCTGGAACAGGCTCCCAAGGGAAGTGGTGGAGCTACCGTGACTGGAGGGGTTCAAGAAGGTGGGCATGGTGGGGATGGGTCAACGGTTGGACTAGATGATTGTAGAGGTCTTTTCCAACCTTAATGATTATTAATGAATCTTAATGAAAAATATATTATAGTTTATATGAAATATAAATTATTGTATTATATATTATGTTTTTAATGAAATACAACAGTAATGAAAATCACACTTTTAAAATGCAGCATTTTAATATCTTGCCTAGAGGGAATGTTCTTCTGCCGAAATGCTGCCAAAGACACGATTTCCTTTTCTGCTGATGTAAGCTGGGAGGTGTCCTATGACCAGTAATGATTCTAAAATATGGCAGAGATAATCTTCATGCCAAAATATGGTAATAGTAATTAGGGCAAGGTTCACTGAACCACTACAGCTAATTTGAGGGAAACAAATCTACCAGCAACCCCAAAATTTGAGTCAGTAATGTTCCTTGAGATCCTTGAGAGTGCTCCAACTTCTTGTAAGATAAGGAAAACTGCTGTCAATAGTACTTCCAATGACAGAAAAGCATGTTACCTGACATCTGCTGCTATAATCTGCCTATCAACAGCTTCTGAACTTTCAAAATCTCACTTGTACTGCCTTGTATAAAGTACTGATGTATAACACGTGAATAAAGTACAATCTGTACCTAAATTAATCATCCCTAGCACAACTAGGAGTGTTCCACATTCTTCAATAGTTTTGTTTTTATGTACTTTTGTTGCTGTTGCTATTTGATATGCTCCAAAATGATTTATTTCAACATTGACTCTTCCACTCCTTTCTTGAAAGATAGAAATGTCCACAAATATAAGAGAAGCCGCATCCTGCATATGCTTTTTATTTCAGAGAGTTCCTCACTTTTGTATTCTTGTTTAGATTATCGTTCTTCAGTTTATTTTTCAATTTATTTTATTATTACTTACACACCAAACCTTTGACTTCCAGTTATATTCCAAGCATGTATGTGGACTATAGTGACTGCTGCATATATGGGCTTGTATGTGCAGCATTCAAAGTGGGATTCTTCATCAGAAATGATGATTTCATAGGACATTTCACATTTTCAAGGGCAATCTTCAGCATTAGGCTTTTTCTTGTACTGAACTGCATTCTGGTATTGCTCAATTTATTACTCAATTCAAATGAATGGGTCTTTCTATTCTTTAAACTCTTTTCCATTCTTCTTTTCATAAAAGTTCTAAAATGTTACTGAGCATGAAAAGAAAACAAAACATTGAAATTCTGCTATTTTGCTTACTGCTCCTTTCTGTAAAGCTAATGAGAGGGAGGAAAAAAGACCAGAAAAATAAGATACTTTAAGCCAATCATAAAAATTTAAAGAGCAATAAATATTCAAGATTTAAACAACCTGAATCTCCTCAATACTTGAGAAAATAATTATGTAATTAAAGCCTGTTCCAGTTAACAATACATAAACCAAAAATAATTCGTAATTTCAATTCGTTTTATTCAGTCCATAATTTTCACTCAGGAAGTTTTGAGGTTTTTGCTGGTGATTACACCTCCATTGTTAATCTCAGATGCTAAATTTTTCATGGTTGTCAGCATTCTTTGTGCAGTTCTCGACAGCACAATGTGCTTTCTTACTGACCTGAACATAAAATATGTAAAGCACTACAAACAAAGTAATAGATCAGAAATACAAAGGCATACAAATTTCTATTTCTTGCTCTCTCTCTTCTAGACACTTTAACCTCTTCCTCAATGTAGGCTCCCTAAAAGTCACATGTCTAATGGTATGGATGCATCAATTCAGAGATATCTTCAAGAAGAGAGGTCTTTTTCATGAAAGGGATGCAATGAAAATCAAAGGCTTATTTTAATCATTTGCTCTGTCAATGTCAACCCCACGTACAGAACAGCAAGAGAAAAGTTTGGCAGCGCCTCTCTTGAGTCCCATTTCCTGGGCTGGTAGCAAATAGCACCACTTAAATGGTATAAGACAGAATCAAGCAAAGCCTTTAACTGATATAAAGAAATACCTAATTATGGCATTTCACTGTTATTTTAACTGTAGTTACTTATTACATTATTTTGTTAATTTTTTGTCTTCTTTCTCATTTGAATTTTAGAATAATGTGCTGCCTTATGTTAGGCAATCCAGAAATAATTTTAATCAGAATTTATTTAGACTAAGAACAGGCAATTTCTACTTAAAATTTTCACAGTAGTATAAAGGGAGACTATTATTTGAAACCTGAATATCTGTTCTGAATGACTGCCTAAAGCCATGTTTCTGGTCGTTTTGAAAAAACATTTTGCAATTAAATTTTATGTTAAATTTATAATCAGGAGATATCAATCTCTGGAGTAATATATGTGGTTTTAAATGAGTTTTTTAATGACAATCTTCTCATTGATTTTTAAGCTTTTCCTTTTAATAGCAGTGTCCAGTGAAACTATTATAGTTTGAAATATGTTAAAAATGCTTCAATTATAAATTGTGGGATGGATTTACAAAAAATAGATCAAATTTGACTAACGATATCTTTCTTTCATAAGACAGCAATTGGCTAGGCAAAAAAAGTGCAATGTCATCCATCTAGACATTAGTGAAGTATTTGATATCCCACTATTAATTAAGCTGAAGAATTCGTATTAAAAATTTTGAGCGAGGAAATGACTAATAGGAACATCAGTAATAGTATTGAAAAGAAAAAAAAAAAAAGCTGGAAGAAGGTAACTACAGTCACAACTGATCTTACTCAAGTTTTTCTATGTCTTTGGAATAGCAAATGTTTCAAGAAAAGAAAAGAACTCTAGTCCTTACACAGCAAAGAGAGGAGGAATGTCTTTACAACAAAAACAAAAACCAAGAAATTTTTGACACTGCTGATCATGACAATTCCATTCGAATCTTTCACCTCATTTTCAAGAAAAATGCATTCAGCCTGGATTGGGGAATGGAGAGCCAATATTGGAAAGGAAAACAATAATGTATCTTTCTTGCTCTAAGAAAATACTACATTTCTCTTAAAACAAAGCAGTCCACTATAGAAATAATAATTCCAGTAATAGGACAGTTGTGCTAATCCCCCTAGAATAAAATCTAAGTTTACCTTTACAGCACAAAAGTCAAAATATTCCAACTAGAAGGATCCTTGACCCATATTTATTTTCCATGCCTTTCAATAGGAAAATATGTTCTGATGCTAAGCACTCCATACATCCTTGGTTTGCTATCTGTGCAGAAGATTTTATTCTAAATGTGCAGCTTAATTTATGTTTTAAACTTTCCATGTTTAATCAATTACAATAATAATATATTTCTTAAAGCTCTTCCAGTGAAACCATCAGTTTTGTACTTTTATACAGTGTTCTTCTATTTATTTTCATTTATATTTAATTCCAATTGTTTCATAGCCTAATATATTGTTTACTTATATCTTGCTAGCATTTATTATAATTACTACATCTTAATTTTTATTCTATTTTTGACCCATCGAACATGTACTTTTATAACTTATTTGTTGAACTCAAGTGCTTGAGTTTGTGTTTCAAGATACTAAATTCCATTTAGGACTTATTTTCTCCCTTCCACAATTAATTAATAATAGTCTGAAGTTCATTGACTGCTCCAGTTGTATCAATAGTATTTTTAGTTTGGTCATGTCAGCAAATTGTAGATACTCTGCAAAATCTTGTTCTCGTTTCTTTGCTTTCAAAATACACATTAATCTAGTCCCAGTACTGAAGTGAGACTGAGTGGCCCCAATACATTAGCTTTGGTTTTAGCCTGAGACTGTAAGCCAGTCTTTTATTCTTTTCTTCAGTTTAAATAAAATCTTAAAACCTTGATAAATGTTTCTCCTGACCTTTCTGATAAAAATTCAGGAAAATCCACATATGTACTCTTGGGTTTATATATAACTTCTAAGAGAACTCCCAGTTTTGTATCATAAATCCTATTCTTTCTTTACCAGCATCAAGCAATTTGATTTATAATACTCTAATGTTTTCCCTTGTACCTACAGTTAAAAAAACAGAATGGCAATCATAAGCAAGTTGGAGGCAGAAGGAAAGAAGAATACTTTCTTTCTTGTCTCACTAAAATATAACCAAGAAATGGTCTGGTCCCTTTTGCAATTCCAACAGTAACGAGGTCAGGTTTTTTTTTGTCTTCTTCTTGGACAAAAAAGCTGCTATAAAATATATATTCCTCCACCTATCTGTACAAAGTATGTCTTCTTTGAGATCTCTTTACATAAAAATATACTTAAATTGTAGGTTTGGACTATTGAGTCTTGATCTAGTATTACACATCTGTGGATGATTTTCAGATGGATCTGTCTGACAGTAACGTTTTTTTCATCACTTCAATTCATAATACCAACATCTATTGATTTCACAATTATTTTTCCTATTTGCCTTCTGCATATACAGCTAAAATTCAAGTAGAGTGCATATCAACCACAAATGCCAATGATATTTAATAGATGTGCTCATTTCACAGCTGCAAAATCGATCATCTTCAGCGATCTCCATCTTCATCTCTTTGTCACTTCTAGTATTCCAGAGTAATGGAAAATGGACCATTGATAGCTGAGGTCAGCCTTGGGCAAGCTAGCATTCAAAAAACATTCTGGTGCTATTGTCCCACCTACTTGATTTAAGACTAGGTTTTACTATTGCCATTTATCTTAAATAAACTTTTTCAAACCTCCTTTCACAAATAAGGCGTTCTGGCCTAGCTTTTCATTAAAGCCCATTGCCTGAAATTCAGTAATTTAACAATCCAGTGTTAATCCTTGCAATGTTAAGCTTGCAATGTTAGTGCAATTACTTTTTTTTTTTAAGTATATTTGATGGTCTTCTAGAAGATCAAAATGCTAAAAACTAAAACAAAGGACATGCAAGGCCAACAACTAAAATGTCTTCTCAGATTTTTTCAATAGATTTGCTTTTTATCATAGTTGTTAGAAGGGTATAATTGTCATATTAATCTTTGTTCTGGCAAAAGGTACATCTCTTTCCATTTCCGAAGGTGACAGAAAAGCTGCCCTACATCTAGACAGTATAGTTCCATGAATAATTGGTTTGCACATTCGATCTGATAGTGAAAAGATGAATATGAATATCCTGCTTATCTGAAATGTAAAATGAAAAAAGCTAAGTCTCTTTCCAGGTTAAGCATTATTTTGAATAGTTCCATTGTCTCACATTCCTTCTGGTAAAACTTCATCATTTATTCAGTAACTCAAGCGTCTCCAATGCATTAATTGTGTAGACTGTAACATAACAGACAGCCCTTGTTTTGTGAATATAACATTCCTGGCACATACTGTAATTATCTAGCTTCTAAATAAGAAAAAAAAAAAAAAAAAAAAAAGGAAGACCTGAATGCAAAATCAATTGATTAATGCAAAAATTAAACACCACGTTTGAATAAATGACTTTTATCATTGCTACCCAGTGCTTTACAAGGAGCTGTGCTGTCACCACTTTAAAAGTTTTCTAAAATATTTTAAATAAAATTTAAAAATCCATATGCAGAGCTTTACAGTTTCAAAGCACATCATTGGTAGTAACTCATCCACAATCCCAAGACACAGATAAGCACCTGTTACTGCTTATCTTCCAGTTGTTCTGTCCTTAGTGTACACCTAACATGGATGGGTATCACTCTTAGCTGACAGCCACCAAACAGGCTGTGCATCAGTGCTGCAACGTCAAAGACAATGAGAGAACATTTTCTCAGAGATGAACAGATTATGACTTTCCTTATAGTAAGTTCAGTAATGTAGGGCATTTGTTTCTCTTAAAGGAAGGTTCTACTATCCCACTAGCAGAAAGCACAGACTAAAAAAAACAAGGAGAGAAGGCAATAAGGTTAACCTGGTTTAATCAACATCAAAAGCTTAACTTAGACCTCGAATTAATCTTTTCTCAATGAAATGGTCTGTAAACTAGCACTGTACTACAGTACTCTGAGTATTTAATTTCTCAGAGTTCAGAATTTCCCTTTGTTGAAACACTTGTATGTGTTATGAATACAGAAGAAATATTTCCAGAAGAAAAGGCATTTCCTGCTTTGTAATATGCAGACAGGGCTGACACTGCTTCCATATTGATGGTAAGATATTTATATTTTCTAGAGAAACAGCAAAAGAAGCTTGAGGTTTAGTCCTACACTACTATACTAATGCCACATGGTGACTGAGCTATTTCTCTCACATTGAGCTATGCCTTTTACTATTACCAAAGCCATTCAGATATCAAACACACATTTTCTTGTGAAGAAAATCAAGTCTATCTGCACTATGAGAGGTGAAGAAGAGCATTATTTATATAATAGGATTAGATTTTTTTTTCTTTTATATACCATAAGAAGCAATAAAAGATTGCTACCTCTTCTTTCAACCTCAATAGAAGCAGGGTTCTGCTTTGATGCATGAGATTAGCTATTTAATGAGAACCAAAACATGTACCTTTCCTCCTTTTTTCAGTCTGTCTTATGGCCTGCAATACTCAGCATCAGTTGCTGAAACTGCATGAAGAATAAGCAGCTTCAGCTCTCTTGTGATGTTTCCCTTCCAACAGCCATGGAAAAACTCGATGTAAAGTATTCATCAGACTTCTAAAAGCTCTGGCAGAGTTATTTCTTGGACTCTGAGCAGTAATCTAAACCAAGGTAGTCACTGCTGAGAAAAGTTTCAGTGTCTACTTTTAGAATGACAAATGACCTACAGGTTCCTTAAACACTGATGTTCCTCTTGGAATCTTTTTTTCTATAAAGGTCTTTTTTCCTCCCAGATGAGCTACATATTTCTGAATTTCAAAAAAATGGATCTGCGACCCTGGTTTGTAGGCAGTGTTAGATAAGCCAAGTCTTCTGTCTCTTTTTGTTCTCTGAAGATATTTGGCTCAGTAGCTGCAGCAATTGAGAATCCTGTTGCTGTTTGATTTCATAAATTGCTTCCATACTGAAGGTAAAAATAGGCACTGTTTGTAAATACTATTTCATGCCTCAAGCAGACAAGAAAAAGCTCTGATTTTCCATCTGGCTCCATACTGTTTGATTTCTTAACAGATTTGAGCCAGTTAGGAAGCTACTAATGTTTTTATTAAAAATAATTTCAATTAATATTTTTAATAGAAAATTTTTACTGGGGGCATCCTGTAAGCCTGAAAGAATGGGAAAAAAAACCATGCTCCTTTCAATAGGAAAAATCACTACATTAAAAGTAGTCCTTATTGTAGAGAAGCCTATGGATAGATATGGAATACTGACTGCACAAGAACTGCCACAGTGGGTCAGGCAGAGGCTCATCTAATCCAGTGCTTCTTCACTGGCATCAACAAGTGGATGTTTAAGTAAACAAAAAGAGCACCATTTCGTGTTTCCCAAGTATCAACACTCATAAGTTTAAACAAGGAAAATGATAACTAATGAGGTCACTTGTCTAATCAAGCATTTAGTCAAGAGTACACTTTTTAAAAACCCAAATTGTCATTTTCTGAAGTTCTCCACATTGTCACCATAACTGGCAGTGGTAAATGAAATCCAATGATAATGTGTGAGAGCAGCACTTTGCCAATTACAAAAACTAGCAAACTTAAATCCTGATCGTGCAACAAATCAATGAGAGTTTTCTCACATTAGTCAAATTGACAACTGGGACCAAAACTGAACAAAATAATCCAAGCAGCAATTTGCTACTATAAAAAAAAAATGTTAATTTCTTTGGACACAGACTTAAGAAAGAACTGGAAAATTACAAAGATGATGACTGGGAAAGCATCTACGAGACTCTTCGAACAGAAGTTGAAATTCTGCAAATGGTATGCTATTCTCACTACATATTTTAAGTGCTTGATATTTATAAAGGTGTAATTTAAGATGATTAGCAGTGGTTTTAGATAAGCATTTTATACTATGTACAAAGCCAAACATCCTTGCATTGCAGGTGCACTCAATTCCCATCTGTTTTAACCTATTGTTTCCTGGTGTCCAGGAATATAAGCAGAAAAAGAATTTAAATACACATTGTTAACAGAAGAAAGATCTTTATGGGGTATAGCAATAATCATTAATTTCTTGAAAGGTGCAAACTACTATGCATTTAGGAGCTAAGTTAATCTTTAACTCCAGCTGTCAGTTAAATGAAAGATGGGAATATGGAAAAATAAGACCATAATTGCATCCTTTTAGGGAAACATTTTATTTTGCCCACTCACAATTTCTTCACAAAAATCTGTTAAATTATGTTTTTCTCTAGATGTCAGTCCTAACTCACATTTTTTGATTGTCAGTCTGTGTAACAACACAAAGAGAAGAAATGTTTCGAAGTCTCATTTTTGAAAACAAAAGGTTTTTTAAAAGTTCATTTTGGAGCCCCTGATTGAGTTGTATGAAGATGCAGCTGTTATTCTGCATCAATAGCGGAATATCAGTCATGGAAATTTTGTATTACTGACTCATGATCATTTTCAAATTCCTGTTGGAGGCATGTAACTTTCTTCTGCTTCATCCATTAATTTTATTATGCCTGTCAAACTTCAGAAACAAAAACAGTGTAATGTTTAAAAGCTTCTCTGTAAAGAACACAGTGAACTCATTCAATTTGATTTTCTATAATTCAATTCTTTCTGTTTTCCAGAAACTATCACAGAAAAAGTCTACAGACAAGTGAATAATGTGTGACACGTCTTATGAAGTGTCACAGAAGTTAGTCTGAGTATTGTAAAACAATTTTACTCAGGCTCTCTCAGGATTGCCTTTTGTGTTTCTCGTTTGGTTAAACCATAGTTTGTATATGCCTTTATTTTACATTAAGATTGATTTGTATTAATATAAAAGTGGGGGGGAGGGGGAGGAGAGGAGGGGGAAGAAGGGGTTGTTTGTCTTTTCTCTTTTTCTCTGTGTTTATCTGTCCTCAAATCAACAGCTATCCATCCTTAGATTCCTCTGTTGCTCATGAATGGACAACACTTCATCTGCAACACATACAGCCGAGTTACCATATTACAAACTCCATTCCCTATGTACTGTTTTTCAGAAGGAGCATTCTCCTTTTAAGTTAGCAATGTGGTCTTATTTGGGAGGAAGACTGCTATTATCATCAATAAATAAAGTGGATTAAACAGCTTTGACTATTTACTTTATAACTTGACAATGCAGTTCTCTAACAAGCTCTCTCAAACAGCTCAACTCAATTAATACAGGATGATTGCACAGAATAATTTACAAATCTACAGACCAATAGATGTCTCCAGTTATTGTAAACCAGTCCACTACTTAGCATTTGTTGTATCATAAAACTTATTCTCTTCTCCCACAACCTGTGAGATACTGAATGCACTTCACCACTTGACAATAGACTAAACTATTTAAATGAGAAGTTCACATTTCTGGAGAAGCAGTGAAGAAATTCCATTAAGTAAGGAAATTTCTTCATTCAGGAATGTGCAACATTTTTCCCACCTGAGTGAGACGAATAACTGTTCTGCACTGGTTTTTCTACAGTCAGAGCTCTCATAGCTCTGTTACACATAAAGCTGCAAGAGGTGCTTTATTAGGAGGGTAGGAATCAATCTCTTTGGAAGTTGACCACATTCTGTCTGAGATGTTGAAAGTTTTTTTCCTGTTCAGACACAGATGCCTTTTCAAATTTCTGTCAAGGTTTAATCTGCAGCATTAGGATCAAAGAGCATTCTAAATCTTTTTGTTAACTAGGATAATTCCAAGAGGTTGGAACTATCCTAATTGCCAGTGCTGTGGTAGCAAAATTCCTTATAAGGTTGGTTTGTTTTTTCCATAAAAAAGATCCTCCTAGGATATGCTTAATTTTTAAACAACTAAGATGCTCTCACTCCTATGGGACTGCCTAACTCTGTAAGTTAGGCAAGTACTGCTTGTGGGTTTTGGTCAAATTCAGAGCATTTACGAAGTGGCACAGTTGCATATTAGAGTGTCTAAAGACAGCAATCTTTCAGGTTTTAGATGCTGGAAGCAATTATAAATTCATGATTTGCAAGTATAGCAAAGTTTATCCTTGTCATTTTATTAATCTAATTGAGCTTGCCTACATTAAGTATATTAATTAATCAACCAGGAAAAACTTGCTTTTGAACTTCATTTTTTTTCCACATACGGTTGCTTTATGTACAAGAATCCCTTGCATTTCTTTGGAATGAGCCAATATTTACATAGTTATGCAGTCCATACACAAGAGAAAAAAAGCAGAACAAACCCTCAGGTTATTACATAAAACAGAACTCAGTGGCTTAGATCAGAATTGCAAATGTGCAATTTACAGGTAAATGAAATGAGCAATAGCATCCAATAGCCATATTAGATCCATAAATATGATAAATTTATGTCCCTAAGTGGCCTGAAAATACATCTGGGGAAAAGCAATACAGCGTGCCCTTTTCAGAGTTATTTCTGATTCAACAAAACTCGTTGTAGCTTCAGATTTTTATTATTTTTTTTTCTTTTTTAAATAGTTGTGAAGGTCTAAATTTTTCATTATTTTAGCAGAATTATAGCATAAGTATAGCAACATTTGTAACAACTCAAATGGCTAAACCTCTCAGAATCAATAGGACAACAAACTAGGAATAAAGCTCACAAAAAAAATTTAAAAAAAGTGAAACAAATCAATATAAATCCCATTGGGCTGAACAAATCCCTCAACAGCTTTAATAAAATGTGTATTGTTGGACTCACCCAGCTGCTAGAGGGTAGAAGTTAAACATACTGATTTCTCTGAGTAGAAAAATACATTTGTCATCACTGTTTCATGATTAATATAATCTGGGACCGATATAATGTTTCTGTCTCGAAAATTCAAGCAAAAATTTAAGTTAAAAATGTGCTTTGTGAATTATCTTTAAAATTCTTCAGTCCAGGAGTGACTAATCTTTAAAATAAAGAGTGAAAAAGAATCAGAACTCTTCTTATAGTTAATTAATTTGTCAAAGAAGAGAACATTGCCAAACTACCATGAAAACACAGATAGAGTTATTGGGAATAAATTAATTATTTCATAGATGACACTGTAATAAATACTATTTTTTTAAGTATAGAACATATATTGGATTGAGAACTGTGTTTTTTAGGAGAACAGAGGAATACTCCCTCATTTTTTACAGTGGCTAAAGAACTGCTTAAGATTAAAATATTTACCTGATAGGGATTGAGATATGACAAGAGTCATGTTCTACATGCTTTCTAAATGATGAGCTCCAGCTGTATCTAGGCTTACATGCTGACACCACAGCACCTCTGCTCTGTGACCACTTCCCCTTAAGATCCAGCTGAACAAACTGAAATATTTTAAAATCACAGCTCCTGACCATACTTTCTAAAAGGCACTTCCAAGCAGCAGCCCAGTGCAAACAGGTGATTCCAGTGGAGAATCTTTGGAGAAAGATGATCCAACTGTAAACTAGTTATGCCAGGATTTAGACCCAGGACTTGTCATACAACTAAATCTACAAGGCTGGCTGTTGGGGACACCCAACCAGGAAGTTGTCAGCCTATGGGGCCGTACTCAGAAACAGGAGACTCAGAGAGCAAAATACCCAACAAGCCAGAAAACAGAACAGAAACCACAGGAAAGATTATAATTTAACTATACCAAAAGCCCCTGATGTTACTCACTTTACTCAGTTATCTCCCTATTTTTAAACAGGTGCAGCTGGCAGAAAAGAGTGAGAGAAACTAAACAATGCACTTGTTTTGATCCTTATAACAAGGAGTTAAACCACCACATTTTCCTGTTCTTTGTTGATTATTAATGGGCCAAATGAAAGACTGTATATAGATGAGAACCACTAAAATATCTGACCACAGAATAAACTTACAGTTAGGTAATGCAGCAGTACCCACACAAATTATCTCTAATTGGTTGATGCAAATGCAATTGAATTCAGAGTACTGCCAAATTATTGTTAAAACAATAATCAAGAATATGTTGTGCATACACATACATTAAAAGTACATCCAGCAGAGTGACACACCGACTTGGTGAAAAAAATCATATATATGGCATGGGGCAAAATGTCAATTAATGTCCCAAGTGAAAGGAATATTTATTTTTAACATCTGAGTCTGAGCTATATGTATATAGATCAGAAAAGGCTAGGAAAAGTACCTGCAAGGCCAACCCTTGCCACAAGGGTGTAATGAGGATCATGAGTTCAGGTCAATAAAGAACTGGAGCACATAGAATTGGGTTTGCATCCTAAGAAAGAATATATATCTAAATTCATAAAGCATCTCACTTCGATGAAAAGCACAGAAGAGACAACAGGTGAGTGTGAAAGAGTCACAATTCCTGCAATAACGATTGGAAAGAACAGAAAGAGAAGAGAGAGCCAACTGGCTTATGTCAGCCTGATCTGAAGTAATGTCCAGAAGCTTTCAGGAACAGAAAACAGCCCTGGGAGATTTCTATGAGAAGATAACAGATTTACTAGGTATGCTGTATGCCCATTTTGTAAAGCTGACAATGCAATAAACAGCTATTGGGTGAAGAGAACTAGCAAAACAGTCCCAGTTCTCTGCTCTGAAAAGAGTTGTGGCACTACAGTATGTTATCTGGGTAAAGGATCAGATTCAATGTCTAACGATCTATGCCTTGGTTGTCAATAGAGTATTTAAGTAATTGTTCTATGTCTTTTGAACTGTTCTAATCAGAGCTGACTTGCATCGCTGATATACCTCAGCAATAGTCCAGCCTTCCAAATTCCCATCATTCTCACTGCATCTGCTGGGATTTGTCAGCCTCTTACACAAATGCAAATGACTTGTGTAATTATTTGGTTCTCTTACATTCAGTGAATTCAGAGAGGAGGCTGATTTTTATGAAATTTCTATATGCTTCTTTAATTCGCTAGATATCAGTCTAATATTAATAGCTCCTTTTGTATGAAAATATCTATAGTCTGTGCTAAAAGGATTAGGTTTTGAAATACCTACAGAATGAAAATTTCAAATGTCTCGTGAGTAAACATCCTTAAGACCAGATTGGTAAAAACTTCCACTGAGTTGATGTTCCAAGTAGGCAATATACCTTCTTCAGCAATCATTATTCATTCACAGTCACCTCGAGTTCCCTGCTGATACATGTAGGTTTTAATGGTCTTCTTAGCATGGAATTGTTGGCAGAAAGCTTATATTTCATTTACCGTTTCACTAAAATCATAGCACAAAGTGAAATACAACATCACTTGCATCTTCTAAAACACTGGATGTGTTATGCTAAGCTATAAGCTTTCTGCATTTCTTTACAGCCGACCTATGCAGGAACTCCCAGGTACTCCCAGCTTTCTCTGCTCATTTGATAACTCCCATCAGCCCATGTTGGTCAGCCTGGGTAGCTGAGAAGCCTAACAGTTTCTTTGGAAATGTGAAGTGGGAGCTGATCCTTTCTTCCTGCTAGATATTGTGAGTGTTTAAAGACACACACACTTCTTAGAAAAATATTGCCTTAGATTTTTATATGAAAATAATATTTTAACTAGATGAAATGCCAGAAATGACTCTTTATAAATACAAAGAACATTTGTTGTGTTTTTTATTGAAATGATAATTCCTCTTATTGTGTACTAATTTCCAAGTGGTCTTGATATTACATCTCAGTGAGATAGGAGGCCATAGCCTCTCTTTCCCTTTAGAATAGAGCACTGTAATTTATTTAACTGAATTCATTCCAGCAAGAAGAGAACAAGATCCAGCCAGTAATCAAATTGGATTGGAATGGTATTCAATTCTCTATTAAAAGGAGCATTTGAAATAATTTGATGCTGATTAAGTTCTTTTAAACAGACTCTGAACAAATAAGCGCATAAAACTAACTCAGTCATAAACTAAACAGTGAACAACACATTGTGTACATCAAACAGAAACAAAGAACATTCATCCTGTCTAATATCAGAATGTTATGTCCTTTGGATTCTTCATACTGCGGTTCATAAATTCCTTTTGGTCTTGATTAAAAAATAAGGATAATCAGGCCGTCATCCTGAGGATATCCAGGGATATTGCAGTGCCATCTAGTGGACCTTTTCAGTATAGTATTAATAAATTTTCTCCTGAGCAACAATTTTCATTTTAGTATTGCAACTAGAAAATGCTTATTATTACTGACAGATGCTTACTTCCTATCTCATCATCTGTACATTATTATGTTGGATACATCAGCTATAAAATAATTCTATTGATTCTATGTATGTATGTATACCACTTCTGTGCAAAAATCGCATAAATACCATGCAGAGCAGGAATATACCAAACTACATTACATGCAAGGAGCAGACATCCAGTGTGAGGCCATCAATAACCTACTCAGGCTAAAAGACACCTTTTGGAAAGGGGCACAGCTTCAGTTTGAGGATTTCAAAAGGGGAGATACAGCAGACCTATTCTGCTGACTAATTTGCACAGTAATCTTTGTGTAATTCATAGTTCAAATGTGTCTGCTGTTGCTTCTAGAGCTTGTTTTTTCCTAAGCTTTTGCGTGTGAGATTAGAAAGCTTTTTAACATCAAGTATATTCCCCTTTGCTAGTACTTCTGTGCTGCAAGCAAGCTATGTTTCAGACTCTTTTGATAAGCTTAACAAATTGCATTCTTCCTTTCTTTCAGAGTAAGGCATTTTTCCAGTGCTCAAATAATCTCTGCAGCTTTCTTCCTGCACCCATTTCTTACACTGTTAGAAACACTGACACCCGACTTGCAGGCAATATTCTAGTACCTGTTTCATCAATGCTTATATAATCGTAAAATTGCCTTCCCACTCCTACACACTGCTCTCCTGAATAGATTTCCAGATTCCCATTAATCGTTTTTACCTCAGACATCACATTTCAAGTTTGTGTTGACTCAGTTGTTCAGGCTGATTTATAAGCACTTTTCAAAGTTGCTGCTTTCCCGAATTCTTTACCTTCTCAATACTTATAACCTTTTTTTGTCAAATATGCAGCTCTGCATGGGACTGTATTACCATGTTAGCATAGGTTCTGCTTGCCAAGCTCTCTGTGTTGCTCTGTGTGACCACCTTTTCTAATCCTGATGTCAATCTCAGCATCATCTGCATATTGTGTCAGCAGTAAGGTTATATTTAAATCCAGGTTACACAAAAAGCTGTAGCATTACCTTGGCTTGAGCACTCTTCTTTGGAAGACAGTTGCAAACAGCCACACTGGATAATTATTCATCTCTGCAATCATTTCTCAAAACCATTGGTTTCAAATTTCAGTCACTGATTACAGCTATATGTGCTACAGTGCTGCTTATCTCAGAAAAATTGTACTTCAGAACTCAAATGACACCAAAGTAGTAGATGCACACTAGAGATCTTAGGGATTTACTGTGGTTTTGCACACCATAGCACATAGAATCAAGATGACCTACTCTGCCTTTCCAAATAACCCTACCAGTACTAACAGTGTTTTCATACAAGCCAGCCGCTTTTCATTCATACAAGCCCACAGCTGTGTAGTTCAGAAGCAGGGTAGGTGGGAATGATGCTCACTGAATGTATATGGAGACCAAACAGTGGATGTGAGCACAATCAGATGGTGGGTACTGCGTTTCAGCAGCAGTATCAGAGATAGCAGTCACCTCCTCTGGGGCAGATTTTTATGAGGGCAGCATGCAGGCTCTGGTTCATCACTGGTGAGAAAGCAAAGCTAATGGAGTTGACTGTGTTGAAAAATAGTTTTGTAGCTGAGAATCTTTTCTATTAAATAGTGATACTGTGCTCTTTGTATCTGTTGTAGTTTCCATGGAAATAAATAGGAGGCATTACTTTCAGAGCAATCTATGTGTATTTTGTTTCTGCTGTTAATGATGAGTTATTACTATAATCAATAAGTACATCAGCTAGACTAATCATTTAGAAAAAATCATTAATAATAAAGGCATTGTATAATGCTGATGTGCTCAGACAGAAATTGCAGTAGGTGGTAGTGTGAGCATGCACATCTTCAGAAAATGGTTTAGGATTAACTGTAATAGCTGTGATAGCCACTAAAAAATCTGCAGTGCTTTTTTCTTTAACCAGAAATATTTTGCCTAAAAGATTACTGAATACAAGAAGTTAGCTCCCCAAAACAACACAGCCATATTTCTTATTCATGACTGTACATCTATAGCCAGATACATAAGGTGCATCTTAACGCTTCCCAAACAGCAGTAAGATTCTAAGCTAAATACACAAGGAGACCAAAATAGAAGCAAGTTGTATTCCTTTTCTTTTTCCTCCAGTCTCTTAATTGCTTCTTCACAAAATTTTTTTCATACTGCAATGTCTTAATTTGCCCACTTATTTTAGAGATCTTTGCTTTGCCTTCTCACTTTTTTTCTGGGCAGCTCACATGTCCTGCTAACTGCTTTTTCAAACTCACCCAGCAGAGAGCACCAGCTGCAAGTTCAGACGTACACACCAGATTTTGAAAACCTGTATGATCGATCATCGAAAAGGCTCCAATTTCCCTCCCTCATAATGGCAGCACTCCTGAGAGGCCCAGAGACTTTAAAGCAGAACCTTGGATGCCATTCCCCATGCATACGGCAGGTAGAGTGCTCCACTAGAACAGGGCCAGGCTTAGATAGATAGGCATAGATGTAATCTTCATGCAAAAACTATTGCCTATAAAATAAGAGTGCTCATATTTATTTCTTTATAGCATCTGGAAGTGAACTGTTGCCTTGTGGCACATATCATCACAGGAGAGATAAAAATCTCATTTCAGGCAAAAGCAAGAAAAAACTGCATTGAGAGGAGGGAGGAGGAGAAGAGATGCTCCTGCAAGGAGGCTGCAGGTTCTCAGAGCAGAGCTGAGGGCGTCATTACGATGCTTGCACATACAGTGAAGTAGAGGAATGTTCTGCAGGAGTTGTGTAGGAGGGAGGCAGGCAATGGGAGCAGACATCGAGCCCTAGGCATAGGAGTGGCTTTGTAGGAGGAAGGGCACCATAGCAGGATTGACAAACAGATCACAGCTGAAGTTACTGGCTCAGGAGTGTCTGGAGCAATATAAAGAGTGTTCTGAAAACAGGTGAAGAGCTATGTTAATTTGCCTCTCTTAGGATAACAGCTGTAAGGAAAATCATTAATTCAAAAATACCTGCAGATTATTGCTGGAAGATATTTATGATTACCAGCTGTCATTCGTCTCTGTGTTGCACTCAGAGATGTAAACCATAACTCTAGCTCTGGCTGCAGCTATGCCAGAAGCAGAGAAAATAAGCACTCATCCAATCAGCATATACTCTTATGCATTTTATCAAACAAAACAGCACAAATACTAAAAAAGAATAAAAGACAGCATTGAGAAGGATCTTTCTTAAGTTTCCAGGGAAACTATCTTAACCAATGGGTTAATGAAAATCCTTTTAAGACAGTTGTCTCCAAATGTATCTACAATGCAATTATGTAAACCAACTGATTCATCCTAGTGCTTCTCAGAAAATATTCAAGTAAATATAAGAAAACAGACATATTTGAAAATCAGGTTACCCTGAGTATGATTTATTCCTGTTGAACTGAGCACATAAACAGAGCTTTTCAAACCCTTTGAGAATTCAAGTAACATAAATTGTTATTTTCTACTTGGATAGAAGATACTGGTGCGTGCCACTTTCATATGCCACATCAAAAGCTCAAATCTACCAATGCAGGTTTCTATCCTAAACCCTAATAGCAACATACAGCAGCCATTTGTGAATGTATAACTCATATCTGTGTGCAAATATTGCTATTTACTTGCCAAAATTCCAAGATTTTATTTTATTTCTAATATGGAGCTCTGATAGATCTCCGTTGAATGGCACTGTTTTGTCAGGGTGTGTTTCACTACTAGAAAGGTAGGTTTCAGGGATTTCTCTCCTCCTCACTTCAAATACAGTTCCTCACCATAATTTCTTCAAGGAAATAGGGCATCTTAGTTTTCTTATTCAGTCTTGTGAGAGACTTGTCTTTTGTGAGAGGAAAAATATTACTGATCTACTTGAAGTCTACTAGTAAATTTCAAAAAAATTCAACCACTGTTCATATGTTTTTAATATGATGCACCAGCATCAAGATCTTTCCTTCTCATGTTTGAGTAGAGCTGGCCTCTAGGTGCTGCTGTGATGCAAATAATTGGCAATGGGTTGGTGGACATGATGTTGTAAATTGGAGCTGAAAGGTGAGTGCAAAATTTCCCTCAGTTTCACGGCCCTCTGTATTACCTTCTGAGTTTCTCTCTGTATACAGGCCATAAACACATACAGGAGTTCGTTTCTACAGCAGGAGGTGTTTCTACAACTGTATTCATGCTTATTAGCTTCATATTAGCATCAATTTGCTATTATTATTATTATTTTTTTTTTATGAAGAAGGCTAGTGCATGTTGGATCTCATCCTTGTGTAGAAGGAGCACGTTGCCAGAGCACAGACCCCAGCATGGGAACCAGGACACTTCCTTGGGGCTGATAATATAGATGAATCATTATGTCTAATTAGGGATCACAGTGTCTTTGCAAATCAACTGCATTTAAGGATGCTGGTATTCAGATATCAACCCAGCTAATTTTGGGTGGACGTCTCAGCCATCCAGAGAGCCCTTGAAGAAAATGAGGCCGTGATTCTGTTCAGGAAGGAATCATTTTTGAAATATATTATCATTATCAATTCTCTGAAATTACATATTGCTTCAGTTTGAGGTGTATGAATGTTTATAGCAGACACAGGAGAACTACAGTGTAAAAGAAATAATAACTTCAATCATTACATTTCAGAAGTTTTTAAAGTTATATTGCAAAGTGAGATATGGTAATAGTTGCAGTGATGAAATCCCAATGGAATAAAGGGTACAGCTGAGAACATCTATAAAAGACTCTAAGCTCCCATGGCTTGTCTGTGCGCAGCTCTGCCCTCTTATGGCTGTTGATAATCCCAGCTTTGGACATTGGATGTTTTACATTAACCTTAACCAACTGAAACTGTAGTTGTACTGGTCACATCCCAGGTGACCAACGCCTCCAGGACATGGAATGTCCAGAACACCTGAGCTATGTTCATCACAAGACAGGAGAACTGAGGGCTTAGGAGGCCTTCATTGTCACTGGAAGATTTTATCTAACAAACAGTGTTTAAGAAGTAATTTATACAAATATCTAAGTAGCTATTTCCTTTCATAATATTAACAGTCAAAGAAAACTAAATCAGACTCTGCTCTACGAAAACCAAGGGCTGCAGACTGCAATCATTCACAAACATTCACAGACTGCCCAACTGGTTTCTTAGAATCATAGAACAGAATCATGCAATCATTAAGGACAAGACAACTAAGATCATCCAGCCCAATCATCAGCCCATCCCCACCATGCCCACTGACCATGTCCATCAGTGGCACATTTCTACAGTTCTTGAACACTCCCAGGGATGGTGCCTCCCCCATCTCCCTGGGCAGCCTGTGCCACTACTTCACCACTCATTCTGAGAGGAAATTTTTCTTCATATCCAACCTGAACTTCCTCTGGCACAACTTAAGTCCATTACCTCTTGTCTTCAGCAGCATGAACCCACACACAAACCAGCCCTGGGTGCTTTTACTTCTCAGTTCTTCACACTTGGTATTTAGTGTAACAGATCTCTGGAAATATGTTGATATCTGACATTTTTTTTCAGACATTTCTGTGCACCTCAAATACAAACCAAAACTGTACACACACTGAAATCGATGCCGAAATGCTGGTTCTGCCCTCACTTATTGAAAGCAATGGGAAGAACTTCAGCTGACGGCAAAAAGAGGCGGAGCTGGGCTCAGGTTAGGAAATATTCCAGTTAGACTTATTTAGATCTAATCATTGTGGTAATGCCTCTATATATTGCATGCTGGGCTGATTGCAGCATTCCACTCCCACATTTCTTACACATAAAATGAGTTTGTGATCACACCGCTCACCACTCTCATTTGGGATAGCCTTTTTCAACACCGTATTTAAAGAACAATTTTCTCTGATCCTCATAGCTTCAAAATCAAAAGGCTTAAAATTTTAATGGCAATGCTCAGTTTTTCTGAAATTCTACTGAATGAAACACTGATCCAACTGGCCTGTAAAGCAAAAAGATAATATCCTGCAGTTCACTCAGTGCATTTACAGGAAGATAGTGCAAATTACTTACTTTTCTTCACAGCCCTCCCTGTATTGACTGGCCTCTCAAATAAGCAATGAGTGCTGTGCCAAAAACAGCAGAAAGTAAGAATGCTTCTGTTCAAACCTGATTTAATAGTGCTCCCAGTCCAAACTTCCTCTCCAGAGGAGAGGTAAAACAGGGACATGCACAGACCTCTGGTGCAGGATAAAGGATGCTGACAAAAACAATACACAGTTTTATTAAATCATTACATGGGTTGCCAAACCACAAGTAGGTAAGAACCTAAAGATAGTGAGACAAACATAGCAACACCTTTACGTCAACCTGTACAGGACCAAAGTTAGAGGAAGTGCAGAGGAACAAAAACAGTGCTTGTGAAATAGCAACCAAACCCACATAAACAAGGCCACATACAACATAAAAGGCCTGTTATGAAGCCACGTAATTATAATACTAGTTGTTTCTATTTAAGAGCAGCTAACGGCTTGTATAAGCTAACATCACTGTTTGGCACTATCATTCATTTTTCAGCATGGAGTGCTCTGCTCCAGAAATTGCAAACACTGAAGAAAAGTGAGATGTAAGGATATTTAAATATCCAACTAACATTGAAATATACAGAAATCTGGCAGGATGCTAGAAAGTACAAAATGGTTGTGTTTTTACCTTTAGTCTTTGGACTTCCAGAAATAAACAGATAAGAATTTCATCGAGATACTGAAAATGTGTCAGTCAACCTGCAACTTGTTGTTATTTAACATGACTTCCTTTTTTTGAGCAAACATTAAGAAATAAAAAAAGTCTAGAAATGTTTCTAAAGCCATAGTGTTTCAGTGATTGTGTGTGCAGATAGAGTTGTCCAAGTTATCTCATCAAGGATAGCCTTCTATGCTACTAATAACCATCAAGTTTAATTAAGACACTTTAAAATTTAGAAATATAAATTCAAAGACCTTTAGCTAGAGCATCTATTCCACCACTTCATGTAATCCTTAAAGCATGTAACAAAATTCATCATGATCAATTACAATTCATTTAGCATTGCTTCTACAACAGGGTTGTTGAGAACAGCTATGGCTTTTCCATTAATCTGTGAGATCCATTTTATATGGTCTTTAACTGTCTATTTTTGAACTAATTTCCAACTTCAGAAAGTACCAATGCAATAATTTTAAGGTAAATGGCTGATAAAAGAAAAAAAGAAATGCCTGTTATGGAAAATCACAAAAGTTACAGATGTCTTTCACTACTTTTGCACTATAGATAGCTAATAGATAGCTAATAGATAGCTAATTTTTTTTCAATCTAAATTTGAGTTTACTGAATTTTGCCAAAAGAAAGTTAAGCAGTACTAGGATTGAAAGTAGATGTGTATCTCTACTCTCTGACATAGACAAAATGGAGCAAAACTCAGAAGCATAACAGATCAAATTTTATGGTATCTCTAGGCTCACATGGAGAAATACAAGAAAAAAAATGTGGGCTTCCATTGGAAGTGTAAATAAATCACATAACTGTTGGCTTAAATCATATTAAAATACAGAGCAAGTCAAACTTAACATTTGGTGCTCTTCCTCTATTTAAGAAATATTTATTATTTGAGTGATCCCAATGAGATTAGCATTAATAAAGGTATTAGAAGCTGGATCATAATGAAGGAGCAGCAGATAATCAAAGAGTAATCCATTTCTATTTCAGCAGGCAAGCAGACTGGGAAGAATAGAAGAATTCTTAGTAGTATTTACGTTTTTATGTAAAAGTGTTACTTCCTTAGGGAGACTCCTACAGCAGACGTACTGGAAAGAGGTGACCTTTACATTACTGTTAGCTCTAATAATAAAAACTATTCATACACTCCCCAAAACTGAGTTACATACCCCACAGTGTGCAGAGGTAGACAGGTAGGTTCCTTCCCAGAAAGCTTACTCTCTAGGCTAAGACAGGACATGTGGTTGCAATTGCAATTCAAGGATTAAAAAGAAAAAAAATTGCAAGAGCAGCTCTGCACAATGACTTAAAGGATTTATCCCTTTAGTCCTATCTTTAAAGTCATATTATATGCAATGCCCTAATCACAGAAGTTTCCCTCTTCCACATGTTGTGACAGAAGGGAGGTTTCAGCACAAAGCTGCAGAAAGAATCTTTGGCCAATTGTTCCCTCAAGAAATAAAAAATGAATGGATAAAACTTTGAGACAGAAAGAATTTTCCTTTCTGGTTTTGGTAATGAGAGGCAAAGACAGATGTCCATCTACTCTTGCTGAGTGGAACAAGAAGTTTGTTTCCCAGCTCTTCTGGAACAGGAGGGAAAAAAATAAGTTCTCTGAGAAATAAGAGGGGTGCATGAACGAGCTCTGTAAAACCAAGGCAAATAATATCGAAGTAGTTAACCCAATTACAGTGAAGTCTTCTAGAAGCTGACAGGGAAGTGCTGACAACCAGCAATCTTGCTGAGCTATGAGCTTTCCTGGCATTAGCAAATGAGCATGAAAAACCCATTTCATGCTTGTCTGCTGGGTACAAATATGAAGATGCCTTGCCCTCCCAGCAACCTCTTCTCAAACACCGGAGGAGAGCTGTCACATCTGACTGCCTGCAAAAAGGCAGATGAACTTTCTTAAACAACCACTTCATTGAGCAAAGCCTATAGCAGTGAAGCTCCCATCAATGCTCAATGCTAGTTGGAATGATTATTTACAAGGACTTCGTGGTGCACAGCTTTGCATCTAGGAGTAGGATAGCGATGCTGCCATCCTAGGTAAAACCAAGGGACCTAAGCATCTTGTCATTCTAGTGTTAATTTGGCAAAGTCACTAAGTCTTGTAAGTGATATGAAATTTTCCCCATCAGACTGCTGTTAAAGTCCACAAAGCAGCAGGTTAAAGTCCACAAAGCACCACCTGCCAACAAAGTTGAGGCAGGTTTTGGTTCCAGAAAGGCTTCTTAATGTAATGGATAATTCAATTTTCTTTACCCTCCCAGAGGGAATATGCACCAAAATACTCTCGTTATAGGTAAGATCTATGAGAATGAAGTAACAATAATAATTCATTAAACCAAATAGACTATAAAAGTTTGAGTGACCTACTCCTGCAGTACACTTCTGAAGTAGTAAGAAATTGCAAGGATAGAACAAAGTGAGGATTATGGGTGATAGATGAATAGGTATAGGTAAATTATTATAGGTAGTAGAGCTAAGTAAGAAGCAGGTTACGTAGATTAGATCCTAATTTTTGGGAGGCGGAGGGGCTTTGTGGGGTCTAATGAATCATCCTTTGAGTTTGTCTGTTAATGCTTACAGACGGAAACACAAACATTCACTCCCTTTACTTTGAAGTTATATAAGACATCTGAAAATACCATATACTGTAGCATCACAGATCTGAGCACTTAAGCTATCACCAAATCCAGTTTCTACAAAGATGAGCTGGGATAACTTATATGTAGATTTTTTTGTATGTATGCTTCATTTAGCCATTTCTTCTAAGACTGGTTGGCATTTTTGCTTGCTGGACCCTATTTTGAACCTAGCACCCCCTAGAACTACTTAAACCCCTGTCACATGTCTATACATTAGATAGGAGATAAGAGTCATCAGTCAGTGGGAAGGATATAAAAAAAGGGAGTCTCCCCTTCCTGTACACCCTTTGCTTAGGAGGTGCCATAGTAATCCAATAAAGGATTTTGCATTAAGGTGCTGAGATGTGAGTTACTCATTGGCATACAGGAACAAAGATTTCTAGGAAGGTCTGATCAGAAATGTTAGCATAATAGTGTGACAGTACTGTTCTCTGTGAAAAGATGTTGTAAATCTAAAAACTAAAAACTAAATTGATTGCAATTAATACAGTTTAATTAAGATGATCCACGGCAATTGGATGTGGTGACAACCTGTCCAAGGAACTGTTCTCTCTTGGAGAGCATTCCTGCCATTTTCTCAAAGAAGAGTCAGGTAATGCATCCACTAGCAAAACTACATATGAGATAACTATAAGATGAACAAATAACAGAAGACAGAGCATGCAATTACATTTTTAACCCTTTTTCATATATACCTCTTTGATTTTTCTCAAGTAACAACTTATACTTTGAAAACACACGTGCTAGCTGATCTCTCAACACATTTTTTGCGTGCTGATGTAATCGTCTGCCAAATACAAATTTGAAAAGTTTGCTTAAGATTGAAATATTTAAGGCAAAAAAACAGGTCTAAGTGGGATGGTTTTGCTTTTAGAAGCTTGGAACAGGATCCTAAATACTGGGACTTAGGCATCATGCAGATGGCTGTAGCAAAGTCACCTGAAGCCCAGCTCAGCATTGCACAGAGACGGGGCGCCTAGCTGATGGTAGAAACCCCACTCCTGATGCTGAAAGGCTGCATCCCACCTCCCTGTACTTTTTAGCTTTAAATTACTGACAAACGACAGTAACACCCTATTTGAAACTTTGCATTAAACAGGCGGAGTCTCGCAGCAACTGGTCTAACCTGGTTCTTGACATCTTAGCATTCCTGACACAACGATAGCTCTGTTGGCAGCAGGCAGTGTAGCCACAGATGCTGCACGGTGGTGGGAGGGTGAGTCTCCTCTTGGAAGGTGGGCCCAGAGCTGTCCTGCTTCCCAGCGACTGCTCCAAAGGGCTCCTACAATTGCTGCAATCAGCCACGGTGGACTCCAAGAACTCACCTAAGCCTTGCCAAGGTAAATGGGATGCATTGGAGCCAAGAGTATCTGAGGGACTCAAATCATGGGGTATTTTGTGAGTGGTGGAGCAGAGGAGGTGGAAGGAAGACACGCATGAATCTGCAGTGAGTCCTACAGGGACAAACTCTTGGCTCCTAACAGCAAATTACCAACTCCAGGGGCTGTGGTGGGAGGAGATGCGGGACTTATTGTAGGATCAGAGCCTGATATTAGAGTTTTTAAAGGATGAGCTGTTAACATCCACAGCATAGTAAGCATGCGCTTCTTACTCTTCTTCTTTTGTCCACGTTATATTCTGCACATCTTGTTAACATGCAGAGTGTAGAAAATAAGTTATAAAGTCAAACTCTACATGTGTTATCTCACTGACTAATGGCACCTCAGTAATTCCTCATCTTTCCTTTGAAGTTACTATGAGTAAGATTACACATTAAATGCATGCCCTACTTTACCTGAAAGTACATGGCTGGTTCTATGTACTCTGATGGTTACGTATCAGCTAGTGATTAAGTGATCAAGTACTGATAAGTGTACATGGATGATAGTCTTGAAAACTCATTTTGATCTTTGCTATTGGCATGATTTGGAAATGCAGATATTGTGCCTCTGTTCTTTTAAAACACAATCACTGATTAGCACTTCTATGAGTAATTTTTCTATTAAAGTATAGAAGAAACCTTATTAAAAAAATGTAGCAAATCCCTTACAAAATTCATTCACTTGCACATGAGTTGCAGCTCTACAGGTAAAAAAAGCTTCTGTTTGTCAAGGTCAGGAGGAGAATCTTTAAGAAATGCTAAGAGGATATCTTCTATACTCAATAGTTCCATGGCAAACAAGGAATCTCAAAGGTATTTTCTTGAGACATTGCTCTTTAAGGAAATGTTTGTTCTTTTGGTTCTAGTTCATTAAATGTCTGTAGGTCTTCTATGGTCACTATTACTTCTGTTACTGGATCAAGAAACCTCCTAGGTGAATACTGGATTTATTTTTAATTAAGTGTGAATTGTGTTGTTTTGATTTTTTGCTTTAGATGCTTGCAATATGGATCACTACTCTTTTTCTTCTAGATGCAGCCAAAGGTAAGACACATAGCTGATAAAGTCCATAAACAGCAAAAACTGCTGTGCGCAGCTTACACCAGAATAACTACATTTTAGAAAAAGAACATGTTTTGGAATGGATATCATAGATTTCTTCATTAGCAGTAATGAATCCTGTCATGCCTTTGACGCATTTAACCTATCATTCTAATTCTTTAAAGGGTTCTGCAGCAAACAGAAGGGCACTAGAAAGGTATTTTTATATAATAATGGATTCTAAAATTCTTCCAGAAGTGTTCCCTACCCATGCTGACCACCCAGGAGCATTTCTGGCAACTACAACCCTTTGCCAACCAAGGCACATACACTGCACAGCACTATGCAGAGAACAAAATAATAGTCCTGGTCTCAAACATCTCCTTACCAATAGGAAAGGATAATTCCATTGGGATGAATGCAGAGAGACAAAAAGGAGAAACAGTGAAATACAATCCAGAAGTTCCCAGCATCAGAGAAAAAGAAAACAACAGAATCTCTATTGAAGTCCTAAATTACAGTTTACAATCAAGTTTCCTCCTCTGAAAGTATTTCCAATATATAGTGCCCTACCCTTTGTACCAAGTTACAAATAGTCATGGTCTGGTTCTGTCACCTATGCACAGAGACAGTAGCTTCGCTTTGTCTTCATTGTCTTTTTAATAACCATAAAAATGACTTGCAATTCCACAACTGTTGTGCTCTCATGGTGGATAAGAATGGCATTTAATGGCAACACCCATATGTCATATTTACATTGTTTTATTAAAGCCATCACAGAAATTGGGAAACTCCTGCCATACAGGAACAGGACACTTCCCTGGGCTGTGCTGTGCTCTAGGCTTGCACTTAGATTCGCAGAATTGTGGAATAGACTCATAGAATCATCAAGGTTGAAAAGGACCTTTAAGATCATCATGTCCAACCTTCCACCTATCACCAATATTGCCCACTATATTGCATCCCTCAGTGCCACACGTACCCTTTTCTTGAAAGCCTCCAGAGGCTGCGACTCCACCACCTCCCTGGGCAATCTGTTGCAGTGCATTATCTCTCTGTCAGAGAAAAAGTTTTTCCTAATATCCAACCTGAACCTCCTCTGCCAAGACATGAGGTCAATAGGATGAGAGGAAATGACCTCATCACTTCCACTGAATCCTTATGATGATTAAATTTAAGAGAGGTGGTTTATATAATTGGTAGACCAACTAGTAGATCTTCTTTAAAAAAAAAAAAATCTGTCTTTAATTCTTGCACAAGAAGAAAATTAACATAAACCCCAGAGCATTAGCACAGAAAGAAGGACTACTCTGAGCTGGCAGCAGAGACTGGTTCGTTCTCAGGAGAGGAAGGATCCAGATCAGCAGAAAGCAGAAAGGATCCAGAGCTTTTTTGTCTTTTTTTCTGGTGGCTGTTTTAACAATATTTTAGACAAATTAATCATGCTTTCTCCTGAGCTCACCAAGCTGAGTTCTAGGCTGTTCATGATGCACAGGAACACAACAGAGCCCATAATGAAAATGAACACATGCCATGCTGATCTGAACCAGCCATTTTCCATTTCCCTGCTATTAACACTGCCCTGTCAGCTTCTTGTCATTCCTAGAGCACTGATGTTGTTCTTTATGTTCCCCAGGAAGGGAAGTGTGCTATGACAGGCTTGGGTGCTTTACTGACAATCCCCCTTGGTCTGGGATCCCGGGCAGAGAGCTGGCAGGTGTGCCCAGCTCTCCAGCAGCTGTGAACACTAATTTCCACCTTTACACTAGGAACAACATCGGGAACTACCAAGTAAGAAACTCTGTCTTCTCTCCTACATCTGTACTTGTAGGTCTCCCAGGAGAGGCCCTGATCCATATTCTCAATGTGTACATGGCCCAAATTCAGTTACAGTTTAATCATTATAAATCTAGAGGCAGGCAAGGCAGCATAAAAGGAAAGCTCAGTTTTGGTCCCATGTCTCAGCTGAAAAATATATTTCAGGTCCACACACATCCTTTTAACAATATGTGGTTGGTCTCAGAGACTCTGCTCATGCAAAGGCCAACACTGAGCCCTAAAAGCAGGTAGGGAAGATAATGGAAGATTGGAAGAGAAAGTAACAGCGTTCATCAGAGATGGAAAGGAATGGATGAAAAAGGAATGATGGATAAAAATTAAAGGAAAATTAGAAAGGAGAAGAGGAAACTAAAGGAAAAAATGAAGAAGAGAATGACCATCACTGCAGATTTGACTTGGACAAAGCATAAGGATAAATGAAGTAATTTAATATTAAAAAGGGGGCAGCTTTACTGTGGTTGTCTTGAAGAAAACTTTACAGTTACTGTTTGCTTGTTCTATTATTTTTTTTTCCATAAATGGCAGTCACAGACAACGGAGGTGTTAATAACTCTTTGAGTCACCTCAGAACAAGCATAGCATCTCCAACTAAAGAGAGCCTGTGAAGTTTTAACTTGAATCAATCTTTTGCCGAAGGTCCGTGTGTTCTAACATGGTCATGACAACCTTTTTAAACTTACCAAACTATAACAAAAAATACCTAAGTGCCAAGTTTCAAAACAACACGTTATTCAGAATTTTGTTGCTAACAAAAATAATGCCTTCCCTCTTGATAAAGACACAAACAGCCAAAGCCTGTGATGTATGCCTGATGGCCTTCCTCATGTTGTCTGGGTTATTGCTAAGATATGAATAAGATGGGAGATGACAGTCCTATGTAAAAAAAACAGGAAGGAAGATAAATGTGCACAGAGTCAGTCAGCCTTGCAGTAGATTTCTACTTTTGTCACCAATTTTGATAAAATCTTACATTTACACAACACATTGTGCCAATATATCTGAAAGCATTGAGAAAAGGATGTCAGTATCATTAGTTCAATTAACTAGGAGTTAATGTTGTTGAAGCCATTAACTGACATTCCCAAGCAAAGCAGTTTAGGATCAGGAACAAGACCCATCTGTTCAGATTTGAGAACTAAGCCTGAACTGTTGGGTTACTTTGCCCTGTATCAATGTGCATTTGCACAGAACATTCACGTTGTTGATATTTTCTTTGTTTGTTTTGACACAGAAAATTTCTGCTTCAAATCCCTCAACTATCAAAACTTCAAACTTTCGAGCATACAGGAAAACTCGCTTCATTATACATGGCCACCTTGCTGGAGCAGACCTGCCCTGGATAGCAAGCATGTGCAGAGTACGGTGCCATCATACTTGTACTTGAAAGTGCAAAGATCCATACACACTCCCAATCAACTGCCTTATGATTCCCATCTAGAACTTCTCTGTTTTCTTGTTAATTCTGGGAATACGTGAAGGGAAACCTTAGAAACAAGTTCAGCTTCACAAGACTGACCTCCTGTTCCTACCCATGAACACAGTGCACTTTAGCCTCTTGCTAAATGCCCTTTTGCTGCATTCATCCCTGTGGTGAAAACTGTAATTGATTGTTTTGCAATTCCTTGACAATAATAACAGGGAAAAAGTCACTTTCTCACCTCAGCAAAAGTTCAAGCTAAACATTTCAGATTGAGTGAGGCATTTGATCTACCAAAACCAAAATGTTCTGTTCAGCAGATTGATTTGGTTTTATTTAGGCGTACTTCAAAATTGAAATTGCTTCAGAATGAGCCATCAGAAAGTTCCCTTGCCTGAAGCGTCTAAATAGAATAGTTTGTTTGAGATGAATTTGGAGGCAGAACAATTCAAGCACGTGAACTCAAATTTGTGAATCCCATTAGATGATCCAAATGTATACATTTTCAAGACTACAGTTTGGACAATAAAAAATAAATCATTCTATCCTCTTTTTCTAACTGAGGCACTAAGATAAGCTGATCCCCTATAACCACTGACAGCAGCTGAGATGGAAAACAACTGAAACTGCTGTGTGTCAAACCTGCAGCATTCAAATCTACCTTGCCTCCTTGTGTTGATTCTGTAGCAGTTATGGGAAAAAAGTGCATCTTTACCAGTTACACAAACACAGCAGGTGCATATGGCATAAATTTTTGCAGTACAACTTTCTGAATAAGAGCAAGATTTGAGTTTCTAGGACATAATTAGAAAAACACACTGCTAAATAGGATCCCCAGTATAATTTTTTTTTCTTTCAAAATTAATCTCCAGCCAAGTCCTGAGGATAAACCTGTACTCAGCTGTGCCTATCCTCAATTGAATCGATGATCCTTATGTATCCTTCTGAACTCAGGATAGTCTATGATTCAATTTATCCTCACTGCTCACCAGTGGGGTTCAGCTGACAAGAGCAATCACTGCTCTCTGCCCTGCAGGCTGGAGCCTACTGATACTTCACAGGGTTCTGTAAAACCAGCACTAGAAAGGGAGCAGGAGAGCAAGGCAAGAGCTGAAAGAGCCTCATGACAGGAGCAGTATGCCAGCTCTGTTGGAGTGAGTTGCAAAAATCAGAACTCACAGAACTAAAGGGAGATCCCCACATATAGTAAAACTAATTATGGTTTGTGTGTAACCTGGAAGTGTTGTACTTCATGACTGTTTCCTTCTGTTTCTATCCCTGACAGTTCATGCTTCATGTAGAAGATGTGAACTGCATTCTGACTGACTGGAGAGGTGGTTCCAGTGGTTTGTACACGGACGCAGTCAACAATGTCCGCATTGTGGGGGCTGAGCTGGTCTTTCTTGTGAACTTGCTTGAGGTACAAGTGGAACACGAATGCCAGTGAATCGGTGTCATCTTTAGATTTGATACAACATAGTCAGAAAGTACAGAACTCAGTACTACAGCTGAAAATGTTATAAAAGGTCTCTAACCCTGTGCAAACCGAAATGCCCCTCAGGATCTGGGTGGTGGAGAACCCGGATAGCACAAAGGCCACTATATTCACCCAGAGGGCATGGCATAGAAAAAGGTGCTGAAAACCATAGAACACCGTAGTCACTGAACAGACAGGTTCAGGATGAGGGATATAGGGTGGATATGAAGAATCAGAGGAGTCATTCACCTTTTGGATAGGCATAATGCTACTTATGGGAGCTATGTTCAGGACAAGGGGGAATGGCTTTAAACTAAAAGAGGGGAGATTTAGGTTAGATGTTAGGAAGACATTCTTTACTCAGAGGGTGATAAGGCACTGGAAGTGCTGCCCAGAAAAGCTGTGGATGCCCCATCCCTGGAGGCATTCAAGGCCAGTTTGGGTGAGGCCCTGGGCAGCTGATATTGTGGGGGGCAACCCTGCCTATGGCAGCAGATTGAAACTAGATTGGTTATAAGGTCCTTCCAACTCAAATCATTCTGTGATTCACCAAATTCCCTTTTCCTAATTTCTATCTAAACTGCCCAATCCTAGTGGAGGTTACTGTCTCCAGAGGGGTAGGAATGAGTTGGGAACAACTTCTCTTCCACAGTTTGGTACAAGTCCACCTCCCACAGCAGTAACTTCCCACCTACAGCACCTCTCCTTCATCACCTGCCCTTCCTGGTGCATACAGTGGCATTCTGGTCACGAGGGCATGCTGCAATGCCTTTGGCTTGTATCTCCTATTTAGTACCCTTGTTTTCTTTCTTTTCCTTTCATCTTCACAGAAAGACTATGGATACTCTCCTGCCAACATTCATTTCATTGGCCATAGTCTTGGAGCACATGCTGCAGGGGAGGCAGGGAGACGAAAACCTGGCATTGGAAGAATAACAGGTACTGAAGCTATTTCAACTGTAGAAGATTTATATTTTAATTCTGCTTTAAAAAGAACCAAAGAGTCACTGCTACCTAACAAATATGTTACAGACACTGTGCTGCTTTCCTGTAACTGTACAGCCAGCACGACATCACTCAAAGGAAGCCATTGCACATCCTATCCCATGCCACTCATTTCATGTCACCAGTCACAGCCCTGAGAAAGGCTGAACTGCAACAGGAAGGTAAATCTGTCCCTATTGGAGCTAAATATATGTTACTTTGCACAGGTCCCCAAAGCACACTGCGTGTAGTCTTTAGCAGTACCAAAGAGCAGGAAGAAGATACTCTACTACATGTGAAATAACAGACTTGTGTAATGTTAGCAACTCTTTATCATGTTTGGATCTAAAAGTCCTCTCCAACATAATATTTCAGTAGGTAAGATTGAAAATCTGAAATGAAACTTCAAACCCCCTGCATTCACTATACATCACTATGTATGTCTATGTATTCATTGTATGTCACTATGTCATTATTGCAAATAACAATGGCTTTTTGACCAAATGAAAGTTCTCAGACAAATATGCAAGCTTAGAGTAACATATCAAAATTTAACATCTTTCAGTGATATGCAAAAAAAAAACAAAAAAAAACAAAAAAAAAACCAAACCAACAAGGAAACAAAAACAAACCTACAGCCACCACATCTCTTCTTGTGACATTATTCCCCTACAGTAAGCCAACCATCCATCCAATTTTTACTGCACTGCAATGCCTCTCGCCACCATTCTGGCTTGTTATTTTTCTGGCTGTTCCGCATACACATCAGCACAAAATAGATTTTTACCTGAGGAGTTAAGAAATGTGATGACACATTTAGTAAATAAGTTATTATTTATGTTATTATTCCCATCTCCTTTCATTTAGGTTTGGATCCAGCTGGACCTCTTTTCCAATACACTCCCCCAATGGTTAGGCTGGATCCTTCAGATGCAAAATTTGTTGATATAATTCACACTCATGCTGGTCATCTCTTCTTTGACTTTGGTAAGTTTTTACATAAAGGCCAATGCATACTCAGAGGCAGACTACAGCATATAATAAGGTGATCAGTCTCCACTGATTCTGGATGCCCCATTCCTGGAGGTGCTCAAAGCCATGCTGACTGGGGCCCTGGGCAGCTGATCTGATGGGAGGCTACCAGTCCCTTCCAACCTAGGCCATTCCATGATTGTATGATTTTACATATTTCAGCTCCTGGGATTCTTCAGACTTGTGGCCATCTGGATTTTTACCCAAATGGTGGGAAGAAAATGCCAGGATGCAGGCAGCTTCGTGTACCTCCAGCAGTTCGGAACATCAATGACCTTATGAGAAGTATGTATGTTGTAAAGAAGTAATGCCTCATTACAGCTGCAGCTTGAAAGGCGAGTTTGCAGGCTGAGCTAAGGCAAAGTCTTTTGAATGCATCTATACTTAAATATCTTAGATTTGGATAATCCAAAAATGACTGTTATCATCCCAATATTACTGCCATCAGACATACTCATCATTAGCAGCTTTAGTATCTCCAAAGGGAACAGCACAAGCTTGAAAACATAGGAGCTGATCAGATGACTACTGAACTGATAGCTGATGCTCTCCAAAGGAAGCTGGGCAGTTAATAAGATAAAGCAAAATAGATGCCTCAAATCCTGTCTTCTAACCCTAGCTTATAGAAATAAGAATACCTGTTATTCATAGCTACATGTTTTGAAATCTCAACCATTAGTAGGTAGCTGGCTCTCAAAAATGCTTGGTATCAACTGGTTTGAAAAGTTAGGAACCAAGACAGAAAGTTGCTATGCACAAAATTATTTGGAGCCAAAACTCCTTCAAAAGTGACAACATAAAAACATCTCAATTTTCAGCAAAAATAAAGTATTTCACTAAGCTTCCTTCCACATTCTCTGGTAAAAATCAAACCCAGCTCTACTGAACACAAGCAGATGGAGTGGGTTGTTCATGCAGCTCCCAAAAATAGAGACAGTGTTAACTCCTGCCTCTCATATTAACCTTGCTTTATGCATATCTCTTCTGTTTGATAATATTTACATGTATGCAGTGCTTTTATGTAAAAAAAAGTGCTTTAGAAATGCTATTTAGTAAGTTCTTTCTACAGCTTTTGATGCAGGAAGGAGAGAGGTATTGTGTTTCCTTTGTACAGATGTTAAGTGAATTTGGCACTAGCACAGAATAAGCTTACCGTAAGGGCTGAGATTTTTAAATTTAAATTAGTTTGAAAGTAGGAACTACAAAGAAAACATACTCTGGAAACTCAGGAAACCTTGATGATCCATGTTGTTTTTGAGAAACACAGATGAAAACACATTTATGTTTGTTTTTTCTTTCCCTCTGTGTAAAGAACAAAGGGTTGACCAGTTGATACCTGGTCAACATCAACCAGTATGTCTTTAAGATGCATAAATATTGATGAGCAACTATAGGTGAAATTTTGATTTCACTACAAGCTGTGCCTCCTTGCAATTACTTCAGTGCCTCCACAACGTCACCCTTTAATTGAGCAAAGTCCCCCCACGCTGCAGCAGAGTGGAGCCTAATTTTATAGCTTAACATTGGTATATTGTGCTTCTATAAAGGAGAGGCTTCAGAGCTAATAAAGACAGTACTTATAACAAGGAATACAAATTGCACTTTCTTCTGCTCTGCATTAACAGCTCACAAATTTCTCTCAGAGGGCAAAATGCACTCATTTCAAATAATTCTGACAAAATCGAGGACACACTGCCAAGCATCTTGCTTTTCTGAGCATTTCACAGAATCACCAATGTCAAATGACCGCAGATTTTTCAGAGCTTAAAAACACTGAAAGCCACTGAAGTTAAAATAATTACTATAATTATCTTTAATTCTAGAAGTGAGTGGAAACTGTGGTTTTACAAATTACCACGTTGTGATAATGGTAAGCAAATGAAAACTACTTCATAGTAACTACTATATGTTTTGCAAATGCTGCAACTATGAATTATTCCAGTCTTCGAAATATGAAAGGGAAATTCTGTAAAATTCTCCTCTGTTCTCACATAAACTTCAGGCAGTCAAGTGTGTGCACTGCAGGACTGGGGGCTGCAAGAGGGTTGTCAGGTGCATCTCCACCTCCATGGGCTTTCACATGGCACACACATGGACAGAACCTTGCTTTTCTCCATCAGAGATACAGATGTAGACACAGGAGTGCTTTGTGCCATGAATACTCACATACACTGTTCTGGCCTGGATTTTATGGTAGATATGTATCTTTAATCTTTTTGGGTTTTTCCCAGCGTATAGATCTCTTGGATGTGGACATAAAAGAAGCCTCCGGTATTATGCTGAAAGTATTATCACTCCAAATGGATTTGTTGGCTACCAGTGTGAAACATACCGAGCTTTTATATCGGTGAGTATCAGTATGTGTTTGTGAAGGAGGTAAGGTTACAGCCCTGCTCTTCTTTCCCTAGTAATTTCTGAGATGGCTTCTGGACTCCAGATGATAGAATCAAGGCTGGCTCCGCAGACCTACTGACTGCCCTCATCCCCACAGCCAAAAAATGAGCAAAATATAAAAGCAGCAAACCCCAAAACAGAAGAAAATGAAGACAGTAAATGTCTGCACTCTAAGTTACAAAAAAAAAAAAAGAAGATTGAAGAAGGCTAGCAACGATTGGATTCAGTTGTGTAGGTTTACAGTGAGGGACATGGACTTGCTGAAGGCAGGCCACTTAAACCAGTGCCACACAAACCTGCTGAAACCCATCACCAAGAGGATAGGTACTGGATTTTGTCAGTGTCTAAATATCTGTAAACAATAATAAACACCCACAGCATTTAGAGCAGAGGAGACAAATATTTATACAGCACAGCAGTACCACACACAAAACAGCCCCAAATGATGCACAATGGAATTAGTTACCACCAGATGTCCCCAAATAGCAGCAGCCCCAAAGCCAGTTCCTCCAGTCCTATTGTTCAGCATGACACCATATAGAATGGATATGGTATGGGACATCTCTTTGGTCATTCCTGGCTCTACTCTCCTCAGCTCCCTGTGCACCCTCAGTCCCTTGCTGGCAGGGCAGCACGAGAAGCTGAAACATCCACGGCTCAGTATAAGCACTGCTCAGCAGCAACACCAACATCAGTGCTATCAACATTATTCTCATCCTAAATCCAAAACACAGAACCATACCAGCTGCTAGGAAGAAAATTAACTCTATCCCAGATGAAACCAGGACATGCTGAGAAGTTGCCATTGCTTGTAGAGATTTTGCCGCATAACTTGAAAGTCTGATGAAAATCAGGATTTGAATAAAAACCAGAACCCTGTGCAATTTAGCGATGAGAGGGAAATGATTTTGCCAACTGAAGAATAGACAACAGATGATGCTCATTTAGCCTTTTTCTCATCTAATGCGCAAATAGCCAAGGATCCACACATCCAACTTTTTAAAGAATCTCTAAGTAACTGAATATCATGAAGATTTTTTTTCAGCTGAAATTGAATACATGCTTACGCTCATCTCAATGTTCAATCCACATAGCCTGATTGATTTTACAGAAGAAAAAAAAAAAAAAAAAAGCAGACAGAGCAAATAAAATGCAGCCCCAATCTTCAGTGTTCATATGCTTAAAAATCATTGCCATTTGAATGAGACCCTCAGCTGGAGCCTCTTTGCCAGTGTGATACCCACCCCACAACAATTATGAGGCCACCTCAGTGGACCCTATAGATAAAATATGTTTCCTGTGTCACAGATCAGGCAGTAAGGTATTGCATACAGTAAAGCATTTACTCATGATCTCTGCAGAAACATAATTAGGCCAGATTTGCAACTCATTTTTTTTCAGGTTTTTTTTTTTTTTTTTTTTAAATGCATGATGAAGCAAGCAGGCTGACCACCTCAAATCCTTTTTCCACTACTCTGATAAATACTGAATATATACTAAGAACTCAGAAACAAGCATCTTTTCAAACAAACTGGGGGAAAAAAGGCTGAAATACCCTATTTTATTGTACTTTAAGCTTTGGAATTAAAACAGATAACATCTTGTAACACACACTTATTTTTCTCCAGGGAGCCTGCTTCCCATGTCCGAAGGGAGGATGCCCACTGATGGGTCATTATGCTGATGTGTTTTCTCACAAAACTGAAAAAGAACAGCAAAAGGTTTATTTAAACACAGGACCCCACTCTCCATTTGCTCGTAAGTGCTGGAGTTTGGGTGATGAATTAGGAGTGGCAATGAAGTCTACAGTATGAAACACACTTCTACAGAAATCCAGTGGAGTAAGAGATGCTCAGAACAATATCGGGAGTTTTATATATGTTAGGAATATGGAATATCAGCTCTGTTTGGATAAGGGTGAAATAATTATGAAATTGATGCTGACCTGTGGTTTAGAAACCCTGCCATATTAACTGATTAGTGGATTCAAAAGGTCTGTAAAGCTGGAGGTGAGAGGAATGTTATGCTGAAAGAGCAAAATTTCAAAGCAAAAACTTGTGTTGTTGTCATTGACAAAACCTTATAAACAAGATAATTTCAGGGTATTTTTGCAAAGTTCATCAAGTCATAATGACAAGGGGTAATAAGGAAGTGTAATTTTAATTGTGATTAATTCCAAAGAACTGGGAAATAAGAAAATTTGTAAGTAAGATGTAATCCATCCCAGATGATGAACTCCAAGAGTGATACATGAGATAAAGTCTTTGAGGACATCATTTACTAGGCACTAGAATACAAAAGCAAAACTAAGTACAAAAAAAATCTTATGTCTCATCTTGAGAAAAGCAAAAACAGGAAAAATGAATATGAGTGCAGAGAAAGTAGGCAATTCTTAAATCCGAATTAATACACTAATGTCAACATCTACACTATTGGGTTCATAGAAACAACGGCCTGAAGTGGGTGAAGAGATCTCCCTTACTTGTATACACTAAAGCTAGTACAAGAACTTCCCAAATGTGGTTACTAGAAATCAATGTACTGCACTACTGTATGTGAGGCTATGCTTCTGCCTTGGGATGACACAGACGTTACAGGACCTTCTAACTGAGGTTAAGATGATTTAAGAAAATATATAATTCATCCTATTTCAGAGCTAAAGTGCTGTCTGTGAGACCCCCACCCAAATTCTCCAAAGTACAAGAAATTACAAATTGAAAAGTGAGGCCACATGGAGTGTAGCCCAAAGCAAATTAAATACTTAGCATGGCCAGGAGGCCAGTAAAGGTTAGAACTGTAGTTTACACCACTGCCAAGGAAATTAACATCGCCAGAATCACACAGAACTGACATTTGCCTTAATAAAGACAGAGGTATTTGTCAAGCACATCTGTGCAAACCTCTCCTCTCCCTGAAAAACATTGAAGCATATGAGGGAAAGAAGTCTCTTCACAACCACCATCTATTTCCTTTTGTTTTCAAAGGCTGGCGAAAAGAGATACGTGTCAGACTATCTGCAACAGAAACCATGAAGGGAAATATAGATGTAGCCTTGACTGGAACTAATGGGATCAGGAGAAAATACACAATTGACAAGTAGGTGCAACATGACTGGGGGAAAACTTGTTATTATGCAGAGTTTATAATATATCTTTTTAGGTTTCATCTTGATCTTTGTGATCTGTGACCTACACTGGTAATGAAAGCAGCTGATCAGCGGTCAAAGGTCCCCGTGCCACAGATTGTGGTCAAAATGTGCTTGCTTCTCTCTCTCTCTCTCTCTCTCTCTCTCTGTGATTTCTTTTCTTTTTAGACAAAGGTTAGCACAGCAAGGGGGGTGAGAGCAGAGTTCTGTGGCCCAAGGGGAGGAGGCTACTGCTGGTCTCAGACGTGTCCTCACAAATCAAAAATGGCAAAGCTGAACGATGTACAATCATGTGATCATTGCATGTTAGCAGGCAGAAAGGCACAGGAATTCAAACAACTGACTCATTTGCATGCTTCATTTTTGTGCTTTTCTTTTGGCAGGGGAACTTTCAAGCCAGGCAAAACATACTTGAACTATATTGATACAGACATTTCTGGGAACATTTCAAAAGTTGAGTTTCGCTGGAATAAGCATCTAGGTCATGTACACCAAGGCTGCATGGGAGCAGAAGAAGTCATAATAATATCTGGGGGAGATGGAAACATGTGAGTTTATAGCCTAATTGTGTTTTGTTCTGTGGCTCTAGGAAAAAAAAAAAAAGAAAAAGTCCTATTGTGCTGATAACCATTTCCTCATATTTTTCTCCCATTGCTAGGTCTGCATTCTGTGGCCATGGATCCGTGCAGCCGAGCACATGGCAGACCCTGATGCTTTGCTAGGGCTGGGGGAGGAACACCACGGCTCTGTCTATGGAAAACCATACTACTTCAGCTAGACTACTGGTGAAGCTCCTCCAGCACAGATGGAAAATTTACACTGCCCGATACAAAATCTCTATTTCAAAATCAATGTTGTCTGCTTGTATCCATATAGGGGAGCTACACTGCCCTTCCTCCCTGAAGAACAGCATTTTAGCAACACATCCAAAAGACAGCTTAGGAGCTGGGGCTGCGTACCAACTTGCACGGTATACCGAGAAACTCAAGCATCACGGATTGCCACCTGTCAAATAGGACAGCTGAATGCACGTTCAAAAAAAACATTTGATGGTTGCCATTTTCAGTCACCTGCTCTACCGAGCCCTGCTGAACACTGGATGAGCTGGAGTTCTTTCTCTGTACCTGGCAGAGGTACCTTCTTTATGTACTACTAATAATGTACTATTGAGGATATTAAATTTTCTGGCAGCCTTCAAAAGTAACAGTTTACTTTTTACCAATGAAGCTGAATTTTCCAGCTGTACTTCGCCCTTCAAAAAGGCAAAGACCTTTAAGACCTCCCATGGTTTTAGGGAAATTATAATGGAAACATGTTTAGGATCGCAGTTATTCTCCCTGTGTAGGGAACATACTATATCCTTTTCTGAGATACAAAACTTCCCCACATTGGAATTCTGATGATGCTGAAGTTAAGCCTGAGCTGCAGTGTTTGCATTACTATAACAATGCCCTCCCAAATTTGAGAACATTTTGATTATATTATTTAACAAAATCAGACCACCAAGACTGTATTTTGTTTCAGTATAAGCTACCTACAAAATTCCTTTTGGATTTTGTTAACCACTGTGATTTAAGAAATACAGCTAATTGTTAAACTTCGTAATAGGTTTGTCATTTGGGCACAGAAATCCTATGTGAGAATCATGTTGGGCAACACTGCTCTATCCCATCCCAACAACTGGCTATTCCAGAATAGTTCCACTGAGGTTCACCAGAAGGTGTTAATGAGATGAGTTACACAAGGCTAAACATGAGTGATAAACAGGTGTGCTTTAAATTAAGCAGCAATAATTTTGAGATAACAGAATCCAGTCACCTCTCCTGAGATTCGCCAGAGGAGATTGTTTAGGAGGTTTGTGGCAAAGTTCACAAATATCTGCCCACCTTCTCAGGCTCCCTGCCTCAGTACACTACCATCTCCACCCATAAGGTGAATAGGATCCAGAATGATCCAGTCAGCGAGCTCATTCCCCTCTTCCTGTTAGGCAAACTACCCAGGCAAAATCCCCTTCTGCTCTGTATGGGGACTCTCCTCCTTTGCACTTCCCTGGAGGAGTACAAAACAACCCTGCAGGTTGCTTGCACTTGTACATAGCTGGGAAATAGCTATTGTCAATAATTACACCATCTTGGACATCTGTCATAAATCAGGCATGGCTCTCTGCCCAAGTTTCACAAACAAAGCAAATGGAGAGAGGGGGAAAGGAATATTTATTCTCCCTTTCTTACACTCAGGACCTTAAGCAAAAGAAATGTGAATATTTTTCCTGATGTCACAAAAAGTGTGTGCAGCAGGGCCAGGAGCCGAGCAGGATCATCTTGTTTAATGAGGGCCATGGTTTCTTACAAGAAGGAGACAACATCCTGATGAATTCAAGAGTTTGTGAAACACAAGCCTTTCCCCTTCTGCCTCCATACTCGGCTGTGCCTTCCTAGCAGTTCTAAACATTAATTAGGTGTTGTTATGAATAATAAAACAGATTCTTCCTTTTAAAAAAAAATACAACCTTTCATTTTGTTTAATTTTAGCTGTTGATTTCAGCAGCTTTCTGATGAAACATAGCAACTCATATGGGCTGATTAGGCCACTTAAAAATAGGCATTTTCTCACCCAACCAGTAGAGCTAAAAATAAAACACAACACTTTCCTCTCCTTGTCTTGTGCCATTTTGTATTCATATTATAAACTCTATCTTGAGTTAATTTTCACTCTTTGGTATAGTAAACAGCAGCACTGCACATTTTTCCTAACACATCTCTAAGCAGAGCAAGAAAGGTTTATTTTTATGAGGTAAAGGTGGAAAACAGCTGTGTGTTTCTGGAATAGTTTAGCATCTAGTTTTCCTTCCCTCAATTTCTTTTTGTAATTAAAAATGAAAATTGTTGCTTTGTACAGAAAATTTTGATAGTTACTTTGTGTTGTTGGAGCTGGCCAACATAATGCAAGGGCTTGATATTTCACAAAACACTCTTCCTTTAAAAACAACTGGGAGAGGTAATCGTTTCATACCTTCACAACAAAGTAAGCCAACAAATTAAATTGCATCTTTAAAATGTCAAGTGAGATGTGCAGTTTGAAATGTTTGACTGTCAATCTGAAAGGTGGACTTTTTAAATCAAATGTACTTTGTTTGTCTAGGGCTTTTAAGGACGTATGATGATAACCATTCAGTCTTTTAAATTATTTAAATATTCTATAAAACTGTGAGTGATTCAGAATTACAATAGAAATTTCATTTAATTCTCTTTAAGTATTTGTTCACTACAAAAACTATGCCAAAGGTAAACTACTTACAAAGCCACTGTAAGGTACTCAGCCTTGGTCCATCTTTTGTCACAGGAATAATGCCAAAGAAATAAAATCCAACAAACCTCTTAGATCTTTTACAGAAGAAAGGAACAGCAATGTATGCAGTCCATAATACTGACTTTCAGCTCTGCTTATATCATGTGCCTTTGCCTTATAATTAACATGAGAGAAAAATAATTTTAGAAGAAACTATGCTTTTCAAAAAGTGATGAAAACAAGAGTTCTCCATTAAAAGGAATACAATAAAATTATAGTGTCATTTAGGCTGGTAAAGATCAAGTCCAAACACATCTAATTGCTACAAAGCCACCACTAATCCACGCCCCTAAGCACCACGTGTGGATACACATCTCTTATATATCTCTAGGGATGGGGACTCCACCAACTCTCTGGGCAATCCATTCCAATGGCTAACCACACTTTCTGTGAAGAAATTCTTCCTGATAACCAATCTAAATATTCCCTGGCACAACTAGAGCTTGCCTTGTGTCCTCTATTTCAAGTATAGCATAATTCCTCTTTCCAAAAAGTTGAGTTTATCCGAAAGTCCCCCATAAATACATAGGTCACTACAAAAGTAATGCCTCCTATATATTTCCATGGAAGAAACAGATACAAAGAACACAATCACACTTTGACAGAGAAAACTCTCAGCTAAAAACACTGTTTTTCGGAACAGCTACCACCATTAGCTATGCATTTTCACCAGTGATGAACAAGAAGCTTCATGATGCACTTGTTAAAATCTGCATTGCTGTCCAAAATGTGACTTGTCTTTCACATCACTGTCACCACTGCTGAAACGCACCACACACCGCTCACTGTGCTCACATAGTTTGGTCTCTGTAAACTTTCAGCAAACACTGAGAATATCAATGGGTGCCATTTTTCTATGCACTTCCATGGCAGATGCCATTGTGTCAGACTGCCCCTCTGCTGACATCGGTCACACAACAACAAAATGCAACAGGATATTGGTGGGAAGGTTCAACCTCTCCTGCCATACCACCAACATCTGCCTCTGATACTGTGGGCCAATATCATAAATAGGAGGTATTACTTTTGGAGCAGCCCTTGTATTTGTGAGTCCAGAATCAGATGAGTAATAAATAATAATAAAATTCAGTTTACAATAAAAAATTAATGAATAATAAAAATTAGTTAACGTGAACTATTGGGTGGAGACCTCAATGTTTAAATTATGCAGTCATCTCTCTTCCCGCTTCCGATCCCATTTTTTATTTCTATGACTATTCAGATTTTTTCATGATAGCTTGATAATTTAGAATATGTTCATAAAACCCTTGATATTGAACCACAAATTTGCAGGAAATTAATTAAAACCTATTGCATCATTTTGTTCAAGAGATCTTTTCTCTTTGTTAGAGATGAAGCTTGACACGGCTCTTACACAGTGACTTCATAGTGCCTTTAAGACCATCTTCCTTCTGATTCCTTCATAGCCCTGCCACTTGCCATCATCTTTTCTTTTAGAAACTCCATGGGAAATTTCTTCTTCTTCTTTTTTTTTTTTTTTTCCTCTGAATAGTCCACAAGATGTGTTTTTCACTTGTTCTCACATTATTTTTATCTGTTTCTGTTGCTCTCTTTAGGCTTGTTTCTTCCCCCCAAAAATACCATCAAATACAGTTCAACATAGTTGTGCTTTGATAGGTTTTTCTGATTTCTCTTTAATAATACTACTATATTAATAACACTATCTCTTGATAGTAATCAAATTAGACTACATTTTTTATTTTTGACATATCAGAAATGAGTGAATGACTTCACCGGCTCAGTACTTGGGAACTTGCAACCTGAAAGGACTTGTTGGTAGTTCTTAGATCTGTTTGTACACTTCCTCAGGTAATGTCTACACTCCTAGTTGTGTTATATCAGTTACTAACCTACCCGTAATATAGGTGGTCTTGCACCCTGGTACATGTCTTCTCAGATAGCATTCCTGAAGGTCCATCACTTCATTCTCTTCTCTTGCAACTCCTCATGAACATTTTTATAGTGAACTTATTTATCCTCACTCCCCCCCTACTCTTCCCTCAATGATAATTAATGAATATTTTTTCTCCTACAATAGGCTCCAACTTCAACTTCCAATGATGTGCTTGTTATACAGAAGGTAAAATAAAATCTTTGGAGCAGGATTTTGCTGCGACTTTCTATGCAACCCATGGATCTAATGGGGACATCTGACATTGCACAAAGCACAGATCTTTAAATGTACATTCCCAACACTTAATTTCAGTTATCCTTCCAAAACCAAAGCTGACTGGGATTGAAATTTCCACTAGGAGCATAAACAGGTGTTCACTGACCCATTGCCAAGTTTGTCTATACAGACTGTAGACAGACTTCTTCCTTTGTGTTAAGACAGTATCAAGGGCTTAGCAATTTCAAATGGGCTCCAGGCTGCTTCAAGTTATGCTCATTCCAATATTAAGGAGCAGATGTTGATAGCACGCCCATATCTACCTTTGACAGCATTTATCCATTGTAAAACAAAGCCAGGAATATGCTCTTTATCCTTCACTATCAAGGATCTAAAATATTCCAGAAGGAGCATGCATCATTGCCAGCTTTGACACGAACAGAGCACACCTACATTGCTGTGTTATCGGAAAACAAACCTCTCCTCCCAGCTGCCACAAGATTGGATGGGGCAAGCACCTTGCAACACCGGAAACATAAGCAATGTCTGAAAATACAGGTTGGCATTGGTGTCAGTCCTCTTTCATCCCATACATTTTTGTCACTAGGGAATCTCGGGGTCTAATGTACAGTGTCCAAGACAAAAACTAAAGCCATTCTCTTTTATTTCTGATGCTTCCATCAAATAATTTAAATGCTTCAGTATTAATAGGAAATCAAACATTCAAAAGAATGACTTCACTCTTTTCTCTTTCAGTTCTGTCCATTAGATAGAAAGAAAGGCTCTCTTTCCCTACTGATTTTCCCCCTCTCTATCCTTGGTTACTTCCATCACCATCTCTAAAATTCTCCCCAGTTGCTATTTTCTTAACAAGATACTATGGCCCATAACTCTTCATCTAACAAACACAGAAGTTAACATTCTCTCTGCTTGCTTTGAGTGATTCAATGATGAGAGAGCATGTATTATGGTAGGTTGTAAATATTTATCATCTCCAAAATATTCCTTTTATCACTGAAGGGGATGAACTAAGGGAAATTGGTTTTGCAGCTATTCAATATAAAGTTTGTTCACTTGACCAGAATGAGCACATCAGAGTTAAACAATAGAAATATCAAGAAATTCTTTTATTCATGGCTCTCCCATTCAGAGACTAAAGGTAAGATTCTCCGAGAAGAGTGGTTTTTGTCTATGCATATTAGCAATTTCCTAGGGTTTGCAGTAACAAAGTACTTCCAGGTGACCTCCTTTCAAGCTAAGAAATTCATTAACCAGCTTCAATCTAAAATTGAAATAAGAGAGAAAAACGTTGCTTTTAGAATTTTATTCACTTATCTTGCTATGAAAGCCTTGGTAATTTATACATCACTGCACTTGAAGCGCAGATGCTGAGTTTCCTTTGGAAAACGTGATTTTCTGAGAGTGTTTTGATTCCTACTAATGTGAAGGCCACTACTATCAGAATAAATGTCCTTGATAATTTTGAGGCTGACATTTATAAAACCATCTGGATGCATTCACTTATATGTTGTCAGAAGCACCTGCAGAAGCCAGAATTTTCTTACCATCCATAAAAATCTGCTATTCCTCTTAAGTCATAAAAATAGACCAAGAAAAACTGGCCATTCCTAAAACATGATTGATCTCCAAAATGCTGTAAGATGGGCTATAAATTCTTCTGGTATTAACTCCAGCTTGTCATTCTGGGCTAAATTAATTTAACCTATACCACTGCATATGCCCTCTGAAATTCACTGCTAGTGAGACCATGTGGAAAACGTGTGTGACTCTCCCATATTAGCCAGGCTACCTTTACTCTACACACAAAACAGATGAAAAAGAAAACTGAAGAATGCAGTTATGAACTTAAATTCATGCCAAATGCTGTTTGCAGTTATCCGTGTACATTTGTCCCAGGAGGAACTGTATCTCCTGTTTCTTAAGAAGCCATACCTCTGCTCATTTGTAACTGTGGTGCTGGGGGGCTCTGAAGCACTGGTTAACACACACAAAGTGCCCACTCTGTGGAAATTGCAGCTAAATATCTGAGCATACCCTGCAGTTATGGTCTCCTAACAAACACCTTAAAGGGGCCTGGTTTTCACACATAGATGTTCAGTAATTTTGGAAGATCTTTCATCACTAATAGAAGCACTAGGTGGACTGGCTGCTTTCCATACAACCTACATGCCAATATGTTGACAAATGGGGCACATGACAGTCCTTATCTCTTTTATGTGGCTCCCCAGTCTTATGCCTTCCCAGACTTATCTAGAGAGCTATATCTGTCTGATACAGGTCCCATAAGTGCTGCCTAATTTCTATCTTCCAGTCAGTGTGTATAAATTAGACTGTAAATCACTTCTTATTAGCTAGATCTCTTCTAGCTAATTTCTTATCTGAAATTACATACTTGTCTTCAGTCTGAGTGATAATTACATGTGAGATCCCAGCACCAATCAACCACTGCTTCCTCAAAATTCCTCTGATAATTCTTTCTAATATTTATCATGTACATGGCAGTGGTTTGCACCACTTCACCAACAAACAAGAATCAAACCACAATCCAAACCTTCACGTAGGCTCTGCAAAGAGCGACACGTATTCACAACATGTTTTTTTACAGTGAATGTCAAGCGTGTTATCATATAGAAAAATTGCATCTTTGCTGATATTTCTGAATTTAATCATCTCTCAAACAAGGCACCTATCTCAAGACCACAAACTGTTTTTTCACATAAACCTTAGGTTCAACCCAGGTTACTTCCTGCCCCTAAGCATTTTGTTGAATCACTCCCTGTGTAAGGATGAATGTCACCAGTTCAGTTGCATGAACAGGTAGGTGACTATTGCTGCACTCATCCTGTAGGTAGCAGTACAGCGACTTGAGGGCTTGCCCAGGAGCTGAACGACCTGGGTTGTGACACACTCCTTTGACTCAATTCATTCAGACCCACGACCTCCAGGCAAGAAGAGAAACTGGGACTCACATGATGGACAAGGCATCTAGTCACTAAGCCATTACAGAGAAACAGATACACACGATTATCACCATCCTCTCTTTCTCCTCCTGACACAATACTGAATGAAAGTGCCTGTGATTTCTCAGTGGGGTCAATATGTGCCAGTTTTGTTCAGATCACACCAACAGATGAGAAAGTTTTGTGCCTATTTTATAAGCCCCATGTTCTAGAAGGACACAGATTAGTCAGAACAGCAGAGGGTAGACAAAGCTTGAATAACTTTACTAGCAAAAGCTAAAAAATTGTCAGGAACCTATATTCTCCCTAAAGTGTGTGACAACCCTTTCTACCTTCCCCTATTGAGAAGAACTATGCCTCTCTCTGTAAAAACCATCAACAGGCTTGATTATGCAAAAATGCACAAGGGTTTGTTTCACTGAGTACAAACATCAGCTGGATAATAGATGGCTGATCCCTTCCAGTGGGTAACACAGGACATAAAAATTAAGCTCCTACTCTGAAATGCTCCATAACAGAGGCTCAGTCCATTGCCTACAACAGCAGCCTTTGACAGCCAGTTTTTTCATAGAATCATAGGATATCCCAAGTTGGAGGAGATCCATTGAGATCATTGAGTCCAACTCTTGGTTCCACAGTTGACCACTTGACAAGACTGAGAAAATTGTCCAAACACTTCTTAAATTCCAGCAGCTTGGTGATGTGACCACAGCCCTGGGGAGCCTGTTGCAGTGCTTGACCACCTTCTAGGTGAAGAACCTTTTCCTGATATACAACCTGAGTCTGCCCATTGCAACTATCACTGGTCACCAGAGAGAGAAGATCAGTACCTGCCACTCTGCTCCCTCTCATGAGGAAAGACGTAGGCTGTGATGAGGTTTCCCCTCAGTCTCCTCTTCTCTAGGCTGAGAGGTTGTCTATTATGAATGTCCTATACCATACATTGCTTTTAAGTGGCAAAATGGCCTCATGTTTCATTTATTCAAATCCACAGCAAAACTTTCAGAGGCAAAATTTTGATGAATTAGAAATGATGCGAGAGCTGAAGAGCCAAGAAAAGGGAATATATATTACATCCAGCAATAAGAGTATCACCCTTACAGAGCTTCTTGCTCACCCACATCAAACCAGTAATTAGGCACCGTGTGGGCAGGTCCGCGCCCGCGGTGGTGGGACAGAGTCCAGGTGAAAAGAGCCAGGAACAGTCAGGGCTTGGCAGGAGCCATCCGAACACAGCATACAAAGCAGCAACATGGTGTGCAAGCCAGAGTGGTAAGTGGCTGAGAAATCTGTAGGATTTGGGGCAACTAACTAACAGCTGCTTGAGGCTCACGCTTACAAAAAGACTGAGTTACTTGAGCAGCAGTCCTCAGAGCAATTCTGAGGTGACATTGGAGGTAGCTACAAGGCTGAAAACTTTTCAGTTCTAGGAAATCCCAATGGGACACGATCACTTCTGGGCAACTAAGAAAACTGGGTAGGGTCAGTAGAGCTAAGGTAATGTAACAGATAATGCATCTCTGATTTAAAGAGAGATCAAATGATGGTATTTGTACATGGAATGTGCACTTTTTAAAGGAAAAATACACAAGAATACAAATAACAGCTGAAAATAATAAGTATGTATTATTAGGAGTATTCTAAATACTCCTAAGAGGGAGAAGGGAAGTGAGGAAGAATTACTGAACTGTTATATGGAAGAAGGAGGCAGATAAGACATGTTTTAGCTGACCACCACATATGGAGTAAGTTGTTATAAGCAAAAATTATTCTGCATTTTGGAAATGGCCAAAGGCCAATGGCATTGGTCATAAAGCTGACTGATATAACAGTAACCTTCTTATGAAGAACAGTGAAGTTCTGGAAAGACATGCAAGTGGCTGGCAGTCAGCTGGAGGCTCCCTAGTTAGCATAGATTTGGCACAGTCATCTCCACAAACTGAATCATAGCTTTGTTTCTGCATGTTTTACTGTCTGAACACCAGTTTAGGGATGAGGTGAGAATGCTTATTTAGGAAGTCAAAGCAGATGCTGTACTGTGAGAGTGTTTTTAATAGGTTTTCTTTATTACTCTCCTGCCATCTCTTTGGATTCTGCACTATTTCTAAGAGACTGACAAAAGCAACCTGAAAGTCCAAATCTTACTGCAGTTGCTAGCGATGAACAAATCTGTGTACAACTTTGCGTATATACTTCCCTTTTAATGAAGCGCTTTCCACATTTAATGACTTAAGAAAATAACAGGCATCAGCATTCTGTGTCACTGAGGCTGATGGCCTAGTTCTCTGTCTCAGATTCATTTTAAGAGATCAGTAGATACTCACACAACTCTACTATCCAGACCAGACGATGTATATGAACCCTGCCTTGCTTCAGTTGCGGCTGTGATGTCCAGTGATCTGGAGGAATGAAAAAGTTCTTGGACATCCTTTCTCTACTATGATGTTAAATGTGTGGGTTTCAGAGCTATTCATTTAGGATCAGTTTCCTCACGGAGAACTTAGCTGAACCTAAAAGCTGGTGAGCCAGCTGGAAAGGAGGCTGGCTAATTGCCCAGATGCTCTTTTACTTATTGTTACTTGTTTGTACTGAAGCAGAGCCAAAGAGCCTTCATCTGGAACCCAACTAGGGGCAATTAACAACCACATCTGAGGGATGGGGAGGAGACAGAGATGAAATTAAGTCTTCTGCCAATTATGCTGCTCACCTCAGTAAGTTTACTGCACCACCAGCACTTTGCCCAGTGCTGTGCACACAGGCTTTCAGCATGTGAGATGCACAAGAAACACTCTGCTGAGTGTGAGCTGCTGAACAGGGACTGAGCCTGGAAAAGGTAGCATTCTTTCTATACTCGTGCAAAGACCATCTTTACAGAATACAAGTAAATACAATTAAATTACAAAGAAAAAGCATACTTTCAGGTATTTACATATGGTCAAATACATATATGATCCCTCTTATCAGGTCTACAGATACTTTTGCAACATTTTATCCTCTACTTCTTTTATCCTTTTGTATATCATTACAATGTTCAGGAGTGCAATTAGCGATTGCTATCTATCTGCCTCAAATCCATGCAGAAATTTAACATGAATCTCCTATAGTCAGGGCTTGCAAGCAAAATTCTGGATGTAGCCTTTGCATTATCAGCTGATCAGTGCACCAGACTACCAAAATATGTGAAAGGCTAAAATAAAACACTGGAAAAACAGAAATTAAAATAATATTCTCTGTTCAAGGATAATGACAGTGTATAGGAAGTATGACTGCCACATTAAGGCAGGAAAGGTGGAAAAAAAGAAACACAAACATTAAAATGAGTTGAGAGAAGATATAAATGCAGAAGGGGGAAAAGCAGATAAATTGGAAAGACAGTGTGTTACTGAAAGGAGAGAGGACGCTGCAGTCAGCTCTGTCTGCAGATGAGAACGAGCCAGCACTGCACACTGCCATTGCAGAGCTGTTCCTGCTCTGCCTCTGCTTGCCTTGAAAGCAAAGGCTGCTCCCCATCTCAGCACAGACTTTAAACTGGCCATAGAATGAAAAAGTGTAATGTATTCTCTAGAGCTGCGCCACTTCTCACCGTCACATTAAACTCTGATAAAACTCCATCCTAAAAGCAGATGTGCTTTTTGACTCTAGCTTTTTTATTTTTATTTTTTTACTCCAGCTGGATGCTATTTCAGGACAACAGAGTAGACTTCATTATTACTGCAGGTAGTTCTCGTTCCACCACTGCTGCTCTTTCAGCACAGCATTCACGGCCAGTGGTAATACCAGTGTTAAATGCTCACATGCAACATAATGCCAAGAGCTAATTCTCACAAAACCCTAATTAGTAATGATTCATCAGGAGCATTCAGTGTCAAAAGCCAAGCTAAAAAACACGATCACCTTTAGATCGTGAGATTATGAGATCATGCACAGGAGCAAGAATTGTATCTGTGAATCCAGGAACTGACTTCTGGTTGTTCCCCGTTATATTCTGCATTGCAATAATTACTCAAATTTTAATCTAGTTAATCCGCACATTCAACTTTTAATCTACTTAACTGTTGTAATAACATACGTATATCATTTTAATTTCTTAACTAAAGTATCAAGTAGCAGAGCATCATATTGGAATTCAAGTATCATGAGACCACTAATATTGATCTCATAAGAGTGTTGTATTAGGTTGTCACATCATATAATGGAACTCAATTACACAACTTAATCTTCTAACCATTTTTTACACATTTTCTCTCCTGAGTATTTAGTGGAAAATCCCATTATTCTGCATCAGGCTGATACTGGACTGAAACTCCACCAATCTGAGATGTGAAAGTCCTGTGAGTCTGGGATGTGAAAGTATTGTTGTTCTTCTTATTATTGTTTTACATGTTAGGATATCAAATTTCTTCAACTCACATAGGTACATGCTACTGTATCTACTTAGCAGCTATGAGCTACCAAAATCCACTGATTTTAAACTATATAGCACTAGCAACTGTTCTACAGGTCTGGACTTACTGTCTGAACAGTATCAACATCAACACTTTTCTTCTGCTGTGAAGAACACCAGCTGGTTTTGGTAAACAGTGAAAAAGAAAAGCACAGACATTTCAGTTCAGCTGCATCATTGTATTTTGTCCAATTTTTTCTAGTAATGAATCAAAATCAGGGCATCTCTTTACTTCCTCCATACATGCAATATTCTTTCTTAACTCACTTCTTAGCTCTACTGCCCATAAACGTATATGTTGGCATTGCTGCTTTCCTACAAAATGTTTAACTTCTAATTCTTTGTTACCCACATTCCCCGTTTTTGTTGTTTTGTATTCTTTCACATTACCAAGTTCACCTATAGATGGTTAACCTCCATCTTTTCTATTTTTTTAAGCATGTAACTACCAAATCTGCACCAAAGAAAACAGAAACCTCTTTATGGCGTGTAAACTGCTAAGCACTGAAGGATACAATAAGTGTGATAAAAGAATGGTGAGTAAAATTCTTAGCAATTACATAAACAACATATTTTGTTTTGAATGTAAAACAATTTTCTACAGTGAGATTATTAAGTTAAAATTGCTGATAATTAAAAAACCTGACAATTGGGCTTGTTCCCCTTGAACGGACCGTGTCTGTGTTTGTGCACACGTCCTGGGAGGTGTGTGGGTACATGTGTGGGACAGTTATTATTCAGACTTTTTCATATCTCACAAGCCATCCACTGGTGGCTCATGAATCACACATTGAGCAACAGCACCCAGAAGGTGAAACGATTGTGAAGGATAGCTATTCAACCAGCATACATTTTGTAGATTACAATCTCAGCCTAAGATTTTTTTTTTATTTTTTCTTTTTTTTTTTTGCCTGTAAGCTGAACAGCTGTTTGGAAATGGCTACTGCTGTTTTTGGCAGTGCACATCCCATTTGTCCTTGAGTAAAACAGCTGAGTTGAGCATTCAAGGACCTTTCTGCCAGCAGTGCTGGGCTGAAACGTGCACAAACAAGTCATTCCTGTTCATCTGGTTCAACTGTAAGGCTCTAAAGTGCCCAGTGAGGGAACTTTCCCCCATTAAATCATATACTGCCTCAACTGTTTTAGAAAGAGGTAATATCTTAATATTCTTCCAGTTCTTTTGCTGTTAGGTTAAGATAAACCAGTAACGAAAACCCAACTGCTAAAAAATTACCACCTATTCAAACTACACACATAACAGAATGAATCAGCTTTCCACATACAGACAAAACAGAAAGTTTTCTGTACCTTCCATTACTTCCCTACCTGTTTGTTTTCACATTCTGCTTTTAAGGATAGAATCTCTGAAGAGAAATACATCACTCTTGTTTGGCAACAGTCTCCCACATTATTTAAAATCATTAGTCATTACTCATACATTTTCTTCATAAGCTTATTAATTTTCAAGCTGCCTTTCAGATTTTAGGTCTGAAAAAAACAAACAAACAAACAAACAAAAACAAAAACAAAACAAAAAAAAACCTACAGCTTAAAATGTTTGCTTTATAAGAAAAGCAAAATGTGGAAAATGTGAATTGGGTGCCATATAGAACACCTGGAAGTGGAAACAGTGAAGGATGCAAATGTGGGGAGGAGAATGGTGAAATACGTGGGGTGCCTGCCATAGGAAAGCCAAGGAAGGAAAGTGCAGAGGAAAGAAATCTGAGTAAAGAAGGAACATGAAAGTGCAGAATTACAAGGGACCTGGGGTAAAAGTAGAAAAACAGCCCAAAGAAACTGCCAGGTATGCAGACCCATCAAGTTACGTGGATCAGTGTTTGTTGGGCTACATCTCCTACCTATCTGCTCTTGGCTGGTAGTCACTACTGAGGTCACTCCCTCAGCAACATACATCCACCAGTGGATGTACAAGAAATGCAAAGAACAGAAAACTGAATGTGTAGGAAAGTTCAGTTGCCTCACCTTGCTGGCAGTGCTCCTCCTAATGCAGCCTAGAATACCCATAGACCCCAAAGCACATTGCTAGCCCATGGTCAAGCTGGTGTACGTCTGGACACCCAGATCTCTTTTTGCAAAGCTGCTTTCCAGCTGATTGTCCTCCATGGATACTGGGTTATTCCTCTTTAGCCACAGATCTTTGTGTCACTCTTTGTGTTACAAATAACTATTTGTCTTTGCAGGACAAATAACTAAATAAAATGCCTAACTTTTATATTCAACTTGCTTTAGGTGGTTGGAACGTGGATTATTGCATTTTATCTCCTTGGCACAGTAGCAGGTGAGATACATTTTCTATCAACATTCTCACTATAAGATTATTTTTGACAAAATAATATATAGGATAATTACTAATATCTTTGTTTAAAATTAAGTTGTGGTATGATTTATGTGTCATTGTATGGCAGTGTCTATTACTATGCATGGAAAAGATGCTAAAGGCTCCATCTCATTTCAGTTTATTTAGAATAAAGTACACAAAACTTTGTGCCCAAATTGCGCAGAGTAGAATTGTCACAGTCATGTGCCTCATACTATTAAGACAGTGCACAAGTTGCCTGTACACATTACAGCTGTTAACAAAGAATGGCTCAGCAGCGAGGTGCTCATCACAACAGAGGGTGCTAAAAGAGAAGAGCTGAGCTTAAGGGAGCAAGAGAACTACTCAATCAAGAAAATGCTAACACATTGAAAGAAACAATCATCTCATTCATTATACAAGGCTGCTGCATATATATCTGTTCCTACAATGAAGTACAGTGCTTCTGGGCAAGAAGGATGCAGGGGCAATTTAACACACATTCCTAAACATATTGGTTTTTTAAAAATTTTGATTTAGTCCTTTACAAGACAAGAAAATCTGTTGGACTTGATGACCTTAGAGGTCTTTTCCAACCAGAATGACTCTATGATTCTACATTATCTGCCTGTAAGTGTCCAAAATACAAAGCAGTTCTTTCTTCTATTCTAGGTGATGAAGTTTGCTACCCCAGGCTTGGCTGTTTCTCAAATGACCCACCCTGGTCTGGGATACCAGGGAGACTTCTGACAGGTTTGCCTGAATCTCCTGAAGAGATGAACATCAGCTTCTCTCTCTACACCAGGGAAACAGGAAATAACTCACAGGTGACATTTATTTTTTAACATCAAGAACTGTCTAAAGCTACAAATGTTTACTAACTTGTTAAAAAGTCTACAGCACTGAACATAGGAAAATGAGTCAAAATGAGAAGATAATCTGAAGTTATAGTAATGAATAAACACTGAAGTTTTGGGGGATAAAGATGAAAACAAAATGTGGTGAAGGAACTCAGAAGTTCAACAGCTTTCCTGGTATTTTCTTGCATAAGGATGTGGCAATTTTTTTTTTTCAATGTCTGAGGCCACATTCTTTCTTGAAGTCTGAGTGATTGTACACCCTTATCCACCTCTCTCTATGCTGAAGTTAAGACAGAATAACTCAAATTGCCTATGCCTTGAAAATTTGAGCCAAGCAATGTATAGGAATTGTAAGATGTGGGACTATGACCACATCAATTCAGCAAATGCATGCAAAGCTGCTGAATCCCTTGCAGGCTCCCAGAGCATGCATCCCTTGTGCCATGCAGGAATGTTTATGATTCCTCTGCCATGAATTACAAAGGCAGAACTGCCTCAGGCACCACAGCTCTCAGCAATCCTGGTTGTCATGCCAAGAGTCCAGCTCAGCTTCTCTAGAGGAGAGAAGTTAAACCTGTAGTACATTTTTACAACTTGCAGAGTAGGGACGCGTGAGCACACAGCACGCACTCAGCAGTGGTTACTCATGCATCTTGGCTGTTGACAAATCAAAATATACCTTGTACTACTTGCCAGCCACCAAACTGCAATGTATCTCTGATCTAGGGCACAGCCCTTCCACACCCAGACTCCCTGAGCTCACACCACGGATGCTGCATTTGTTTAGATACAATACAGATGGTCACAGATCATTCAGAGCAAAAAGAAGATGTATAATTAAGCAGCTGGCAACAATTTGTGGTGGGCCAAAGTCAGTTTCACCACTACTGCATGCAGCTCTGCATGATATTCTTTCAGCTTTCCTCAATCGACGGGAAAAAAGAAAAAAAAAAAAGAAAAAAAAAAAAAGAAATAGAAATATCACCTGCACAGAGAAACAAGCTGTTTCCTAAGCATAGAGCAGCTCATGGAAGCCAAAGCTCAGGTGATAAAAAGGCAAACAGAACCAGGATGCATGGAGTCTCCAGAGAAGCTCAGCCAATTCAGGCCAACAGGCATCATCAGGTATCACAGCACTTTTGGGCTGTTTCATATGCCCAACATGGAGGTTATTGCTGCACTAAGGAAAACAAATTAGAGCAACAGAAACCACATAGGCACAGCTTCCTTGGAAATGTAGTGGGAATGAGAAAGGTGAGATAGGAGATCCTTGGGACCCTGCACATTCAAAGCAGATGTGAATCCTACTAAGCATGACTTAGATGATATTTTAAAAATATTTAAAAGTATAAGGGGATACAAGAGCTTGATTTTTTGTTTGCTTGTTTACACACAGGTGATCTCGGCAATAAACTCCTCAACCATCCAAAACTCACATTTTTCCTCACATAGGAGAACCTCCTTCATCATTCATGGATTTAGCAGCACAGGAAAAAAAGGCTGGGTGGTAGAAATGTGCTTGGTATGAGACAGCATTCTTTCTTTTCTATCAGTGGTGGTATTTACATTCTCTCATTACGACTTAGACACTAAGGTTCACCTCCTGTTTTGAAATTCATTAAATAGTAGTGAAATCACCAACCAAAATCAAAATGTCTCCGTTCTGGGTGGTGCTGCACTGTCAAGGCTTCTTGGTCATCTCTGGCATTATCCTACTCTGGAGAATTTTTATCCCCCAAGCTCTACAAATGAGATCAAAGCAACAAACTGAAAGCAGATGTCCTGAGCCTCTACACTGGTGTCACAATCAGATTAGACAGGCCAATTCACTGTGTCTCCTATTGGGAACCACTGAACCACCTTTCAGCCAAAAGACCTTTCTAAATTTTTGTACTCCTCAAGTTTCAGTCTTCTGCTTCAGATATATTCAGCTGGCAGTAAAAGAAAGAACGGGAAAGAAGAAAAAGCAGCATATTTCATATTTCAAATATGAAGTGTGGAAGCTACAACAAACCAGAGCTGCTGCAGTCTGGCCAGCAGAGGGTAGAGTGTCAGAGGATACGGAGAATACAGTCAGCCTTGGTCTGACAAAGGAGCAGTGTCTTTTGTAATTTCTTCTTTCTTAGCATTAGCAGAGAAAAGGATAAGATAGAAAAAGACCACTGCTGAATGCTATCATAGCTCTGCAGCATTATTTTGTTCATTAATCTACGAAAACTTTTAATCCGGAATACCACATTTCCAAATTGTCCTGTCTAAAATAAACAGTAATTCTATCTGCCTCACTAGAAACCATTTCATGTTATGCCTAAAGGAGAGGATGGAGTCCAGGATTCAGTGTCCTACTACTCCAAGGTTCTGCTTTTCTTGTCATTCACCTTTATCCACTTAAAACAGATTAATTTTTGTTTCTGCTCCTTGTTCTTTCTAAAACTCAAGTAAGCCTTAATCATAGAAATCTACAACTGCAGACTTTAATACAAAACTCTTATATTGGAAAAAAGTCTGCAAGATTGTGGCCACTGCAAAAGTGAGCAGTGCATTGTCTGCTGAATTAGAAACTTTCTAGTTTGCTCTGACCCATTCCAGTCTGACATTCCTTTCTCAGTGTTAAATACATTTGGTAAACAAGTTGACTTCCTATACTATTTAGTTAAGATATGGATGACCTCAAAAAAACTGCACATAGCAGCTAATGTGTAGTTGTGTGGCTTTTCCAAGTTATTTAAAATACATATTTCAGTAGCTTATGAAGTAAAACATTTTTTATTATAGTCTTTCAAAATTGAGACTTTGGGAATGAATGGCTTATTACATTCTGTTTCACAAGAATCATTTCAGTGTCACACAGGCTACAGTGAATAATGCTGTTCAGTAAAGAATGAGAAATTGTGTGAATATGTTACTATTTAATGTTTATTCTGATATAAGCTTAATCCTTGTCTGCTATTTTATGTTTCTTTAAATACTCTGCTCTATGTGCTCCCACATCAGCTGTTACTGGAAGTAGAAAACATGAACTGCATTGCTGTCGATTGGAAAGAAGGTGCAAAAGGCACCTATGTCTGTGCAGTGAACAACATCCGTGTGCTTGGGGCTGAGGTTGCTTATTTCATAAAAACTTTACAGGTAAAAAATACAGCTTTACAAGCTACAATTCTTAAGGCAATATAGCGGGGTGAAGATGATTTGCTTTGGTTTCTAACTTTGTCTAGTATGGACAGCCAGTGCTTCAGGAAGATCTGTACAATGCATACAGTTGAGATCTAGCTAATTCTACTAATTATCAATTCAGTAAGGAGTTCTCACAGCCACAGAAGTCTCCATTCAAGCTTAATGCGGTTGAAAAGAGGTGCCAATTGATTAAAGGCCAGTAGGTGGCAATATCTCCCCATTTCCACACGATGATACAGGTAAGAGCATTCAGCGGAAATGAGACAAGATACGTTCAGTGTTTACAAGAGGTTATGACAGAATAATACATGTGGTTTTAGGTAAATCAGCATCTCAACAGCACTGAAATGAGCAGGAGCTAGAAGCACCACAGAGAACCACTTGCTAATGCCACATTAGCTGTCTACAGGCACAGTAAATTGTCCTGTTGCTTCCTAGTTGTGAGCCTCACATTCACTTTTACACACACCACACGGAACTGCTCAATTGCAAAGTTTAATACCAGAACTTCCTTCTGACTTCAAACAGACTTAGGACTGCTGAGATCAGCACCCTGCTTGGGTGCAGACTTGATGCTAGTCACTAGGCATTCATCTTACGTTGTAAGGGATATTCCAGAGACTGAAGGCAAAGTATCAACTTCACCTGAGTATCGCAGAACACTTCTCCAGTGGCCACCGACAGACAATCTACTGTTTCTACCTAGGGAGCTCTAATAACTAGCCTCGCGCCTTTGCTTCTTAGTTTTCCTTCCTGGTGTAAAGTCCCAGCTCACTTGAAGTTGGATCCAGTTTCTCATGGGATCTCTTCATGTGTCTTTTTTCATTTAAGATCTCCATTAGTGCACCAACTTGCAGTCTAGACCTCTTTTCTTTCCATTAAAAGGCTGCATAAACGATCCCTAGCTGTTTTCCTAAATTTACAAACTTCTAGAAACTTAAGAAAAGTGCATTGTAAATATATGAACTGCAGTGAAGACTATTCAAAGGATTCTGTGATCTGTTGATAAGCATAGATAGACCGACAGTAAAGATCTGTTTTAGTTCAGTACATAACAAAATTCATTACAAAACAAAAAAGCTCATGCAGTTAAGCAGCCAATACTTGTTGACATCACAAACCCAGCATGTGCCTGTTTGAAATGTGTTCACATTTCTGTCTTCAAAGTACATTAATACATCAGAATTGCAAGTCTTGCATAGGTGACACTTGGCAAAGGGGAGAATGCTTATCAATCCCCTAAACTGGTCAGTAAAAATCCCTTTGAGTGATATGATCACATTTTCTAAGCAGACACATGAGAGAACAGACATTAAATGAGAGAGAGCTCCATAACCAACTCACTGAAGACAAAGCAAGATCATAGTGATGGACCTTAAAATTAGGGGTTAATCCAAACAAGAAACATTTGTATTTTGTTACCAAGGGTGACTGAACATGTAACCACATACCAAGGCTGTGATAGCGAATCCATCGTCACTAGGCATTTAAAATTCTAGATTGGACCTTTTTCTAGCAAGTCTTAGGGTAATTAAAGCAGTAATTATCTCAAGGAATTCTCACACTGTTGGCTAAGCAGGAAGTGAGCCTAGAGGTTCCTAAAGGCCCACAGTGTCAGACACCTCTTTACTTGCTATTAAAAGCCTGTGTTCTTGTCTCCCAACCACCACCTTACTGATCAGAAACTCTTCAGATACTCCCCTCGTGAGATCCACTTAATTGGGCACAGCCTGGGCGCGCACACAGCGGGAGAGACAGGCAGAAGGGTCAGAGGTATCCGGCGGATCACAGGTAGGCTGGCTGCTCCTTGGGATGCACACCTAACAGGGTACACTTTTGATAGAGAGAAGCTTGTAGCATGCTGGTCTACAGATCAGAATGAAATCTCTGGTAGTGCTGCAGACACCATGTATGAGTAAGCAGACTTTACGCTTCTCCAAAACAGGAGTAGATATTATTTTTCTTAGTGAGGTTTAAAGCTCTTTAGGAGAAAGGCTCTTTTTTAGTATGCTTGCAGCACTACTGTCATCCACCGGGCTGCATCAGCACCACACAAAGACAAGCACCACATCAAAAATCTTTACTCTTCCTATTCAGTATGCTTGGCAGGTCAGTAATAAAATCACTTGTAATGAAATACTTCCTTCTTAGTAACATGATGTCATTATGTATTCTATTGGAAAATGTTTTGCTTTTACTGGAATGAGTTTGCAGGAAGGTTCACAAACCCATGTTACTGCACAGCTGGTTCAGCCTAGTTTACAGTTCACATTATTATTACTCAACATGCCTTGCGTAAGGAGGAATGTCTGACACTGTAAATTGTCAAAAAACATTAACATGCTATATCTCTCTTACAATAAATGTGGGGTGCTTTTAGGCTTGGACCCTGCTGGGCCCTATTTTGAGGGCACTCCTCCTGAGGTGAGACTGGATCCTACAGATGCCAACTTCGTTGATGTTATTCACAGTAATGCTGCTCACTTTCCTGCCACAGGTAAGTGTTCATGTGCAAGTAGCTGCAGAGATAAGAATACTACAGAGATACCCCGAGACACTGACAACATCATGTGTGCTCCTTAGGGTTTGGAATGTACAACACCACTGGTCACCTTGACTTTTACCCAAATGGAGGAACTCTAATGCCTGGATGCAATGATTTACTTCTAGAAATGAAACGAACCGATTTTGAAGCTCTAATTGCAGGTAAGCATGCATTCCCAACACATTCAGTATTCTATTTTCATGAACTGTGAAAGCCTCTATTCCTCTGGGAGAAAACAAAATTGAACAAAATTGATTTTTTTGCCGGTTTACTCATAAGTAAGAAGAGGAAATAAGAAATAAAAGCTAGATCAGAATGGCGCTACTCAGGGAACCCTGCAGGGCAAGAGTAGTCAGAGGTATCACACAGGCCAGGGTTTTGCTACTGCAGTTTGAAATCAGACCTGCAGAACATGTAAAAGTAGGGGTTTGGGAGTACACAAATCTAGCACCCTATTGATATTTCCAGGAGATGTATCCCAGGCTGAGGGAGGTACCATGGCTGAACCTGCATTGTGACTCTGCCTGAGACTCCATCAGGCTTTTGAGTGATAGGCAGAGGAATTCTCTTTGTTCTACAAAGCTTTTTAAAACTGTATTTAATGTAACTTGCTGCAATATCATATATACAGACTATATATACATGAATTTATAAAATACATGTATAAATACATATGTAAACCTTACTTGCCCATGCTGCTATTCTATTCCATGCCGCGTGCTGGGGCAAGTACAAGTGTTGTATGGAATAACAGGAAGTTATTTAATAGATGCTCATAAATTTTGTCCCAACAGACACTACAATCTTTGGAAGCTGCCATCACTCACGCAGCCATGAGTTTTATTTTAAGAGTATTCTCTATCCCACTGGATTCATTGGATATCCCTGTGAGACATACGAAGACTTTAAGTCAGTAAGTATATCAGCCTGGGAACAAATGAAATGTAAAGAAAATTATCAAGATAGATCACACACAGCACACCTGAATGTAAATAATTCTGCTTGCGTCACCTAGCTAACAGAAGACCTGAGCTCAAACACCAGCTTGAGCAGTGCAGGCCAGTAGGAGGAGGCACAGCACACAGGAGCTCTATCAGCTCTTCCACTTTGGAGAATTAATCTTAAAGCATAGCTGATACCACCAAAACAGGGGGAAAAAATTAAACCCTATGCAATTCTGACCTTATATGCAAATAGCATGTATGCTAAATACATGGGTTGGCTAAATAATGCCTACTCTTTATCTCCATGAAAATTATAAGAGATACAAGGAGCACAATCACACTATTTGATAGAGAAAATTCTCAGCTGAAAAACAATATTTTTTCAACACAGTCAGCGCCATTAGGCAGTTCACATAGATGAGCATATGGAGATGCTCTTTATTTTGTGGTGTGACAGCTGTGCACAGCCATCTGGAACGTGGCTTGTCTTTCATGTCACTGTCACCACTGCTGAAATGCACCACCCACTCCTCACTGTGCTCACATCCACTGTTTGGTCTCCAGAACCATTCAGCAAGTGTCAATGAATGCCGATGGCTGCCATTTTTTCTGCAGGGAGTGTTTCACTTCCACTCCACTGCTTCATATGCACTTCCGTATCAGAAACCATTGTGTCAGATTACCCCTCTGCTGCCATCTGTTGCACAGCAACAAATGTAATGGCATATTGGTAGGAAGGTTCAGCCTCTACTGCCATACCACCAACATCCTCTTCTGGCATCAATAACAATAGTAGGCATTACTTTTAGGGCAGCCCTCATACATATGATCCTTTTATCCCCCATATAGCATAGCAGACAGGTTCTCTTCTACTGGGAAAGGGAAATAAGGTATATTTTGTCCTATACTCTAGCTGAAAAATAAACTCCCCAAAACATTCAGACCATCATGTGCACACGTGTCATATCTACTTATTCCATGTTCCACTCACATGTATGCAAGTGCAGAACATGACATCTGGTTTTATCAGGTAACAACAACATACAGCAATGCCCCAACTTTGCAAGGTCAGAACAGGATCTTGACCCTTAATTTTGTCACAGCCAGAATGAAAGATGTTCTCCTCATTAACTGCTGCTCTTATTTTTCCTAGGGAGACTGTTTCCCATGTCCCAAACAGGGCTGTCCAATGATGGGGCACCACGCTGACAGGTTTCCATATAAACTGAAGAGAGTAAACCAGAAGTATTTTTTAAACACAGCAGCAGAGCCACCTTTTGCTAGTAAGTGCAGACATCTTTTACAGTTATTCAAGTTGGAAAGTGATTGCCTTGGCATGATTTATGGTCATGCTCTTCTCTCACTTCCACAAGCATTGGCTGAGACCTCTGACTGAAAAAAAATGCTGTATTATCAAAATTCAAGACTTTCATTTGCTGACATGAATGAATTCTGACTAGGAAAATAGAACTTTCCAGGATGCTAGCAGTTTTAGATCTCTCCTATCGATGACAATCCAGTTTTATTCTGCTTTTTTTTTTATTATTTTAATGCAGGTTGGAGACAAAAAGTATTTATCAAACTGTCTGGTGTAAAAAAAATGAGGGGGGACATAAACTTGATATTCCATGACACGGAGGGGAATACAAAAGAATATGAAATTGCCAGGTAGGATAAATTAACGTTCCTTTATAGCATTGAATGCTACTAACATGAATATCTAAGCAGTGCAAAACCTTATTTGTTGCACATTCAGTATGAAAATAAGCTATCATGTAGATAAGATCTACAAGGGCAGAAAGATAGCTGTGACAAGAAGTAGAATTCACTTTCTTTTTCATGAGTTCTGTGATTTTACAGTGAAATAAATAGGAACCTGACCTGACAGGAGAAGGGTGACATTTCTATGAATTGCTCGTGAAAAGAAGAAAAACTGCACCTTTTCTACTTATGTCCTTCTGGCTGTGATCACCTGTTACATACTCACGTTAGCACAACAGTTCCCACGCTCACTTGGACTGCATCACACACTGATGTGTTCCCCCCATGTGCCAGTAGCAGGCTCCCCACACTTGCTGTACAAACTCACACAAGGGAAAACTGTGCCTGAGTTCTTCAAATGTGCAAGGTGGAGGTGTCCTTCCTTCCTAGGATTTACTAAAAACCTTTGCTTTCACCTTGATACAAATGGCATGTTTATGTGGACTGCATACTGCTGAGGACACACAGACTGCTATGGCCATCCTAGCTCTGGCTGGACCACATCCCAGTGGTCTCCTGCCACATGCCCATTGAAGCTTTCCAGTACTGCTGTTTGTCCTCTCCCTGCTCAGAGCATGCCACAGAGTCCTGGTCCAGTGCCTGTGTTGCTGAAAAGAATAGCAAATGTGCAAATTTCTTTGTAAGAAAGGGAAAAAGTTTAATTACGTGGTGAATTCATTTTAGTCCAGTAGGTCCTTTATCATTACATCACTGCATTCTATTTCCAGTGGAGTCCTCTCTGGTGACAAAGTTTATACAAAATACCTCGATGTTGAAATCGACCCCCAAAAAACTAAAAAAGTTGAATTTCTCTGGAATAAAACCATATTCACTCTGCTCTGGGCAAGAATGGGAGCAGAAGCGGTCAATATAATTCATGGAGAAGATGGACGTTGGTGAGTATGTCCTTTTAACAGATCAAAAAGAATAGGAAAGGAGCTCAAAACTCTGAGAAACAGGATTTTAAAATGGTCTTGATAAATTGGACACATGGTTTGCAATCAGCAGCACAAACTTCAGTATTTTCAAGGAGAAGATACTACTCTTTGGACAGAAACTGAAATGTTCCAATGCAAAACACTGAATAACTGTCTGGAAAGGAATCCATCAGTGAACAATTTAAGGAGCATGTTGTGCCACAGCAGAACAACTACAAACCAACAAGTCTCATTCCCAGGTGCATTACTACACAGTACAGAGGATCCAGAGAGTAATTATTCTAAATTAATTGGCCGGGCTGAGAACATAACCAGGACTAGGATCATGTATGATGCACACAGATTGAAGTCCAGATAAAGAGCAAGAGGAAGAGATTTAGAAAAGACAATCTGCACAGAACAGGTGGAGGAAGTGTACACCTCAAGACAAAGAAGTTGAGAGTGGGGCATAAAGACAGATAGACAAGTTGTGAAAAAGCACAGTGTACTGTCTCACATGGCTATGGGTTTAGGTCAGTAATTGATTGGTATATTTTACAACAGAAAAAAAATAAATGGTAGACGTCAGGAAAATCTTTCTTATCATTTGGCCTTGGCATGGATTATTTAGATAAGGTCCCCAAAAAAGCTGCAAAGCTGTAGGAAATCTAGTGAAACAGATGGCCTCACTTAAAAGGTCTTAACAAGGCGGTTTTCTGACTCCTTACCTAGAGCTCTACTTTTGTGAACCTAGAGATGAATTACATCTTTCTACCAAAACCCAAATTTTACAGCTTCCCCATAAGAAGGAAATTCACCTTGTCACTGCTAACCTGTGAATGCCAATAGGCTTTTAGAAAGGCTTACATGGGATTATGGAGCAAATTAACCTCAAGGTGAGAGCTGACGTCTTTTCTGTGCCTTTCCCTTGATCAAAGCTTTCTCCTTCCCAGGTCAACTTTCTGCGGCCGTGGAACAGTGACATATGGAGTTCCCCAGCTACTTACACCTTGCTAGAGGTCACCAAGAGCAGCTGTTCTGTACACCACAGCTGAGTAAATGACCAATGTGCGTGGCAATGACAGTGTACAAGGCTATTAAAGGAAATTCTTAAGCTGACTGTTGCTTCTTTAATTTTGACAAATGCATTTGGAAATTCGGAATTTTTTTCAAGTCAAATTCAAGATTATTGCCCTTCTAACTATGGAAGCAACTGAAAATCATGTATACTTATAAAACCAACATAGTCTTACTCTAACAATGTCCCAAGAAAAGTAGGTAAAAACTTCATTTTAAAGTATTTTGCAGGTTGGAAGAGGGAGTAGAAGCATACTCCATCCATGTTGTGAACACCCTGGTACTGCAGTGCCTCCAGGAATGGCGACTGCTTCTCAGATTTTTGGCTAAGACAAAGTACAGTATCCATTAATTTGAATTTAGGTTCATATGATACTGTTCTGTGGTCAGATGTTTGAGAATAACAGATGAGCTAGTTCAGATTCCTGCATATATTTATACATATAAATAGAGAGAGGGAATACGTTATTTCTTCCAGAAAGTTTTATATTTAGCATGACATGTTTGACCAAGCCATGTTTAACTTGAAAAGTACCCAGACCTAGGAAGTAGACTTTGAGTAACAAGATTTTGAATAACTCCAGGATTTGTAAACACTGGGACTGTTTCACATTGAAGCAAACACTGCAGTTCTGCAAAGCAGAGTGTGCATGAGCCACTTGGGGCTTTAGGAGACCAAGGCAGTTGGCATTTTTCAGTACAAAGACCAAGTCCAAAGTTAATGAGTAAGAAGAAAACAAGTTAATCTTTTATTCCCTCCCATTTCCCCACTTTGAGAAGCAATGCACAAGCCTAGATAGACTTCCAATAAATGTCAATAGAAATACATTATTTTGAACTTTTGCAATGAGTATAAATATTTGAATGAAAACTTCAAAAAAAAACAAAAAAAAAACCAACCAAACACAACCCAACTTGGTATAGTATTCTTGCCTAAACACTAACCAAACAAAATTAAAAGTATAGTTAAACACAAGTCTGATGTTCGGCCAAGACAGATCTGCAGCCGTCAGTGCTGCAAATCCCTCAGGCCTAGCAGGCAGCAAAGGAAGCATAAACAATACCAGGAAGGCTCATACCACGTTCCAGGAGCAAGTTGTAGCCTTCCTGCAGCATGTGAAACCCATTCCACTAATGGATCTGCTTCAGGCCCTCTTCCTACTTCAGATACCAGCATCTTCCACGCTAAAACATAGCTCGGTTTGCCACTTATTTGCCACTTGCTTTCTCAAAAGCCATCAGCCCCTGAACTGGGAGGCCCCAAGTGCGAGAGCAGCTCTACAGAGAGCAGTGGCTGGGCCATGAGATATAGGTTTGTCCAGTTTTTCAGTTTGTCACATTTTTTTCACCACGTTGTAGCAGAGAAGCTGACTGCTTAGTATAAAATCTTGGTCAAACCCTTTCCATTAGCTCTTACATTAAATTGGAAAGACTGTTCCCACCCCATTTTGAACAATTATTTAGTTCTAGCAGGACATTTAATTCTTCCGCATAACTGATAAGAACATACTTAAAAAATTGCTTCTTCAATCAAATATTAAACACTGAGATCTAAATGAGTATCAGAAGTAATGTTTTAGAAAAAAAAAAAAAGAAAATTTTTAAAGAAATGGAACCATAGAATCATTTGAGTTGGAAGTCCAGCTCCCCTGCAATGAACAGGAGCACCCAAAGCTCAATCAGGTGCTTAGAACCCCATCCAGCCTGACCCTGAATAACTCCAGGGATAGGGCTTCCACTTGCATGGACAACACTTGATACACATGCACACAGCTGGTATCCAGTTGGTCTTTCCCTGAGACAGAGATTAGGGAATATCTGTTCTTGAAAGTTATGTGGTGATGTGAGAATTAAAAAAAAAAAAAAAAAAAGGAAACTTGCTAGGTGAAAAGTTGCTCTGTTTTTTTGATTGTTTTTGTCCACTTATGCCATTTTCCTATGGATGAACAATGAACAAGCCTAAGGTGTTCCCAGATCCAGGACTGCACATTTGCACAGACTGTTTTTCACCCTTCAGTTGATGTCTTTAGGAGATTGACCTCCTGAGTTTTGTAATACTGGTACAAAACACAAAGCAGCCAGATCCCAGTGTCTGGGTGAATTTTGTGTGTTGTTGGTATATATTTGCAGCATGGTTTCTGGAAGTTCATTACTTAGACAGATGTTTTCACAAAACTTGTGTTATAATGTGAGTATAGGAAACATCTACAGGGGCTGACACCCATCCTTCCACGTCCCAGAACTTCAACATGGAAACAGAATAGACGCTAGGAGAAGGTCAGACTCTTTCATTAGGAAAAGACCTACAGACAAATATTCCTGATGGAACAAGGCTTCTCTGAACACAGTTGATATCAGAAGGTGAGCACAAAAGACCCAGAAGGACGGGAGCATTCCACACACACAGCCACTTGATGTGGGTTAGAGAAACAGTCTTAAAAACTTATCATTTAGACCCCCACATCCCAGCTACACAGCACTAAAAACAAAAACCTTCCCAGCTAAGAGAATCCAGTTCTTCACAAGATAAATGACTGCTTGGGAATTGCCCTACATCTGGAGCAACAATCTCATTCTGGGTTCCAGCACATCAACTCAAGAAATCTATGTACGTCAGTTTTAGACTTCACAGATAAACCAGCCCTAAAGACATTTTCCAGTTCAGATATAAACTATAATCTGAAATAAACAAATTTTACTATCTTTTTAGGAACATTTCCAAGGATACAGCAAAGTATAAAGTACATGCAAAGTTTCCCCTTTACAGCATGAACTTCCTAGGCTGCACAGTAAGTAGTTCAGGTTTGGTTGAGGTTTCTTTGTCTTGTCAGGTGAATGGTTAAAGGGGAATTGTAGTACATGTAGGTGTCCTTAGGTTAGTTCTAAATTAGCAGGCATACAACTTGGTAGGAGGACAAAAATCACTCTGGACTTGAGCTAAGGCACTAGCAGATTTTGCAGCGCCATAAGCTCTGCTGGAGCCAAGTAACATAAAGCTGACTCACTTGTCTCATGCGTGGCAGTCACAGGTATAGGTTGCAGAGAAGATAGATCAGGGCCCTTTTCACCATGAGAAAAATCAGCACCAGAAAGACAGGTGGGCTTGGTAATCAAGCAGATTTGCAAATCCTAGCTGCTTCTTTTTCCTGCTGTTCTAGATGCTTCGAATTGGGATATTTGCGCTATTTCTTCTCTGCACAGCCAGAGGTAAGTATATGGGGTTATTGTTTATAAAGCCTTTCTATGATGCTTGACTTTGTGAGATGTTTTTCTGCACTCATGCAGAATGGGTGAGCATCAGGGTGGCTTCTTTTCTTGGGGAAAACTGTAGATTTTGAGAGCTGAGACAAGGCAACAGCTGGACTTTGCACTATTTAAACTGGAGAATTTTCAACAGGCTGAGAGATGTCTAGAGAAAAGTCTATATGTTATGACTACTAGTCTGCTCTTTACTCATTCAAATATTCTTGGTCTGATCTGTGTGCTACAGGCTCTCAAGTTTGCTATGACAGGATAGGATGTTTCACAGATGATATACCATGGTCTGGAACTGCAGAGAGACCAATTTATAGATTACCCTGGAGCCCAGAAAGAATAGGTACCCAGTTCTTCCTTCACACAAAAGAAAATGGTAATAACTATCAGGTAAGAACTAATGTGGTTTAAATATTGGTAAATTACAAAACTTTTACATGTCTATCCTAACACAGTTTAACTTTGCACAATTTTTATGCGCTCTTTACAGAAAAGAGTTTTAAAATGTTAATAATTTAACATCTACAACAGGAGATATCTGCAGTTAACTCTGCAACAATTGGGAGCTCAAACTTCAAAACAAGCAGGAAGACAAGATTTGTTGTTCATGGATATATAGATGAAGGAGAAGAAGGCTGGCCCTCAGATCTGTGCAAGGTACATACCACAGGGAAATCCCGTCCCTAGGAAGTTCCTCAGTTGGCATTTATAAATATATTGCTGTACATTGTTTGCTTTCTCTATTTCTAATCACTATATATTTCATACTATTCTTAATGATAAGAAAGGGAGAAAAGGGGACGTATTTAAGTTACTAATAATTTGAAAATATGTTGTTCAGTACATTGAGGAAAAACATTAGGGGAAATGCATGAAATTCTTCACTTTAGTGAAGTGAGTGACAACAGGATTTGGCTCAGTGAGTGTCTTTCCTGCTCAAAACAGCTCAAACCTGGAGCTCTTTGCTTTCTATCGATTTTTGCACTGACTCTACAGTTTCTCAAGATGTTTCTTAATCTTTCTCCAAAAGATGCTGCAATTCAAATTTGTGGTCTTCTCAAATCCTCTAAACATGGTTTCCATTGCAGCTGCTAAAGAAAGCTGCTAGTCATACAGCACACAAAGCAAAATAGCAGTTCATGGCACGTGACACTATATGGACAATGCTTTTAATTAAGTATTCACACAACTCCAATTTTCTTTAAATTATATATTCCTGTTTTACTTAAATGAAAACTATAAGGAATATAGTTAAATTCCATTAAATCAAGTATTTCACATTTATTGCATTCCTATTGCCTGCTTCTCTTTGTTACTAGCTCAAAAGAAATTAAATTTGACAGCTTCTTGATGGAAAATATCTATGTTGATTATCACTTTCAGGACATGTAGAATTGACTGTTGGATTTGTTAACATTTTGTTCCAACTAACAGAAATAGATTGATCTTTTAATAACTTGCTGTTTTGATTCTTAAAATATTCCCATATGTATTCATGCAGCATTTATGAATTTGGCTGTATTAAGCACTATGAATCCATTTCAGATTGTACTTCTGTGGAACTGTTTCTATGTGTTTTTTTAATTATTATTATTATTATTTACAAAACAGAGGATGCTTACAGTAGAGGATGTGAACTGTATTGCTGTAAGCTGGAAAACAGGTGCAAGATGTCAGTACTCTCAGGCTTCGAACAACGTCCGTGTTGTAGGCGCTGAAATTGCATATTTTGTCAACGTGCTCGCGGTAAGAATCTCCAAATCCTCAGCTAATATATAAAGCTGATCTGGAAACTTTCATGAATGTGAATGTAACCAGCAAAATTATTTTTTTCTACTCGGTGATTATTTTAGAAGTTCTGCTGGAAACAGCAGCCTTATTTCTGAGTTGGAGAACTATGTGATGACAGAAGGGTTAGTCAGCTTGGAGGATTGAAGTTCTCCAAGATAGCTGAGCAGTTATTCCACAGATGTTAACAGGTGTAAAGAGCTGTGTAGTTGTAAATGTGCAGAAATAATAAGCAGTAAATTGCCTTTTCACAGAGACAAAAGTCCACAAAAAAGCTATGAAAAGCAGCTGTGGTCATCAGTGACTGCAGAACAACTGTTCTCAGGTGAGCAGGAGTACCCTGGGCCAACAGGGACCCTCCCAGCTGCCTCCAGGAAAGCCAACGTGCAGAGCCTGAGTGTACAGAAGGTGTCACATGCCCCCTTCTCAGCCAGCTTTACATGGGAAGCAATGATTGGTTTGAAGCCTACTTTTAATTCAATTGCTTTTGACACATATTCCCCAATTCCAAATTTCTCTTCATGGATCTAGGATGTTAAAGGGATGTTGAGCCTCTCAGAACTTGATGTTAGAGCTGTCTAGAGTTTTAAGGACATCCAAATGAGGGCAGCAGATGAATAAGCAGCTTTGAGGAAAATATATATCTGTATTTTGGATTTAAGTACCTAAACTGGCAAAAACGTACCAAAATCCTATAGGAGCCTATAGGAGTTTTCAGCCCATTTTTAATTCTCTCTGTTGTTGATAAAAACTGAAGTAGTAAATTATTTTCTAAATATTTATTTTCTCAGGATCAATATTCATACTCTGCAGCCAATGTCCACATCATTGGTCACAGCCTTGGTGCACACGTGGCAGGAGAGGCTGGAAAGAGGAGGCCAGGGATTGGAAGAATAACTGGTAAGGGAGGGATCTGAGTCCCAGCTCGTACTAAAGACACCACTGCTTAATGAACAGCACAGGAGCAATGCTGTAATGCAGCAGCATTTCACTGTCATTACTATAAAATGAGCTCAAAATAGTGAATGTACAGACAGAAGCAGCTGTAGCTATGGTTATTGGGTATTATTTAAAAAAAAAAAAAATTCTCCAGCACTCCTACACTTACTGTGTACAATCTTAATATTATTTTATATAACACATCTAGATCTCTTCTTCCATACACGACACAAACATTTTTCTTTCAGGACTGGACCCTGCCCAACCTTATTTTCAAGACACTCCAATTGAAGTCAGGCTGGATAAAACCGATGCAGAGTTTGTCGATGTTATCCACACAGATACAGCTCCCATAATTCCCAACTTAGGTGAGTGTTCAGCTTTACTGTATTAGAACCTCATCATCTGTGCTCTGTGCACTTTAGAGTTGTAATCAAGACTCTGATGTGCTGATCAGTGCATAGACAGAAAAACATACCATTATGGTTACTGAGAACTTAAAAGTCTTAAAACACCACAAATAAACTTTAAGCCAGCAGTTTGAAGAACTGTATGAGAAGCGTATGAGAGAAGATAAATTTAAAGTGTATTTACCTCTGCTTTAAATACTTCAGGTTTTGGAATGGCCCCAGCAATAGGACATCTTGACTTCTATCCAAATGGAGGAGTGGAAATGCCAGGCTGTGATAAGAATCCTCTTTCACAGATTGTAGATCTTGATGGCATCTGGGAAGGTAAGGATGTTGATTACATTACAAATTCAGAGGAAGGTCAGCTTCAAAATGTAATGATTTAGCATTCCTTCATTCAGGTGTTTTGCATTAATTTTTCACGTGTGCACCATCAATGGCAAATACCCAGTGCAGTGAAATTGTTAGCATGTTCAAACATACCACTTTCCTGTAATTATTCTCATCCACAGATCAAATAACAAATAAGACAAAGGGTTTGACCTGGAAATCTCCTTTAAAGTACTTAGAAGTAGAAACAAACACTACTTAACCCTTCCTAAAAGTTGTAAAGGGTCTGTAACAACACATACATCTTTGTTGGTGGAGAAGAACATTAAGACTCCCACTTCTGGTTTGGGACCTTCAGCTGCAATTCTTCAGTGTAGAGCAGTACATTTAATTATTATTTTTTTAGTTAGCTATTACAAATCTGAGTTGCACTGAAGCAATGTTATTGTGTCTATTTTCAGTCACCTAAAAAAAGATTGGCAAGCGGCTGCTCTAATATGCTTTTAGTTGTTGTTTCCTACAAATTTAATTAAAAAAAAAAATCTATTTAAAAAATTTTTATAGCATAAACTTAAACTGCACATAACAGAACATTTAAAAAGAAAAAAATAATTCACCTCTAGAAACTTTTCAGCGTATGATCCAAGCTCTGTCTTACATTGCTGTAAACACCTTGAATTCTAGAAACCCATCAACTTATTTGTGATACCTGGCCTTCTTCTCTAGGTTTTATTCAAAACAGCTGGAAGCTTTTTTTTTCTTTTTTTTTTCCTCTCCAAAGAGTAAACTTGTTATCAATAATAGGAAATTAAAGCACAAAGAAATAACAGTGTTGTATATCTTCTTCTTTTTAACCTAAATTCAGGAAAATCAAAAAGAAAAAACAACAACAACAACAACAACAAAAGGAAAGTAATACATTTGTTATTTTAAGAGTTTCTCTTCTTTAAACACCTTAAGTAATTCCTCAGCTGGAGTAAATCAGCTGAGGAAGTTCAGTAAACTGCCCTAGGAAGTTCACTGTTAGATATTTAGCATTTGTTTTTCTTTTGTTACAGTAATACAGCGTTGTGTACAAAAGATCTGCTTTACGCAGCTCTTTATTGTGAAACCTCGTCAGCCTACTTCAGTAAGTTCCTGGGAGGGGGAAGAGGGCCTGGGCTGCAAGGTCAGTCCTTGCAAAGCATTTCAGGTTCACACCTTGTACCTGCTGGATCAATTACTTTCCTCAGAATGTCAACTCGTTTCAACAGCAAGGTTCACATCTCAGGTTCACAGCTTCAAGAGTGGTGATGAGGCTTCTGAGGAGGAATGACCCATACCAACAACACAGCAAGCACAACGTGCGTCTCTTTCAACAGAAATGAAGTACTAACCTACTAACCTGAGAGCATCTTTTCACAGGAACTAAGGACTTTGTGGCCTGCAATCACCTGCGCAGCTACAAGTACTACTCTGACAGTATTGTCTACCCTGATGGATTCCTGGGCTATGCTTGCGGTTCATACGATGCTTTTAAAGTAAGTATTTTTCAAAGCCTCACTATGGGTCGTTCAAAAGCAGTGCACTTGTCAATACATCTGAAACTCTATTTACACTAGCTTTCACCCAGTGGATGCATGTGTAACGTAAGTGACAGATATCTTGCAGTGGCTTAGGTGACATGAGCTAAAATAGGAAAAGGTAACAACGAACCAGGGATAGCCCTGGTACACTGCTGCTGCCCTAAGGTATTACTCTGGTGCATCAAACAGGGTACAGGGGGGAAGGAGGGCCTGCCCCAAGCGTCACAAAATCTATTTGTTAAACAGCAGCAGGAGGGATATCATACCAAAGTAGGTAAGCTTTCAAAATAATGAGAATTATAATAATATGTAATGGCCCTGATGGGGTCAGTCTGTGGTGAAAGTACTTTGGTGACTTAAGATGGCTACAAGGACAAAGCACTTTAGTTATGGACCAAGAGCAGGGAACCCTTCCCTGTGTCAGAATGGGAGATATTGAACTACCTGAGTGTAGCAGTGAGGCAATAGGCTCATCATATCCCACAGGCAGCAAAGAAAGAAGAAAGCAGAGCAAGGAATATATAAAGGTATATAAAAGGAATAAAATTAATCTCCATACTTTCTGAGTAGATGATAGAGGCTTTTCAGATCACTCTGGGAGAAAGCAAAGACCTGTTTCTGTCTCCAGGATACAAAGCTACTTTCAGGACAAAAACAAGCTTTGTTTTCAATACAAAGCCTTTCTTGAAACAATCTGGAGGTGGTCTTTCTCATCTGCTGCTGAGAGAGAGACTCCTCCTTCTCCATGTTCCTGTTCAAGAGTACTCCAGGATATCACTTGTGCAGCTGAAGTCAGCTAGATGGCATGAGAAAAAACATGGAGTCCTGACAAATCAGAGCCTTTCAGAAATCTGACTAGCTTACACAGTTTTTCTCTAGTCACATAAATGGTTCCTCGAAACTCATTGTTGCTGTGATTCATGACCAGTTAAAAATAAGAGTTATCACTAATAATTTCTGTCTGGATGATTTTATTAATGCATTTATTTCTTTTCACTAGGAAGGCTGCTTCCCATGCCCAAGTGGCGGATGTCCAAACATGGGTCACTATGCAGATAAATTCAAAGGGAAAACTTCAGATTCTTTTGTGAAACTTTACCTGAATACTGCAGAAGCCAGAGATTTTCCTCGTGAGTTTTGATTGTTTCCATTGCTACTACTCCTTGTAAAAATGCTTTCACAGTTAATTTTAACAAATGAAAAGAGCTCAGAGCAGTGCAAATGGCTCTTCAGTCCTTTGGGCCTTTTGCCCTCTTCTCTTCCAAAACTAATGCTATTTTGTGCCCACCAGTTGGTCTGAAAGTTGTCAGACTGTAGAGCCAAGTGGAAATCAGTAAGATGTTCGGTGGGCTACGCTACAAGATACATGGAGGAAGGATGATAGGCAATGCACATTAGACGCAGAAATATCTTATTAAATATTTTTAAAGTGCCTGTGACCGTGGCAGTGGTTAAAGGCAGAAAGAGAGGCCTGGAGAAGATGTGAAATCTCCAACTCTGGAGACAGTCAGAACTCCATTTATCAAAGGCCATAGAATCACAGAATGGCTAGGGTTGAGAGGGAACTCAAAGATCATCTAGTTTTAAATCCCCTGCCATGGGCAGGGTTAAGAGCAACCTGATCAAAGCTGATCCTGTTTTGAGAAATGGATGGACAAAATTACTTCCTTTATAACATAAGTTATTCTAAATGTTTTGTAAAATGTCTTTTGCTTCACCTTTATAAAGAAGAATTAGAGGGAGAAGAGCTACTTTTGTTAATTGCAGGCTAAAAGAAAGTTCCCACTCATAAGAGCGGGCATATCAGATTTTTTTTAAGCTTATTTTACAGTATGGATCAGCATTTATTCCCAACACTTTCTTCTTTTCAGCTTCACTGTACATAAAAACATTTGGGGTCAAATTCTCAGATCTATGTTTATTTACCACGTTACAAGCTAGTGTTTTTATTCGTTCCTTAGTTTTGTGTTTCTTTTTTCTTTCTTTCTCTTTTTTTTTTTTTTCTTTTTCAGAAAGTAGTACAAATGTCTGCCCATTTCTCATGCTGATCATAGTAAGACATGTAAAAATGTAAAAGATCTGTAAAAATGACAGATCTGACTCACTGGTGTATTGAATGGTTGTAACTCAGTGAAAAACTGTGATCCCCATGTATGACAGCGTTATGTTAACTCCATGCAGTCCAGGCAGCCTGGGATGTAGCCTTGAGCTGAAAGTACAAGGCAGTGATAGTTTGTTTTGCTTTTAACTATGGTGTACAGAAAAAATACATATCTAATCCAACTTGATATTTTTGATATTTTGAGACTGTTTCTTATACTTACTGTATTTTTTCTGTGTAGTTTGGAGGTACAAAGTATCTGTGAAGCTCTCTGGAAGTTCTAAAGTAACAGGATATGTAAATATTGCCCTTTATGGCAATAATGGAAACACAAGGCAGCATCAGATTTTCCAGTAAGTTCAATATCCAATGGAAAATAAACTTCTCTTCTCGAATGCTTAATTCATATTTCTAATAATGTTTCTTTTTAACATGGTCTCATTTTGCAGAACAAATTCTAGCCTCAGTTACAGCTCCTTGATGTAAATGCAGAGACAATTCAGTCACTCTGAATTTATTTTAAAAGGGAAAAGCATGAAGAATTCTAAAACGTTAGAATTTTTAAATGTTAGAATTTGGTGCAGTCCCAAATTGCTTTCTCTATCGATGTGATGGGAAATTAGTGGCCAGATTATGAACCGTGCTGACCCAAGAGACCATACATGTTTGACTCAGTCACGGGGCTGTAAGTTTGAGAACCTGTGGTAAAGAACCAGGCAGCAGCTGGTGGGTAATCCTTTTGGTCAACCAAACACAAAATCTGTATCAGATAAATCAATTTATATTATATGAGATTTTACTTATTTGCAAAATGTGGTATAAACCCTACTCACATAAGCAGCAAGACACAGCTCTCCCTTCTCCATGGGGATTGTCCTGTAATTGCATCTTCATAGTTAACTATGACTGCAGCACAACAGGGCTTTCTGCCTTTTCTTCTGACAAACTCTGATTTTTTGAATGAATTTCATAGGAGAATGGAGAATAATGTTACCATGATATAAGCTAAACGCTGCCTTACAACCAGCTTTCTATTCATCTTGCTACCATAGCCAAACAGTTGATGAAACTAGTAATTATTAAATGCCAGAGAGCCTCACATATGTAATACACTATTTTTCACAGGGGATCCCTCAAACCAGACAACACTTACACAGCCTTTGTTGATGCAGAACGCAAGGTTGGACAAGTTACAAAGGTTAAATTTCTTTGGAACAACAGTGTGTTAAATCCAACTCTGCCTACACTGGGAGCTGCAACCGTCACAGTGCAATTTGGAGAAACTGGAGAAGTGTGAGTATATCCACTGTGAAAATCCCAGCAGTTATTTGTGAGGACAAATGACAAAATTATATGAGGGACAAATGCATTTGCACAAGAAAAGATGCCCAAAGCATTGGAAGGAAAAGACTCTAAGGAACACTTTTCCTTCCTTTCAAGATACTGCTCATTCATGATTCCATTCACTACTATTTCAACTCTCTACCTTAAATAACTTTGAAGAAAAAATAGTTCCAGTCTTCAGAAGGGCAAATTTCCTGTAAAAACGTGTGGGTGAGAAAGATTAGCACCAGCTTAGATTATCAGCATGATTCTTGCCAAGTTCCTATCTGCTGTCTACAAGAAATGGCTATGTCTGAGCTTGCATTTGGATGTCTGATTCAATGTCAGTGGGAATCAGATTTCCATTAATATCGATGGTCATTGAGATTGACAAGACAGAGAGGCAATAATACTTCTAACATTTCCGTGAATATGGAAAATATTTGGAAGCTGTAATTAAAAAGCAAAATATAAATTGATATAAGCTAAAACATATTTCTGTAGACTCTGTGGAACAAGGCTTGGATGATCAGATTATAGAGGTATATTTTACTGATCCAATCCAACTTTGTGCTTGGGCTTTTTAAAACAAAACCCCTCATTTTCTTTATCATGTATGTTATTTGATCCACCCCATGACTGGGTGTCTAGAAGAAGGGGTACAGCATATGTTCTAGGCCCATATACAAATGCACAATTAAATGTAATCACTTAAAAGACGATATTGCAGACAGAAATAGTTTCAAGCAAAGCAAAATGACTACTTCTCAGCAGAGTTAGTCCAATTGTAATTTCTATTTATCAGAGCATGTTGCTGACCAAGCATATTCCTGTAAATAAGCACTTGTTCTTCTATTGACTCGTGACCTTGCACGTGGAGTTGTGTTCATCCATCTGGTGATGGTAGTGATGGTAGCACACAAAGTGAAAGGGAAACAAAAAAAGAAAAAAAGAAACTGTAGAACTGGAGGAAGACAGCCAGCTGGAGTAAATACAGTCCATCAGTACTACCACCCACAGTAGTATTTCAAACAGGTGCTTAGAGTTCCTTCTGTTCTTCTAGGGGAGTGTGGTTGTGTCAAATGACAAATCTGGTTGAGATAGCAAAAAAAAATCCACTTGTTTGTATAATCTCAGTAAATCTCAAGAACTCAAGACATTCATATGTTTTTGTTTTTTTCAGATTCAATTTCTGTGGTTCTGAGACAGTGAGGGAGAACGTTCTGCAAACCCTTACTGCTTGCTAACATGGATGCCCAAAGCCTTGCTGCCAACAAATGCTGGTCAAGCATGAAAGACCAGAGTCTGCAGTCTTTACAGCTATAATATTGGAAGCTTCACATGCCGATTAATAAATTGTACCTTTTAGATGCAGACATGCAAAAAGAAACTTTCCTTGCTCTAGCATGCTAATGATCAATCAAAAATAAATAATAATTATACAGGAAATTTTAATATATGAGAGGTTTTATTTCCTGGAGGGTGGTAGTTTTTGTTTTGTGAGTTGGTGGTTGTTTTGTGTCCATGGATATCTCTCTATAGACAAGCCTGCAAAATACAGAATTGTTAGAGCAGCCTTAGGAGTGAACGAGCCAATGCCCATTGAAAAAAATCCCCTGGTTTTGGTATGCTTCAAGATAACTTCAAACAAGGGGAAGAAAGGGGGGCACAGGTAATGGAATCTGCTACACAACTTCTGGGCAGTGCCAAGAGAAAGCAGACATGCTGGTGAGAAGAGAGGGTTAAGGAAGCTGATGTTGTTAACCAAAATGAAGGCTAAGCCTGAAATAGTTTGCAATAAAGATGTGAGCAGAGGAAGAAGGGTGAGCAGTTTACAAAATGAGAACAAAATTTTTAATTAACAGTGAGAGATGGAATAGTGAACACAATGGATAACTGGTTGAACTAATGCTGAACTAAGCTTGAACAACAGAATCCAAAAAATTAATTTAAGAAATCTGTACATAAGATTTCAAATGTTAGTGAAAATTCACTAGAATGCTCATCATCAAAACAGTCACAGAATTATCCTAAAACACCATATGTTGGATCTTGACCTCAGGCAAAACTGCCAGATGCCAAAGTAGCCAAGTTATAAAATGTGCAATGCAATGAGGAAGCCACTTCCTCCTCATCTCTGTGACAAACACTATCAGCTAAAGTGTAGATAGCTCACAAATTCAGTTCTGCCCCAAAGTAATCCAGTCTCTGATCCCTCAGCCAGCTGCAGGGACCCCACCCTCAATGGACAACACAGAAGTGCAAGTAGACTCACTACTCCTTGAGTCGCTTTCTTTTAAGGTTCCCCAAGGCTGAGGCACTCTGCTCCTCCTGCCTTTCGGCACGACCTCTCCTTAACCTTGTCCTGAGCTGGAATAAATTCCTTAGGTCAGAAACAAACCATTCCTTGGTTTTACCCAAGTGAAAAGAATATCCCTCAGCATTTCCAGTTTTAGTTGGAGATGTGCAGACTTACTTTCACATTTAAAAAACATTGTAAATTGCACCTGTAATTCCTGCTCGGATTAAAAGGCAATATTCAATTGTGTTACCTTGGGAGCACAGCACAAACCAAGTTTTATCTTGAGAATCACTGTAACATAAATCTCTGAGAGCTTACTTTATGGAGGATGGTAGGGAATAAATTTATGAATTAGAAAAGGAGATACCCTTTGCTTTGATGAAATAGATGTGTGGGGAATTAATATTCTAAGACAATTTCTCATTCGAGTTCTCTCAAGAGCAATATACGGATGTTTTTCACTCTGATGGTGCTACTTGTGCCTTCCACTCGTTATACTGCTTCCTCCCCTCTGCAGCTCCTCCTGGCAGCAGTAAGTGCACAGCAGAGAAGAGTGCTTTGTGTGCCCTCTTCCCAGCCTATGCCTTCCCTAAGAGGTACGGGCTAACATCTATTTTGCCTCCAGTTTTCCCCTCCTTAGTCAGCCTTCCTGTAGTAGAATAATGGTGTCACAATCAGTTCAAAGATATAGATAATTTGTCTGCACTGGGGTATCAATAAGACCAGTTTTCAGTTCCTCCTGCAAAGCCTTTCTCAGTTCTTTGCATTTTCATAATCTAGGTCTGGAGGAGGCAGAGGATCCAGCCAAGGGGCTCTGCACATTTTCACAAATCACTCATTAACCAAGGAAGAGCACCCTCGTGTTCTGGGGAGGTGAATAGATGTGGGGTTTGCGCACACACCCACAAACACCAGAACTGGCATCTGATGCAAGGCTTACATGCACCCTACTTCCTTTGCCATAACCATTTTACTCTTCTAGAATTTGGCTTCCTGATCTCAGTACCTCCTGCTGAGGAATCCTCAACAGGGTTATTAACTTCCTAACGCTGCAAAAGAGTTTCTCCTTTGTCTTTTGTTCCCTTACCATAGTATAAGCAGATTCTTGCCTACACAATTGTTTTGACAGCCAAGATATTCTCTGCATTATCCTTTGCCATAGCCACTTCAGCAGCCCATATAATTTTAACAAACACCTAACAGAATCAAGTCGTTAAAGCTGACAATAGCATAATAAAAAATCTCCTTTTAATAATGAACTGGAGCTGCCGTCATCTTGTTTTAGAAGAGTAAAATCTCTCCCCCCTCCTGAACACTTTACAAAGCTATTACATAAAATGCAATGTTAAATGAACAACAAATTACTTTCCCTTTAGCTAGCTTTTAATGCTAATGGTGCTATTTATTCCTGACCTTTTCAAATATTAGATTTTTTAAATGACAACATAAAACGAATTCTTGTTTGAAAACGCAAGCGACTTTAAACCACATGTTATTACTTGTAAGTATAGCATGCACATGCATCATTCATTTCAGTGTCCCATTTATGGCTAATTGGTATATATTTCAGTTGACATATATTGTTCTCCTGCAAACGTGTCAAATTCCTTAACGATGTCGCTGACAAAAGCATAGTGCTTGAGATATATAAATTACGCTCTTTACCATATAATCATTCTTATCTATTGGGAATGCTATTTGTGACAAATCATGTTCAAAAATACATGCTAAATTGATTATTTTTTTTTAAACTTTAATATCACACCATTCATGGTAAGTCTTTGATTGAATCTTTAAACGTGGAAATGTTTTGATTTTTATCTGCAACATTTTGCAGCTTTTGAAAAGCTCACTCTGTTTATTAAAGGAAGAGTAGCGCAGCGCGGATCTTAAAATGTATCTTTTGTTATCAGCATAAGAAAACAAATGGGCTATAATTGTGGTTATAGAATGAGTAATTTGGTGAACAATGCTTGGTACTATAGTTTAGGTTTTATAATTCCAACCAGAAATTACTATTATTTTGTTGGTGGGCAGCATTGCAATCAGAATTTTAAATATGAGAGCCAACTTGGGCCATGTATTTTCACTACATTTTAGATTGCCTTGTGTGAGGTATTTCTCTCACATGCTATAAATCATCTGAGAACAATAAAAAATTGAAGATTTTGTGTGACTCTAATTATTACTGAGATATAGCAGTGTTCTTTGTTGTCTTTAGACAATGCTGCCTATAATCATTACTGTGCTCTGTAAATCAGTAGAATAATGAGGTTCTGTCTTTCAAGAAATATTTGAGTGTATCTTAATTTGACATTGATGTATTCTTCTTTCTGGACCTCCTGATGTTTTTTTAATCTAGTTTGTCATATTAGAGCTTTCTTCACCTAGCCACAGCTGACAGTGCTTATGTACACATATTTATTACCATACCTTTCTGGGATGTGTCCTTAGAGGCTGCAAATAGGAATTTTATGATGTTATGCCTGAAGGCTATTTTGTTCTTAATCTGAGTATAAATCACAAGCTGTTTTGCTACACCCTCGTGCTTCAGAAATATATGCTCTGCATGGTGGCATACAATTCTGGTAAAACAAGGCTAAACTTGTTAAAAAATATCACTGTTTTTAGAATTGCAAATAGTTTCTTTGACAAAAGAGAGATTTACTCTCTTTTCTTTACATACTGTCTTTTGTCCAAAAAATGAAAAAGATGTGAGTTCTTATATGCATTTTTTTTCCCCCTGAAAACGATCTAAAGTTTGAAGGCAATGAAAAGTGGGGAATATATCTGCATTTTTAATTGACCAAAACAGAATACATCAGTGGGGGGCTGAGGAAGAAGGTTAATGTGATGCTCTCACAGCCCTACATGAAAAAATAATAGTAGTGGCCTAAATGCCACTTTCTTCTAAATTGTGACTGTATACAAACAGAAGCAAGTTGCAAACAACTCTTTAAATTAGTCTAAATGCTGTATTCACTTGCATGGTAACAACTGAGTGGCAACTACTGCACTTGCTGGCATACTGAAGACATGCATTATGCGAGATCTAAAGACAAAAGTTGTATTCAAGTCCCTCTTTGTGCTATGGCTCATGTAATTACTGTTGCGGTACATATCGTATGAAAAATCTTACCTTTAATTGCATTAAGTGGATAATTGCCCCACATCAAACCAATTAGGGAGGTGAAGGGAAAAAAAAAAAGATCTAAACCTGCAAAGCAATGCACTCTTTCACAATGTAATGTTAGATAAACACAGTCTCACATGATCTCATTAAAAACAACAACAAAGAACGATATTAATGGCTCGGATCCTTCAGTTCGGGGTCTGCAATTTGAAGGCATGAAAGGAGCTCTGATTTACGTGGGAGCACTGGCTGTTTCTCCAATCTGGGAAGCAAGTCTCGCTTGGGAGAGCGGTGTCCCTGCTCAGAGGCAGAGCAGCTGCCATTGCTGGGGAAGGCCCAGTGCTGGGTCTGGCACTGGTGCAGCTCTACTCAGTCACAGCTTTTGGAGTTCTTTGGGAAGGAGGAATAAAGTCATCACCTTAGTTACGTGGTACACTAAATATACTACGAGCACATACACGTCTTGCCCAAGGAGCCCATCCCTCCTTCCCTGAATGCCAAGCACTCTGCTTGCTAACCACAGCCGCAGTCAGGCTAAGGAAACCTCCAAAGAGGATACTTAAAAAAAAAAACACCGAATTCCCATCTTCGACTTGTGATCTTTTTCTTGAGAGCCTTAATTTCTTAGCAATAAACTGACCACCTCTTTTTTGTGAGGAAATAAATATCAGTATGAGGGAAGCTCTAAGGAGGTTCTCCATCACCTCCAACCAACCAGGGCTGCTCTCAGCTCCTCAGGACAGCTGAGGCCTGACCTCACACCTCTCTCTGACCTTACTCATCTCCTCTGCACCGGAGGGGTAGGACAGCTGTGCCATCTGACCATTCATGCCCCTTCAGAGGGGCAATAGAGAAGAGGGTGGTTTTGCTACCTACACCCTCACTGCAATAGTTGAAGTCCAAACCTTGTTCCTCCCACAGGAGGAAGAGAAGGAGGGTTTGGAAAAGGATGCTTCTCCACTTCACTGAACAGAGGCTACAAATCTTCACTTTAATTCAAGAAGGAGTCAAAACGTCTTTTCTGAGTGATGAAAATTGTCCTCTCGGTACCTCCCACTGAACCAGAACTGCAGAAAGGACACTGAAGGGCAGTTTATAGCACAGATGTGCCCCTCCTTGCTGGATCTGCAAAGGTAACATCACAGCAGCAGAAAAGGGCATATTTTTGTTGCAAGGGGCATTCACAGGGAATTAACTTCTTTTTAACTAAGGAAATTGTTGAGAGTGAAAAGTGACTGCACTAAAGGATAATTCTCCTTTTGACCCACAGAGAAAGAGGTGCCTAATGAAAATATATGATCACGGACAGTGTGAAGATAACTGTCTGATCAGATAATGGAATTGTTTTCAGTGATAAGAATGAATCCATTACTAATGCAAATAACGATAATAATTATAATTTGCAATACAGTAAAAATCACCTAGTCTACCTCCTCCTCTGACAGGAGACTGTATAATAAATTATAGGCTGAGAAAAAAAATTCAAAGGGATAAAGGTTAAAAGAGTAAAAAAATTCTGAAACTTAAATGCTTAGCAGGGAAGTCAAGACCTGAAAGCAGAAATTGGTGCTATTAAATAAAGTGATTGTAAAGAATGAGATATTATGGAATTGATTAACTAACCAGAAACCAAATGCTTCCTTGTATCACTACCTCTTGTCACAGATTTCAATAATTTTGAAAGAACAAGAAAGAGAATAATAAAGAGAAAATTAATCATTTAAATATAGGTGAATATGCTAATAGAATTCTAGGAAGATTAATATAACTTAACACACCAAAAGATCCCTGAAGGGTTCAATAAGTTTGGGGGATTTCACCAGCAGTTCTTGCTGTAGCGTCCAAAACAGGTCCAGCTCTTCTATCACTCTCAGTGAGGATTCCATCAAAGGACTTGCATACCAGGCATATTTCTAGGCTAGATCTTTTGGGCTCTGTGGGCACATTTTGATTCTCACACCAATTTTCTTTGTTCACAAGAGGGCTTTTGGTTATGAAAACAGTGTTGAAAATGTTTCATCTCACCTTTCAGGGAGAGGAGAAACAGATCTCTTAGAAAGTTGGCACTACAGTCGGCTGTTTTGTTGTTTATAGAAGTTCTCATTAACTCTCCATGAGTTAACAAGAGTTGAAAACAGTGCCATTATAGGGCTTACCATAAATTGTTGGCATCCTATCTGTCATATTGATTCAGGTGATGGAGCAATGGGAATCTTCCAAGACAGCTTGTGATTCCTCCACACCCATCAATTCTGAGTAAAATAGCAATTAAGTGACTGAGTCTAAAACGCTGTCTTCCAACATCTAGATTCTGATTTTCCAAAGTACAGTACGTCCTGTAAGAGCCACAAAAGCAGAGATTGAGAATTTAATGACAGCGAGTACAGAAGGAAGACTTAACAGTAAAGGTGCTGACATCTAGTCCAAAGTGGGGGTGACTACCAAACGAAGCTGGCACTCTGCAGTTTGAAAAGGGCTACTTCATTGCTTTTTAAATCCACAGTATCAAGTGCTACAGCTCAATGCACCCTGCCTAAATCTCCCCTGAAAATCTTTCAGGAAGCGGAAGATTCTTCATCATCTCTCAAACTGTTAATTGTGGCATTTTTCATGTACCTGAAAAGTATGACACTCTTCTATAAAGCACAAGTAGTCCACTGGAAATTTTATAGCACAGAAGTTTAAAGAAAATGTTTTAATGATGCCAATTCTAAAAGCAAAATGAGTGCAAAACTCATAGTATGTTTCATAACCATGATTTGTGGTTACTTCATAAATGCAATTTATCAAAAACACACCCAACTAATATAACTTCAACTACTGCAACACGTTGCTAAGGCTTAAACATGCACCCCTCAGATTGCACACCAGAAGGCCTTTAATCAACGTTTGCAAAAGTCTAAAACACAACATGCCTCAACTACTCACATCACATTGTCTTTCTGTTGATGCTTTGCCAGGACTTTCTGTTTCTTGGTGAGATGTGCACAACAGGAGTCCTCTGAGTGCACACAGATCGACTTCAGCATTTGTTTCTAAATGTCTTTTCAGCATCAAGATATTTATCTGCAAGAAACCAGCACCCACAGTCTAGGCCTCAAAGCTGCCAATGGCTCTGGGAAAAAAAAAAAAGAATTGCAGGCCTACACAACCTTATTGAAAGACCAAGGGTTTAATTAAAGAACTAGATGGCCACAGTATTCAGATATGTCAAAGCTATCAAAAGCAGGAAAGGGATTAAATATGTGTGTGTTCTCTAGGAGTACGACAGCCACAGAGATTCAGAGCTGACATTACAATGAACTTCATGAAGGTGAGTACAGCAAAATACAAATAAACTGCCTGGGGAGATAGCAACATTGCAGCAGCATCCCTGAGAAAACAAAATAACTACAAAATTACGTTTTGGAACACTCTCAGTCACTTTACCTGATTCTTAAATGTTTTACACAGTTATCAGATTGTAATGCTGACCTTGTTGACCTATTCTGATGTATCTATTTTGCTGCCCATTGATGCACTACTACTTGCTAAAGACTTTTCCATGGATAGTTGTGTGTTCCCAACACCCTGTGGATTCTTCTGCCATTTGCAATCTTGTTCATTATACAAGGAACACAGGGAGAAAAACTATTGGAAGTGAAGGAGGATGCGATAGCATTGTTTGTGAAAAAGTACAGTTAAGTACAGGACCCTCTACAGATGCCATGCAGGATCAGCACCTTTTCTACTGTATTCAGCTCTGCTCACAATTACCCTCCTTCAACTTCTCTAATTTTGAGGAGTTAACAGATACCTACATAAGATGTGAGGGGGTAATGGGCTAAGAAAACAGATTAATTATGGTCATCACTAGATGATAAGTAAAAACTCTGTGAACATGAAATTATACTGCAAGGTCTGAATGGCAGCCTTGGTATGTGTTAGCAAAGAGTCAACATCACCACACAGATGTTATGCAGTGTGTTTGTGTCAGGGAAGCATCAGGTCAGCACTGAGGCTTGTCCTTTGTACTACAAAGGAAGAGGATATGTTCAGTTTAGTGTCCAGCTAAACTTATCAGCTTATGGCAGAAGGAAGTTCTGAGCAGAGGAGCAGAGCTTATTCCTCCAAGGGAAGGAAACACTCCTTGTCATTATGAAATAGAAAGTCACCTTATAACTTCTTAGATCACATTGGGTTAGCAGTTCAAACCCTCTGGTACTCACAGCTGTCAGTCTCCTTATTACTTTATACTTTGAAGCCTTCCCTGATTTGAGATAGGACTAACATATCAGTCCTTTCACACAGCCAATATTGTATTGTTCATTCCCCCATGTTTATGTAAGCTCATCTGTGGACACTGATAGAAGGATCATAGCAGCCGCAATCTATCAAGTTCTTAAAATCCTGAAGACATTTTTTCCCATCGCATGGTAACAAACACCACGCCTATGCTTGGTGACTTCTGCTCTAGGCACAAAGACAGCCTAACCCAGAATAGAAGCACCTGCTAATCTTCTCTAAGTTATTACAGTTCTCAAAAAAAATGAGAAAATAATACTATTTCAAAATTTTAGCCAGCACCTATACGCTTACAAGCTAAACAAAGATGACAAATTCTTGGCTTGCAAAAAATGTTTGCTATTAACTGAATTACTTTATATACACTGAGACTCTTTATATCTTTTAGGAATGTGCTCAGATGCTTTTGATATACTCCTTAGTGATGCTAAGATTTTTTTAAATTATTATTATTATTATTTTTAATTCCAAGTAGCTTCTCAAAATATATGTACGTTCTAGTATGCTACAAAGGATGTGAAGGCTTGGCCAGCAGCCAGGATGGGCTAGACTCAAAGCTCCCCTAAAGTCAGTACAAACCCTTCTATTGAGTTTAATAAGATCTGAAGCAGTCCCTAAACAGTGAAAAGGCTTCCTCACCTAAGGATTTGTGTCATTTCCACAGCACTGTCAAAACTATTACACAGGAATCCACCTCCTGGCTGCCAAGTAGCAGTTTCAACAGGACACAGGTGATGTCCTGTTTCAGACTGCCAGTTTGCATGCTGTTTGCTGTTAAAATAGCTGCTCTATTTGTTGGTAGCAGCTGCATGAAGCAATCTGGAAAAAAAAAAGAATAGTGACAAAGTTAAGAGCTCCGGCTAAGGAACACTTTATAGGAGGGAAAGATTATAAATGTAGAACAGATTTCTGGGGCATCTTTTCTAAGTCTGAAGTACAAAGAAAAATACCAATGCAAGATTCCATTTGATTGAGATGAAGGAAGAAGCAAAAACCTGGACTATAGTTAAGCCTGAGTTGATGCAAAGTATTTTTCTATTTCTATAGACAATATCTGTATAAAAATCAGTAGAAGAATCACAGCCCATTTGTAATTAAAACATAAGGGAATTGTGTGTTCCTCAACAGCCATAGTTAAGGTTACAGCAAAATTTGTTGTAAAGGGAGGAGTTAAATTCTCTTGCAATAGAAATTATGCAATTTACTGCTAGCAATTTTCTATTAGAACAGTGAATTAACGTTCAGGACAATTAGACAGAAATGCTTAGCACAGTAAAATTCAGAAGAGATTAAAAATGTATTCTCTGGGAATTCAGACTTAGAACCAACATAAAGGTTCTTTTTTGTCTCCCAAGAACATCAGATTTAAACCCATGGAACACTACAAGAAAAATCTGAGAGACTCACTTTTTAAAGCTGCCCTACACATTAACAAAACTACCAGTCCTCATTGAGCTGTTATGGAGCTTCTGCATACAGTTTGTCCTAGATAAAAGGAATACATTTCCTCCATTGCCTGTTTGCCTCTGTCAAACAGTGTAGCAGATGCTGTGCCAGATTTTGAGCATACATCTAATGAAGGCAAGAAGCTACATTCACATTAAAACCAGGTCCACATGTTAAGTTATGGATATGATAACAGGATTGTCATGAACTCATAACATCATGAGTGGATCATGAACATCTTCACTTCCCAAGAGGCTTCTCAGCATTCCTGGTGCTTGCTGTGATGAATTTTTTGGACAGCAAAAGACAACATTCTTTTGCTGCAAGAAACTGCAACTTGCACATAGACAGATCAATGGCACTGTACAGATGTAAACTTTTTCTTTTGCTTGAACATTCACTTTCAGGTCTCTAACTTGGAGGAATAAAAGCAAACAGTTATGACAAATTCTGCCTGGCCAACACGTTGTCTTTTTACAGCAGTCAAACCACAAAAATGTCTCTCCTAGTTGGAAGAGAGGAAGGTATGAATGAGAATTAATAAAACAGAATTTGCACCTAAAAAACTAACTACTAGTTCTCCAACATCAGTATGTAATGAGATTTGAAAATAACAGGAATGAATATTAGTTGCACAAAGCATCTGCAGTTGTTATCAATTTATCCAAACTACATCTGTTGAAAACCAGGCATCTCTTGCACTGAAAAAGGGACTTCAGATTGGATCTACTGGAGAGGGATGTTAGGTGAAGTCTGTGGAAATGGGACACTGCTGTCAGATTGTTTTATAAGTTGTCTTATTCTGTGGTTATTAGCACCAAGCATGAAAACATCATCCATACATTTTAGTAAGGATTTCTGTAATCCTGGTAGAATCAACATAAGATTTATACAATTTCCTTCCTATCGAGATATGTCTGTAATTTTAAATATAAACACTCCCCTATAAAAAAAAAAAAAGTGCAGATTTAGAAAAGTCCAGTGAAGTCCAGTGAAAGGCCCAAATTCTGCCAATGAATGCACATAAAGGAAACTCCCCTGGGAATCAGAGCAATGTGCTAGAACACTGAAAGCAAAATTTCGTTCTTAATGTGTTCCTGAAGACTGTAATTATATTTCCCATTGTACTAGTAACATTAATTGAATGTTTAGCTGAAATCAAGTTCATTACAAGTTAAATACAGTACCTAGCCTATTAGGATGGTGTTTATAATTATAGTCATAAAGCACTTGTAAAACATCTTCATTGCAGCAAATAGGTGGAAGTTGGGGTGTAGTACTGCTATGCATCTCAGCTCATTCTCTGCATCTTTTCATCTTTGAGTAGCATTGTGACATAATGTCATACATGTCACTGTCACATCTCCATAGCTAATGCCAGCACTCCTGCATTTTAGGGACATGGCCTACAACACTTAGGAAAAAAATATATCATACCAACCATTATACAAGTTTTTCAGTGCAACAGCACACTACTAAACATTCCTATACCTAGAAAAGCAAACAAAAAAAGCATCTCACTAAAGCATATATATCTGGTTATTGGCCAATTTATTGGCTGATCGTACAATATTAGCAATAAACCAGCTCTTGAGAAGGCTACGAGACTACAGTTCTTTCTGATATGGCAATTTTTAGGACACTTTGAGGGAAATGGTTTTCTCTAATAGGGTTTGTACTCTTGCTACTGACTTGAATAGCAGCTGATTTTACTAGTCACTCCTGAGTTGTAATTGTTTTAATTAACACTGTAACAGAGTAAAATTTATCATTATGTATTTAGTGGTCTCTAACCTTGTAGTGTTTTTATTATTCGCTCCAAGAAAACACTCCTGCAGAAATCAATGTTTACATGGAAACTTAAATGATACCCACTGCACCTGAATCAGTTTTCTTAACGAAATGCTGGGTGTCTGGCAAACATCTACCTTGAACATATTCCACACTATAAACATCCTGGAACCAGAACAATATGCTTCAATGTGGCACAAAAATCCTTTCAGCTGAGATGTTACATTTGAAAGGAAAAATTAAATCACAAAAAGAAGAGAACAGTAATCTATACAAAGAAACAAAAATAGCTTGCAGTCAGGAGCTTCTACTGGTTGAAAAGAGAGAAATAGCTAAATATGATATTGGAGGGCAATGGGAACTAAAACCACAAGCATAGCCAGGAGACCACTGTGTTGTGAGGCCTTCAGGATAACAAGTGAAACAAAGAAGACAGAGAGTTGAAAGGGATTTATTTTGTAGGGAGATGTTAAGTCATTATTTCAAAGCCATCTTTAACATACAAGTGACAAGAGGGAACTGAACAGCCAAAAGAGCAGATGGCTTCCTGCAGGGGGCTGAGAGCATCAGGCCAGTACCTGCAGTTAACAGTGTGGGCTCAGGTATGGCTATGGCTGAGGGCCAGAGCCTGCTGGAGCCATGGCTAAGCCGGAGCATCATGGACATCTCCTCCTTGGTAGTGGCCTTCCCAGAGAAATCTTGGGCATATGTGCCTCCTCAGGTCCTGGTGCAAATACCTGGGAGCTGCAGTTATACACCAGTGATGGTAGCAACCTAAAAGTTTGTGAGAGAAACCCATATCTGACATTCTCTAATACTACTGGCTTACCATTTCAGAGGAATCTCCATCCTTCCAAAAGCAGTACTCTGTGCAAACATGTTAAATCTTTCCTGTAATAAAAACATAAACCATTCAGTTTTGCTTCTAGAAATGTTGCATTTTCCCTGGATCTGGACACCATCCAGATTTTTATCCTCAACACCCTTCATGTTTGTTTCCGTGGGCTGTAACAAGGGAACCTCCACACACACACACACATACTGGTTCCTCCACATTTTCTACACTATTATCTTTTTCTATTTATTATCAATGACATTTGTGAGTTTTGTTGAGAATGTCATGAAAGAAATGCCATGAACCATGAATTCAGCCTCAAGCATATTGATTTCCCAGCTTTCATTCTGATTCAGAGCATCACTACAGGAAAGACCTAAACTGTTTCTGATATCGTCCGAAGTCTTTCTATCTTAACACCAACAGTCATGCTATTCAGAGCTATACAAACTGCAGCAGGATTTTGGTAATCTCCAACAGTAGAAAGTGACCTCAGGTCAACATGGACTCTGGATGTCCACACATCGAGAAGGAAGAAGAAATCTGATATATAACACTCATGCATATGAAGGTGTATCTGACTGCAAGTATAACCACTTGACCCCTTCACAGCCATTTTCATCAAAATAGAAACACCCAAAAAGAAAAATTAGTTTTACTGTATTTTATTTGACATGGTTGAGGACACAAGAACACTCATACAATCCAGAGAAGTTGTGAACAGCTCCAAACATCTGTGAAATCTGAATTTATCTTGCACAGGGGTGAACAAGACCACAATGGTTGGTTTTATAATATAGTTTAAGACTATTTCAAGCAGGTGTGTATTGTGACGTTATGCCCAACAACTTTTATACTATTCATCCGCTTAAGCCATTTCGTATGATAAATATGCAGCTTATCTCAGCGATTAATTCACTGCAATACATAATTAGCCTTCTCATAATAATGCATTAAAACTCCTGTATATATTCACTGGTATGAACATAGCAATATTAACCATCCTAACCATTACTGCACATGTATCATAATCTAGTACAAGTAATCATTCTATCACAATTCGTTGCTAACTTTCAGCCTAGATTTAATTAAGTTTGACTCAAACTTGCAAGTCCATGCTTAGAGCAAAACTTCAGTCAGGGCTTTTGGCTTTGCCTAAGGATGGCAGGTCTTGTCTTTTCAACATTAAGTTGCACAAGGTCATCCGAAATCCCTACCAAAAATACAGGAAACTTCCTCCATAAGTATCAGAACTACTATTCTAAAAATGACTCATAATTTCCTAATAAATTTCATATTAATTTTACAACCTAACATCCTCTATCAAAATGGGCATCCATTTCTCACTTACAATGTAAATTTGTTCAAATGGGTTATAAACTACAGATCATAGCATAACATCCTACTTACAATTCTAATTCCTTAGAGGGACAGGCTAATTTTCCACTCTTAGATTTAAAGAGGACAACAAGGACAGTTGGAAGTTTGCTCAGTAGTTCAGTGTTCCGCATAGAAGAGCTAGATAGTGCTCTCACCAGACTGAAAAAGGAAGTGCAAAAATATGCAAACTCTTCACATTTTACAATTACAGTAGAATCACTTTAGCAATAAATGCCTGCTTGAATCAGGTCAGAATCTTACAAAAGGTGAATAAAAAAGGGCAAAGAATCTCTACTGTGCGGGGAACTACACTTCAAAAGAGCTGCAGAAACTACTGCTAGCATTCCTGGCAGACGGGCTGAAAACGGCACAAAACCCAAGGGCCACAAGATCAACAGTTCACCTCCTCTTCTTGGTGGGGGATTGTAGATCTTAACTATATCAAATTCTGCATTTACCTAAGGCCACTGGAAACAAATCCTTGCTTAATTGAAACCATTCAGTTTAACATAGGATGCAAAGACAGTGAAGCCTTCTTTTCTTTAAGAATTTAGTGTTTGGTAGGAAGTAGTGACAGACAGAGACGTGCAACTACTATAAATCAGTGTTACCTGGCTCTGGAAAGTATATATATTTTTTTTTTTTTTTAACTAGGAAAGATCCTTAGTAAAACTCCAAAACCTAGAGAAGAAGCTGTAGATTCAGATCATACAAGCTAAATATAACTTTGTTTTACAGGAGGATTCATCCATTATTATGATGAACTGCTGGAATGGTCACCATCTGAAACAAAGAAATGAAATCCCAGCAAAATACAAGTGCATCTGTATAATATGCTTAACTGGTGTGACTTGCATTGCAGGAAGAATGTTGTATTTTCTGACACATCAACATTTCTTTCCTATTATTATAAGATCAGCCTTTTACATTTCATATCTTACCATCTTTAAAAGCCTATAATTATGGAAGCTGATTGAGAAACTATGTTATTTAAAATTAACAGCTGAATGAAATCAACAGAGGCAAAGAGCATTTTTATACAAGAAAATAGCACTGTAGAAAGAAAGAGTCTGTACAATATTTAAATATTGTATATACATAAAATTATATTGTTCATAACTCATCTTAAAGTTTCTCCTGTTTGTAAACCATGGAAAGCAATACACAAAAAATCCCAGTATTTAGCTTTTAAAGCATTTAGCAGGCAGCAGGAAATTGAATGCTAGAAAGCACACTTTGTAATTATAGGAAAGTATCCAGCCGGATACTGTGACTCCATACTCCATAGTCCTTTTATTTTTCTTCTGCTTCTTCTTTTTTTTCTTTTCTTTTCTTTTTTTTTTTTTTAAAGCTGAATGCAGAACAGATTTCATATTCTACTAGGGAATTCTGCAACAGACACAGAAAACTCAATGGCAAATGCAGCAGATCAGTTCTGCAGCTCTTTACAGTGGCAGATCTCCAGGATAAACACGGAAAGCTTAAGTGCAGGATTGGAATGTAAATCAGTGAAAACATTGATAAAGCTTTAATTTCCCAAAAGTGTCAGTAACTGATAGAACTCATGCTCAACTTATTAGAAAGGAAGGTTTAGTTTAAGAATTAAAATTGCAAGTTCCAAAAACGTAATGAATTCCAGCAGGTAATCAGGCAGCTCTATATAAATGCTCTGAAAGCATTAGCATTTGATGGTTATTCAGGTTAGCATCAGTCCGCCAGCCAGGAGTGGATTTAAAACTGAAGTTATCAGTTTATCCTCCTGGCAGCCATCATCTAACTGTACTTCCAAACATTAGTACAGGAATTAACAAGAAAAAAAAATATGATTATGAGAGAAGTGCAAAGTCTTAAACCTCTTGAGGAGTAACTCCATACACCAGTATATGCTGGGGGTCAAATGGCTGGGAAGCATCTTGGCAGAAAAAGACCTTAGGGTCTTGATAGACACAAAGTCTCCATGAGCCAGCAATGTACCCTTGAGGCAAAGAATGCCAACAGCTGGACTGCACAAGGACTGCCAGCAGGATAAAGAAGGTGAATATTCTTCTCTATTAAGACCTGGTGAGACCACATCTGGCATCCAGTCCTGTGCTTTTCAGTACAAGAGCAACGTGGACTTATGGGTCGAGTCTGTCAAGGCGTCAGATGAAGGGATCAGAGCATTAGTTGTAAGAGGAAAGGCTGACAGATCTAGAACTTCAGACTCAAGAAGAGAATGCTTGTGGAGCAATCAGGAATGCGTACGAATGTCTGACAGAAGACAGTAAAGAAAATGCAGCAAGACTTCTCAGTAGTTTTCAGCCAAGAGATAAGAGGCAATGGGAACAAATTAAAATACAAGAAAATGCTTTTAAAAACACATGATTCTTTGTTGGGTTTTTTTTGTTTGTTTGTTTTTGTTTGTTTGTTTGTTTTTACAGTGAGTGTTGTCAAAGACTGGAATAGATTGCCCCAAGAAGTTCAGGAATCTCTACCTTTGAAGATATTCACAATCTGAAAGGACAGAGCATCCTGTTCTAGCTTAGAGCATATTAGACCTTAGGGGTTGGACCAGATAGTTTTCAGAGATCCCTTTCAACTTCATCTGTTCTGTGATTCTGGAAGGAAACTAATAAATATAAGCTTTTAAGACCTAAAAAGGGAAATAACTTTGCTCTTAATAAATTTCTGAAGTACAATAAGGGCAATGTTAGCTATTTAATCCAATAGCTAGTTCAAAGAGTTTGACAAGACAGGCCTTCTTCTCAAGCTTGGGCAACCAACGTTAGGCTAGCAAAATATGTATGCTTCCTAAATCTACTTTTAAGGATTTCTAAGGATTTTCTTTTCAGTGTGATCTCAGAAGTGAAGACACTCACTTCCTACTTCTTCCCATCCCTGATTTTCAGCACTTACATTTTTGAAAGTACATGCCAAAAACCAAAAGAAAGCTGTAACTTACTAATTTGTTTCCATGCTCAGAAGATGGTGCTGTTTCAGAAAGATACCCCATACAGATACCCCCCTACACCAACCACCTGGGCTAGCAAATGTTTCTTGGGAGGAAGAGGAATTAGAACAAGAACAAGGCAAAGAGATAATGATTTTATATTTCTTAACCAATCTTCAGGATGCAATAATAATACTTAATAAGGGCAGATCGTTACACATGCTTGAACAACTAAGTAACTTTTACTACCTCTGGAACTTTTCCTCCTCAAACTTTTTAAGGGTCTTTTAAAATCCAGCCTTTGGTCCATCAAGGGCACAAGCATGACATACCCCACCTTACTAGCTGTTCTCATATAGCCTGCTGAAATTCAGGATGATTATGTGACATATGAAAGTCAAAAAATGAAACACTGGACGATGAGTCTCACAAACAGGCCATGGTGGGGGAAATGATCTGTTAGTAGTTTAAGAAATCAATACCAACTTTGACACTTTTAGAGGTGGCAACATCAATAGCCATGGCTTTGATCTCAGTGTCCCCAAACTGCATAAGTGTTTTGATCTCCCGTCTGTTTGGCACGGAAGCATCAGTTCCTGTGAGATCCAGGCGAAGGGTGCCACACTTTTTCACTCCAGATTCAGTGATGAAGCTGACATTATCTTGTTCTGAGCTATAGATATTGATCACTATTACTAACTGAGAAGGTTTGGCAGGTGTGTAACTGCGTGTCACAGTTTCTCCAAGGGCTACAGATTGGTCGGCGGAGATAAATTTGTCAAAGACATCAGTGCACCAACGCGTGCCATCTTTGATTAGCAGCTTCTCCGGTGGATGCTTCCCTTCCACAAACCGATTCAGCACACCCACACCATAGGTGAGAGGCGAACGCCGCACTTTGATGACAGCAGGGTCTAGACCAAAGAGAACAGCTCCTTTGAGGATAGTGAGCCCCACATCCTGAGGAATGATGACTCGACATCTCGAACCAAAAGCACTCTGGACAGCTTGCTGGAGTAAAGGGGATTCAGCGAAGCCACCCACCAGGAACAGAAACTTGACATTGGTCACTTCTGGCTTATCGAACACATCACCTATACAGAAACCATTCAATAGGGAAAAATTCAGTGGCAAAGCAATTCATCTGAAACACCAAATGCCTGATGTATCAATGTTCCATGCACATGCATAAAATCTGAAACACGCTCATCTATGCCCTCACTGCTGCTCTCAACATGCATCAGTTCCACTTCTGAGGTTTCTTACTACATTCTGTTTCAATGAAGCAATGACTGTGAATGAAAACTTGCATCAAAGCAGATGACATTTCTGAGGTGGCATTTATGCTTTCTAAACAGAATTTTCATTTGGCTTATGCCAGTGAAGGGAGACAGATTTTTTGCAAAGAAATCCCCTACGTTGAGGAAAATCATACAGTTCTGTTGTAGGCTCACCCACAGTCAGTTCAAATAACTGACGCAGCATGACTGAGGTATCTGTCACAATTATCTTAATGTGAGGCCTCTCCCTCCCTGCTCACACAGAAGCTATTCTGTCCTAGTTGTCTTACTAAGTTGTGGTCTCTCGATCCCACTTAACAAGTCCTCACACAGCAAGTGAGCTAAGTTGGACATTCTATTCCAAATACAATTTGATTAGCACTTTGTAATGAGTAGAACAGCAATACTTCACTCAGCATATGTATTATATTTGACACAAAACCAATCTTTCATGAAAGAGAGTTTAAATAACAGATTTCCCAATAAACCTGTGTCATTTTTCATTGCCAGATAAATATATCTATTACTGCTCAAGATTCCTATGGCTAGATTTTTTTTTTTTTTTTAATTTTTATTTTTAAACAGGAGTCATCATTTATTTATTGTGTTCCTGAGATCTCAGTGATTTGGAGAGTCATCAAAAAATAGGACTTTTTAAGTCCTTCCACTGATGAGAAATGAACTACAGGTCTTAACTTCAGCAATAATCAGATACTAGTTATGATTCTGGCATTATTTTGTTCTTGTCTGAAACAGGAAAAAGAAAAGTAGGATCTGGACTAAAGCAGTGCTCTTTAGGGAATGACTGTAGCCCTGGAAATACAGTTTGGGCAGCAACAGGACTGAATCACTCTGCAAAACTAGTTCTAGAATTAGGTAGTTCGATGCATTAAAGGCAAAGTCCCTTACTTGAAATTACCTACCTAATCACTTTTCAAAGGAATGAATGTTTCAGAACTAAATTCCTTGCCCACATTTAGTACATAATAGCAGTGGTATTTCCTACAATTCCTGTTACTGGTTTGAAACAGGTAAGCCAAGCTTCAGTCTTAGCTTAGTCAGAAAATGGAATTACACACAGATACATACTCAGGTGTTGAACAATCTGGTCAATTGTAGGTTTGAAGAGTGCATTCATGGCATCTGGGCTCATCCTCAGCATTCCTTGGGAAGACCACTTCACAAAGTCCACACTGCAAAAAAAAAAAAAAAAAAAAAGCATTCAGAAAAGATATTAAGAGAGTACAAAGTACAGCCAAGCACTCGTAATACATGACACACAAATAATGAGTTTACAGAATCTGTATGCAGTTTGCTTGGAAAAAAGTATTTCATCTAACAGCCCCACACCAAATGGAGCAATATAAAATTTCCAGGGACAATTGCTATTTTTGCTTGTTTAATTGCTGTTTTCTTTGCCTGATTGCCTCCTGCAGCATTACCAATGTTTATCTGCCCTCTGAAACAGCTGGCAGTCAGTGCACTGTTCACTCATCTGAAACAGCACTGATTCAACCCCAGAAGGGCAGCATTTAGATTATAGCAGCGGCAGGCCAAAGACACTGAAAACAAGCAAGGAAAATGAGCTAGCAAGCATGGGAAGTCTCAGGAGACAGAGAGAAGAACAGTATTTTTAATGAGCTGTAATATTTGTTAAGTGAATAGAGGCATTATATTATTTCATTATGCACGTCCATACAGCTTAGCAATTTCCTTTTCATTCATGCACATTCTGTGTTACCTTTACACTTTCTATCTCGTTATTCTGTTAGTTTCAGTATACCTAGGGAAACATTACATTCTGGAAACAGACGCTTTTTTTTTACATTACTATCCTTCAGACTACATGTGATTAGGATATTTTAATTTTCTGTCTTTTTAAAGATTAGTCAATTCTGCACCTATTTGGGTTCAATCATCTACTCACTTGCTTTTCCTCAAGGCATGTTCTACACTGTGACCTCGAAACTTCTTATAATAATCAATGAAGGAGAACGGCAGAGTGATGTTTAGTGGATTGGTCCTGTCTGGAGCTGCTGCCCGTTTACGGGACTCAAATGCTATCATCAGATCTACCCAGGCAGCAGGACGCTTGATTTTAAATTGCTCAATAAAATCTTCTCCAAATATTTTACACAGGAGCTTTTCAAATTCATAGTCCACACCTAGGGAACCATATGGCCCACCTGTATTAAAAACAAAACACAACTTTAATAGTCTGAAAATCATATTAGATTTCAGGTAGACCAAATACACATCAGACTGACACTACAAGGACTGTTGTTGGAAACAGTCTGTCTAATATAGAACATGATCTTACCTTTGCCTCACTTTTACACCTACATTGTCCTAGACACTGTAACACTACAGCAGAAAGTTGTCTTAAAGCCACCAAGCTGAAGACAGTCAGCAGTGAACAATACAGATGAAGACCAACTCAAGTGCACAGGCTGTCTTACGGGGTTAGCAAAGGCAAAAAGGGGATTTTGGAGTTCAGGAAGGGAGTGTCATTAAAGCAATTGCATTTTATTGCACTTATTGTTGTGGATCTATCATTTTGAGTTTCTGCCAGAGGATGGCAGACCACCCTGTTACACTGGCTGTGGAATTACTGGAACATACAAGCCTTCCCTAAGATCTAGGGAAATTTTAAAAGGATCTCAATATGACACACTTGGCTTTTCATACCTCCACAGCACTTCTCAGAATAGCTGGTCAGGGACCTCTTAAAGGAGTGAAAGATCACAAATTTACTAAAAGAAGGCAGACCAGGACAGTGAGCTTTGTCCAGACAGCAGATAGATTACATTATTTTGAATACTGGTCTGATTCCAGGAAGAATTGTTAGTGAAATATAGTGATTAGTAAAGACATGTATTTTCTTCACAGACAGAATATTGCATAAATGCAAGCACTGGAAGTGCCATCTACCTGTTGCTTTGTATAGCTCCTTAAGATGTCCTTCAGGGAGCCTGATCTGATGGACAGTCATATCCACTGTGCCTCCTCCACTGTCAACAACGATGTAACGGTCACCTGGTTTGCCAAAGGAATAGGCAAATGTGATATATATTATCACAGTGACATATTGCAATGAGAGAAAATGACTTGCAGAAAGTTATGAATCTCTATTCTGAAAACTTCATCTTTATTAGTAGTGATTTATAGTAAATACAAAATTTAGGTACCAAAAGATTGGTTTAACACAGAAGGAAAGAGGATTAATGGAATTGCTCATGCTAGTGATATCCACTTTAGGGAGTTACCAAATTAATACTACAGCATATTCACAAAGCCTATTCTGAAGAAATAGTCTAGCTGTACTTTGAAACTTGGATTATACTCTGTCATTTCCCTAATAAACCATACTTTGCTATACAGAATTGCAGTTTAGCTTTAGCAACTCAGAGCTGCATATGCACTTTTATTTCTTTGTTTTCCAACTCATAATCATTCTGAGAACAGTGCAGATTTGTGGGAAACACTATGTTCGTCAGCAGTACAAAACCAGTGAAAGCAGAGTTTATTCAAGAAAGGACACTACCTTCTTCCAGTTCGGACCAGATTTCTCCTATAACATTTTCCACCAAAAAGGTGCGACTCTGTCGATTGCGACGGACGTGTTCCTTAGCTAGTCAAAGACAGAGAAAATTACTGAGTACTACGAAGCATAAAGAATTTGATATCACATGGTGCAGAAAACAGGTGCAAGTATGCTGATAGATCTCATGTACTGCTTCTTAAAACAAATGAACAACCACTGCACTTTTTGGGGGAACATTATAACATTACTTCTAGAAATAGCAAAAAAAAAACATTTTTCAGATTTTCTGTTCTTTCTTCATACTACCGGAATTAGAAACAATGACCTAGTGTGAAAGCTATAGACAAACCCTTCATAGTTACTCTATTTTTGACTTCTAAATGCAAGCTGGAAGCTGTCCCTGCTACCAGCCGTGTTCAGGCACACACTCTGCCTGCCACACGGTGGCAGTCCTGGTCCACCGCAGACCTGAGCTATGATGGCAGAGAACACAAGATTTTCAAAAGCACCTTCTGATGTTGGGTGCTGGGGCAAGACCTCTGGAGACATTCGGAATGTCATACTGCCTCAATGTAAGCAGCCAAAAGCACTGCTTCACAGCTTTGTAACTTCTCACGTCTCAAAGTGATCACTAAGTCTGACCCTCTGATAACTCAGGCAGATGACTAAAAAGATTAGCAACTATTTCAGTACCTTTACTTCTGAAAATCCTGGTTTGTTGTGACAGCCTGCAAAGTAGAATCTAGTGCTGCCACGATAAGCAATTAAATTATGTCTTGACTAAGACTTGACCTATTAGAAACATGGAGGAAACTGGCACAGCATATTTAAATTTATAGCAATTAAAAAATTTAGCACAATCTCATAATACTTCAGCTTACAAGACTTAATTTCTACTTAGACATTCAAAGATGCAAGACAGTCTGTAAAGAGAAAGTAGAGCAGTGAAAGCCTTTGCTATTAAGCTCCTTAATCAATCTGTACAACTGGATGATCAAAAGTCATTTCCTGTATTACTTTCATTCAAAGGTGCTATATAAAATAGTACAGAAGACAGACATCCTGCAATATGTGAAGCAGGAAAATCACTGAATGCATTTTCCTTCTCATTTCTATAGTGTCTATGATCAGAAGGAGATGCTTTCACCCATACCTGCTCCATAAAGACCCTATGATGCAGACAAGTTGTCAGCCTCTTACACCAACAGCTCAAATCACACAGCATTCAAAGACAGAATAAGCAAGAGGTCCAAGCAATGGACGCTAGAGTCCACAGAAGTCAATGGGAGTCCTTTCATTTTGTTTCTGTGGACTAAAAGTAAATGCCAGTCTTTAACTATGACTGTAGTAAAGTCATCCCAGCTACAGCAAACAGCAACTTTTTTTTGTATTGACTCCACTGCAATAAGACAGCCCATGAAGTGCATCTGTTCATAGCTAAATGGTTTTCCTCCTTTAATCTGTTCTCAGCTTCTCTTGGGTACCTGCCATCCCTTTATGAAACTTTAATTCTAACCCCAAATTAATTCACTCAAACTTTATTTTCATTAATTTTGACAATAAACCTTTCTCATCCCCAGTGGCCTTTACCTTACACAATTAAGAAAGAGAATGGTTTCCACTAGCAGAAATCCAACATATGCCAGATGCTGTCCAGCTATAAAACTTCGCCAAACACAGAAGCTATTTTTTATTTTTTTTTAATTCTTATTATTAATTTTCTTAGAAGCAAATCCCCCTGCAGCCTGAAAGCAAGTTCGTGGAAAAGTGCATGGAAATGGAAAAGTGCAGGATGAGACCAAGGTGGAGAATGTGAGAGGCCCTTGAAAGGACTGTGCCCTGCACAGGCCTCCCTAATGCTGAGCACATCTGACAAGTACTAGCTGGGAGCGACGTGGCTAGGTAATGACTTTGCCTAACTATGAAAAAAATGCAATCTGGTAAGTACTGGAATAGCCTTACGGGCTTAATTTGCCATGTGCCTGTAACATTTTGACCTAATAAATATGATGACAAAATGCAAACTCTTCTGAAAAATTCCTCTGGGATAGACGGACACAGTAATACATCAGTGCAACTACTACAATTCACACCGAGAGGAAATTGTTATGTAACAAATACACCACAGCAGTCCACTATTTTCTCGGTTTTTGCCCTCCAGTCTCAGACAAGATACTAAATCTTGCCTAAGTCTTTGGTGATTAAGGATTTTTTGGCAAATGACTTACACTGTGGGCCCATCTCTGCAAGTCAGTGTTAAAGCACCAACATGAGCAGCAGATCACAAGTCAGTAAGTTAGAATTGCTGTATCTAGTTTCTCTTCTGTGAGTAGACAAATGCGTTGCTGTATTCCATTACCATGTGCTCCTCCAAGTGTTGAAAGTAACTAATGGTATTTCACAAAAATTACTTCAAAAAGCATCTGCCAAAACTCTGGAAGAACACTTCAGACTGAAAGTCTCATTGAGATCCAGTAATTTAACACTGCTTCAATAATGCAGCTAATTGAACACTTAATTGTTTTCAACAGATTAAATATAAAATGATCCAGCATAAAGTATTAATTTCAATAAAGGCAGAAAAATACTGTGGTGAAAATGCTGTGGGACAGGATGCTTGGGGGATGGTGGAGTCACCATCCCTGGAGATTTTCAAGAAACTTGGAAACGTGGCACAAAGGAACATGGTTTAGTGGGCAAGGTGGGGATGGGTTGATGGTTGTACTAGATGATCTTAACAGTCTCTTCCAACTTTAATTTAATGATCCTATGATAAGCACCTTGTGTAAATCCAGTTCCGATGGTGTCACTGGGGCTATAACCATTGACAGGCGCTCTGCTGCTCAGCTCTATCATCTGGTGAAGGCGGAGCTTCCGGCAGTAGATAGAAGCTGCCTCGGGTTCCAGGGCGATGATCAGCTGCTCGGGATTTTCAGGGCTTGCCATTCCTGCCTGTGAGAGAGAATCAATCAGAGAAGCGAGCTGAGAGGTCCCGTCACCTAACAGACCCCTCCAGCAGGTGAACAAGCACATTCCCAGCTGCCAGGTTCAGTCAGGTCAACCCTCAAAGTTAACACACAAAGAAGCTGCTGCTGCTCCCCAAAAGCCTTTGGCTGGGATTCATCCTACCCACAATGGATAGCCACCACTTCACAGGCTGTAGCAGGGAGGTAGGCATGCACTTACCATGCTGTCTAACTGAGCAGCTGTATGCGTGACAGGAGGAGAGAGGAAGAAAGTCCTCTTGAGGCCTGTGCTGAACAGCCTACAACCTGACCTCCTAACTAAACCAACCCATGAATCTGCATGCTAGGAGAGGTTCAGCCTCCTGTCAGAAATACCTTTGGCGTCTCTTCTCCCAGTGATAATTTTAGTATGCCTTGCTTTATATCCCAGAAGATAAGACTTATATAGTCCTCGCCAAAACCGACCTTCCCCCACTGTGCAGCTTACTAAAATATATGATACACTTTGCCAGTAATGCATTTTTTTACTTAAAATCAACATTTCTCTATTCCAAAATAAATTTTAAGCACAATCAGTTTTATAACAGCTCAAAAATGCTCAGTTTTCAAGGAATTGAAATACAATAGGACACATTCCTTAAACCATAATGAGAAAAAGCCTAAAAATACTTTAACTAACTTTTGCAAGCTTGTTCATGGCAATGGGTTGGAACTGAATGCTCTTTGAGGTCTCTTCCAACCCAAGCCATTCCATAATTCTATGATTTGCCATTCTTTCTATTTACTTTCTGGATTTTCAGTCGTCAGATACAAAGAAAAAAATTGTTTTCATTTCTTTCATCCTCACTTCCCCCTACTGTACAATTTTCTGTTAAAAGATAACCACATTCTTTCAACTCTTTCTGCTCAACTTTTGGCCTGCTCATTGTTGTTTTTCACTTAAGTGTGTGAATATAAAAGATTAATATATAAATGGACCTTTTTCTGTCTCTATGGTTAGTCTACCAGCACACTCTTCCTTCAACTTATACATATTCATTGCGTTTGCTTCAGAGCATTCCCAAAAGAAGGCAGAATCACATGGGAGGACTGCTAGCTTGGACTGGACCTAGCTTCCTTCATACAGCTACACTGTGGGCTGTGCTAGTTGGTGGCCAGGTTATATATGAGGCTAGACAGAGTAAAGCTTGTTCAAAAAATCAATACCAGGGTCAAATTTGGAGGCATAAAACAGTCCTTCCCCTTTACTGATTCATTTTTCCCTTTCTATTACAGCACATAAGAAAGATGCATCTTTATTGAAAGCATCTCCTACTTTAATCGGTAGCACTGCAAGGGGCAACACTCAAGATATGAATTAGTTCTTGGTCATTCCTGACATGTTTATCTAGTATGTTACATAATTCCAAGAATGTACAGTCTGCTCACACAATCCCAATATTTTCCTGTCTTTGCCTTTGGAAATTTTGCAAGAAGTCTCATTTGAACCTTTCTTCCTGCAATTTTAATACCAACACATTTTGTCTTATTCAACGTAGGCACGGAAAACACGCAGTTCCTTCCTTCCCTGCTGCAATTTTCAGTCTTCTCTATGTACTGGGCACGCATCAGTAGCACAGACAAAGCAATTCTAAGCCTTATGTCATGTGTGCCCAAAAAGATATAACTATATTTTAGGGAAAAAATAATTTATTGCTAAGGACATTTAAATCCAAAGACTGCATCATAAACTATTTGCAGAGATGACAAGAACTGACTTATGTGCATGCACTGGTATTTCCTAGCTAGGAAAAAAAAAAGAATCTATTAATTACAAAGTCATCTATTATGGGGAAAGGGTGAGATTTAGGTACTCATTTTTCCAGGACTGGTCCCATTTGCTTCTTCCTCTTCTCTAGTTCAGTCTGTATTAAGAACTTTTCATATTGCAGCCTGCACATCAGTAGAGGAAGACAGTGACCTGCAGAGCCTGAACTCAGATCCATGTTCTCAGACCCTCCAAGTATAGCAGATGCTATTCTTGCTACTTTTTCTGACTAGATACTATTTCAACATATTCAAAATATCTCCCGAGGAAAACATTCAACAGAAATGACAGTTTTTAACAGTTCAAAGCACAGCTGATCCTAATAGAATTTCATGAAGCCTTTTTTTTTTGTTGTTATTGTTACAAAGCTTTCCTTACAGAGTTTGACAGGCCAGTTAAAAACGAGGAGTGTTACTTCATCACAGAAAATAGCCATACCAAGAATTGTGTACAATAAAACGTAAGACATCCTACATATTTATACTGTAACGTGTAAACCTATATGCACACATATATATAGATCAATATTGATGTTATATAATACATTGTATACATTGCATTTTCTCCATATATCAACATAGCACATCACTGTATATACGTATCTAAACAATGCACAGAATGGGAGAAGGGGAGATGATATAAATGTGACTGGGTACATGCTGCTAGGGCAGAAAGGAGTGATGAGATTACGTTAGTACAAGGTCTGGGAAGATGAAGCCACAGGAGGCAGCATCTGCCCCATTGCTTCTGCTGAGGAGAAAGGGACAGGAGGAAAAGCATGCAGAGAAAGAGCAGTAAAAGCACCAGGCAGTCAATACAAAGAAATGGTGATGAATTCACTAAAAATCTTAACTTTAGAAGTTCCAAAATTTGCTGTATTTTCCATTTGTTCCATTCCATCTGCTTTGCCCACTACTGCCCATTTGCCATTGCAAGTACGAGAAAAGATTTAGAAGTACACAGGGTTGATCAGAACGGATCTAAGCAGTATCTCAGGCCTTATTACACAGATCATTTTGGCAGCTGACTGATTTGCCTAGGGCAACTAACAGTGGACTTTACAACAGACCACATCCTGCCTGTAGTCTGAGATCTTTTTCCTCACTTGCAGTATAAATCCAGCCATCACCAATGAAACGTGAAGGAGGCAGAAAGAATGCAAATGTGGAAAACCATCAGAGAAATACAGAAATCTTGTTAGCATTACGTTCCTAAAAGTGATTTCCAGAAGACTGTTGCATCTATACACCTGGAAGAAGCAAAGAACTAGATGCAGATTGCCCCAAACTCACTCTGTGCATCTATTTGAGCACCAGGACCTCATACTGTGACAGGGCAACTCCCACACTTAACTCACTCCAGTAAAAACACACTCCTGAGCTGCTGCCAGTGCACTGCTGCTCATTCACGAAGATGCATCATCACCAGCAAACCTCAGAATGCTTCAAATCCTTAAGCACTGGAGCACATATAACTTTGCTATCCGGATACAGGAGAATTCTTAACATGACACGCCAGCTTTGCTGTTGCAGCCAAAGATGTCTTACTGTAAGAGCCATGGCTGACCACAAATATATTCTGCCAAGTGTTAATTTATCTCAGTTCTGGACTGTGACTCAGTACAGCAGACTGAACATACACAAAGAACTAAATGATAGTCATTCAACATGTAGAATCATCACTACTACAAATTAAAGGACGATAAAACTCAGCCCCACATCCCTTGATGCACAATGAAAAAGAGCTATCCACTTTTTTTATTTAAGATTATAACTAGTAAAGATCTAAAGTCAGCATTAGAGTAGAACAGAGCTTGAGTCTTTCTAAAAGGCGTAGTGAAAGCCATGAGGTAGATCTTCATGAAAATTCCCCACTTCTGAGGTGTAGCTATAGGGAATTCATCCAATTTGAGTGGAATAGACAGAATGCATAACCTCAAATTTAAGCAGAACCCAAAAGTTATCCAAAAACTTAGCTACTGAGCTTTTCTGGATCCAGTCAACCAAATATACACACCCAGAATCCCACTAGGAGCACTATCTTCAGAGATGCAGCCCCTGCTATTAACAACCAGTTCTTAAAAGGACCTCAGGCTGCTCAGATTGGAGAACATCTACTACATTTTTAGCGTCGTAACAAAGAGCACCAAGTTAAGGGCCAAATTACAGAGTAACTACAGTGGATCCATGCTAGTTGGCTCTAGGAGGGTCTTAACTTCTTTGGATCTGAAATGCACAGCCCTGCTTTGATCATCTTCTGCAAGGGCTGGGGAGATGAAAATATGAAAAGATAAAAATAGAAAAAAAAATGATGCATTTTATTCCATGCATATGGGATTAGATTCACATAGTTCTTGTATCAGAATGCTATGTAACATAGGCAATAACAAATCTTCAGTCTCTCAAAATGTGGCTGCATGCATGTAATATAAAATCAGCAACTTCATTATGGCAAAAATGAGGCTAACACATGTACTAATCTCATCACAGTCTGTGAAAAAAGGCTCAAAAATATACAAGAGAAATGGTTAAGAGTCTGTATATATTAGAAATAACAGAGGTGACAAAGGAGCATTCCTCAGATTTAGAGCTAATCAAATCTATGCAGGCAGTCTATGAAGTCTTGACCCCTATTCAACGAGAATTTAGAGTCAGTGCCAAAGCAAACTACAGCTGGGTCTACTACAGGGCAATGCTCACGTTCACTTTCAGAGCTGCTGCAAGAGGAGGCCAGAGACCACTCTGATCCCACGGCTCCTCTTTGGACAAGGGAGTAGCTCCATCCAGTTCTCTCAACCAGAGAAAGTGATCTGAGTTAGGCTCATTTTCTTTCAGTAACGTTTGCTGTGTCACTTTACATCACTTCCAGAGTTAAATGAGATCAGTGAATTATTCCCATGTATAGACATACATTTTAAAAAAATGCTTTTTTTCTGGATAAATATAAGCACTGTGCTTTTACTTCTACTCTGCTGCAGTGTAACCAGTCAGATGATCCTGGGCAGGCTCTGTATGCCTTAGCAGCTCACATTACCTACCCATAAAATAGGTACACTGCTGCCTTTGTCCTTCATGCACTGAAAGGCAGTAAAGGAAAACACTTCATAACCTAAGTACAGAGTAATATACTATGTTATTTTCACAGTGGGTTAAATTTTATCTTTCAGAAAAAGAAATAAAGAATCAGGTCTGACCGGAGGAATTCTAATTTACTGCTTTAATAAATTTTATAATAATCTAAAGCTCAATTCAGTACTGGGTAGGTGCCATAGGCACTATACTCACACTTCATAAGACAGTTCCGGATACAGAAATAGATTAGTATAAACAAACTGGACAAATAAATGTGCAAGAAGAATCCTCATTATACAGCTGGAGAGACAAGACACAGAGACTAAATGTCTTAGGATCATAGAATAACTTGGGTTGGAAGTGATTTTTCAGGGGCCATCAAAATGACTTCAGAGCCTTGGGATGTGTGCTGAAGGAATCAAGGGCACAGCTCCATGATAGCACTGGTTCAGTGATGAAGCTGATTTCAGAAGTCCACGCTATTCAAGCCTTGGGCCTCTATGCAGCTTTCACAGCAGGCCACTTTCACCAAGCATGTTACTCTATTCGCTTTTGAAGCAGTGGCATAGACTAGACTGGATGTAATGATCTCCTCTTCTAGGTAACAGAAAGAACATTCAAAATCTGCTTTTACCACTAGAGGCATATTTCCAGGCTCCAGAGATAAATTTGAAAAGTTGGATTCCATGAAATAGCTTTGTAAAGACAATGTGGCTCATTAGGAAATAAAGCCCTGCAGTACAACATCGTTCAGCTAGAAAAACAGAAGCTGTGAATTAGCATCAACATTTCTGTATTTTCCAAGATATTTATTATAATTAGTAACAATAGGAAAGCTATGATTGCAAGTTAAGCACTATGCAGCCTGCAGAAGAAAGTATTGTGTGACTCCATCCAGGCAACACAAAACAGCAGTTGGAAATTAAGAGCCTCATGAAATTTACACTGTTTAAACTAATCAGTTCATTGTGTTAACAGATCCATGATAACACCAGCCACTTAGTGCCTCACTAAGCGAGCTCTTCTCTAATCCTCCTCCTTTTTCACTAGCTAGCACTTTCTCCAGTTTTATGGCATCAAATTAGGATGTCACAAATAGATGACTGAGACCTAATTAAGGCAGAGAACGCCAGGAAAGATAAGCAACATGACAAATGAGCCTTAGCATTGTTACTCAGAAACACATATTGAGAAGCTGGGTTATCAGGGAGTGGGGCTAGAGGATGTCATGAAGCTGCATCAAAAATGTAGTTTGGACAGTTTTGCTAGACCTTCAGCCTTGACACTTAAGGAAGATTCATGAAAGACTAGTCTGAAAATCACTATGCCATCATCACGTACCAATGTTCTGCCATTAGTCCTCAGGAACAACAAGAGTACCACAGCACAATGTGCAACTCATGAACAGACACAACAGAGGGAGGTCAGGCAGCACCTTTACCTCAAGCAACTTATTGCTTCAAAGACAGGTTCTTAAAATTGCTCTACAGCCACAAAGGAAACAGTATATTCCAATGCACCCAGATTCCTGTAGGTAGCACAGCACACTGAAGTGACTAGTTTAGAAAAAGAGAGGAGGAGGAGCCAGTGGGAGCTCTGCTGCTTTGGAAAATTCATCCTTGGATTTTAAGTGCCTAAATGAAAACAGAGAATTAACTTCTCCCCCCATTCTTTCTCTTTTTTAAATAGTCAACCCAATGTTTCAGTGATAGTTTATTCTGTAAAGATACTTACAGTGTCATAGAGATACTTGCTGCTTTTCAGAACCAAGAGCTTTTTGCTTTCTCTTAAACATTATTTGCTATGCATATATGCAAATATATGTAAAAAAATGCATATATTTTCAAACTATTGTAGTCTGTTGCCCTAAAACTAGGTTTGTGGCACAGGCTGTCCTTTGTCCTATTCAGATCTGGTGGCACTGATTGTATTTTGCGTTTCACAAGTGAAAACATAATGGATAATTACCACGGCTACAGAATTCCTTTAGTGTAAATTTCTCCATCTGTACAGTTAACTGCTAGGACAGAGATATTCATCTCTGCAAGAGAAAACTACTTGAGAGAGAAGGGAAATCTCAGGTTATGAATGAACAGCAGTAACTTCATTTTGCAGACAAAGGAAATACAAATTATGAAAGACAACAAACATAAAAGCAAATCAGTTTAAAAAAGGGGAGACAAAATTGGAAGAGATCCTTGGAATAATTCTCATTTGTACACTTGACATTAGCATAAGTAATTAAAAAACATGAAAGACTTAGAAAGACAAATCCCAATGTAATTCCATCATCAAATGGTCCTTGGGATTTGGGGATTACAGATAGCTTTCTTTGAGAACCCAGGTAGCTTCCCTTCTCCTTGATGAAGTAGAAACCTTATAGATATGTATACACACACACACACACACACACACCTTTCCTTTGCATTTAAAATATCAGAATATATGCTTTTTAATGGTTTTTGAATTCCCAGTGCCAGCATATACCGGAAGCTCACACAAAGTACCTAATCCACAGAAAATTTACAGACCTCTTAAGGCCTTCATACAGGAAGCCTGAACTGTTGCTTACTGAAGCTAGGAACTCCTGTGAAAGGAGCTTTTCAGTGAAATCTCTAACCTGCAGGAAATCAGGATAGAGGATTACAAACTATCTCAAACTTGAACTCTTATAGTGGATTTGGTAAACATCACCAACCAACATATATTAACAAGTTTACCCCAGGAACGGGCGGATGTGGCTGCCAAGCTACTCTCCATCACATTTGAAAAGCAGGCAAGCAGGTCAACAAGATCTTAATGAGATTCAATACAGCCAAGTGCAGTGTGCTGAACTAGGGTTGGGACAATCACTGATACGAATACAGAATGGGAGAACAATTCAGTGAGAACAGACTTGTGAGGAAGGACTTGAGGATCCTGGTGGATAAAAAGATGGACATGAGCTAGTAGCATCCTGCTCGGAAGGTCAACATTATCCTAAGCTGCATTAAAAGAGGGGGGCCAGCAGGGAGAGGGAGGTGACTGCCCCCTCTACTCTGCTCTTGTTGAGACCCCATCTGGATGCCTTTGTGCCAATTCTCTGCCTATATCAGTGAGCATTTGGATCTGACAGTATGACAGCAGAACAAACCCCAAAATTATTCCGGACCTTATTTATTTCTGTATAGAGTTCAGTAATTTTAATGAGAAATTTAGAGTCTTCTGGGATCAAAAGGAAACATTTCTTACACAGTCTGAAGGCTACACTATTTAAGTCTGACAACATAAAAATGCATCTGTCCTAAGAGGTCCTGTAGCTTTACGCCACAGTATTCTAAGAAAAGATTAAATGCAGAAAAGACTATAAATTCACTATATCAAGGGTGCAGAAGTTGAGTTTAAAGCACAAAAAAAAACCCGTGCCTCAGTTCACTGTCTTTTCACGGAAGGAAACTCAATTCCTAAGTAATTTATTTTCTTATATTTGGCGGTAGAGAACCAAAAGATCACAGGAGAATCTATTTCATACTTTATTTCTATTTCCTACTCTATTAATAAAACTATTCCCCTGAAAACAAAAAGCAGAATCGGTAATACTGTTCTTCCTAACAGCTGTTCAGAAACCATGGCAATATCCCATTCTGAAAAGCAGGAAGATAAATGTGGCACCTGAAGAGGTAATGAAGTGTGACTTTTACTTTCAGCATGCTCTTTGAGTAATGAGTTTTGTGGACTAGTATTGCCTAAAGTCAGAACTTCTGCATTTGTGTGGTCACTGATTAGATGAAGGGATTTGTTATAGATGGCTAGGCTGTCTTATGCAGATAAATGCCTCTGCTAAGCATGGTCAGACTGCCTCAATTTATTTTGCCTGAGGTTGTTGTTACCCAGCTCAGCGTACATCTGGTTCAGATAGCTTACCTGTACATTTCCATTCTTTATACCATATACCTTACTTTTGTAGCTGAATGTGACTCACACGTTACTGAACGATAATTTGGTGATGGAGAGGCTGTGCTGATGGAAGGTAAGTGGGACCACAGGGGCATTGCAGCAACGTTAGGGTGATGTTTCTGCAGCCTGCCCCCAAATGCTTATTGCAACAGATCACGCACTAAATGAAAGCATACCACCAAGTGGCATCATCAGGAATTTTTTTCTGTATTTTATTCCCTAAGGTGCAGAGGACATTAGTTGCAATTTTTATGACTAGCATGCATTAGAAAAATTAAGCCATCAAATTCTCATAAGCTTTTCAATTTTTCATATTATATCATTTCACAAATGCCTTTAGTACCATGGGCATGTACTGATTACCACAACAGAGAAGCCTGACTCTCCTCTTTTTAAAATATCTGCCCCGTGTGTCAGGTTCTCCCATTCCATTTGTTTCAAAATAACCTCAGATGTAGGTCCTTATGTCTCAGGCTGATTTTTATTACAGACACAAGTGGCTCTTACTGAGCTGTTTTGTTAGTTGCATCTTATTTTTTATCTTAGGCTTTCTGATTTTGACATTTTTCAGCAGAGTTTCCAAATTCAGCTTCTATTACTCCATGTCCTGTAATGAAATACTAGCACTTAAGACGTCTTTTTGACAGATCAATTATCTTCCTTCATTGGTCTTCCTACAAATATATTATAAGTAATCCTAACCAGTAGTTTCAGACCAGCCCCTATTGATTTACAATTCTTTTGCAGACTTGCAGGAGTCCCCCACTAAAACTCCCAAGTGTAGTTTAGAATCTCTCAGCTCGCCATTTTCATCTTTTGACTGGAAACATCCCATCTAGCACAGTCTTTTCTCTACATGGAGGGAAGATTCTGATTTCCACCTATTTCTTTTAGCTTCAGGGTCCTTCCAGGCAATTTCTAAGATCCTAAGAAACACATGTTGAGTGTAGCACTCCTTTCTTCACATAATGGAGATTCTACCTTACCGGGACAACTACTAGAGCAAAGAGTCTGCATCTAAAGGAAGCTACATACTTTGCATGGCAGGCACTAATCTGTTTATCTGCTCATACCTAGAATGCTACGAAAACCTGCTTTACTTGCAAAATGAAAAGCTGCAAAAATTCCAACTTATGCCTCAACATGGACAATCAAAACCTTACAGAACTGGATTAGCAGATGGTTTTGTCAAGTGCCTGCACCTTCATGTAGACCTGGCTAGGTAATTAAAATGTGTAAATTGAGATCAATTAGTACACATTTCCCACTGTGCTGAGCTCCCACTGTGTAGATTTTCACTCCTTGATTAATCATTGCTACAAGATGCAGAATCTTTCCAAACATACCATTTCATAAACATCTTAATCCTTATGATTAAGAAGATCTTAATACCACAGAAATGAAAGCATGGACTCAGCAGAACCCCAGGAACTACAAATAATCAGGATGCTTGATACATAACACACTTCTGCCTTTGCTAAGTACTGCTTTCACCAGCTTCTCACTGCTGCTTATGCCTGAACACTACTTGCTTTTTATGTAGTTTACAGGAAGTCTGTTGAGCTGTGCCTACACACAAACAAATTTCAGTTGCAAGTGCACCACATGCCAAAAGAAAAGACTATACTTAAAAGAAAAAGCTCAGCTTCACAGATATCAAACAGGTTAAGGCTCTTTAGCTGTCCTTTTAAATCACATCAAGAGGGGAAATGACAGAACAGTAAGAGCATGTTCAGGCTCATAGCCTACATTTAAGAAGAACTTTAGGTCACTCAGTTTTTCCATCAGCATTGCTCAGTGTCTGGGCCCAACATGCAGGCAGTTTCTCCCCTCCACACCAACGGTTGGTTTAGGTAGCAGATGCTGGCAAGAAGCCCGGTGCTACTTCAGGAACCTGTAAATAGCCCAGCACAGGGCTGTTGCTCCCACTACCATCTCCATATATGGTGGAAAAAGGCCCTAACTCATTTTTCTTGCTGTTCATATAAAAATCCTGACAGAGCAGCTAGGCACAGCTGCTGCTGCCTCTGGGTCAACACTGCCAGGGGTTTCTAAAACCTCAGTATGTCTCGCTCGACTGGAGAAGAGGAACTACACTAACTAACACGACAGATGCAGTAATGCATTTACTGTCCTTTAATTAAAGTGACTCATTCACCAGTTATATTTTCAGTTTACACAGTTACGGCTCTCAATAAACACAACCTCCTTATCTGTTCTGACATCTCTATTGTCTTTAGCTTCCTGCCTCTGTAAGTCCTCCTCTCAGAGGAAAGCCCCAACTGTGATACTAGGAGGACCGCAACTATTTTATTGCCTTCTTTCTCTCTTTCCCTAAAATGAAGATAGATAAAGAAATAAATAAACGCTTTCCAAAAGGTAGAAAAACACTCAACAACAAACACGCACATCTCAGAGGAAAGCACAAAAAAAAGGTGTGCTATTTTAATTACATAAATCCTCCAGAGATTTACAAAGCAGAGCTCATCTAGGCAGCTCTAAGGGAGCCCTTCTAAGCCAGCGTCTCATTCATTTCAGCAGGAAGCATGGCTTCCTTGCTCTTTCTAACCAATTTCAAGACAGACAGAATCTAAAATCTCTCTTTTTTTTTTTTCTTCCAAAAATATCCTAACTAAGAATAAATGGAAGCGTTGTTATATAGAAACACTGGATCAAACCAAAATTTACTTAGCCCAAAACATCATTGTGAAGATATTCTGATATCTAGAAAGTGACATTCCACAGGACAATCTTAACACTGTTGTTTGCATTAAAGCTCATCATGGACATTATGTTTGGATGCTGGTTAAATCCTGACACTCGAAGACTCACGGCCTTTTCACAAAATATGACAACATACATACTGGGCTCAGCCTGAGTATCAGCTCTTTCAGAAATGCTCAGCATCCAACTGTTTGTAATAAGCAACATTTCTAGATTTTCATCTGGGAGAAAAACGTTGCCTTTAATAGATTCCCTTTTTTAGCAAAAAATATTTTTTGCTTAAAGTTGTGCACAAGAACCAAATTAGTTAATGGTACAAAAAACACTGGTCGGAGATTAAAATGCAAGACGTTTCTGGGTAACATCTAGCACATTTCCTTTTTAATCTTAATAGTACCAATCTTTTCTGTGTTCTCACATAAGCTTTCCAGGTGTGTTGGCAGAACTATTCTGTTCTGAATCTATTCTTGTTCAGTAATATCCTTTTGAGGCCACATCAGTCATAGACTCAAAATCTAAAGAAGGCTGTGGGATTTATATACAGGAAAAAGACGTTGCAATATTCTCCATATTACTCACTGTTCCCAGTGCCCCTCCTAAAATCCTAAAATCTCGCTTTGCAGTTGGAAGGAGTGGTTTTGTGTTGTTTTTGTTGTTGTTGTTGTTTGTTTTTCCCTGTAGCATCTCTTTTTGATATGATATAATTCATTTAAAACTCTTTCAAGCTCGGCTATTTAAATGCTACATTCCAGGGTATTCACACTTACATTGGGAAGAGATTCTGTGTCACCAAGTTACCCTCTATACAAATTTGTTTACTTTTCTAAGAAGATTCCTACAGAGCAAGCTAGTACTGATCAGTGCAATGTAATGTAAACCAAAAGACAATGTGATAATAATTCTCATCATGTTCATTCCACGTTGACACTAATAAATATTCAGTGTAAGAACCAGTTAAAAAAATCCCCCAGAATTCCAGGTTCACACAATTAATCCTACAATCTAGATTGCCTGTTTGTTTATACAAGCTTAACACGCAAATAATTTTATTTGCTATTTGTAATTGGAATATAAATCTACTTAAGAGCTCTGAAACTTCATTTCAAAATCAACAGCTCATATGGGAAGAACAAATGCTACAATATCTCTGAGTAAACCAACAGACTGACGTTTGTAAGACTACAGGTATTTCAGGCAAGCTTATGAAAAAGCATTATCTTTCCTCTTCCCTTGGTCTGCCCTGAGTGCATTTGATATCCCATATTTTACTTTTCTATTTTACAGCTTCTGCACCAGCATATTCCTCTAAAACTCCAAATTCTTCCTTAAAACATTATTTCTATTGGCACATTCAAGAAATTCCGGTCTGTGGATTCTGCTCCATGCTTACTGTGTCTGAAGAATTTGTATTGAAACATGAGCTGTAAGAATACCTTCACTAAAAGGAAAGACTCTGCCAAGAATATCGGATCTTGTGTCCCTCTGATAAACAATCCCCAGTGCCTGAATTTCATTTGGAAAAGGGATTAAATTTGCTGTTTATAGTAAGTAATATGTTAGGACAACAAAGTGCTATTAAGACTGAACCGAATATTCCCACCTACCAGCATTCCACAGATTTCTATAAAAGTGGTCTTGAATACTTTCAGAGTTTCACCTTCCCACTAGCGGACACTTATTTTTGACCATCAGTAATACAGGACCAACAGAACACTGAATCCTCTTGTGTCCATAAGACCTCAGATGACACACAGATGGGATCCTGGCTTTGTGTCCATATTCACACACCACACTACTAGGGATGAGTATTGCTCATAAGCAGGAAGCAGCCTGCCTAAGCTATCTTCCATGGTGAGGTCTAAACATCTGCCACAGCACAACTAGATGCATTTGGCAGTCCCTCCTTCTTTGAGAACAAGAATAAGAGCAGGTCCCAGTCAGGCGAGTGGGATGGAGTCCTCCCACATGCTATCCAACTGGACCACACTGCCAAACTCACCAAGATAAGAGAGCATTTCAGTCATCAGAATTAATCTCTGATGATGCAAATTCTTCAGGACAATGGGAATCCTTCTAAGACTGGTAAACTCACAGCTTCTGATGGGACTACACTAAAGCAAAATATTTGCAACAGAAGAACTAGAATACAGAAACAAGGAAAGTGAACACTATTTATGATGCTCTATGTATTTCATGGTGAGGACAATGGGAAACCTGATTGATGCATCCTAAGAGTCATTAGTCAGATGCAATGAACCCTAATCTCCGCAGACATGCTTTAGGATCCTACAGAGATGACATGCTCCACTCTTGCCACAGAGCTCTCTCCCAGTGTGACCAGACCTCAACAGCAGTCACATGGCTTTAGAGCTTTCTGGATGACAGAACAGCAAGAACCATCTGTGGACTATTATCCAGAAACAAAGCTATTTCAATTCACAAAGTGAGGCTGTGAAGACATGCAGATCTCTACAGCCTACCAAACTTAATCTTTTGAGAAGTCCCAGAGAGTAAAACAAATGAGAATAAATAAATACCTACTTCACAGAGGTAGCAATTCAAGTGTAAAGAAAAACAGTTAAGAATATGAAAAGTACAACAGATGAATACAAACAGTGCAGGCAGGGTAACAGCAAGAAGCAGTGAAGAGCAGTTTTCACATCTCAATAGTTCAGTCATGGTCACGTTTTTGTAGGCGTGACAGAATATGCATTTTAAAGAGGACTTCAGAGGAGGAAAATGAGTTAGTGTTATAGATACTCATGGCCAGGACATACAGCTTATGTCTGAGATGACACAGATGAAGGAGGCAAATGCAGGTTGACTCTCTGTCAAAGGTGAAGTGACAAAACCCGTTAGTGGCAGCATTCCAAAGGGATGCAAAAGAGGCCAGATTACAGTTGCCAAAGCCACAAAAATGATGTTGCAATAACTGAGATGCAGAATCAGTTACAACTTCGATGAGAGCTCAAAATTATGCATGGACAGGAAAAGCTGTTATGCAGGCAGAATTAGCAAGACTTTGGTAGGCTGGATGGAAGGTCAGAGGAAGAATTGTGAGCTGAAAGGAACACCCAGATTATACCAGCATCTGGAAGGGAGAGTTGTGGGAGCCCTCAAAAAGACTAACAGTTTCAGGAAATGTTTTGTTTAAGGCAAGACAATGATGAGTGGATGTCAGAAATGCATTGAGATTGCAGGTCGGACAATAGCTGATGGATGTTGAAAAGGAAGCAGACCACCACTTTACTTGACTTTCGTAACTCCATGTAATATTTAGATTTGCCTAACAACCACATAACAATTTGGTTACATTGTGAATTAAAGACTGAAGTCATCAGTATTTTTATTCTCTCAGAGTTACATCACTTGCCACAGATTACCCATGCAGTTATCCACATCTCATTTCATTTCCCACTAGTTAACTATCAGAAACAATTTTACCTCAGCATGTTTTCAGCAACAAGGTTTCTACCTCTGCCTTTTCAACGCTGTTCTCTACTCAATACTCCAATTACTCTCATGAACACAAGCTCTTATTTTCATGACACTTGTGTGCTTTGATAGCTAACACCAAGGGCTGGAACTTCTGCTCTGTCAGTATGCACTGGTTTGAAGCACATGCTGGATCCTGCAATAGGAATCTGAAGACTGAATGATAAAGTAGAACTCCCAGTTTTCTGCATTTCTGTCTTTGTCCCCATTCCTATAAATACCAACTGTGTCACGTAAACATACAATTACTTCTCTAGATGCTTTTTTTTTTCCTGTAATTGACCACACACCCTGAGTTAAAAGCCTTGTCAGTCCTTGCTATTTATCAAGCTTGCCGATAGAAGAACACAATCACAGACAAAACCACAGACACAGACACTAATCAACACATTCCATTGTGCCACAAATGAGAAATGCCAAGAGATCTATCTCACTCTGCCCTGCTCCTTACACAGCTCCCGTTTTACGAGCACACATGCACACAGACAGCAGGCAGACAACAATATACAGAGATAATGAATGGGTCTCTAGTGTTTCAGATTTACCTACAACCGTGTCCTTCCATCAGAACTTTAAGAATGTTTTGCTTCTGGCACTAGCATTAGCAATCCCACAATAAAGACTGTTAAGAAAAATGTTGCTCAACATTAGAGATAGTTAGAAACAGAGTTAAAAAAATTCCGGGTGCTTTCCAGGAGCACTCTGCAAATTATACACAAACTGCTACATATTTCACAAACCGCACATGACGTATCTGCTGCCAATGGGTTATGCAAGTCTGTGACAGAAAATAAATAAAATAAAATGCAACGTGAGTATCTTGATGAAAAGAAGAATGCATGCATCTAGTCTATCAAAGACACAAACTGAATTTGAAATAAAGCAAATGCAATATGGAATATGCATGACTGTGGGGGCTTAGAGGGGTGGGGAAAGGGTTAAATGCTGATAAACTCCTACTGGTGAAAATAACATTTTAATTTAATTTTATGTCCGGACTATGTCCAGACTATCTGGACACGGTCTTTTCATTCCTACTGTGGGAAAATGGGAACAGAAAAAAAGAAGTCCCTATTGTGGAGGGTCTAAGCTTTCCCTACTCTTCCTTATTTTTTCCTTATTTGAAAAAAGCCTATGATGACCTAAAGAAATTAACAAAATAAAATTGTGTCCACTGTTTTACATCAGCTTTCTTTTTAGTCTCAAAACTGCATCTGTTCCACATGCGCTAAATTCAGCAGGAATATCACGTTCAAGATGACTAAAATATCAGTCTGCAGTGAGGGACACCAATACACAAAAGCAAATACATAAAAAGGCATTTTAAAATGTGAATACATATGATGTGAAGCCATTGCTTAGTTGAGTTAAATTCTCTTTCAATGTTTCTAGCCCAACTGTTTCCAGATTAGTTTATGTATTTTATACTAGTGCTAATTGTCCCAAATACAGTTTAACATTTAACCTTTCAAGTAAGGCTTTAAAGGACATTTTTAAGTTCACTCTGTAACCTTACCTTGTAGGCAGCTTGTCTCATAAACTGCTTTGCAGGCTGCTTCCAAATAGCAGGCACTGTAATAACCCATCTTACTTCAGTATTCTCAAAGTCCGAACCTGCTTGGTCACTGAGCTCCTAAATAAAGAGAAATAGAGGTGATTGTAAACTGATGGGCGTCAACTTGGTAAGAAAATATTTTCTGCAGGTTCCAGCAACAGAAACTCTTTTCAATCTTTTTCCTGCTACACCTATGCTACAAATCCAAGTATTTAAATTATTACTAACCTTTCAAGAATGCTTCACTGTGCCAACAGCTAGGATTAGGGCTGACACTTTCTGAAGGAGGCCCATAGAAAAGTTTACTACCTCACATGAAATAGAAAAGTTACTTTTTCCAAAAGCAGCATGTGCACTGCTGAATATTAGAGAATGTTTACATATGCTCTTAGTCATAGTGGGGGATTTGCAGCTAGTTTGAAGAATTCATGCTTACATCTGGATTAATATACAGAAAAATATTAGAAGTATTGATGAACATTAAGTTTTACAATCCAGATTTTTCAATGATTCCTTTATAAAGCACTCATACATAAATTAAACTTTTACAACTCAGTTTACAAGGCAAAGTTACAGCTTAAAAGAAAAAATAAATCAACTGATTGCTCCTTGAAAATCTTACTTTAAGCAAGCACTGAGGAGTAGTTTAGTTACTTTACTGTTCTTCCCCCCCATTAAAAAGGGGAAAGTCTATATTGCATTTGCAAATTAGGTGATATACTGACATATTTTGGGAAAGGTTCCAAGTAAAATGTCATTACCATATGTCCTATCTACATCTCCATCCAAACAGGGAAAGCTTCATAAAGGTGAACAACAGGCCTTTAGAATGTAAAATATGTTTCTGTGTGTGCTGTGCCAAGGTGTTGCATTTGCTTAGCTATGCTGCAGTTTAAAAGTCTGTGGTAGAAAAGAAGTACCTTTATACTGCTCAGGGCAGTAGGAATGGACAGATTATAGTCCTAAGCAACAGCATGAACTCACAAATCACAGGGATGTTTTATTAACACCAAGTAAGGATGCAGCCCAGAACAGGCAGCACAGCAACTATGGGGGATTCATATTCACTAAACATTTCCTCAGGCAATGAATGCATGGGTACAAGCCTGTGACTGAATATTCAATGCAATTCCAATAGTCTTAGAAAAGATAATTATTTTGAGTAGTAATGATATGATTGTTCCTCTACGGCCATAAAGGCAGAATAAATTAATCCCATTCAGAAAAGTAGGTTAGCTTTACATCAACAGGGCTATTTTCATGCAAGCACTGTTTAGGATTCTGATTTGGCCCAGAAGCTACTACATGTTGGCAGTATATAGTAGCCCATCTGAAACTAATGTACACTAAATTCACAATTGGTTGTTTACATGAGACCTTAAATCTAAAAACTATTTACTGGAGATACGTATTTCACAAGAGAGTAACAAATACAATCTCGCAACCCAAGGATAAGATTACAAGTGAGTACTGTAACATTTCAAACAGGAAATGGAAAATACAATGTATTTTTCCATTTCCCTACCAACACTCGAAATAGTAGCTTAAAATAGGCTAATATACTGAACCTTTTAGCCACACCAAATAGCCTACACAAATCATTGCAATAGTGAAACTATACTGCTCCCACCATGTTAAGTAGCAAGTCATCACTGTAGAGAGAGACACTGAGATTCAATACACCAAACTGTAAATCAGCTTTTAAAAATCTTCCTGTTACAAAATAAATCCAGCTCATCTGACTTCCCTACGATCAGTCACTAAAACAATGTCAGATTGGGACTGCAAAGATTGGAAGGTGCCTGCCCAGTTGTGTTTCATAGTGCTCACTCTTCAATATGAGAGAGAACTTTGAGAATGAAGAACACTGAATCGTCCCAGCATCAGAAGTGTGGGGGGCAAGACCAGAATCCAGTCTCAAATTTAATTCTTTGCAGTTAAAAATGCAGACTGAGTAAAACACTGAGCTCCAGCTCCTGCACTTTTAAGTTTTCTTCTCAAATCAACATTTTTTATGATAAAAACAAAGCAACAATAAAAAAAGCAACACAACAACAGAAAAGTTTTATCCCCTAAAGAAGATACTCAGAACTTATTACTATTATTGAACCAAGCTTCCCCTGTGCAAGAGGAAACCACCGCAGGACTACTGAGAGCTCTTTTAGAGTACACAGCCTGCCTCGAGTTTCTACAGCTGCCTTGCTTTGTTTACATCAAATACAACTGAGGTCAAAGCTCAGCAAGGTTAGGAATGTTATGCTCACATTTATACTAGTGATAAATATAGAGAATCTAGATAAGGAAGCATTATTCTACCTTTAATGCCTGTTCCTTAAAAAATTGCAGGGCGTAAGCAAATATCTCAAGTGCTTTGACTTTTTTGCCATTTGCAGCTGTCAGGTCCGTCTCCATGGTAAGATTCTACATGAAAGAAAATAACTGGAAGTTATGGAAGTTACTCAAAGGAAAAGGTAAACATAAAATTAATTCTCACTGCTTGAGGAAAGGGAATTCTTCTTTATCCACCTGGCTAGGAAAAAGTGACAAAATTGTTCGGGAGAGGATCTAACTCATCAATTGAATTTCCTGGACTATTACATTTGCTGTTCATTTTAAGCTTTGTTTTTAAACACCTACCATGTCTAAAAATAACTGCAGGCAGAGAGAGTAATACAGAATAAATATTAAATAATTGCAATAAAATGCAATTAATTGTTGCAAAGCTGCACATTAAAGATATTTCATCCAAGTTAAGTTTTAAAAGCATGCATTTTTGGCTTCCCACCAACACATGAAATCAACAAACACCCACCTCAATACAGAAAGTACTGGCCTGGCCCCAGAAATCTAGAATGATTTAGTGGAAAGATCAACATATAATCATTAGGAGTAATGTCAAATTAACAACGTGATTTCCACTTGCAATTAGTACAAAGAACTCTGGGCCAATTTGTTCCTGTGCACAAGAGATCAGTATGGTTCTTATATTCCATTTCTGTTCTCTGAATAAATTTTCCAAAACAAACTGACCTCATGCAGATTCCCTGCACAGCTAAGAATTTCACCCAGGAAAAATAGGGATGCAGATACTGAGCTTCTGAGATCTACAATGAATACAAGCAAAATAAACTCGCCAAGCCCATCAAGAAGCAAAATAAATTGGAATACATTAACTGACATTTTCATTTACTTTATTTACTCTCTAAACAGATCTGCTTGATATGCAGCTCACAATCTTTAGGCAAAATCCAGCACTCTCCACAGCAAGATGATCTGAACTGTAAATGCAGCATTATTAAAGAGTGTTAGTTATTACTTACACTAGTGGTATGTAGCTTCATCTTAAACTTCTCAAAATACAACCAGTGCTTTGATTCACTGGGATCCAAGTCATGGTAGAAATCTCTTGCTGCGTACCCAAAGCTATGAAACTTTCTTTCTGGTGTTAAGAGGATAGTAGTTGGTGTCTTCTGGTTGGATACACCTGGATCTCCACCTTCCCATCGTCTGTTCAAGTGAAAGAGCTTCAATAAGTGATAATAACACTTACAGCAGCAGAAAAATTCAGATACTCTTAGAAAAAATGTAATAGAATACTGCACTTACTGCTTTCCCCTCCAAATATGTTTACATTGATCCTTATAATACCACAACAAATGGGCTTATTTACATTCAAGAAAAGAGGAATGCAAGTTTCATTTCAGACAATTCAGCAATGACACTCAACAAGTCACTCAAACCAAAGCCCACTCATGTGCTTCACTTCTTGGACGCCAGAAACACTGAAGAAATGCCTGCAGGCATTGAGCGCTCTTTGTTGCACACTCTATTCATCTTTATTTACCTTTAAACATTTAAATGGTAATAAAAATTTTAGATTTAAAAAAAAAAAATTGGTTTGTGAAAAATAAAGCAGGCTCCCTCAACCTCACAACAATCCACTAAAATCGTGAAAATAAGTATCCTATCTTATCAGGATCCCACAGGCATCTGCAGGATGACCTGCTAGGCACAAAGGTAGTAGATGAAAATAACACAGTGCTTGCTTCACAGATAGGATAAGAAAATAAATAACACTGAATATGGGAAGACCCTCTGTACTTTGTGTTAAGTGCAGAAGGAATTTAGGAGTGGGCAAGTAAAAAGATCATAAAGATCTGTATCACAGAGAGCTGTGAGCATTCTGCTTTTCTCCTGACATCTCTGTTACCAAAAAAGCAGAATGGAAGAACAAGAAACTCTCATTAATGTTTCCCCTGCCCCACACACAAGTACTTTCAGCATGGGAAACAAACACTTACCAGACAACATTATCCTAAAAAAGCACCAGTGGAAAAACTGCTTTATGCTATCAGTCATAATCACAGTGCAGCTCAAAAAGGAACCAAGATCACAAAGGCACTGAGTTCATTACTAAAACACATGTTGATTACTTTTTTCTAAAGATAGAAAAGCATGCTGTCATAACACACTACAGCCAAAGTCCCTGTTCTGAGGTACAAAATGATTGCTTTGTTTTGTGGTTCTTGTTTACGTGACATGTGAAGATTATGTAGAAGTACTATTTTTTTTTCCATTTGAACCGATTGAATCAACTGAAAATTAATTGACCTCAAGATCAAGGCAGATCATTGACACAGAAAAATTCATTCTTGGCCAAGCAATAAGCAGCCAAGAACAGGATCTTATAGACTGCTGGGAAGCTTTAAGACCATGCAACTGGATTAAAGAGAGCAAAGCGTGCCCTTTTTTGAACCAGCGGCAGTGATGGCAGGGAATCTTCCAGTACAGAGAGCAATCCCACTGATCTGAAAGCAGAAACACCTTCATCCACTCGGAAATATTTTGCTCAACTTCACTGGTGCTGCTGCTCAGCCCCACACCTACAGTCAGCTGGGAAGGGCTCTGCTGCAGGGCAGCGCTTGCAAACCTCTGCTGGGACGTATCTGGGCAACTCCAACACCAGTGAGCATGTCTTACAGCAAGCATATGGTTCCACTGCTCATAAGCAGGGGTTCCACAGCCCATAAGCAGAAAGCACCGCCTCTTCCACCAGAACGTTATGTCCCACACAACAGAGAGGAGACAAACTGCTATCGTTTTCACTTGGAATCATTAATGATTCATTGTGAGTCACTGGTGGGAAATTCCATAAATAGGACACGTACTTAGCTGCTGCCTAATAACAATGCCTCTTTACTTCTCTTTATGGCTATGCACATTTTCTCTCCTGGAATAAATACCTATAATACTTAAATGAAAACAAACTCATGCTCCGTAGTATGGGCTGAAATTTTCAATACCATCTTGAGCACTAGGTGTTCACTTCTGGATGTGTTTCTAATGGAAATCAGACACTGTAATTGCTCAGCAAGTGCTGAAGTTCCCAGCCTGTGTTACTAACAAGAGAACAGGAAGCCTGACATCACCATTTGTAGCCAGAGCTTTAGAAATATTCCTGCATGACATCTTTTCTGGAAAGAAGCAGCTGCAGCTGGAGGCATGTGCACACTAACCTGACTGCTGCATTTCTCAAGGGGAAGCCCATCTTCACTCTGCTTAATGTGGGCTAGCAGGGCTTTTGCTTGCTGTTGAGCTGCTCAAACCAGTTTAGAGTCACTCAAGATCTGACTGCATATTAAAGGAAAAAAGAGACAGAGCAAAGTTTCTGTGGAAAGGATCATAAGGTTATGCTAAGGTCAGAGAAATGCCCTTCCTTACACAGGAATCTGGCTAACAGAGGAAAAAAGAGCACTCCTTGTAGAGAGATGAGAATCTGATCCAAAGCTGCAGCATAACAGCCAGGGAAGCAAAGCAGCAGGGTTGTCTCACAGAGCTGGATGCCTCCAGGAGCGTGCATGCAGCAGAAAGGCAAGCACGTGTCTGCCAAGAATCACAGTCAAACAGGGAAGAAAAAAATAAAGACTGAAGCTTGAAGTTATATTGAAGAAAGACCGTATGCTCCCTTCTACCAAAGAGCCTGAACCTTCAAAATCCCATAAGTTTTTCAAAGTTAGGAAGCAAAGATGGCCATGTATCACCTTTGGTATGTTTAAGGGAAACATTCTTGAATATGGGTGGGAAATTATGTTTACTCTGTAGAAATGTTTGTAAATTATCCTACACATTACCATACCAAGTAGTGGAACTTATTAGTACCTTTTGAACCACTGAAGTCTTAACTCTGACCCAACACAGCTCTGTTCATTGCATCTCATTATTTCAGATTTATTAAAATATGTATTATTTCACTGTACATTTCATAATTCAGTATCTGCTGTATGTTCCCCCAAATCCTTCTCTACCAGCAATATATTTTATGAACTTTCTTAGTACACCTTCAATACTTTTTAAAACTAAAAACATAATACATCTTTGTTATCAAAATATTTTCAATTGTTTAAAATAGCCATTGGAAATATGAATACTTGTTTTCTCCACCTAAGACATGTTTCTCCTTTTTGGGTTGAAACAGACAAATTAGCTTCTTTATTTTCTAATCAGGATCTCAAATAATATCTATACAAGTCTGAAATCACAACCACATTGTTGTTATCACACGAGAAACAAATAGTGTTTCAAGCTACACAAAGTAAAATGCCAGTTAAGATTTGGAACATGTGTGCTGTCCATATAGCACCTACGTTTCAACATTTCAGTCAACAGCCAAAATCCTGTATCCAAAGGGCTCAAGGGACATTCATAAAAGCAGAGGTTGTTATACATCATAATGTTGCCAAAAAAATCACAGAAACAACATGATCTGTAAGATTTAGGATTGCTCAGCTACAGCTTTGGAGATGATATGGATGGGTTGTGACCCCACCATCCGGTAACCTGGCAGCAACACGTGGTCTGTCCTCTGACTTCCAGCACCAGGCAGCTCCCCGTGCCACCAGCAGAACATCAGATGGACTGGATGCAAAAAAGGCCTTAAAGCATTACTCATACTTATCAAAAATGGCAGGCATCTTTGCCACTGTACAGCCTACTACCATTCCTGAGTTCCCCTCTTTTTAGATAGCATTTCCCATCACCCACATGTGTCAGATCTGTCTAAAATACTGTGCAACCACACACAAGGTGACCGTGCAGGCTGACTGCACAACGAATTCTGTCTGCTGGGATTTAAAGTCTGGCATTCAGCTAGCAGCTGCACTTAGAAAAATTACAGTATATCATACTGGACTTCAGCAAGTTTGTCTTTTTGCCTTTCCTTTTCAGTATTACAATGTAGCAATAGTACATCACCTCCTGCTACAACAGCAGGTGTTGTTTTTTTAATAACTTCTGTGCCTATATAAACCCTTTTCGTTCCTGAAATTATCTATACCTTGGCCTTGTTACAATATACACAATTCAAAGATTCTTTAATAAGAATCATATAAGCTTTTAGTTATTAAAAGATCTGAAATAAATATCAGATACACTACAGAAAGGGATTGTGGCACACCCCCTTCAGTGGCACCTCCAATAACATTTTCTGCATTTGTGTTTGCATTAGACTTACACGTATCAGAACTGTGAAGGGAAAAAAAAAATACATCAGATTGTATTGATTTAAGCAAGAAATAACAGAAAATTATAGCTTTGACAGAAGCGTACACTGTTACAACACTAGACAAATCTAGGCACTTCAAGGTACTGCAGCACATAGCTATAGCAACTGCACAGATAGCTGTAGATGGCAATCCAAAACCAAATGCTGCATTGCAGCTCTTACCTCATTACATGAATACATTCCGGCTCCTTGGTGAAGCTGTAGGCGTAGCCACTGGATGTTGTGCCAAAATCAATAGCCACAACAACAAGAAATAACTGTTCTACAGCATCTTCTGCATCAGAGTCCTTCTGTTAAACAGCAGAAGCAAAACAGGTGCTGAGTCATTGATTAGTGTAACTGTAATCTGTCTTATTCTTCAGTATCTCTGCTAAGACATGCATACCACTTCAATGGAAATAGGAGGAAATAGGAACTTTGCCAAAGCTGCATTTGTGAACAAAGTCATTGTAAAAACTCTCCGTATTCCCATTAGGGTACAAATTTAATATACAACTCAATCATGTGTTTGCTGGAGGATATTTCATATATATCCTCTTGAATCAGGATTTTTTTTCATAATCATTTCTTGGTATAGCTATCATCTTGAAGCACTAGAACTTATAGCTAAACGCAGAGTGCTTTTTTTCTTAAATTGAACAAAGAATGCATTTATATCCATCAGTATCTTCAATGGGACTTAGTGGTTTTAGGAGTCACCTAGGTTATTATCTTGAACCTGAGATACTGCTACGATTCAGAAGTAATACAGATAGAACCACCTAATCTATAGCAATAGCCTTCACATCTCAGGATAATCATTTATCAATGAAGAATTTACAGAAAGCTTCTTTAGGAAGCCCTCTGTGCTGGTGGTGGTCATTGCACAAACAGCTTGGCAGGACAGGACAAAACAAGCTGGTAATACTGGTGAAAAAGCTATGTGCTTCAGGCAGGCAGGTGGTGAAGGAGGGCAGTACACCCACCTGCACACATGCCAGTTTGGTAAAACCAACATGAGACAGAACTGTTGACCTTTAGGTATAGAGATCCTGTTTGAATCCCCTTCTACTGCTGTTCAGCCTGTATTCTCAAAAATATTGAAAAGCAATTATTATCTTTACAGAGGAACCACCAAATGTCCTCGGTCTTTTGCAGCATCCAACACCTTCCTCATTAACATCCTGCAGCTTCACAGTTTCATGCCTGCTTCTTTCAATGCCTTTCTATTGTATCTCTACATTTTCCAAGATCATCCCATAGGCTTGATACTTAACATGGAGAAAGGAGCATAATAAGGTTTCACTGCTAATAATGTAGGACTTATTTGGATTCTCCTAATAAATCTTTACAATCAGAGGAATATATGTTTATAGGTTTTCATCAGGGACCTTAAGAAGCAAATCTAACTTGAAGAAGATATAAAATCATCGGCACACAAAAAGTTGTAGAATATATGGAGAAAGATAGGAATGGAAGCTAAAGATATGAGCAACAACTCATGAAATCCCAAAGAGGAATGTTGGTCAACTAAAAACTTCAGAATGCTGAGCAAGAAAACTGACAAGGATAGCAATGTGTTCTGAACATGATCATTTGTGATACCAGGAAACATACTATGCCAATATGTGTTACAGATTATGCAGATGACCTTAAAAACAGATGGAGCTTAATTTTAACAGGAGTTTTTTTTAATAAAACAAACGCAGTGTCTAAGATTAAAACACATTATCTCTATGGAACATTTGCTTCTAAAAGCTTACAGGTAGCTATTTTCCTTTCGAAATTAAAGTAGCATTGTTTTGAGCTTCTCTGTCTGCTGGAGAAGATTCTTTTTGCTGGGAATTCAGATGATAGTGTTGAACACCACTTACATACTTTTTAAAAATATATAATTATTTTTTTAAGGGTCTGCATAAACAAATAAGTGAGAAAGACAGTGACATAGTTTGGGAAACCTGAGGATCAGGAAACCCCTCACTCTGATATAAAAATATACAGAACAAATCTATTAGCTCAGCAAGGAGACAAAAAAGAAAAAAAGAAAGAAAGCAGAATCCTGGTGAAACAAATGGGAGCTCCACCAGAAACTCCAGCAGGATCAAAATTTTATTTGAAACTATGGATAGCATAAAAGGGACCAGCATGTGAGGAAATCATAGCCTTCCAATGAAACAACTTCCCTTACCACAATATGCGACGGAGACAGCGGAGTGATTCCAGGGTCTCCCAAACTTTTGGCTGGTGATGAGTAAGCAGATGTGGAAACTGCATCTGAAAGGAAACAAAAATTCTTTAGTGTCAGTAAGCAGAAGTAGAATAGGATAGCTGCTTTGCATAATGTTATCCACTATTCCTGATGTAACAAACCTGCTGAAAAAGAAGGCAAATTCCACAGCCCCCTCATAAAAAATACTTTTTGCCCTTAGAACATGCTAAGTCCAAATGGCAGCTTTGCTTTTAAAATGCTTGGTCTTCCTGACTAACTTCAATTCTTTCGCCTCTTAAATCACCACGTTCAATTGCAGAAGCCCTCCTGAATATACTGAGAAGTTCCAGCTAATACAAAAGGTTAATAGCATACACTGACATTAATAGCCTAGGATTTAAACATGTGAATGCAGAAATTAGACACAAGTTGAGATATAATAAAGAAAGACTAATTTTAAGACAAAAAGAACAGTTGATAACTGTTTGAAAACACAGTAAGAATAAGTTGCAATTATTCCCTTATGAATCTTTATTCTTAAAATTTCCTCATACTGCCTCTGTTTTTATTCTTCAATACACTCCGCACTGAAACATTTTGCAGCTGTTAGTATTACAGCAGGACAGAACCCAGCTGGGAAAAAGGAAAGCATTATTAACAAATCATCAAACAAATATTTCTATCCTGCACACAATACTGACATTTCATTTAAAGGAATAGAACAACTAAGTGAAAAATACTGTCATGCATTATTTGTATTTTCCTTTCTTATATTTACCCCATGATGACTGAAAAGAAAGGAATTAAAATAATTAAGCACTGATGATTCAGATGGGTTCCTATGTAATATATTATTTCATCAAAACTGCAGTAACTTCACAGAGTGGAATGCAGAAAAGGTGCCAATACATCCTGCAAATGCTCATTCCCCCGCTCCCAGATTTAAGCCTTGAGAGTTAATTGAGCTAATTAGATGTACAGCAGAATTATTTAGTAAGTCTTTTAAAATGAATAATAAATGTTAAACAACACATTTCAACATGTGCTTATTCAGCCTATTTGGATGTATCACACAACAAAATGCACACGGAAGTATGGCAAGGAATTCCTAGACCTAAGACTGATGAGTTAGACCATTAATCTAAGGTAGCACAGGAGCTGCTCTGCAAGAAAAAACCTTAAAGCTACTTAATGAAGAATCCTGACCTTCCTCATAATCAAATATATTGTTTTTCAAGGAAGATGCTTCTGAGTAGACAACGATGGGATAATCTGCTCATTGGAAAATTTTCTTCCAAATCCTAGTATTGCTCTTCAAAAAATGGTTATTTTTGTTAGTTATCCTATGTATGCTGAGTTAGATGTTCAGAAGCAAAAGTAGAACATTCATATTTCCCATACAAAGTTCTTCAGGAATATACTGCATTACTCCTTTTGTGGTAAAGTACAAAAAGCCATAGGCAGCACAGAATCTGCCTGTGACAGCAGAGAATCTGCTTGATTCATCAAGCTCTATTTGGATCAGATGCTGTTATCAGCATCCTTAACCATGTATACAATTTCTTCCTCTTTTCAAAACAGATTTATTTCTGTACCATCATCACAGCTTTTTTTCTTAGAACTGAAGAAAAGGAGAACAGAAGAAAGAAGAAGGATTTGCTTCCTTCGTTTCCTAAGAAAAGAATTAGGTTCCTTGCATCCTGCTGCCTTTCCTGCCTGAATCAGAACCAGCAGCAATACTGCCTGAACTGACTGGGACATCACAATACTGACTCAAATTTTTTTCCATATGCTACATTTCCCCTCTTAGGATACTCTTATAGAGGACAAAAATGTAGACTTCAAACTACTACTATCAAAATATTATCTGTATCTTCAGTGCTCCTCCTCCTTACCAGCTCTTTCACCTGTTTCAGCATTCCTGTTTCAGCATTCTATTTTCCATCCTGCCTTCAGTTATCAGCCTTCACTGTGTGTGCCTGGAAAAGCTATTTATTGCTCTCTACAAGACTCATAAAATCTTGTGTGACAAAACAGGTGATTAAATAACTAGTGGGATATTCATATCCATCCAATGAGAGCACATTAATTTGGATGGAGTTCTATCAAGAATGTCTTTGACCCAATTAATTTGCAATTACCCAGAAGTATAAAATCTATACACAGGCATTTGTATTATATCTGCAAGTATACAAACTTGTACAAGTTTATGTAAAGCAATAAAAACACGTTAAGCACAGACCAGAGGGCTGTCACAGCACCCACAGAAAACATAACCAAAAATAGTGAACAGATGAACAGAATTAGGTATTTTCATCCCAAACCTTTAAAATAAGTGTCCCTTTCAGTTTCAGAAAGCTCTTGAAACTTATGCATAAAGGTTGAATTTGTGGGAAGGTTTACTTGTTTTAATTCTAATGAACTGCACAATTCTGCTGGAAAGTTAAGCTCTCTGTGATTTACCAGTACTTCTAACTAGCAGAAAAGCTCTTTCCAAGAACATAACCATTCTGCACTATTACTCCCTGTTTTACTGCACCTAAGTAATGCGCTGCTTCTGCAATGCCCAGCTAAGACAAGCAGAAGCTGCACTCCATTAAACCAGTTTATTTCTTAATATCAGTACCTAATCACATACAGTAATGGGGGCAACCATTAACTGTTGTATAACTCTGATTTTAAAAGAGGCCTTGACATTACCAGAGTTTGCAGAACTAATAAATGAATCAGTGCAGCTCAGCATAATAGGAAGTTAAAGCCATTCATCTGAGCTGTTGGCACTTACACAAAATAGCTTGCAGGTCAATCACTCTGGATTTAATGAGTTCTAAAAATTAGTGAAAAGGTTATCAAAAGCACGTGAAACTAGGGCATTTGTGTACTATCTACCCTACACAAACAGAAAGGTGTTGAAATAAGCTTATGCACACAGGAGGATGAGGTGAGTTGGTACTTGCTTAGGGGAAAGAAGTGTGTGTGTCCTAATTTTACAGATCTTACATGAAGAAAAGTAAATGCACAGATATTCCTGAAAGAGTTGCATATTTTAAAATCTCTTACTTGTAGACAAGTACGATTGGCAAGAAAGTCAGAGAATGGGCAAAGATTTGCAAGGAACCCTATTTGGAACCATGCAACAAACACCTAGTCTCAATTGAAATCGGCAGTTAAAAGCAGAATTATGACTGGAGCAGTACCACAGTATTTGATTCTGTGATACAACAGTCTTTAAGAGTAAATGACTTATTAAGGCTGCCTGCTGTAATGCAAAAGCACAATCAAGTAGTGTAGCATGTAGCTGAAGTTCAAACTTCACCTCTTGTGCTAAGCAAGGACCTCTATCTCCATCCAGCTACACACTAGGAAAAGATATGTAGTAAAATAACATGATAAGCAAACATCTCATTCATGACAATTCGCACACCGAAACAAATGGAGGAATTTTATTTTGAACCCAAATTCAAGTATTCATATACTTACATCAGTATTTAAAATAACCTTTTTCTAAGACATGATGAGAGATTTACTTATTTCCAACAGTAAATGCTTGTAAACATTAACTTGAAATACAACTGCCAACACTGGAGGGTTGGATAATTTAACTAAGCATGTATAGAATTAATTCAACCATGTTACTGCATTTTCTGACTTTGGCCCTACCCTAAGGAATTGCCCAAAAATACATTTTGAAGGATGGCAGTTAAAAAGGAGAAAACAGAGAAGCCTCCCTCTTTTACTTCTTTGAGGATCTTTTCATTTTGCTGAATTTTTTTGTTTTGTTTTAATTCAAAAGTTTCTATGCAATTTCAAAATCCTGTAATATTTGGGGAAGTGATAAAATGATGACACCAGCAGATACTGTATTAATAATGATCCATATCCATTATTGTATTAGCTGCAATTGCTGGCTTAGCAGATTTAATTTATATTATTCCTTTTTTTTTTATCTAAACACATGCAGGAGTTTATTTTCCATGGTTTCCTGCAGCAGCTAATCAGTTTAGCTTTTCCTGTTTTTCAGTAAATGACTGGTCACATTTTGGTTTTCCACCTTAGCTTATGACAAAATGCAGCAAAGGAATAATCTTCAAGACTCCCAAAATACTCACAGAGTAAAAGAAAAGTGATGTGACGGCTGAGACAGCAGTGCTCCTGCTGAACCTTCCTGGACCTCACTTCCCAGGGAGGATAAAGCCTCAGGACTCGTGTGCACCTCTTTGCTAACCCTGGAAAGTATGCCATGTCCCAATTTATGCATCCAGAGGTAACTTTTATCAATAGGATCCTACCAGAGTGGTCATAAATACAACGTTTGCTAATTCAATTCTTCTGTGCTTCTGTGAATCAATGATAGGATTGATGCTATTCCCTGTTTCAGGTGAGAATTTTCAGCATTTTCAGAAGCATTTTCACAATAACGTTTAAATATAAGTGAGTATCCCAAAGTCATTTGTTTCAATCCATGACCTAAAATGCAATGAAATTCATTTATTGTGTAAATGTGAAAATCTGACTGAGCTTGGGGACTTTACTGGGACAATGAATATAACACACTCCTTTCTAGAAGCTCCCAAACTCTGAGTATTCCTGCCCTACACAATCCTGACTCAAAAGAAAAGCTGCAACAATCCGTTTTTGGTTTGTATAATTCACATCTACTGTTCCCTATGCTAAGCCAAGCAGCCTCTTGATTATTTGCTGGCTGATGAGCCAGATGGTCCTGCCACTATTGCAGGTGATCTCCATGGGTCCAGTAAACCCAGGTAAACTGCAGGCACTGTGCACACGCTGATCAGTTTCACAGATCAAACACTTGCACGTAGAATTATAGAATATCCCAAGTTGGAAGATACCCATAAGGATCATCAAATTCGACTCCTAGCTCTGCAAAGGATCACCCAAAAATTAGATTGTATGTCTGAAAGCGCTGTCTATGTCTTAGGGCAATTCTTCTGGAATTTTCAGCTATCCAGAAGCTAGTAACAGTGACTACTACATGTGGATCTCATTCAGTTTGCTGGTTATACCAAAACCTTGATCAAATTCTTCATTTTTCCATTTGGGCAACATCTCTGGATTGAAAATTAAAATGGATCTGCTGAATGAAATACGGGAGTAGGGCAGCCATCATGAAGCAAAAGAACAGAATTCAAAACATGGCTTTTCATTCAAATCAGCGTGTATCATTTTGAGCATCAATAATCATTTTGCTGCAAGCAAAGCCTGCTAATGATGTTTGCACAACAGGGAAGGAAGGGTTTTCCATATTGCTATTAGTTGACAACTGCTGCATCGGTAGAGAAAACCTTATTCAGCTTCTCATTTTGCTGAGACTTTGCTTTGCATTAAGCACAAAATGTCATAGCTTCCAAATGTAACATGACAACCTAGGGCAATTTTACTGCAATACAAAGATGGCCTTTGAAAATAATTATAGAACAACAACAAAAAGAGAAATGGGAAAAAAAGCAAATACAAAGAAACACTTAAAAGATTCTCTTGCATAATAAAAAGATATTTCCTATCAGAACTAAGAACCTCCTGCTTCTACTGAACCCAGCGACACTACTGCTATTAACATCAATGGAATCAGAGCTCTTTGTTTTAAAATGCCAGTAGGCATCCAGCTGGTTTGCTGAAGACTGCAATGCACTTCCCTTCTCTGAATACAGCCACAGCAAATCCCTGAGACAAATCCAAGTTTCCTAATACTCTTTCATAATAACTGGTTACTCAAAGAACTGATATTCATTGCCCCAATACCAATTACAGTAATTTTCTAGAGCAAGAATTCTGCCAATTCTTTGGATACAGTTCTGAAAATAAGAAATCTCATTATGAGCTATGAACCTTCTCATTTACGCTTTTCCATTGTCTCCCATTATGACTGCAGTTTGACTGGAGGTGTTTACTTTTTCACTATGCTATCAAGCTTTCAAAGATCATTCAAGTCTTTAATACTATTGCTCAGACTATTAGAATACAATCCCACGTTCATCCCATCCTTCATTTTGTGGATAATATTCATTTTCCTGCACCTCACCAGCAGAAGGAAAAAAAGACACCACCTATTTTTTGTGAATTTAATTTAAGATGAAAGACACACACAGGAACTTGCAATAACTTACCAAGTATGCCAGGTGCTCTAAGGTCAGTTTTCTTCTCCTTGGCAGTACGTAGGATATTACCTAATTTGATCTGACCTCACTAGCACAGAGTAAAGTGGACTTCAACAGAACTATCAAGCACCCTTCATAACTGGGTCTGTAAAACCTCAGCCAACTCTTTACCAGCCCCAAGACTTTTCTCACATGCTCAGAATCTGCTCACACCCCAGAGCCTGGGGTTTGAGAACTCAGCAACAGCAACTTTGCATTGATGGCTCACTTCTGAACTCCAGCTCTTTTGCCCCAATAACAAAATTGACTCTGCCTTATGCATCGTAAGGAAAAGGCATTTTGCTTTAGCAGATGCATGTTGTGGTAAATGTGAGTTAACAAAAAATTCTGTGGCTCACTGTAGCGTAAGACAACTCTGCACAATCATTCTTATTATTCAACAAACACAGGTATGCTACAGGCACCTTTAACACATACTAAATAACCTCCTCTCTCCTCAACATGCTTCTCTGAACTTGCTTCTTTCAGGCTTCCTTGCATTATCAGCCCCCATGCAAGCAGTTTTCTTTATCACTCACCTCCTCCCCCCTTGCTTCCAAACAGAAAGACCCCAATAGCAACAGAAAACAAACCGCATCAATATACAGAATCTAGATTCTTTGAAAAGAGAGCTTCCTAGAAAGGGTCTCCTGCCGCTTCTCTTTCATCAACATGTCTGTCATCATCCACCTCATCTACTTGGTTCACTGCAAGGTTGTCAGGAATGGCACTAATAAGATTATGCTCCAGTTCCCAGGACCACACATAGAACAGAGCATGTGCGATGCTGGTCACTTTGGGAAATGCACCACTTACCAGCTGAGAGTGGGCTGGCCTGTTTTGTTCCTTTAAAAAACAGTAGCAATTGAAAAAATATGGCACTACAGAATTCCCTACCTTATTGTGAGTTCCTACATAAGATCTTCTCAAGATGTAATTACATCCTGAAAACAAAGCAATCCTAGATTTTCTTTTCTGTGTGAAGATATTCAAAGGAAAATTAGTCAAAGACTGAACAAAGATCACCGTTCAGTTTTTCTGTATCTCATGTCCAGCAGAGGAAATAAATTTATCTCCCTGTCCCCCCACTCCTCCTTCAAAAGTAAGCAAACTAACAAAAACAAAAGAAGAGAGCTATATGAATCCCTTAACATTCTTCAAGTCTAAAATGGGAAAATAAGAGAATGCTAGCTGTTGTGCAACTGCAAGAAGTGGTGTCAAATCTGACAATCCATCAGCAAAGTCATCTGTGAATCTATAGTCTCTGGGTTTTGATTTAGATTCATATTGACACTTCACAGCTAAATCAAAAACAAGTTTGTGTTTCTTTATTCTTTTTAACTTACAGTCTTGAGAAAAGATTTGCCATCTTAAAGGAAAATACCTTATGAGGAGAAAAGCGAAGGACAGGAGAGAGAAAACTGATGCTTAGGATCTGTAGAGTAGATCATAAAATCATGCAGACACTGATTATAATCAATTTCCAGAGGTTTTTAATACCAGCACCCATCAGGACTACATTCATGACTACGCATACACATCACACAGAGGCCAAGACCAACCTAGGAGACAACCAACTGAAAAGCTGTGCTTTCACAAGGACAAGCACAGGATCCAGCCTGCTATGGCTAAAACCACAACAAGCTGAGTAAGAAAAAGAGCTACTCTAAAAGGACAGGTTTGAATGCAGCAGTTCCATTGTGAAAACAGTGAAAGCTTTTGCAAATGGCATGCCCTACTGGTTTGACTACAGCATGTGTTCTAGTGAGGTATCCATGGAAACTTAAGAAAGCGATGTTAAATTTGTTGGATCTATTTGGAACAAGGGAATGGGGCCATTTGCCAGTCAACCTAACATAACCACAGGTACTTTGGTCTTTAAATATAGAAAAAGCCTCAGGAGTCCTCAAAGATGAAATCTGCAACATCAAGTTGTCAGGAATGCATTTCTCAAACAGTGACTAGAAGGTGGTAAGAAATGAATAAAGAAACTGTGATTTTAATGTTCTCATTATCTCTGCCTAAAGACAGCCTGGCTGCAGTAACAAGGGGGGATATACCCAAATATCCACTGTCCAGACTTCATATGAAATGGGAAGAAAAAAACCCATGAGTTGAAATACGAGCCTTGTGACAAAGGCCATGCTGCATGGGCAAGCTCAGAGCACTCTGAAGTTCAAAATGGTTGGAGTACACAGAGACTGAGACAACCCCTACAGAGCAGTCCTGAAAAGCATTACCAATGTAAAACATATCTAGGAAAGAGCAAGTGAAAGAGGAGTTCATAAATGATCTCTGTGCTGCTTGCTTCTCCCAAAACAAAAACTTGCTTCCTTCCTTAAGGAAGCTACAGCAGGCTGGGGACATTTCTGTAACAGATATGGTAGTTCTTCTGAGACGAGAGCAAATAAACTTGCACAGATTTCAAGAAATTGCTCTATAAAACTGCATTCATACACATGCTTCTTTCTGGACTGTGAACAATACAAGCTGATGGAAACGTCTCTCAGAATTCTCAGGAAACTGCATCTCCAGGGCACGGTCTGAGAGTTGACCAAACCATTACAGAATTACTGATGGAAGAAACAGAGGAAGACCCTTCCAGGTCCTTGTATCTGCAAATTAAGATACTACCAGAGCCAGTCCACGCACCCAAACCACTGCTGAGTAAACTCAGCAGAGTTTCTATCCATAAGCAGAGCACAGCAGTGTGCCAACAGCAGGGTGAGCCAATGCGGCTCCCCATGCAGCTCCCTGTTCCTGACACACCCTGATGCAGTCCTTAGCAAAGGCATCAGAAGACAGGAACAAAGGCTTTCCAGTCTCAGTGCTGATCTCCAGATTCTGAGTATTTTTTTGTTTATTTACTTACTTTTTTTGTTAGAATTGACTGCATTTTCCTTTTCATTTACACAAAATCCTCTCTCAAATCCCTTTGAGGCAGACTTCGAAGGAATTTCCTGTTTTAATACCCACTGCCATCCTAAATTTAAAACACTGAAAAGTTACTGTTTCAGTAATAGTTACAGTAAAATTTAAAACTTGCATATGTTTATTTTAAATGCATATCACTATGTTCCTTAACACAACAGCAAATGGGTCATAGTTGACATATTTTCAGTAATGAGAACTATGGAATGTTCTTTTTAAGACCAAAATGCACCCGGTGGCTGAGCAGAGGCAGCCTCAATCTGATGAAGCCAGGAGTCAGGACCTTTAGCTGCAGTAAAGAACATGAAGTCTTCATGTATGCTAGTGGCACAGCAGATCCCTTCAGTTCATACTTGACAACAGCTTTCTCTGAGTGCAACATCAACATATGTGACCTCATGTTACAAACCAGCTGCACGCTTTTCAGTAAAACATCTGTGAAGTGAACTTACCAATTACAATCACAAGTGATGGACTTCAGAGTTCATTCCTGAAACAGATTCCAAGTCTTCCTCTTTTCTAGTGGGAAAACACAGCTGAGTAGCTCTGCACAATTGTGTCATAACCTGGAGCTTCACCCATTTCTACTGTCAGTTAGTGAGGGTGCTTAACAGGAGAGCAGAGGATAAGCAGGGAAGATTTAGGTTGGATGTCAGGGGGAAGTTCTTTACTATGAGTGGTGAGGTGCTGGAACAGGCTGCCCAGAGAGGTTGCGGATGCCCCATCCCTGGAGGTGTTCAAGGCCAGGCTGGATGGCAGCCTGGTCTAGTATTGAATGTGGAGGTTGGTGGACCTGCCAGAGAGGGTGGTTGGAGATTCATGATCTTTGAGGTCCCTTCCAACCCAGGCCATTCTGTGATCCTGTGAAAGTGACAACTGTCACACAGAAGGTCACGACGGAAGAAGCTGAAGTCACTTCTGAATGCAACATTCAAAGATCTTCACGATTTCACTGAGCTGCTTATGGCAAATCTCAACACCTACTTTACATTTAAATAAACAAGAGAAATAGAGCCAAGCTCCCATAAAAGTTGTTTCATAGCTACTTGTGGTCACGACTGTTCTCTTCCTGGGAAGTCGCATCATTTGAGTGCCATGCTTTTTATTCCTTTCCCATTTCTCCATTATCATTCACAGAGGGCCAGCAGTGCTTTTTAAAATACCCAAATAAGCCAAGCTGCTCCTTCACAATATGTAGACTAAAATAGCCACAGAGAAACACTTCTAAGCTATAAATGTTGCATTCTTTGGAGCAAACCACTTCTGAAATCCCACCTGACACAACACCAAAAGGCAGAACTAATTCAGGTACAGAAATTGGAAGTGAAGGAATTCAGAAGTGACATCATAGCAGAGGACAGTAAAAAACATTTGGCAGAAAAAAGCACAAGGCAAGATAACAGTCAACTCTGTGTAACCCCAACAACAGGGACAGAATTAGAGAGCAAAACAGAACCTACACCATGACATTTACACCTGCGGATCAAATCTTCTGCAGCTGAGGCAGCACTCAGGTCTTCCTGCACAGCATCAGCCTCCTGGGGCTGCTGACTTCAGCTGCATCCAAAGCCGCAGCCGCATCTGAGCCGCACTGCTCCCAGCTCTGGGCCAGCACAGCGGTGTCACACCATACGAGTGCTGAGCAATGCAGGGCCTCCTTGCAGCCAAACCCAACTTTGGGGAAACCCCACAGCTCAGACCATGGCAGCTCCCGGCACTGCTAGGCACCCGCTGCTACCCCGGGGGGAATGAACTGAAAATTCAAAGGGTGCGTACAGTAAAGGAGAACTGAATCAGCATCACCCATTGGCTGACCAGCACTAGAAGGCAGTACAATGTGAAGTTCCACATGCAACAGCTCAGGGGCACAAATGACTGCATCGAGGCTCACCCTGAGCAATCTGCAGATACCGCAGTGCTGTGCTGACTGGAGCTATAAGCGATAGGCAGATACCGCATGCAACGCCGTGCTGTTTTACATACAGACCTCTCTTCTACGTATTGTACAGCGCTGCAGTAAGTGGCTGCAGCCCCTGGACTGTCAATACAACACCTACTAAATCACGTTTTATCCCTGAAGTCTTTCTTCTCTGACAGCTTCAGCATTCCAGAGTGTGGAAAGCACATAAAGATTTCTGGCATAGCAAATCATTGATTTACTGCATGACATTCCATCTTCTAGCAAAACCCCTCCTGAACAAATTTTCCTTCTGTCAGAAGTCACTTATTCTCAACACTGCCTTGCACTAACCTTGCAGCTTTATTACAGCAAACAATACACAGCACTCTGTCTACCTAACATGCAAATGTCACTCTGTTCCTCCCTGTTGTCAGCTAGAGAACTGTCACAGGTACCTTCAAGCAGAATAAGCATCAGCGACTTATATAGGAAGAACTTAACATGTACATGATTGGGGTGAATATGTGGTAAAGATCTTGAAAATTCATCTAGTTTATAAACAGTATTATCTGTATTGTTTGAATGGGCACTGTGACTCTTTTATTCCACATGTGCTACAGTTTACCTCTTTTATTCAAAGTGCTCCCCAAATTCTATGCACAGATGCACTTTTTTCTCCCTTTTCTCCAACAGAGAACCTCAGTTTTGGGGGGAAATTTTGAAAACAGGTCTCCTGAGCATCACTGCAAGTTCTCTGTCCAAAAAGGGCTGCTGTCTTCTGTAGGAAATCAGTCCATAGTGAGGCTTTCTGACCAGTCCTGCGGCTGGTGCTTGTCTGCACCCATCTGAGTCACCATCCCCACCTGCGAAACAGAGCTGCATCCCCAGATGTGCTGAGGCTTACAGCTGGATAAGCTCATCAGAAGAGCTTTCCTTTAGTTTATTTCCAGGATTTGATGCTGCAACCTACCGCAGGGAACCTGCTTTAACAGGGGCTTGGACTAGACAATCTCCAGAGGTCCCTTCCAACTCCCACAATTCTTTGATTCGTACAAACAGACTTTTAAGTTTCTCTGTACATTTACCACCACCACCCAAGGCTCAGCATCCATTTCCCAGTCTCTACACCATTCAGTGAGGAAGAAGGGTTGGAGAGACACAATGAAACCAGGTTAAGCCCGCACTGCCCTTCGGGTTGTTCCCCCATCCATGCATTTGCAACATCCCCAACAGGGAGGGACCATCCCCGTCTCTGCGGAGCTCTGCCTGTCAGCGGGCGCAGTGCGAGCACCGACGGACCGCAGTCAGACCCTCCCTGCAGGCCCGCAGGGAGCAGCCCTTTCCAGCCGCCGACCCGCACGCACCGTCCGGGCGCCTCGCCGCAGCGCTGCATCCCTCCCGGCTCTCCCCCAGCACACCACGGCGATGCCCGCATCCCGCTCTCCCACTCGAGCCCTCTCGCTCCCTCCCGGCCGCCGGGCGGGACGGCCACAAAAGGCCTCGGCGGCCGCATTGTTCCCGCACCCCGCTCCCCCCAGGGTTGCCGCAGCGGCTCCCCGGAGCTGCGGCGGGAGGCGGGCTCCGCTCCGAGCCCCGGCTCCCCCCCGAGGTGCCGCCCGCGGTGCTCCGCAGCGGACAGCCGGCCGGGATTCCGCCCCCGCTTCCCCTCCTCCGGCCCCGGCCGCCTCCCCCCGCAGCGCCCCGCCGCGCTCCCGCATTGCGGCGAATCCCCCCGCCTCACCTGCCGCGCCGCCCTCGCTCTCCGACATGGCCGCCCGCCGCCGCCCCGCGGCTCCCCTCAGCCCTCAGCCCGCCGCTCACCGCTCCCGCCGAGGCATGGGCCGGCCGCGGAGCCCAGCCCGGGGGAGGCTCCGCTGCTTCCTCCCGTCCCCACCCCGCCGCGCCTTCCTGCGGGCGGTGCCGCTGCAGCCAGGCCCCGTCTCTGGCAGGGGGCGGCGCGGCCCCTCCCCGCTGCGGGCCCGGCGACGGCTGGGCGAGGAGCGCTGAGACTCGGAGAGGACGAACGTTCTGCAATCACTGACAGGTTCCCCGAAACCACGGACTGCAGGGTTACCGTCACAGCATCGCACTGCTTCATTTGCCTTTGGAGCGGGCTCTTTCTCGACCTGTGTCCTTTGGAAGCTCCGATCCCGTCATTAGCTGATTCCCACCTCTGCAGGACCTGGGAGAGAGGCACGCCCATGGGCGCTTGGACCACCGTTAAGCTGTAAAGGTTTTTCCAAAGGCACTATAAACCCGAGAATAAAAGGCTGATATCTTGCAGCCAGAGAAACCATTACCCTGTTCTCCTCCCGTGCTTCTCGGGTCCAGTTCTCCCTTATTTTCCAGCCTCAGCAGCCATTCACATTGTGGAAGCACTGCCTGCAGTTCTCGTGGAACAAACAAGGCTACTGACTGCAGTGCAGCTCCTTACTGACTTCCAAGCTCAAAACATCACTGATATTCACTGTAAATTGTTAATTCCACCCAAAGATTGCCCCGAGCCCTTTCACCAGAGGATCCCTTTGAATCTCTGGAGGACTGGCAAAGTCTGAACCAAACTCTGGGTGCTGCAGATGCTCGCTCAGCACATTCTCCTTTTTTTTTTTTCCCCCAGGTTTCCTCATAGTGCATGGCTATGAGCAGAGCCCTCACTAAGCCCTCATTCATGCAGCTCCTTGCAGCCATATTTCCTCTGTGAAGGACCAAAGGTGCAATGCTCAAGGTAAAGTCCCAGTGAAATACTTCACATGCTCACAGCTGACTCACCTAGAAGGCCTGAACCAATCCTGTGGGCACCAGGAATTAGGTTTCCTCCTGAAACTTAAAGAAAACGCCAAACTCCTGAGCTTTCTGCCTCCCAGAAGGACGTGCTGAACTGCTGAGGAGAAGCGAGGGACAGAGCTGGAACAGCAGGGGAATGGCAGCGCTCCGCCAGCCCCAGCCAGGCGCTGAGCATCTGAGGGGATCATGCAACATGGGCTCCCAAAAAGTGGGGACAGCGTGCCCCAGGGTTGCTGCTTTTTGTGCTTCCCACTGGCTCCAGGCCATGCAACAAAGGGAACATCTGGCCAATAGTCTGCTGTAATTGCATGTTTAGTCAGGCTGAATATTTACGCTGTCATCAAACAGCCTCGGAAGTAAGAAACCAAACAACTTCAACACTTGTTTTCCTGACAAGAGGCTTAAATAGCAGAAACTTCTGCTTCAAACTAAATGCACTTCAATAGTAATTGATTGTAGGCTTTAAAATGTATTGGGATAATTAACGAAGGAAGAAGGAAAAGAAAAAGGAATAATCAAGAAAAACAAACATGCACCCAAATCATATACTTCCAGGAAGAAAGCCTGCCATGCAGGCTGCTCTTGCATGATGCTTCAAGCAACAACACACAAAAATAGCATTTGCTGGGTACAGACATCTTTCTGAATGTCAAGGCAGTGACTGCATTATTCAATATCAAGCCAGGTTGCCTAAGCTACGCATTCAGCTGTAGGTGTTGTGAATAATGCAGAAGGAGAATATTTGAAGGCATGTGACTGCTAGCTTCAGAAATAAGACCCTTCCCAGAGAGCTTAGCTTCTCCTTTTAAAATGTAATGAGAGGAACTGGGGGAAAAAATATATTTGTGGTAAATTTGGATTCTTATTCTGAAACATCAAATATTGGATTAAGGCACCTTAAATTTTGTTTTGTTTTATATGGATAAAACTAAATTACACAGATAAATTACAGAAAAATTAAGGAGTACACTATTTTTTTCAACTCTCTCAACTGAAAGCAAATTTAAAAGTGCATTTCAATTGAAAGAAAGAACACTTTGAGAAAGGGCTCCCATATCAATGAACCACTCTGCAGCTGGAAAGACTTTATTTTGATTCCTTAGGAACTTTGTCACTTTTATGGTTGTTTTGATATGTTGTTTGGAATCTGGTTTTAGCGTTTGAGATTTTGTAAGCATAACAGGAAGTGAGTCTAAATATAGTAAATCAAATGTAAAAATACTGCAGATAGATTTTGAAAGGATGGCAAAAGTAAAGCAATTTACATTCTCAGAACACCTGTCCTTACAAACATCCTTATGTCCTGGATGAGCTCATCAGCAGGTATCCTAAACAAGATTCAATGTGTGGATCTGGAAAGAACTTTCCTTCTCAGTGAACGAATATGAGCTGGCTTGGTACATTGCAGGGGAGGGGTAACACAAAGGAAGAACCTTTTTTCCAGCTCTGAACTAGGCAGTACTGCTAGGCTACGAAAGCACCCACTGGCATTAAACTCAAGCACCCAATCCAGTACTTCACAGGGCATTACTGTGGCTATGCAGAGAAGCATGATCACTGCAGGAGCTTGGGACAGACTTCTGTTTAAGTTTCCCCTCAAGCACCTACTTGGGATTGACACCTCTCAAACACATCAAGAACCATGACTTAATACACTCTATTTTGCATCCACAGAGCACTTCTCCATGTGATCTCCAGAAAGCTGCAGCAGTAAACATCCAGTTCCTCCCACAAGGGGTTCAGACACACGGTCATAAACTCCCCATACAAGAATAATAGCTGTCTGACCTCACTGCTTCTAACGGAGCTGCTGCATAGATGTTAGCCATTAGCATCGATGAAAATTTAATGAGAAGACAGAAGATCACTGCAGTGCCCTCTAAGGGCCACACTCACACGCAGTGTGTGCTGCACAAATCTGCGGCTAGCCAGCAAAGGGAGCTCCGTGTTTCTCACGCATGGCTATGAGGGTCTCAGCAAGGTGCTGATCTGGCAGCACTGAGAGTTAGCAAGCTGGGAGCACAAGGCACAAAGACCTGGCAGGAATGTAGGCGCTGGAATACTGCTTTTAATGCATCTGACAGCAAGATCTAGAGATCTTATTACAGATGTGGAGATCAGCGTGCCATGTACCCTCCACTGGTACCAGAGAAAGTTGCTATCTTTATAAATCAAACCATATGTAAAACAAGGTGATGGTTTTGTACTCTGAATATCCCTCTTAGATATTCTGGAGCACCATTAAATGTATAATATCTGATGATTTTTATCATTCGCATAACTGTTATTGCAATCTCCCCCTACACTCCAGTTTACAGCACTTTGACATCTGTAGTTCTGCTTATTGGTTCACATAATAATAGCTTATAAATTAATTTTATTACAGAGTCAACTGGGAAGCTGTGTTCCCCTAAATGAGTTGCTATCTTCCCTTTCCCTCTTCAGTTATTTAGCAAGAAATCTTTATAAGGATAAGAAAAGCAGTTCATCACTATCGCAGCCTTTCAATAAAGAAGCACAAAAAATACAAAGGATTTCTTCAAAAGAAACAGTTTTCACCTGTTCTTAGTACATTTCTCAGCATCATTTGGAAACATGTTAGTCTAAGAACAGAATCTACATAGAATTCTTCACCATTTCACAGCTGGATGTTTCTGCAGCAAATCTGCTGTGTTCTAGAAATGGAAAATGTTCTTCTGGTGCTTACAAACATCTGGAAACACACCTTTTAAATGTAGAAATGGCAGCACAATGCTAACCACTGCTTACACCGTGTTTTTCCCCCCTTCTTTTAGAAACCATACAAGGTAGATATGTTGCATGCTGAACAGCATCTCCAACAGAAACACATCACAGGAACATCTGAGAGTCTTACTGTGGACCTCAGTGGACTGTGCTAGATGCTTTGTATATAAACTAGAAGACGGACTCAGTTTCAGTGTTTCCATTCACACTGTGTGTCCTGAGCACAATTTCTCCTTAAAGTCACTTCCTCTACCTTGGATGTATTTTAAAAAAGGGAATAGAAGCAGATGAACATAACATTTGTTATATAATTTTGTGTGGTCTGAGTATTTCTCTCCAAACGCACACCATCTATATAGAGTAAAAATACTATTATCTCGAGATGTTTTTAAAATATCAGTCCAATTGCTTGTTTTACTTTTTTTGGCCCTGCATGGGGTGGGGTTGGAGATTCATGATCCTTGAGGTCCGTTCCAACCCTGGCCATTCTGTGATTCTGTGATTACTACACATTTCCTATTGCTCCAAAAGAAACAAAGCCATCTATTCATTAGACAATGAACTTATTTTTGCTATCTATCTGATTTCTGCAGTGATTAAGTAAGTAATGAGCACACTGGCTCCCATAGATCAAGAGAAGTGGCAGGTCACTCGGCCACCTCTACAAACGAGCAGCTCGGCATGTCAAAATTCTACATACCCTACTCCTTATGGCCTCTGCTCAAGAGAATACATTGAACCCCCAGGCAGCATGTCTAGGTGTTATTGTTCATAGCTATGTTTTGCTGACTGCTTCACTGAATTAGGCATCTCCAAAATTGCAGCGCTATTTGCAGTACAAGTCATAATTTGAACCCTTAAAAATATCCTGTACCAGGCTGATTACATTGAATTTGGCAATGTAAAAGGGAAACAACTCAGAAAATTATCAACCTCAACAAGTCACATGAAAGCATTATCTCTCATTGTGCACCTGTGACACATAAAAATGTCATCACAGAAATAGAACATCTGATAGTTACCAGGCACCTCCCTAACTGCTTTCTGAAGCTTCCTGTGGTCCAAAGAAATAATGGAAAGAAAATGCATGACACTGAAAGACAAGGAGAATGATTGATGTGATGCTCCAAATAAACTGCATCCAAAGGGAAAATTCAAAAGTAGGAGAATATTCAGTTTCCACATGTTGACTACTTGCAGGGAAACAGTCATTTAAGTGGCATGTAGGTACATGTCAGGTTAAGGTATTCTTTTTTCTGAGATGTTTGGGAAACTGTTTGACAAATTTGTAAATATAACACAAATGTCAATCCAAATCACTGAGATGAGATCAGAATGGATCAAAGGAATAGGCACTGCAGTGCACATTAGGTTACATCTATCTCACTCTGTATCCGGGAGGTAAAAGAGGTCACACAAACATACACCTGTACAGAGGAATAAAAGAAGCTTAAAGATCAGCTGAAGAAATGCTAAGGAACAAATAAGAAACAGCTTGATCAGTTTTAGATGCTACTTGACATAAACAAGGGCATCTATACATCCTCCAAGGGCTGAGGAAACTGACTGCTCACTGGAGGAAATCTTAATGAATTCCACTGACCTCCAGTTCAACAAGGCAGCAGGATCCAGACATTTCAGATCTTGAATAGAAATGAAAAATAACAAAAACCCCACTGACGTTCATAAGAAGTGCCCAGTTGAATACCAAACACAGTTTTTACCATAATAAGCATATTTTGGTAGGCCTTAGGATCTTTAAAATGTAATGTACATTAATTTAATATAATTTCATTTTTGTTTTATAGGATATTCTCCAAAGCAAAAAGGCTGAACCATTATAGCTCCTTTACAGAGGTATCTGTTAGAAATGCTCTTGAAACATAATTTACAGATGTAATTGATTTTGGGTTTTTTTCAGAATAAATTACATTTTGGACTACTTTATTTGGTAGACAAAATATAGTAAACCGAACATATGAAGAAAAAATAGAAATATTGTGAAAGTGAATATTTTAGTATGAATTCTCTGGTTAAAATATGTTCTTGGAAAACATTCAAGAAGATTCCAATAATAACACATTTTTAAAAATTAAAGGGCTAGATCATTAGTCACTATGAGTAATTTGTCTACGTTAGGTTAAGATGTCCAAAATGAATGATATCCTGAGTAGTATCAATATTGCCTTAATGTGCCACTAATCCCTGCATATTCTTTTTAAACTATTATATACTTCTATTTTTGGAGTCTTTAATGAGGGCACACATACATAAATGAAAGTACATGACATCCCAAATGAACAGAGTGAGTTTTTCTGCTCGATATCTTATCTCACCATGAGAGAGATGAGAACTCTGATGTTTTTTCTCCCTAGTCACTAAAGAGCTGACAATTCTGTAAGATAATAACACTCTATTACTTGCTATAAACTCTTTCTAAAGGAAGATATCAATATCAGTTCTTGAAGATTTCAAATCAGGAAGCCTACTATGCAAAAATAAAGGCTACCAATCAGTAAGTCACATTATTTCTGCAAAAGTGAAGAACTACTATGAGCAGTAACAAGCAATTAAAAAGACAAACTAGATAATAATTTGAAGATATGACTCTTTTTAAGAAAAATGGTTCAACTTTTGCAGGACTAACATCTCTGAGGCAGTTTCTATAACTGAATCCTGAAAGAATTACAACGGCTTACATAAAAAAATAGAAACAAAAATAAGCCATTTCCTGTATTTACACAAATGTAAACAAGAACATGGCCTGCCTCTGACTTCACAATTCAATAATAGATAAAGAAAGATGACAGAGCTCACTGGCTTAAAAATGAAATCGGAAACAGTAATTCAAAACTGGCTTTGATGATACATAAAGCTGTGAGTTGGAGAACACTGATATTTGTCCGTTTTCATTTAAGTACCACAAATTGCACCAAAATCTTTAAACTGGAGCATACAAATGCAAGAAACATCCTTCCTCTTAATAAGTCTGTTGAATTTGCTTTTGCTCTTTTCAATATTGATTTATTATTTTAGTCTTCTTTGCCAGCAGAAAAGAATGCTGTTGACATTCCTCTAAGTGTTTAGGCTAAATTATTGCTAAACTGCTTCAGTCTGGTAATTCAATAAACCAAGAATTTGTTCAAGAGAAAAAGTCGTTCTTTAAATGATGCCACTTTTTTAAACTTAATGTCTATAATGTTGTTTTAATGCCTCAAAGAGACATTCCTTTAATCATGTTAATTTGCTTTTTCATTGCAAAAGAAGAATCCTGTAATATTGATCCCATTAGATATAATAAAAGATCTGGATCTGGTTTCTATTTCTTTGTGAAGATTATGATTTAGAAAAAAATACAACCAGTTGTTTTTTTGTACACTCTGCATGCATGTGTATCTTATAAAACTAGGATTTTCCTTGACCACAAAAATATGCCTTGCCTTTTAGTACTTAAGGCATGGTGGCAAGCTGTGATCACAGCTTCTTTCAGCTGGATTTAAAGTCTTTTCAAATTAATGGAAGATCTCCCATTGGTTTCAGTCATTTTAGAACAAACACTGAAGTTAAGTGACAGCTGTCCCCATAGATCGTCTGCAGATAACATCGGACATAATGTTTCTGATGCAGATATTCTTGAGCTCACGCATCATGAATCTGTGCTGTTTTGCAGAAATTGTGATCATCTACAGCATCAGACCTCGCATAGTTTAAATTCAGATGTTTTAGTAGGTCTGCCACACAATAGGATTATTTTTTTTAAGAAATCATGAGGACAGAACATGCTGAGAAGGGGACAAGATTGTTTTCAGGATCATGCAACACCAGCAGATCTCAGCAAGGACATCTGGAAACCCAAACATATCAAATGCACAGAGACTATTAATGCATTCACACCTTGGATTATCATTGTTCACTCAAGGTCTCCTGTCTCTGAAACAACAGACAGTGAAAGTTCAGCAGAAAAAGTGTGTCATGTGGATGGTAAGCAAGCCCAATGTGAAAACCATCACCTAAGAAAGCTGTATTTAAACTTTCATGTGAAAAGAAGCACTTGACACTGTTTATAAATAGTGAAATATGTGTAAAAATACTATTTAAATCCATTTGACATCTTCCTTCCAAAGGATTGTTTTTGGCTGTGTCCATATTTTCAATCCTTTGCCTTAAGCTTGAATATGGCTGCTCTGCTATTTAGACAGCAGTACCATTTTTACTAATATAAAGAATGGCCAATTTTAAATTTTAATGTACAAAACTACTGCCACTAAAGTATAATTTCATGTGGTGCTCAGCATAGGCCCAACCCTCCTCCTGAAGAAGCTTTGTGCCAAAGAAATGCAAAAGAAACAGGACATAAGCTTACAACAAGCCACATGGCTTACAAACATAATTTTTGGTCTTGCATAAAGCAGGCCTTTAGACTGCATGACTTCAATAAAAGCAGATAGTAAACAAACAATGGGTACGAAGGCATTGCTCAAAAAACAGAGGAGCACATGGTAAGGAACATACTACAAGGAGCGTCTGCCAAAAGAGAGAAATAAGCATGAGGAGATAAGAATAGTGTTTTCTAAAACAAGGTCACTGCAGAAGAAGTTTCAGATTCCAGTCTACGTTTATAGCCTTTGGTGTCAAGCTGTCCAAGAATAGTTCCAGAAAGACTGACGCTGTAAAAGTAAATTTTCTCTGTCATCCTTTTTCTCACCCGAGGTGCTATCTGTCAAGGCCTATAAACTTCACCGTGGATATATTATGTTAATAAGACATGAAATACTGTATATAGCTACAGGGAAAATAGGGTGCTTGTATCAAATACGTTTTCCTGTTCACTGATGCAAGATCTGAGGGGCATTTTCTGCAGATAAATGAGTCTGGAATAACAATTTAAAATTGTATTTCCAGTTGTAAACTGACTATGTAGACAATAGACATGTAAGCAATCCAAACACTGCCATGGAAGACTATCGTCAGCCTTCCATGTTCACACTTCAGTGCTAGATGTTTAATTATTGTAAAAGCAGACTCTCATCATCTCATTTTGCACCTGAGGTAATGCAAACGAAGTATATTTGACAGTCAGTGTTTCACAGGAATCCACAACTCATTTTCCATAGCACTGCATAGGTATAGCAAACACCCAGTATCTCTGCAAATATAAGCCGAGGAAAACAATAGTTCAGAAGGACTCTCTAACTCTGAACGGTTAATTTTGATTTTCAAAGAATTTAACGTGCTACTTTCTCCAAGGTGCAGCTGATCAACATCTGAAAGAGCAAATATCTAACAGAGCCTTCAGAGTCAGTCAGGTTGCTTTGATTTCCCAGTTCAGTCAGGCACCCAATCCTCTGCGAAAATCACAGCAGATAACTGTGAAGATGTTTTCCAGAGCCAACTGGAAAACGATCTCCATTTCTAGGTCCTTTGACAATCTCATTGGAACAAGTGTTTTACCCTGTAATATGTTTTTGCATATCTATGCATTTTGAGAGCATTTGCAAGATTTTATACTCTGCTTGCAATTGTGAGGATTTTCACTGAAAAGATTATTAAGTTTGCCTGAGATAGTTCTTTTAGAACTGCACCTTCCTACAAGCATTTGAAACTGCAGGAACATACAGTTCTAAGGATTTAGAGTTACTAAGGACATACAATGACTATGGATGTAGAAGGGACACAGTTGCACTTACAAGTGAAATTTTTTCTCTAATGTATGAATAAATTTTATGTGGATACCCACCATGATTTCCTGATGTGGTATAGTTTAAAAGCAAAAAATTATAGGTGAGTAGCCACTATCATAGTTCCTTTCAAGTCATTGCTGAATCTCGCTGTTAAGACTCTTTGGTTGTAATGCCTGCAGATTTGGTTAGCCCCACTCAGGTAGTGCAGACAAGCAGGGGCACTAGCAGCAGTGGGCAGCCTTGCAGTGCTCTTGCAGTGATATGTTAGCATATCTCTAAGCCTGTGCATTTCTGTACTTGGCTTATAGCCAACTGGCAGAGGCTGATATTTTGATACTGCTTTACAGCTAGAAAGCTGCCTGCAGCTTCAGCTCCAGCTGATGCCTTGAGATCTGAAATGGGATTTTTAAAGTGAGTTCCAATGTTTTCATTATTAGCTCCTTCTCATCTTTTCAAATGCTTTGGGTGTGCTTACGCCTAAAGGTGACCAGCTCTACAGATGTGCACAGTGGAGAATCAGGTACCTTTCTTCCCTTGCTTTTCAGACAGCATTCTGACAGCGTGATGAAGTTTCTCTTGCAAGGGGAATATGGAAGGAAGAGGTCTTTTGAACACCTTCATGTGAGTGATGTAATTTGTCACAAAAAAGCAAAAGGTAAGCCTGTAAAACATTTCAAATTTTAAAGGTCTACTGAGGACACCGAGACTGCAGAGTAACATAATACGAAATACACATTTAAATATTACAAAGATGCCAGCTTATATATATTTGTACATATACAGAAACCCTTAAATTAAACAGATTTATGATACAAAGCTGAAGTCAAATGTAGGTTTACATTTAAAAGTAACAAAAGGGGAACAAAAGCATGTGGTTCTGCAGTACAAGACGAAAGGTTTGACCGCAACTTCATACTTGTTTGCATGACAGCCATCCCCACAAGCCAGCAGACATGACCTATAAAACTCTGCTACGAAGGCCTAAATGAAACTCTTTGCAGAGTTTCATTAGTAAAACTCCTCAATCTTTTCTACATAAATCAATACACTTTTCAGGAAAACCTATGAGAATAGAAAAATATGCTGTGATCAAACGCTCAAATATGTAAAAGATGCAAGTTAAACACGTGCCAGTGAGGTCAAGGAGCCTGAACTCCATGTATCTAACTCCCTCAAGGTCCAGAGAAAGGAAGGGTGAGGCTATAATCCTGTGCTCTTGCAGTTACATCACCTTCTGCAGTTTGAAGTCCTCCAGACAGATGATTTCAAAATCATGCTGGATTCAGACTGTTCAGGACTTTGAACACTTGAATCAATCTCTTTAAATAAGACAGCAGCCACTTTCCACAGCAGCCAAAGTCTCCAGTGATTGCAGTGCATTACTCAAGATAGCACATACTACACTAATCTACTCCAGAGGTGACAGAGGCATAGAAAGCTGTGTAAGGCCAACATCTGAAAGAAAAGGTTGCAGACTCTTGAGCAAACACAGATGATAAAAGCGTTCCTGGCGGCTGCTGCTATCTAAGCATTCTGAAACACCCAAGGACGTATTCAGAAAGGCACAATATCATCTTCAGAAACTCCACTCTCATTATCTAGTTTGTTTGTGCAACGCTTGTTTTGTCCTTTGACTACCCTTGCATGACCCTCTTTAAAGCCAGTGGAAGTTAAACACACTCAGGTGAGAACAAAATGGAAATCCACTCCTTACACAACAGCAGTACACTGACTTGACAGACAAACCTGAACCCAGTAACATTCTTGAATGAATATTACTTTGATTACTGCGGATCTAACTGGGAACCAAAACCAGAACAACCAATGAGTTGGTGATGAACAGGGCATGTCTTAAAAACAGACACAAAACCACACACAAGATCAAATGGAAGACCAATCACAGGGATCTAAAAGAAAAACTGAACTGATCAGAGAGAACAATTTTACAACCATGTCCCCACATTTCACAAGGGCAAGAAAAGATGCCACACCACTCAGCCTATTTATCCCAAGGCCTGAATTTTAAAGCAAATCTGCATTTTTAGCTTTCTTTTTCTACTTAAGTGTAAATGAAGCAGTCTCAAGGCCCTGTTCAGTGATCTCTATAAAACTTACACACACACAGTCAGTGACAAAATGTTCAGATCTTTTCAGAGTTGCTCACACCATATTTGCTTTTTGATCATCCCCATGTGTGGTGCACAACAAGCAAAAAAATATATATATGACAGGAACTGCAGAAATACGCAGTGCTCAGCACGTAGCTCACACTGATGGAAAGGCGTCTGTCCTGACCTCATTTTCAAACCTTACTGACTAGATTAATGATTTTATTTAAAATTATTCAGCTATTGATACCATTTTTCTTCTTGATTTATTTTCAGCATTAGGATGTACAACAATTATGTGCTGCTACTGTGTCAGGAGTCTGGAATTAGGTCATAGAAGTCGTAACATGGTCAAAACTTATGTTGAATGGTTACCACAAAAAATAGCAGTGCTATCTTGTGCCGTACTTTTATAACAACTGATATTTTATCCTGTTTAATCTTGATTGTTTCCCTTGACTATGATACTAATAGAAATCTGGCATCCAGATTTATATTATTTATTTATATTATATTATTTCATATTCCAGCAGTTTATAGGACCTTGGGAAGTAAAAAAAAGGGGCATAGCTGCCCTGCAGGACAGAAACTGCTCATCTTCCCACTGAAATAAAAGTGTCAGCTCTGAAACACACCAGGAAGGTGCCAGCTGTTTTTGCCTCCTGCAAACTCTACCTCTAAAAGACAACGAACAATTTTTTAATGTAACAACAAGGAATGAATGAAAAGTCTCCAGCACCACACGAATGGGAAAAGTCTGACATTTCCTAAGCCAACCCAGGAAATTACTATGTCTAATATACACACGTTAGTAAACAAACATCAGTTAAAACTGACATCAGCTGATTATTGCCCATTTATATAGAAAAGATTTCCAGAAACATGGGAACAGATAAGCCAGAAGTTCTCACCTCCTTTTGAAAAATCTCATTGGAAATAGCATCACTGAAATCTACACTTAAACATACTCTGTCTGTACCTCCATCAGGTACACATTTTGCTTCTCATATCAATTGTGCCATAGATTTATTTTAATGAAAACTCTTAATGTTTTGGGGTTGTTTTTCACTTTTTCTTCTTTTCTTTTTTTCTCTTGCTATGAAGCACTTTAGCATTGGTGTTTTCTCAGGATGTTAATTTTTTTTAGCTATTCTTCTGGATCATTTCCCAAAGAAAGTTTTCAGGTTACTGAGAATTGTGCTGCTCTTTTAATCTCTTGCTGGACCTGCTGCTATTTTCACGCTGCTACATTATTTGTTGAGCTACATTAAGATGACTTGGAAATTGAGAAAAGGATTAAATCCTTGTTGCTAATCTTCAAAATTGTAACAAAGCCTAATGACAAGTTGGAGGGAATTCAGAGAGAAGTAAAAATGACTAAGATGCTTGAGCAGTACATATTTAATTACTTCAGAAAGCAGTGGATAACAAACATGGGTGTAACCAACATTACCAACCTTTGACAAGAAATATGGAGTCTCATTCAGAGTATTGTGAGACAATTGTTACTATAATGTTAAAAGTGTAACAGAACGAAAGGGTGAAAAAGAGTATTTATAGTAAATACCAGCAAGTCTTTTAAAATTGTAAATCTTAAAGGCAAGTCAAGATCGAGTTATCAAGATCTGTAATCAAGAGGCATAATGGATAGACACAAAATAACTTTCTGGTATTAGATGCTTCATGGTGACCTTTTCAGCTGGTTTAGAAGTGTCCAGCCTTTCCGTCACACGCCTGCTGCCAGAGGCAAAAGAATGCCATTTGCTGCACTCTCCTGGCACTCTGCAGCTAACCATACAGCATGTCCCAGCTGCTGGAAGATCTGGTTTTATTGCACTTATTGCCCATGGGCCCAGTGCTGCTTTATGTCTGTATTTGTACAGTTTTGAATGGGTTGCAGCAAGGTGAAGTCAGTGTTCACTGCAAATATTGAACTTACTTAACTGCAATTGTGCAAGTTCTTCAATTAACATCAGTGCTTAGAGAATTGTCTATAAAACCACAGTGTGAGTATTCTCTTATGGCTCCTAAGGAAAGATAATCTCAATGGGAGGTAAAGTTAAAAAATTTTACACACCTTTGAAAATGGCAGCCAGAATGAGCAGCATGCCTCAGAAACAGCCCCTTACTTAGCTCTGTAATAACAAAGGCTGATCAGGCCTCAAGCTAACAACTCATCATTCAGAACAGCGAAGGGAAGGAGACCCAATTCAGGATTTTGTTTTAACCCTAATCCATCAAACTCAGCTATCAGACCACGGTGTGATGCTCATTCCTCACACTTCGGGAGAAAGAATAATTTAAATTGACTGTGGCAAAACCTGTCCTGTTTTTGCTTTTGCAATTGTTTTGAAGGTATCCTGTGGATTATGGAGTGTTATGTTAGAACAAGCAAACGGAGCAGAGTATTTTGCAGTATCATTTTTTTCCCACTTCCCTTTTACTTATTTTTTTCTTTATAAGGACAGCCAGGACCAGTGCAGAGGGTGCTTGACTCAGCAGTTCATGAGCAAGACAAAAGGCTGCATACAAAAACTTCTAGAAAATTCTCTTTAGTAGGTATTATTAATTGATGTGAAAGAAAGATCAGATTCCATGCACTCACGCACTCTATTTCTTCTTATCAGCGAGTTAATTGCTGCTTCTTTCTCTACCTCAGGAGAGGCCCCAGCCTCAGACAAAACTTGAGTGCCCACCTTTTCAAAGAGACACATCTATGGACCCAGAATTTTCCATGTGACCTTTCAAAGGTTATTCTGTGCTGCTCTTTACAACGGATGTAAGAACTGGGATCTTTCTTTGCTGTCCCTAATTATAAGGCTAATCAAACCCTAAATTCACTAACTATAACAGTTTTAAAATTGGCTTCATTGGGATTAGAAGCATTAAGTTATATTTGGCATTCAAAGATGATGTATTTTTCCCAAGGTCACAGTATTAGGAATCTGGAAGAAGCTGTAAGCTCTTCAGTTTCTTATGCTCTTGGGTTTACTTGAAATAAGCCTGAGTTGTTTTTCAAAGAGTTTATTTCTGGATATATTTAACCAGATCCTTGGGAAAATCCTCCTTGTGCTAAAATTAGAATTCAGTGATGCTAAAAGACAAAAGTTACGCTATGGCAAAGTATGATATGTGAGGTTGTTCTTCAGATTAGTTTAGCAGACTCCTGTCTTTATCCAACAGTACACTGCCATCGTGTGGTTCAACTCACCAAGCACAGTATCTATTCAAATACACCCATTCAACACTCCCAGGATGCATACAAAAACATTTCATCGTTTTAATTTCTATAAAGTCGATAATATACCAACGTTTTATTTTCATGGAAAGTCCATCATTCAATTAAGAAAACAAGAAAGAAAGAAACAATGTGATTCTTTCTTCAAATTAAAGAGTTCAATATTTTTATTAACTTTCTTCAAAATGCACTGTATTTTGTTTCCTCGACTGTAATAATGGATTATTGCTAATTTAAGACACTTCTAACATCTCTTTTTTTTTTTTATCCAAAAGAAATTCTTGGACTCACTATATTCTTATAACCCTGGTATTCTGCTGGTATCCTTTGCACACCTGACAATACTGAATTTACCAGTTCAGCTTATCAATACATCATACATTTTGTTATCTTACTGAAAATAAGGATTGCTTAACTATCCCTTTGGCTAATGAAAATCAGCTGTTTTTAACAGCTAATCCAGCTTTAAAAATAATTAATCAGGCTTCATAGTGCTAGAAAGTCAATGCTAGCCAGAAAATTGATAAGTCATACATAGCACTTTATCTAGGGTGCTCCTTTTTTAAGAAATTGTCTCTGACATGGTAGGCTATCACAGGTATAGCCTCATAGCTGTAATTGCACCATGAGAAGCAACAGCTTGTTTTAAAAGACTGGTTTTATTTTTATTCAGAAGGACTGCAGCAGCATCTCTAAACAACACTCCATCTTCTATTTTTAAATAAGGAACAACTTGCCTATAGAAGATAGAGTTCAAAGCTTATACAAGGTATTTGTTAGCACATGTAAATGGGAGAAGATCTTCATGACTCCATTGTTAGCATGCTTACATTATGTTCTGGAATGCAGCAATACAGATCTTTCTAATCTAAATCAAAATAATCAAAAATCAAATCTTTTTTCTTCCTGGCATGTATATACACACATATAGAGGGAAACGTATAAAACTCATATGTGTAAGTCTGTATATACATGAACACATTTAAATTTACATTACCTTTAAAATGAAAGGAAACTGCATACTCATACTGCATACTACATAGTGTAGCCCTCACTGTCATACTGGGAGGACAGATACACTGGAATATCCCACAGGTTGTTCAATATGTTATGGATCATATATTGTATTACACACTTTTTATTATTTTCCATGAAACACGGTTTATTGAGAAGTATTTCCCATCCTTCCCATCCCCTGTTTTTTGCTGTTTCCCTTCCCATATCCCTTTTTGCACATACTGCTTGCAGCTGGTCACAGTAATCCAGACGAGGGCGTGCTATTGCTTTGTATGGTGACCAGCCATCCTGCAGCTGAAGCCCGCTCTCTGTGGGGAGGGGTGAAGACCCAGGACGCTGTACAACAGTGTAAGATCAGCAGCACACATACCACAGGCTCGCAAACAGAGGCAAGTGAGCAAACTATGTACCACGAGCTCCTGGTAAGGCTGAGTGCTGGCTGTAATCCATCAGGACCTGGAACCTGCCTGATCTCTCACCCTTTTTGTGGCCTGTTCAAGGCCCTGTCCTTTCTCTGCAAACCCACACTTAGTATTGCACCTGAACCAGTTTCTACCAAAGAACAGCTCCTCTACCCCTTATGGAGAAGGTTGTTCAAAAACCAGACACCCTGCAGCCATGTCAACACAAAGAACAGATGCCAAAATGAGAGAGAAGATGTATCTTGAAATATTACAAGCCTTTTGGGACATCAATGAATGTAGAAGACTTAATTCAGAGCCCTATAGAAAACGTCTGCAAACTCTGCATCTTCTAGAAATATTATAATTCACTTAAGAAAGTGAATGAAAGAAAACATCCCTCTGAATAAAAGTTCTCTTTCAACAAGCTTTCAGGAAAGCTTCAGTAACAGCTGGGAGATGTATGATTGCTTAGAATGTAGGAAAAAAAAAAAAAATCAAACCATTCAGTGATCAAAATAAAGCAAAAAAAAAAAAAAAAAAAAAAAAACAACAACAAAAAAAACCAAAACTGTAGGAAAAGTATACTTCAAGAAAATCACAATGTATATGAATGTTTCTTTACTTTAAATACAAAATTTCTGTTATATTATTAGCTGCTATATAGCTATGTTAGACAGAAATAAAAGTTACAGGTATTTTTCATATTTAAATTCTATTACATTTCTATTACTTCCTGATAAGGTAAGGATATCCCCAAGCTGGAATAGCTATCACATCTTCTATCTTCTGCTGCTGCCTTATCAAAGGCAAAGGGAGCTTTACAGCTCTGGGCAAAGGGAAAGATCTTAGATCTTCCTGGTAAAAGTCAGGCATTTAGTTGTTAAGCACCTTTGTTGACAACTTCAAATTAGTACCTTAAGGTAGCTGTCAAATGAGTAGACAATATGACTCACCCGCCCTAAAAATATACAACTCCAAATTTTCAAGATTTTTTAAGAATGAATTTCCAATCCCAATCATTGAAATGCAACTGTGCATTGTTAAACAGTTAAGATATTTCATTCCAGAAGACCTGCATTTCAACACCTATATCTGTTACATAACTTGTGAAGTCCTCCAAACCCCTTTTCAAATGAATTATACCGCAGATTTAAGACAATCAAGATGCAATAAAACACATAGCAGAGCCAGCATAATCAGACGTATCTGGCCAATGAAAAATCATCATTTCTTTCACAATATTCATCAGGTTCTGCAATTGTTCTCTCAACAGGAGACAAAATGTTAGGTTACAGAACCCTTAAAATTCCCTGCTGGATCTCACAGAATCTGCAAGTCCCACCCTGCAGGGAATGCCACTTTCCGGCAGTCTCTACACATTCCCTGAAAGAGTTCAAATTCTTTACACCAATTGAACGCATTTCTCGTCTCGTTTGAATGGCAGACTGAATGGAGACACTTGAGAGTTCTTGGTCGCAGACATTCTAATTGATCTCTTGGCTGCAGTATACTGTAATTTATATGGAAATATGCATTTCTCTATGTAGGCTGTCCTGCAGTGGACTAAGCATAGTCATGTCACCTAACAAGAGTGCATTATGAACCATAATTTTCTCTGTTCAAATTATATCTCTCAACTTATGAGGTACATGAAGAACCTTTCCACATACACACACACAGGAGAGAACCTGTCAAAACATGTAGCTTTGATAACATTGACTCAAAAACTGAATGCTTAACAAGAACTCTCTATGAAATAAATAGGGAAGAGGCAAAAAATCATGTTTTCTTAGACTAAAGTGCTTTCCTCACTATCTGTAAGACAAATTTAGCTGTGGCATTTGCACTGCAAATCTCATTAGGTAGGCTGGTAAGTTATGCAGGCAGAAACAGACTTCTAAGGATTGTTCTGCAAAGAGGGGGAATTGGCAGCACACAAAGCACTTCCCTTCCCACTCCCTATGCTGTGGGATCTGGTGAATCCCCAGCTGTGCTATAAAGCAGACCTGTCAAGTCTCATGCACTGACTCATTCTTTTGTATTGCACTCTGTCACTGCCAGAGTTGCACATTTTTATACAGCAGTGCCATGGCCCTCTCCCACTTTTGGATCCCACACATCAGATGCAGGTGGTCAGTCTGATCTGTGATTATCTGACCAGCTGCATCTGATGGGGTCAAGGAGCAAAAGAAAGGTCATGGTACTGGCACTGCAGCTGTGGAATATGTGTTTAGCCCTGCTAGAAGGCATGCTCCCTTCTTAAGGCTAAGTGCTCCAGGACTCAGCTTTTTGATGACTAGACAGATGCTTATCACCTAACCTTGGACAGAAATGGGTGCCCAGCACATGAAATTTCATGTCTGAAGATTAGAGACTTAAAAGGTTTGTACTGTAAGTTTTGTTTCTTCATGAGGTTTTTGCATTTTTGCAAGAAAATGCAATAGGATGAGAACTTGAAGATCTAGTCAAATATTTCGTCAAGAATGATTTTGTTGACGTTACCTTTCCCCATGTGCTATTGGCCAGCTCTTAAAGAAATAAATGCAATCACATGAATTCTGGTGTTTTCTCTCTCCTTAATTTACAGGATCTAAAGGCAATAAGGGAGTACTTACAGAGAAGGTAACACAAACTGACATGCCTACTTCTACTAAGTCTCTCTTGAAAGCAATCAAAAACTTCATTTCATAAATACATGTTTATATGCAGTTGCTTAAAATAAAAAGGTGACCGAGGTCTTAAATATTATTCACCCAAAAAAGCATTGTAAATATTTCAGCCACTCTAAGAGGAGAAGGTTGGTGAGTGGCATATTAAAATCCTCAAGACTGCAGTTATTTACAAACTCTAAATTTCTAGATTATTCCATATGTTTACTTCCCTTCCTCATCATCATACTCCCTACTGCTTTTCATTGTAGGCACAATTTTGTTTATTTCTAATATTTCTGTCTCTGGTCTGATTTTTCATCACCTTTAGAACTACGTTAAGGAAAACTGAGAACCAAGAAATACCTCTATGCAGAAAGCCTCCATGTGGTCATGTGTACCATCCATTCCTCACTGATGGATGCAGCAAGCTTCTTCTGATGCATGTGATCTTCTGTAGGAGCCCCATGGAATAAGTCTCTATAAACAAAGTGATAATGCATTAGAATTAAAGTACTAATTCATGCCAGAACCTTTTAAACAAAATGCAAGTCTTGCTATCCATCATATAAGGTATTCAGCACTGGCAATGTGTTGCAGAAAAAGAATCAAACATTAAAATTTAAAGTCAAGTAGGTATCAGTATCCCCACCTTATGTTAGAAAACTGTATGAGAATTCAGAGAAGTCACCATTGAGCCCCATGTTGAAGCTTCTATTAGTAATCATGCCATTCTGCAAAATAGAACACTTATCTGTTTTCTTTGTGCACTTTCTTCTTTAGATACAGAAGTTTGAGCAAACATTGTTAACTACTATTTCTGATCAAAGTGAAATAAAATCTATCTCATACAGAGACACCCCTTCTCTTTGGTATGTAGCCAGATGAACCCAGAAATTCCTAAGTAAAAACAGCTGTTCAAGTTCCACATTAGGTCTGAGGCCCTTGTTATCAGTTGAGCTTTCCTGTTGCTTTAACTCCTTGTTTTTATTTGCCACATTCCACCTCTAATATTTCACTTCCTACATTTGGAACAACACAAATATTTTACACTTCACCATCAGCTTGTTTCACTAACCCTTACAGAACTGTAGTCAGTCTTCAAAGTGATTGTACTAGTGCAGCCTCAGGCTGTACTCATCTCCATCAAAACAAACCAGATGGGAACCAGCTTGGCACCTTGGCTGTACCTAACCTTGTACCTTTGAGTGCAAGAAAGGCTTAGGAATCCTTACTGAGATCTCCATAACAAAACCAACTTTCCGAAAAATATTCCCACCTGTTCACTTCTGCTTGCTTAGGTTTTGATCACAGCCCTACCAATAGTGGATCTTACACAGACAGGGATGGGATTGACATTTCCAGCTCATCTCACATTAATGCATCCACAAGTTTCCACTTAGAATGGATTTTATTTTTTTTTTTTCAGAGAAACCAGCTCCTACACTCATCAATGTTTTATACAAAAGGTGTGCCTTTTCTGCCCCCTATTCTACATGCTTTAGAACAGAAAACAAAACCACATCCTCACTTCCCAGTCCTTATCTTCCTTCTTCCTACTCAGCATTTCTTGTAAATTAAGCAGTTCTTTCACTCCAGCACAGAGGGAAACCATAAGAAAATCCCATGGATACACTTAGAAGTACATTTAAGTGATGTCAAAAGGATAACTCTACTCCTCCTTACCTGGCATCTAGAATTTCAGTCAAAAAAAGCAGCTGAATTTTATGAAACAAATTATGATTCTCATTACTGTCACATCATAATATAGGATTCAGAGGTTATATTTCTGTCTTTATAGCAGATAATTTATATTCTTTATTTTGGATGCATGTGACTTTATTTACCTAATTTCTCTGAGGAAAAAAAAAAAAAAAAAAAGAGAGAGAGAGAATTTCATTCCTGAAAGCTTCCTGAATTTTCCCCTCCCCAGAATTTATGTGATTCCATTCTGTTGCTGAATGCAAAACAGCTGGACAAGAGAGGGAGACAGAGGGTGCTCAATCGGCCAGAATTAATTAATCAAATGCCTCCTAGTGGCAGGTTTGCAAATCTGCGTTTTCTTACAGTTTATCTTGGCAAAATCTATAAACATAGAGAGGCCAGGAAAATGAAAAACAAGACTGCAGAGGCTGTTCTTTGTTTGGGTTTGACTCTAGCTTCCTCTTTCCTCCACTCTTTCAAAATAAGGAAAAAAAAGACACACACCACATGACCCAAATTTCTACTTATTTCCATTTTAAAAGAAGATTCACTCCTATTTTTTTTTCTTCAATACTGTTAAAGCTGAATACTCAACTGACCCACTGTGTTTATGTTTCCCTAAGTGCTTCACAGAGATTTGTTAAAGATATAAAATAACATATTGAACAATGAAAGAGCTTGTTTCCCAGCCATTTTTGTTGAAAGCTACTTTGTATATGTTCCTATGCAACAAAAATTAAGTTTACGTGTAGGTGTTCCATGTTTTTACAAACTCCACACTCCTTAGTTGTTATAAGATTAAAACAATTTTCTCCCTCAGTAAATGCTTCCCTTGAAAACCACTGGAAGCACATAATTCATCTGACCATTTATAGCTTCTATTTTCTTCTAGGCGCTGTGAAACTGCTGATTGTGATTGTTGTTTTCCCTTTTAAGAAGCCAATGTTGAACAAGTGACAGATAAGACAATTTAATGTTTCGGTGACCATACAGATCAATTTTTTCATTTATTCTGAAGTTTAAAAGAAAAAAAAAAAAAAAAAGGCAACCAAGGTACGATAGCAGGGATTTTGTTTAGCAAATTGTTCTTCTGTATCTAGAAAATTTAACAAGCACTCTCATTAAACCTGCAGGGAGTTTTAAGGTAGTTTTAAGTCCTAATATTTTTCAAAAAATGCATTCAAAGATTTTTTTTTCCCAGAATCATTTTCTTCTCCATGGAATCTATCAGAAAGGTTTGGAGATACAGTGTAAGTCTTTAACTGTGAATAATAGAAAAAGAAGAAAGACATGTATTACCACAAGCTGTAGAAGATCTCAATTAAAAAAAAAAAAAAAGAAAGAAAAAGATAGGTAAGTGAAAAGGGAACATTGTATAGCTACTGTATTGGATAGAGAAATGGAAAAAAACACACAGACTTGGGAAAGTGTTCATATGGGAAAGGTACAGGATTGGTATCACCATCAGCACTCACCCATTCAATACAAGTCACTGCAAAGTGACAGAGACTTTGTCCGCTCTTTCCACCCGTTTCACTTCTTCTTAGTTTTTCTCTCTGCAGATCTCTGCCTTCTGTCCCTGCAGGACCCAAGTGTGGCATCTGATGTGCAACCCTACTAAGCAAGCTAACATTATAGCACCATATGTGGGCTGCCAGCCTACTCACAACTGGGTCCTAGCAACATGATGGCTGTACAATTCATATAGGTTCAAATATGAAGACACTGAAAGCTGGTACAATCTGCTGAACAGCCAGAGGCCCTTCTGGAGACGGGAGGGGCCTTTAGCTATCTGACCTGGCTGTTCTCAGGAAGATTAAGGTCTAAGCAGACCCCATTCAGAATCCACCTCTTTCCATTAATTTGTATAAACTTAACTTAGATGCCAGGACTGTACTATTCCTGCTATCAAATAAGATGGCTTCCAAAGGAAGTTATGCAGTCTTCAAGAAAAATCAGGCACTGAAAGACAGCTAATCAACAGTGACATCTAAAATGCTACCAGTAATATACAGTGGTTTTAGCTTACTGAATTCAGGCAAGAAATTTAAATCTTATCCTGAGGATTTTACAGGGGCATCCCAAGCAATCTTGCAATAGCCCAGGAGATACTATGTCAGTTTATATTCAGAAGTCATATTGACCTTGCAGTTTTAAGCATCAAGGAAGCCCTTTAAAAAACAGAAGTTCAGATTCATTAATGCACGAAGCAGTCCTAGAGATACATCTGCCCCCTTTCTTTTTTAAAAACCTGTCTTTACGTACAACATGAACGTTATTGAAAATAGAAGAATATTTCTACCTTTATCAGACAAAGGTTTTCTGCCTTGATTTAAGTACTATTCATTTTATTGATGAGAAATAGAATTTTAATCCCCAAGGATAGATATCCATGAGAGTAAATGAGAACACGTCTATATACAGTAGTTTTGCTCAAGTATTAATGACAAGATATTCTTTCATGGGTTGAACTGTTATTCTCCCCTTTGAGAACACTGCAAATCTTAAAACATATTGATGAATGTGTGCCTATGCAAATTTTGCAATAACAGAATTAAATCACTCAGTTCCCTATAAATAACCTTTGCCCCACTAAATACTAAAAGCAGACTTTATTGCCTCATATGCTACTCCTGACCACTTAATTAACTACCACAAAAGCTAATTAATTAGACAACACAGTCTCTAATCATTCTGGAATTTATTCTGTTATGTTCAGTTGGAATGTCCTCTTCCCTCACAGACCTCCTAAAGTTTAGACGAGGCATTCCAGGTTTTTCATTCTCATCTTTCCAGATACTTCAGATCAGTGTGGGAATGTTTTAGACTGATTTTATTACAGATATTCCTTATTTAACTCTGTCTTTACTACCAAAAACTCATTCGTAGGAAGCTGAGAATTCCAGCAGCTTCACTGTTACTGTCAACTACTGCCAGATCAAAGTATGCATGTCCTACGCATAGGTATTTCCTGAAGCAACTTCCCATTTACAGTCATACCCAGTGCTGCCAGAATTTTAAATTGTTTTGTTGACAAGATGCAATCAGTCCGTAAAGCCAGCCTGTGTATTGTGATGGAACGAAAGCACCAATGAGAAACAAGCTGATGAATTGGTTTGACAAATCATTAAAACCCATCTAGTATAATCGTTTTAGCTGATCTTGTTTAAGTCATTCCGTGAAGCTGCCAAGAGAGTTCAGGGACAGGTCGATCTACTATTCGCATCATGTAAGGATCAGGCAGATAAAATCCGATCAGTTACCTGAGCATTCTTGCATTTATATGTAATTATTCCCGGTTGTTTTAAAGCTTCCATCTGGAGGAAAGAAATCTCTTCTGCTCCTGACCCTTTCAGACCTCATGTCGCTGTATTTAGCTTTAACAGATGGATTCTACCGATTTGATATGAAGACAGAAAAAAAAAGACTGAAAACACGAAAAGAGTTGAAAAATATAGAGTCATTAAAGCCTTGAATTATCACTAACTGCAGGTCACTGGGTGAATCTTCACTGGATTCATGGGTCATTGACCAAGACTCGCAGCTTGTTCCTGCCCTAAACTGCACATGAATTAAGAAGACTCCATTAAGAAGGTGACTGCTGCTAAGCTCCTCTAACGTGCAAGTTAGCGAGAGGAGGAGGGACTGCTGGCATACACCACGTCTCCAAGGATGTGACTATTCCTACCAGACAGCTACATTCTAAAATAAGTTTCAGTTCTGAGCATCACCAAGATCTATCTTCTGAAAGCAAGAGCAATTGCTCTGAGCAGTGAAAATTTCTGTAGAAGAGCACAACTTCTCCTATTTGCGCACGGACTGTCTTCTTGTTCTTGGTCAGACTGAATAAATAAAAACTTTCTCACAGATTCACATTTCAGTGAAGGGAATTATTCTTCATCTGTGCAAAAACACATTCATAATTTTAAACAATAACAAATAATGGAAGACATTCTTAGAAAAATACACACATGAACAAGTTAGTCATGAAGAAAGGAAACAACTGAACTTCTACAATGTGAATATTCAGCATGGTGATCCAGTTTAAGCTTAAAGAGCAAACAAATAAAGAAATGTTTCTGAATCTCACAAATGGAGAAGAAATTTGGAGCAAAACCTGATTCTTTTTCCTTGGTTCAATTCATTTTGTCTATTTTATGAAGATAAGCTATAAGGCTGCATGCTGCAGTTTAATATAATCCTTGGAGTATCCAGCAGGAATTTCTGGGCAGATTCCCAGGACAGCAAAGAGTAGGAGAAATGTGTTTGTAGAGAAGGCTTGTCTTTTCCACATATCTCTCTTAAGATTCATGAATTATACATGCACTGGAGGCCATTGGAATTCCTGCAATAGGTAAACACAGTAAAACAGGGATAAAGGATAGATTTCAGAACCTTCAGAAAATATCAACATCCTTATTGTGCTCTACATGTTATCACTGTTTTCTTCACTTGAATAACTTCTCATAAGTTTTTGCTTTTCAGGAACTGCACTTTAAGATGTTAAAAATGTATGTTTGATATAGGTCCTTTCCAACCTTGTGATCCTATAATTCTATATGTACATTACTACAATTTGTATGTTATTACACAAACAAAGTATTTTTTCCAGGGTGCAACAGAAGCCAACTAATATACATGTATTTTTGAAACCCACTGAAGATCTGTGTATTGTATGGTAGTAGCCATTAAGAAAAACTGCACAAGAAAACAGAAGACAAAATGCAGTAAACTATGACTGAATATTATCAAATTAGTGATTGGTATTTTTGATATCACCAGAGCACATCTGCATAATCACAGTGCTCCCACTGAAATTGTCTGCCAGTGACAGTCTGTGTTCTGTCATTGTTACCAGCTTTCCAAACCAGTAAATTTTTAAAAAAGAAGGCTAAAATTATCTTAGAACAAAGGGAATCAGTAATATGGAAACAGCAAGTATTCTGCTTCATGTTATTTGATTCCAAGTATCAATCAAACACCTCTACATGTATAATAGAAGCATAACTACAAAACATCACATCAAAAAGAAGAAAAAAAAATCTTCCCTGGAAATTACCCTGTAGACAGTATCTAGACAGTAACAGTCTTGCATGCCAAATTCTTCTTGTGCCAGTATAGTGTAAGTTAGATGTACAGTGCAGATCCAGAAAGTAGATCAGACAAGGTGTGGACTAATGTGACTCATCACATTTTCTATTCAAATTTTCTCCTGAAAGAAATGAATTTGCCACAATTACCTCTGTACCTCATAGTAATCTCTTTCGAAAGTCAGGAAGACTGTCTTAAAATGCATAACAAAACTTTTAAGACTCCCAGTTTGGAACGTTGTGCTACTGTAACAGTTGTCCTCACTGAAAACAAGTATTTAATAAAATATTGGAATTACACTTCAATTGTTCATGCTCTTAAAGTATAACTGCTTGTCAGCTGTCAGTTCTAATTTTATACTGTTTCATAGCTACAATTTCACCAAATACAACAGAAGTGTATTTGTTTTCCCCAGAGCTGAATTTCTTTTTCTTTTTGAAAAAACAAACAAAAAAATTTAACATTACAGTATGACTACAGCTATTCAACAATTTATAATTTCCCTTATTGTTTCCTGCCATCACCTTGAGCATTATTAAACAGCTGTCTGTTACCATCCAAGAGCTACTTTTTAACTCAACTGCAGTTTAATTCCATCAAAATCAAAGCAATTCTTGCACAGTGACTTTTACGTGGATAGGACTTAGTTCAATTCATCTGTTTAAATAGATGTCTGAAAACTAGTCATAAGATCTGAAAAAATGAACCTCATCTCAATATCAGATTCTTCCTATATTGAAAATGGAAAGAAATGTAGTAATTTTTTACCACTTCGATCAGGTCTAATGCTTTTTGCCACTGTCTGGTAAAGCATTTTAAAATCCTGAGTTACTTTACAATGGCCAGCAATGTGTTTATGCTTTATAAATAAAGGGCTATTTTTTCAGTTACAGAAACTAATATAACTCAGCTGAAGTTAAAGTGTTATTGAGTAATCAAGTGAAGACACTCAATTAAAAAAGCCAATCCCCCAGTATATTGATGATCTGATTTTACAGTTGTTAGATCTTGAGACACCTAGGACTAGCCAACTATCAAAAGAATGTGGCCACAAATATAGTCAGCTTGCTACTAGAAGGTGAGGTCAAATGAAAAACTGTTTCTTTTCTTGTTGTTTAACAGCAGTGTTTTCTACTGCTCTTACTACAGTAAGAAGTAACGAAATAAAACCTTAAACATACTATAGGCTTTTTCTGTCTGTTTCTTAGGGTGTTTTGGATGGAAAATGTTAATACACACTAAAAATAAAGAAAAGGAAAGTACCAGAGAAGTAGAAAGGTTTTTATTTATGGAAAGATCTGTATTTATTCCTTCCACGTCTTTCTGTATTTGGACTACTCAGTGCCTGGCTTACGGAACCAGTCCTGTTTCTGCACCAGTGCCTAAGGTTTATGTGGGGAGGAGAGGGAGAAGGACTGCTAATGATCTCCCAGAGATAAATGAAATTGCTGATTTAGTCAAGCTCATTCTTGACCTTGACACAAGACGGGACAGGCAAAGGGAAGAGCTCAAAATAGAGCAAGTGAAAGAAAGGAAGATCAAACGAATGCTCAGGTCTGGCCAAGACCCCCCCTACATTCAGCTAACACCTGGCTGAGTTAGAAAACATGACCAGCCCAACCTTCCTGTTGGAGCCGATTGAAGCTGTCAGCTCCTGGCTTGTCACCCACTGCATCAGGAGGCCCCTGGGCTGCCACAAGAGCCCTAATTAGGCAGAAATGGCACTTCGGCTACTGACCCGCCAGGACCTTTGGCAAAGCATTTAACATCATTAGTTAACATTTTTATTAAAAAAAGTGTGAATGTAAATGAACAGCCAATGCATTTCAATAGGGTTTGTCGGTGGCATTGCACGCCCCCCGCCCCCCCACTCTCCCAACCACACACACACTTTTTTGCATGAATAGTTCACTTGTTTTCTCTAAAGGGGGATGGGGACGTGGAGAATGTTTTTCCAAGGGAACTAGACGTGTTCAAAGCAGAAGCAAGGTCTTAAGCAATCAGACACAAACCTTTGCCTTTTGGGGAGCGTGCTGGTGAGTGAACAAACAACTAAATGCGATCTTACCTGCAACGTGCCTCAGGAGACATCAGAAAGGAAAGTATGCATAACCCATATTGAAATAAAGAGATACACAATCACATATTCATCTGATTGCTCTGACTGTATTCTTCGTGTACTTGCTTTTTCTGTTAAAAGAATATAGGTACCAATCCAGTAGGTCTGCAACTCCCCACTGGAGCTATCAAATGTTTCAGCCGTATATAAGGATGAATGTCTAAGGGTAAATGTTTCCCTAACATTTCTTCAAATAATTTCATTTTACTTTTGATAGAATATTATCAAAAAATATCACTCGGGCATATTAAAGACCTACCTTAATTGAGTCACTGCTGGCAGCTATGTACATATGAAAAGTTATTTGTTCATACAGAAGAGTATATCTGATACTTCACACATCTCCTGAACTCTGAGATGGAGCCAAGTTTTGTATGCAAAATCCCACAATGAGGATACACCAAGACAAACTTGTACCCCAGAGTGCAGATACAACCATTGTTAATCCACTGAGTTTCTTTTCAGAAAACATTCTATCTTGTGTTTGTGCTGAGTATAAAAATGGTTGATTAGGACTCCAAGCCCCCTGCACTAATAATACCATCTATGCACACTAACAAGATTGTACACGAAGAGAAAAAAAATTTTACACAGATACAAGGTATATATGTGAACATGCTCAGACACACAAAGACCATTTTCAGAATGGTTAAAACTCCCTCCTTTGCAAATTCTTCAAGCTCTAAAGATTATTCCATATAAGTTCTTAATGTGTCTGTACGTACAGAAGTGTATTCATTCTCCTTTTAAATAAGTATGCATAGGCCTCTGTGGAAACATTAAAACAACTCAGACTTCTAAATACAGATTGTTAAAGCACAAGACTAAGTCTAGAAATCCATGGAAGAAGCCTGGCTTCATCCCCGGACTCACCCATAAGATAAAGTCAATGGCAATTTCAGCAGCACTCAAATCACTGTTTACCAGTCTGTTAATGAGAACAAAATCTGTATCTTCCTTTACAGAGCAGAAATAGGAAAACATAAACATTAAAAAATGCACTTGCTGACAGTAATCAGATGGTGGCTTGCCTGTCCTTATAATGCAGTTGTTTAGAGGCATTAGACTACAAGCAGTATTGGACAAAGAGAGTAAATGCTCAGGAATGGTTGAGGAAGCTGAATTATAAAAGGCACAGAAAGTTGGTAACTGTAAGGTGTCTATATCCGACCCCTTTTCCCATCACATGACTATTTTCCAGTCTAGTTCTTCAGTATGGCTTCTCCTCTCCTGCTGAGAACCGGAGGGGTGAGCGAAGGGAGAGAGAGGTGACAGCCTATTGAAAAGCTCGTGCTCCCTGCCTAGTTTTGGCACATTTTCTGCAGGTGCCTCACACTGCAGCCACAAAGGGCTCTGAAGAGAGGATTCAGACCTGTCAACAGCTACAGGAGGCAACTCTGCAGCTTTGTCTTACATGCTAACTTCATTGTCTGCTGTTCCGAAGCCTGCAGCATAGGCACCCGTTAATGAGATGAGCCTCTTTTTCTCGGCTTGTCCCTCCTTCTGTTTCTCTTGCCTTTCTGTAATGATTTAACTTGATCGTATTGGTCCCTTTCTAGCAAGGATTGCTCCAATGATCAGATAAGATAATTGGTTGTAGAATATTGCTCAGCAACAACTATTACTTCCTTGGCTGAAAATGTCAGAGCAATTGAAAGCTCTTAGTGAAGTTCAAGAACAAGGAGGCAAAAAAGCAGCAGGTCCCATACATGGATGCATCTGGGCATATAGAGCAAGTTTGCCGTGGCCAGTTCTGGTGGATGACTGTGCTTTATGAGGACCACTTTCACATATTTTATGTTTTCATGACTATTTTTAAAGAAGCTAAACAACAAACAAATACCAATTCATACAGGACATATTTTTTCCCATTTACATTGAATTAATGTGTTCTTTCTTTTAGCTTTGGGGGATAATATTCTATAATTGCCTCTTTTACATTTTCCCCATTTCCTATTCCAGTTCTTAAAACCAGACTAACATAATTTCTTTTTAACCTTAAAAAGTCGTGCATATGCAGAAGAGCCTCACAGAAAGCCTGGAGTGGCCTGAAGAAGTGGGCTTAGTTACCGAATAGTGAGTTTAATCCCCTTCAGATCAGTCATTTGCTAACAGTGACATCAACTAACAAGACCATGTTTTGTGTCGCTCTGCTCCATAGCTTTAGAAAGCAATAGCTTATAAAAATGCCATACTGACACTGATTCTAATAACAATCAAACCTGCAGAAACATCTTGAGACCATATTTAATTCCTTTCTTTGCTTGAAACATGCAGTAACTTAGAACAAAAACTCTGTCATGTTATGCACTGATTCAAGAGTGCACCCAAAGGCATTATGTTTTTCTTCACTTTAGTATGTAGGTTTTAGAGGTTTGGTACAAAATTCAGATAACAATTTATTTGGCTGACTGTGGAAACAGGCAAAAAAGTCCATATTTGTAAAACTTAATCAGAACAAAAATCTGAAAAAGTGCACAAAATCTCATTTTTTCTCATTTTATGAATACTCTGTTTTATCCATCTCCATGTACTGTCAATAATACACCATCACAAACTCATAGCTGTCAAGTTTTTTTGTTTTTGTTTTTTTAAATCACAAATTCCATAAAGAATAAATAGCTTTTGAAAGCTTCTTAGAGGCTGGGGAAAAGGTCAGAGAACCAGATCATTATAAGCTATTCATGTGCTGAGTCATCACTGCAGTGAATTTCTTTATAGTACCTCTAAGATAGCTTAGACAACCACACGGTGGTTGTTTTACATAGCATCACACACCGAACAGCTTGACTGAAAAGAATATCTGGAAAGATCCAGCTATTTTTTCAAATATACAGCCCCACAACTAGCCACTGAGAGTACAATTTCTATCTAAAATTTAGACATTAAGAACTGACAGAGGAAACTGAGAATAACCAATCTTTCTGTCTGAAGCTGAAGCTAGCAGAGTGACTCCGGAGCCCCTGGCAAAAACTCACACTTCTAGAGAAAAGCTGGAAGTGGTAATTGCTACTGATGCTTGTCCTGAAACAACATGGCCTTTGAATGAACTCCCATCACAGGGCAGGCTGGCGCAGTAGCTTCACAAACACTTCATGGCAGCCCTGAAAAATGACTGTTTAGAAGTAGAAAACATAAAAGAAAAGCTCTACTATCTTCTGACAAGTAGCCAGGGAATTTAAGATGTTCCCTATGCTCATTTTCTTGCCTGTTATAGTCAATGCTCATAGAATACATAATTAAAAGATATAAATTTTTTAATTAAGAGCTATGCTTTTATTAAGATACTATGCTGCAAGCAGGCAGCAATTATTCTCAAATTAAAACTAAAACTGTTTAATCTTCTAAATCACATGCAAAAAAAGCAATGCAAAGCTGGTATACATGGGAGGTCAAGAGTAAATGATCTGATAGTCCATTGTGGATTTCAGCTTCTAAAAATACAAGCACTAGGATTTCATTTAACTTTAAAATAGAACAGGCACTTCTCAAAATAATGTCACGGTTACTTATTGAAACAGAGCATGCACTGCCAGAAGCGTTCTAGATTGTGTTACTGAACTGTTATCCCCCTCATGGATGCACCGAGAAACAGAGTATCAATAAACTGACAAAGGCAAAAAGCAAATGTTTTTTAAACAACTCCGACAAATCCAGTTGTGCAGGTTGGGTATTACTCTTGGCCTGATGGGTAGATATCAGCAGTTAACAACAAACATATCCTCTTTCCTTGCTGTGGAAAGTGGTGGTTTTTATAATGGCTGTTTGGACACATCAGGTGTACTGATTGCTTTCTGGCTAATACATTTTCCATACTGTCTTTTTCATTGTTCTACACACATTTCACAAAATGTACAATTGCAGTTCTAGACGGACTTCTACCAAACAATTATTTCTATCAGTTTCTCCTCCCATGTTGCTCTTAGTAGCTCTGGTAAGAAGCGGAGACTAGAAAACAGAAGACCTGTATCAGAGTTAAAGGTACATTCCTATCGATGCTATATGTAATGAATGAGTCTGTAATATTTTCAGTGGCTTACACACAGGTTTTTTGATAAATCCTGATAGAAATGCAGAGCCTGATACTGAATTCTATTCTTAAGCATAGTTCCAGTTATCCTCCATCAAACCATCAAATCCTTACGCTAGCATCATCAAATATGCCTTTACAATTTCTGTCCATGCAACTTACTCAAGAAAGATATGAAGTTACTGGAGTGAGTTCAGCACAGTGCACAAAGATGATAAAAGGACTGGAGCATCTCTCATATTGAGAGAAACTGAGAGAGAGACTCTTCAGATTGGAAAAGGCCTGTGGTTATCTGATCAATCCATACAAATAATTGATGGGGGGGGAGGTAATAAAGAAGAGAAAATCAAACTATTCTCCATGCAGTACTGTCTCTATAAGAGTTCCTTCTTTCCCTAAAAGACAACTGCAAAACCACTGGACTGACCTCATGTCCATAGTTCCACCTAATTTCAAGCCATTCTGTAAGAAATGCTACAGATTTATAAGTCTCGCTGACTTCTGAGGAAAGTCAAAGGTGTTTGAGCTCACTCCAAATCAGTGCTTGCAGCCAAGCCACACAAGTAGCTCCTAGCATAATTCTATCAGCACACAGAATTTACCAAAACAATATTTTGTTGATGAATACACACTGAAACAGTAATGCCTTTCAGTAAATTTATTCTTCAAAAGAAGATGTGTTTCACTGCAGCTGCTGGATATTATTCAAATTTGTAACTGAGTATTTTACAAGGAACTGTGAATACCGTGTACTCTTCAGGAGGTACGCTCTCAAAAGCTTTCCAGTTTGCATCCAGCTTCTTTTATTACTATTTCTTCCAAGAGTATGTAGGAACAATATTTCTCTCTTTTTACTGAACAAGTCTCAAACTGAAGTAAACTGTTAAAGGTAACAATGGCATTAACAGAAATAGAAGGAAATAAGGAATTTTAGTGTCAAAATGAATACAGCATTTCCCTGGCCTCGTGGGAAATATTTAATATTTATGAGGTGCACAGGGTTTCCCCCACTCACTTTCATTTGAGATTTGAAAATTTGGGGGTTTTGTGCAAAAAATACCATCCAGAGAGGCAAAAGCTGTTAGAAAAATATTTTTACAATTGCACTAGTTTAGATGTCTCTAATACAAACATGAAGCCAGTTATAAATTCGTATAATCTTGTGGGCTTATCCCAAAATGATAGGTCAAGCTTTTGTTCCAGATGGTGCAATAGTGTTTGTGACATCCACTTTGAACTGCAATCTAGTTATGTGTCAAGCAGGAGAGTCCATTATTCACAGCATCATTGCTGGAGAAAGAAGGTTAAAAGTTCAAGACATGCCCCAAGTGATTAAGGTTGCAAAAATCAGGAGATATACCATGGGGAAAAAAATGCCATTCTTCCTTTTCTTCCATACTCAGTTTGGCCCCAAAAAACGTGTTGAAGAAAAAAAATACAGGACATAGAAAAGCCTCAGTTCTAAGCAGTAATGCGAAAATTACCTTTTTATTTGAACTCCTTAAAATCCTCTGCTATCAGCTTCACTTTTCCCAGAAAGAAACAGAACAGCTTTTTTTAAAACCTGTCAGCAAGTTATAGGACTTGAGAATTCAGTTAACACTATTTCTCATTCATCACAATATTCACACTTCAACTATTACAAGCTCCTATGTAAATCTGATTTTAAACTTTAATTTTCATGCATCTCACAGATAACCTGCACTAGTTCAGCTACTCAGTCATATAAGCCTTTGATCTGCAGTCAGGAACAGATTGCCTCCAATCATCCAAAAACTTTCTGTACTTGGAACCATGAGTAATGCTTCTACTATGGTTGAGAAAATGTAGGGGATTTTCAATCCAATATAAAATATGAGATGCTTAAAAGAAAGAGGAAAACCCAAAGGGTAAAGCTAAAATATAATTCAGATTAAAAATAATTTTGGCAACATTCTTTGAAAACAGAAAGATTTATAAAAATAAAAATACACAAATAAAAAAAAATTAAAACAAAAACAACAACACATCCAAGGAAATAATTCTGACCATAAATAAATAATAAAAAAAAGATGAAAGAATAAATTCCACTGATTTATGTAAAAGTTTTTTTTTCCCCTAGACCTAAAAAACTTAAGTAGAAGCTCCTGCTTTTCAGCTCTCTGCTCACCTATGAATTTGATCACAGCTTTGTCTGAGTACCAAATGCAGCACGACCAGTTTGCCATATGATCTATGAAATTGTATCAACAACTGATACAGAGTAACTGATGCATGAACAGACACTCTTCATGTCATAGAAAATGTTTGTATATGAGTTTTACAAAGCCCAGTACCATCTTAACTCTGTAAATATTCACAAGAGTACTAACATTTCAGAGTATCCTATTGAAAATATAGACAAAAATCTTTATAATCCATCATGTCTTTATAATCCACCCGTCATGTAGGCTTCAATAATGACTTAAAATTCATAATGGGTACTTCAAAAATGCATGCACAAAGAAATCACGTAGTGAACTCCTGATAGCATGGAATAAAACTATCAAAGCATTCATCAAGAAGTGGCACATTACAAAATAATAATAATAATAATAATAATCTACACTATAAAAAGCAGTTACATCACAGAAATTTGAGGACAGTCTTTTGTAAACTGAAAAATCAGCTGAAAGACTTGAGCTGAAGTACTACACATTCCAAATTACCTTCAGAGTTGGAATGATAAATGAAAGCCAATCAGCTCTCATGTTGCAGGCCTGTGGCCTCCTCTGGAGAAGGCCTGGCTCACCCTTGCACAGCATGAGTCACACAGAGCCACAGGAAGAATCCTCCAACTTCAGAAATAAATTAGTACCAAAACCCACTCAACTTGAAGTAACCACTGGAGCGGAGAACAATTACTCAAGGCAAATGAACACTTATATGAGTATTCTGGGAATGAAAATTACAACACCAGAGGAAAAATTAAAAAAAAAAAAAAGAAAAAAGAAAAAACAAAAGAAACTAAATTGTTAACATGTATTTCCTAATATCCATTAGATACATTGCAGAAGTTCTTGGACAGTTTTTATCTAGTTCTATCTAAACATTATGCTTAGCTGCATCCTATGACCCAAGCCTTGTTTTGGTCCTTTATATAAACCTGTGAGTAACTTTGTTACTTACGTTTGCCCTATATAGAATATTTAGAAAAAAAAAACTAACAACAGTAGAATTATTTTTACATGTAAAGCAAAGAACCTTTAAAAGCCTTTTTAAGAAATGAAGATGCCTTAAAACCAGTAATATATTTGTGTAAGAGTGTTTTTATTGCCAAGATAAAATGGCAATCCTGATTTCATTGGAAATATCATGCAGTTTTTATGCACTCAGACTTGACTTCAACGAACCCTGCCAGCAGAATAAGCACACATTACTCCTCTGTGAAATCCTAAAGAAACATATATGTCAGGGAGACCATGATCTTAATTGATTTAAGGGGCACGTTTATGCCTTTAGAGCAACATTTCAGAATGGCAAAAATCATATCCTTTATGCAACACGTAGGCATGTGATACCATACTTGGGTTTAGCATGCCCAGCATTATGCTGATAATCACTCCTACAAGACTCAAGCCAGACTTAAAAAGCTTGGGGAAACAAAGTAATGCACAGAATATGGTATCATCAATGAGGAGCAGCTGATCATAGAGTATTTCCTGACAAAAGAGTTACAGCAAAATCAAAAGGAGACAAAAATTTACACATGACTTCTCTGGAAAGGAGTATAAAATTGATTTTTCTATCTAACCAGTTCTAAATAACTATGTAGTTATTTAGTTTCTATATAAAGTTCTATATAACTATAAACATTTTGAGTAGAAATTGGTTAAGAAGACATCACACTGCAGCGTTACCGGACACCCCTAGGAAAGGGGTAATGGCAGCCTTTGTGGTTGGGTACTGTTTAAAAGCACATGCTATATAACTGAATCATCTTTGTAATTCAAAACTGAAAAAGAACTACAGCAGGGTATCATTCGTACCTGCTCATTTGGCAAAGGACAGATCCACAACAACCACATGCTTTTCCCTCTCTTGTGAGTTCCTTAGAGCTTGCTACATGCACTTTGATTAGTGAGTTTTTAATTACACTTTAGCTTGTTAGCACTATGGGGCCAATAAAACTAAGAGAAATAGAACTAAATTCTTTTCATTCAACACGACTGTTAACTAAACACCAATTAATTACACCCACACAAGCCTAATGAAGATAATGGGGTTGTAGAGAGTTCACCGATGGTATGAAGTGGCTTGCAGCGCCCTAACTAATCAGTTAAATACTTCATAATAGGTCGGATCATAGGATAAGCCATCCTCTTTCTACATGTGTACAGCTCCTATTCCTGTTAATGGAAATTACATGACTACGCCAATAATTCATGCAATGTTCACTTGATCGTGAGGCAAAAAGTGATAAATACTTGGAATCCTTGGTACTATTTCAAACGGTGAATTTAGACAGAATGCAAGGCTGTTCTAGAAAGTGACTACCAACTTGCTTCGATTCACTGTTTTCCTAAAACTAGCAAGGGAAATTGACAAGTTTCTCTTCCCCAACTGTTGATCAATACCCCCACAGCCACAAACAACGCTGTTTCTCCACATTTTACTCTGAACCCTTTAAAAAGCAGAAGGTGGGAAACAGAGTTCAAGGAAACCAAAATCCAGCAGCAGGCATCACCCTCAAACCACATGATATTACCCAGTAATCAAGTACTGGTACCCACTCCTCATATCACACCCAGCTGAGTGACCCCCCAGGGGTGGTTTAGGTTAGATACGAGGTAGTTTTTCACACAGAGGGTGGTGATGCACTGGAACAGGTTGCCCAAGGAGGCTGTGGATGCCCCATCCCTGGAGGCATTCAAGGCCAGGCTGGATGTGGCTCTGGGCAGCCTGGTCTGGTGGTTGGTGACCCTGCACATAGCAGGGGGGTTGAAACCAGATGATCATTGTGGTCCTTTTCAACCCAGGTCATTCTATGAGATAAAGGAGCAGCAGACACCATGCTGAGCTGCTCCGAGCCAGGAAAGCCTCACCACACATTCAATTTCCACTCTCTTTGGGGCATGGCTAATGCCAGCTCTGAAACCCCCTCAGAGGAAAAAGCTGAAGGAAAAAAGAAAAAAAGAAAGAAAGAAAGAAGAAAAAAAAAAGTAGTAATAGAAGAGGGTTTAACTCTCTGGAGAGGCACCATGTTATTTCTGAAGGATGCGAAAGGAAAAGAAAATGATTCAGTGGGGATTTTTCTTCATTATCACCCAGCCCAGAGAAGCAAACGTACAATGAGCAGAGGTCCACACGTATTGATTTTAGAGCCGAGGAAGCGTGTGGCTAACAGCTTTTTAAGTATCTCCATTTTCAGTTACTCCAACAAAATTACCAATGGGCAGCGTAACAAAGTGAAAGTTTTTGTAGGAAATCGCAGACTAAAAATGATCATTTAGGCTGTGAAACGTTTCTTTTCATCGAAAGTAAAGGGCTTTTAAAGGCAGCAGCGGAACTGCGTTTTGCAGCGTTATCCTCACCAGACGTTTCACAGACCGTAATCTGTCTCTCTTTCAGGACGATAATCTTACACAATTTTGTTGTTCGGAGACTTTTAAAACTCAACAATACCTGCTCGTAACCAGCCCGAGAGGAAGGAGCGGGCAGGCAGCCCACGGTTTTAGGCAAAGAAACAACACAACCACTGCAACGCCCCAAGGGCAGCTGCAGGACGCACAAAGCCCCGCCTCACGGCCAGCCCGCCGCAGGTGCCCGGCTCGCCGCCGCCCCTCAGGGCTTTCCCGCCTCAGGGTAACGGCCGCGAGGGCGGCCGCCAGTCTCGCGAGAGCAGCGGCCCCGCGATGGAGGCTGATACCGTCGGGCGGCTGCGGCGGGAGGCGGCGGAGTACTACCAAGACCACCGAGTGCCGCAGCGAATGGAGGAGGCGCTCAACACCCTCTTCCCGCTGCGCCCCGCAGACCTCTACGGGGATTTGGTACCGCGGGGCGGGGCGCGGCGCGCAGGCGCTCCCTGTGAGGGGCGGCGGGGCGGGGCTGAGCGGAGCGCTGCCTGTGGCGGGCGGGGCGGAGGGCTGGGCGGTGTCTGTGGAAACGTTACAGTGTTTCCTGTCTCCGAGTGAACCGCCGTCGCCCGTGGGAAACGGAGCTGGCGCTGTTCCGGCTTTGCTGGATGTTCGGCCCCTGTTGTTTCCTGGTTCCTCGCGAGCTAAGCCGTGCTTTTGCACTGGTGACCGTCTGTCCAAAGGATGAAACTGCCAGGAAAGCCTGTAACAAGCCTCACGTGGCAACGTGATTTTTTATTTAAAGCGACGCTGGTGTTCATGAAATACAGATGAGCCCCAGCTATACTCGCACGGCCCATGATGTCAGTGCCAAGCCCATGCAGACCTTGTTGGATAAATAATTCAGAGCGCTCTGCTTTGCACCTCCATCTGAAACCCCAGGTTCACCACGCGCTGACCTCTGTGCTGCCTCACTCGTCTTCTGTGGTAACACAGCACCTGGCGCAGCTCCGCCTGCATTTCTGAGGGCTGTCCTTTTCTGGAATCTTTCCTCTGTGCTGACACATTCCAGACAAAGAGATGCTTTTTTTTTTTTTTTTTTTCCCAAGATTTTATCCACAGATAAAATAATTATGGTATATCGACTCGCTGCACGATGAGAACCTTCCCATGTGAACCTTCATGTTAGCAGATTTCACGAATAGCAGGCAAATAACACAATTATTTTTGTTATATAGCGTAAAATCCAGTTAAACCTTGGATAAACACCTGTTTTCTAGGAGGCTATGGATGCATTTAATGATACCCATCACTAACTTTGCAAAATAAAACATGTTATCTAACCTGGATGTGGTTTTGGACTTCTCAGGCTGAGATTTGAGTTGGATCCGTTCCCTGCAATGATTCATAAGCAGATAATGCAGACATAAACAGGAGTATGTTTGACATTGGGACGAATAAATGGATTTGCTCAATGGTGGATATAATTTGTTAAATGGAATAAAAACCTGTTTGCGTAGAAACTGCCTTCTAATGAGTTCTTTCTCTTTCATTTAAGGCTAACTTCTTCTCTAAATTTTCAAAAGCTCCAGTCATATGCAAACTGGCTGGAAGAAAAGTTCTTGATGGAGTTGGTCAACCAACATTAGAAGTGGAAATATATTGCACAGTGAAAAACCACGAGAAGGTGTGAGCTGCTCCTTCCTGATTTATGTAATAAGACACTGTCAGGGAAATGTACTATTCTACTCATATCCTAGTGAGCATTTCATTTTGCAGCTTTAGTGAATGGATGTGAATCCCGGTAACTCAACAGTTCAGTAAATAGTGATGTTAAAAAAAAACCTGTTGTACAGTATCCACAAAGTATTGGTGAAGGAACTTCTTTTCTTTGAGCCAATAGGCTGATGTGGGTGATAGTTCAGTCAAACACCTGCTGTTAAACTTTGGTTCTTTTAATTCTTGATCCCTAAAAAGGAGACAACGTAAAGAAATTTATTATAGTTTCAAAGATATTCACAGTATGTAAAGTTAATACCATTAATGAAGGCAACTCTGTGATATTTGTAAATGATGTCTTTATTAAGTGGGCTTTGTTCATTCTTCTGTGGTACAGAAAGATAGGCTTAAATAAGACAACATATGCATGATCCTGAGCAATGGCATTAAACATAAATGCCAATGAATTGTGGTACAACAGGCTAACAACAGCTGCAGTAAAAGATGCCATGACAAGAGTGTGATCTTTAGAATTAACCTGTTCTGATAACAAAATGTAAAGCAGATCTGTCAGAAGTTTTTTTCTTAAGTAATTATAATTTAGATTGAGAAACTTGAACACGGTCTGTGATTACCAAGGTGTAAGAGACCAGGAAGGAGGTGCTGGACAAAAAAAGATCAGTGAAGTGAAGCAAACAGATTTGCAGATGGGTACTTGTAACATTGATAAGGACATCTACTTCTTTATCTTTAAGAAGACATTTTCAAGTGAGAATTAGTGTTTTCAGTTTTTCTATATTGTTTTGCAGAGGATTTGTTCTGCTATAATTTCTTCTCATTATCAAATACCTGAGAATGCTTTATCTGAAACAACCAAAGCTGGTGAGAAAGAAAGAAATGACTCTGTTACCACTGCTGTGGAATGGGTGAATGAATCACTAAACACAATGTTAAGAGACTTGAAGCCTACTGACCAATGTGAAATTGATGAGATGCTTGGGTAAGCCTTGCATATAATTTCTACTTTTTTAAGCTACTGCAGAACAAATTATTCATTTGAAATACTTTTAATTTATACTCTAAGTGAAAAGCATATACAATAATTAATGTCTTTTCAAAATATTTTTGTGTATTATATAAATTATATTGTATGCTTAACATGAAAAGGGCATTCAGTTATATTGCAGTGTATGATTTCCTGCTGATTCACAACTTTGATATAAAAATTATGCCATTTCTAATAAGAATTTATGCAAATTAGATTTAGACTACTGAGGTGAATCTAGACATGATTTTAATGCATTGTTTACATTACTGTATGTAGCTTATATACTCAGTCTGCCTGAATTGGGTGGCTGTGACCACGTATGTATGCAGTTTCCATTTCATGCAGGCTGTTGAACTCAGCCACTCTGGGATTGCAAGCACCTGCCTGACAGTGCACAGCTGACCTACTGAATTAGCAACTTAGAACAAGTTGTTACATGTCATAAGGTCATGAAAGTTTACCACTGTACTACGCATACCAAGTAAATGGGGATCTTGTAACTAAGATTATCTTTGAGATTGTGTCTACAAAGAGCTTACTTTCAAACCAGTGCAGCCTGAAAATCATGTGCTGAGAACTGTTATACTCGCTTGTGGTTCTTTTTGATTATCCAGTGTTGCAGAAAACTGTCAAAAACAGGAATTTACTGACTTCTCCAGCTTCACACAATCAGGGCAGAATCTCAAACAGATGCTCTTAATCCATCTCCAGCTTATTCTTCAGCAAGTATAGCGTGCCTCCTTTGACATGCATGACAATATTTTGAGCCACCAATCTTTGTTCCTTTTCTCAGTGAATACTTTTCAAAAAAGGAAGAAGAAAAAAAAGAAATTGAGAAGGAGGAAGAAGACGACGACACTCTTTCCATAACTTCTTGCGCTCCATTGGCAGTGGCACAATCTGGGCAAAAAAAGGAAGCAAAAACAGGTTTTTGTTGATTTCCTTGTAATATTTCCTGCAATACCAAAATTGACAAAGATGCTAAAACACTTCCTGCAGTAATCTCAGAGACATTAAAGACTAATGTCACATGTTCAGAGAGTTAGGTTAGTCTGTCCCAAATGTTCTTCTTTCTTTCTGCCCTTCTTCTTTCTGATCACAGCAGTTTCTACTTCAGAAACAGAGAGGAAAATACACAGTTTTGTCATCATTCGCTTGCATTTATTGAACAGAGTTTCTGCCTTTGTTTTATGGTTGGCTTAGACAGGAGGTTATTACTCTTAAGAATGAGGAATAAGAATGGAGGAGGATGCAAATGAAGAATAAAAATGAAAATGATAAGGAAAGAAAAGAATCATAGAACTGAAAAGGAAAATGGAAATAGTTTGAATATAGAAGTTGAAAAGAATTAATGGGGGAAGGGAGGAAGGGAAAATTGTGGCTAACACTGACAAAGGGAGGAAATAAAGGTGAGAAGTGAAAGAGAAAAAAAGGAAGGGGATGAGATGGGAAAGACAGGCTGTACAGGGTGAAAAAGAAGTAAGGAGATAATGGTACTGAATAAAAAATGGTGCAAGAGCAGAGAAACAGAATTACTATATAGGGGAAAAAAGAAAGAAAAAAGGCACAATATGTTACCTCCATATATACATTATCCTCAGAAAAAAAAAGAAAAAAAAAAGATCTCCTGTTTTCATTTACTGGAAGTTGTACCATTTTGGCAAATTATCAGTTGCTTATCAGTTTAGTTTGAACTGTCATAAAATACTTGTAAAACCTCCCAGTTCATGTGTTCAACATGTGCACAATAAATCCACCTTTAACCTGAAATGGAACATCTGCAGCTGTCTTTTTACCAGAGAGTCTCAGGACTGGATTACTGATGTTCTGTGTGTGTAGCTCTTTATCCTCAATGTAAGAGGTATAAAAGTTGTATACAGTATGCAAATAATGTTTAATCTAATCAGCATATCCAGTCGTGCTGGGCCTCTTTTGTTGCCTACCATAGTTGTATGCTGCACTATCTAAATGTTTTATTAAAAACTTCCACAGGGAAGGAAAATTTGTATATCGTTCTTATTAAGGACCAAAGCAGTTACAAAAAAGTACCCCATGTATATGATTTCAGTTTCACATAGGTGCTTGCTGTACATCTTAGCAGGGTAGGTAATAATAGCGGGAACTGCTGGGCTTCAAGCATTTTGACAAAAGTTATTCTACTGTGTCTGAAAGGGAAATAAGTTCCTTTGAAAATTTAACAAGATTTTAACAAGTCAGTGTGTGTGGAATATTTAAAAGACATGTTCTTTTGTTGGAAAATCCAATTCTAATAGGCCTGCAATTTTTTTCATGCTCATTATTAGAAGGAATCAAGTGTGTGTACTTCCAATCAGCTTAGGATGTAATATTCCAAGACATTTATGCAAAAGCTGAGCACATTAGGAGAGCAATAAATAACAACACCAAAAACCTAAAAAATGGTTTGACAGTACTCTGTGTAAACATACATAGATTGCAATTAGAGTGAGGACAGGTACTTTACTTGTTTGTAAGGTCATTTCATATACAGCAAATGACAAGATTAAATTAAAAAACTGATTTTCTTTTTAATTATTATTATTTTTTTTTGTAATACATTGAGTGCACCGCTGAAATGTGAATATTGTATTTGCTTGCATAACCCCGGTACCTAAGCACATGTTTTCAAGCAGTAAAATATTTAGCTACTATTCTCTGTCTTTCAGGGAAGAAGTCAAATATAGAGACAACAATCCCACCTGCAGAACCCAGTGAATCAGTGCTCTGTGGCAGCTTAGCCATTGGGGGAACATCACTTGCTATAGCTAAGGCTGGTGCCTCTATTAATCGTATCCCATTGTACTTACACATTGCACTGCTGAAATGCAGTCAGGTACGTGTGACTTCTGTCATTTTGTTTATTCTAATTACCACAATGTGAAGTTGGGGATCTCCCATGAAAATGGGATTTAATAGACAACATAAAATACTTTCTTAAGAAGCAGACTTTGAACTAGCCCTGTGCCATACTTAAAACATACAGTAAATGATTCTCTTTTTAACACTTCTGTTTTTACTTGCCACTCTCAATTACAGGATTCACCTAAAGAAATGACTCTGCCACTTCCAATGGTTACTCTGTTGAGCTGTGAAAAATTTTCACCTTTAAAACTAAAATTAGTGAAAGAAGTTATGCTCATACCACCAGTTCAGTTATCGCTCAAACAGGTAGTGTTTTGTTGGGTTTTTTTTACTAATATATTCCATTTTTTTAATTAATATATCTTACACATTTCATATATATGTGAGCGAGTACATAGATCTTTTCAATAGAAACCTTAGAAAGTACATCTTTCATTTTTTGTTTACTTGTAAGGCCCACATTTTAACATTTTTTAAATTCTGTGTGTGTTAGGACACCAGAACAAAATCAGTGCATTGAAGGAGATAAAGAAATCTGTTACAAAACACTTGAGTCTTTTCAAAAATGTGACTTTAGATTATAAATAGTACTAGTTATTTGTAGCACAAACAAAACAAAAACACCAACAAATTCACAGCAGAGCATAAAATCTTTGAGAACAAATTGCTTTAAAAATGAAATTGTGAAGATAGAAAGAAATACAAAGCAGAACAAAATCTATTCAAGGGGCAGAAAGGATGGATGAGACAGACTGGGTCAACACCCTCTTTTTGTTTAGCCATATGGTGCATTAAAGAATGTATCTGCACAAGATGCCTACATTAGGGCTGTGATTTCTATTTTGTATGCTGGTGACCTGAACAAATAGCTGAGTTCAATTCTTTCTTCTTCCTTTTCCTTTAACTTTTCAGAATTGTCACATAGAGCTCATAATAAGGTTACCAATTCTGTACTTCTCAAAGACTTAATTCCTCCCAGTGCTCAAGGGAGAGCAGCAAGCTGTTTGCTGCAGTGCAGTAAGCACAGCAGTTCCTCCTGTGCTGATATGTTGTCAGCTGTGACTGACTTCTGCCCCCTTCAGTTTTTCAGCTTTCTTTTACAAGCACAGATAAAGGAAACTTGAAATATGATTTACAAAGTCAGCATTAAACTTTTCCTAACTCAGCTGAAAACAGTCTTGTGTTAAAAGCAGAGGACTCATTTTACAGGAGTGTTCCTCCATTCCCTAGTTTTAGAAATGAAGACAGCATCTCTTTCCCTGCTGTCTGGAAATGTCAGTTTGGTCAGTTTTCAGTTAGGTAGTCTTAGAGAAATTCACATTTGTGGACACTCCCACTCCTCGGATATTAGGCAGACCAAGATGTTGCTTACTTGTTTCATCTGGAAAGGGTTTGGGTTTTCTATTTTTTTGTGGAAGAGGCCACTTTTTTCCATCTCATTAAATGGCATAATCAAATATTTCTGATCATTCCACTGCTACTAACTCTTTAGTTCTAGACACTCATAAGAGGGAGACTGTGCTTAGGATGTCTGTAATATATATTTTTTAAGGACTTTGTATTGAGGTCTGTGTTTAGAAGTGCTCTGATTCAAGCAGTGAGAATGAAGTAATTTATCTTTCTTTTGAAGAATGATGATATTTAATTTCAGGGCATAGAAAGAGCTCTGGACATTCAGAAAGAAATGATGAGACTGCTGGAGCCTGCAGAGAAAGTGGTACAATAAAAATGTGTTATTAATGTGATGAACTTCATTTGGCCTTTCTATTATTATTGTCTGTTTAACCTTAAACATAGAATATTTCACATATTATCATTCATATTTAGTTTTATTGCACAGAATAGGTGTGTCTCCCTGACAGATGAATAAAACATTGGGCATTTAGTGATACTACATTAATGAAGATAGAATAAAACATTGTTCTATGTATAGGAAGACTTTTCTATTTCATTACATATACCAGGAAAAGTCTGCTAAAGAAAAATACTGTCACAGTGAACATGTTTCTGATGCATGTTTCTGATTCTGCTAAGTCTCACACAAATAAATCATGTACTGTTCAAAGTAATATTACTGCAGTAGTTTATCAAGCTCAGTATTTGCATATACTTTTTGCAAGCAGGTTGTTAAATTTCTTCTAATACAGGGTCTAGATTCTCACTTCTTAGAACATCTGTATTGTTGATAGTCATGGTAGGAATATTTTGAAAAACAGGTGATATTTGGGGTGGTGCATACATAGAAATGAATATGTGAAATGAGTTACCACTACAAAATAAGATGAGTTAATTGCTCATAGTTTCTTTGTCTTGAATATTATTTCCTAAATTAAATATATGCAATCTCTTCAGACCAAAATTTCGTGAATGCATTTTTATTTTTTTTAATCTGAGGTCTCTCTGTCATTTTTGGACCTTTAAGTGACATTGTTTCATTGTTTCTGTCTTCCTTCAATGCCAACAGCCCAGTCCTCAACTAGCAGACAGTAAGAAAGGCAGAGCACGAAACAAAGAGAAGAAAGCTTCGGTAAGAAAAGAGATTTTAAGCTTAAGTCTTCAGCAAGATATTAAAAACTGAAGGGAACCAAAATGTTCTTAAGAAATGAAACATAAATCTGCATTGCCATTTTGGGAAGGTCAATGCAAGACTTTTAAATACTCCAAATGCCCCTATTTTAATAATAATTTGGATTCTTCTGACTATACCTTCCCTTCCTGTGGAACAGTAACAGAAAGGGGGAATACTTCTGGAACCTGGACATTTTTTCTGATACGGAAAACCTATCAAGTCTTCCAACAGAGCATTTTGTAGGCCTATTGCACTAGCAGTGTACAAGCACCTCTGATCTTGTAAGCCCAGAACTGCTACCTGTAAGACTTGTGTATCGTGCTGCTTCCTAAACACTGGAAACGGAATTCCCCTCTTAGCCATGCTGCATTGAATTCCCAGTTCCTACTTGAGGCTATAGATAATGGCAGATAAGAAAAAGCAGCTAAAGGGCAGCACTCACAATAGTAGCAGGGCATTATTTGATGTGACTCAAATGATCTTTTGTGGTTTTATTGTTTCTTTATTTCCACTTCAAAATCCATAGTTTATAGATGAGTTTTTGAAATAGTGGGATGGGGATGCCATGCTTTGCTTCCCATGGTAAGATGATTAAAATATTACTAGATAAGAACTCCTGCTTTTGTGGAGTGTACAAAACACAGGATGAAAAAAAGTTTTCATACTTTGTAAACCCTCATTCATAGAGAGCTATCCTTAAAGATGCTAATGTTGTTTTTGAGAACGGATTTATGTGTTGATTATTGAAGGCAGGCTGTAATGACAGTGAATATATATGTAAGTTTTATATATTTGTAAATAAATTGATTATTTGTGTTTTGCTTTCAGCCACCAGCCCTAAAAAGAGTATCACACTTAGGCTGCCTAATAACGGGATGTGATAATCTAGAGCAACCTCTCCTCCTAATGCAAACAGCTTGCAACAATATAGGTCTGGAGCTAGGAACAGATATGTATTTAGCAATTAATTGTGCTGCTCATGAATTAATGGACTACGTAAGTTACTTCTGCTGTTTATTAAAATAGTTATTTGTTAACAGTTCACTATTGCAATGCAGATTCTCGCCCAGAATCTTTTGACTTTGTTTTCCACAAGCAAAGAAAAAGAAGGATCTCTGCATTTATCAAATCTGTTTGAATCAGTGCTACAAGTTCAGCAGATGTGCTATTGGACTGTAAGCATAAGGGGCAAAATATGCAGACATCCTTTTTGTTGCCCAGTGCAGAGAGCTGGTATGTATTCCTCCTCTGCTGCTGTAGCAGCATACTGACACACTTCATGTGGAAAGGCTCAGTGGAGCAAGGCAGCCTCTCCTTATGCCCTGCATCCTGCCTACAAAAATCTCTGCTACTTTCACAGTTTAACTTTTATCGTATCAAACAAATTTATCATTATAAGCCGCCCTGTGTCAGCCACATTTATTCCTCTTCTCTGCTTGTTTATTTAGTAATGTTTTTCTGATGGGTCTGGGTTAAAGGTAGCAAACTTTTAATAGGCAAGCACCTACTGCCTTCTGTTCAGCAAACTGGCTTCCTGTCACAGAACATCTCAGATGATTTTGAATTAGAGTAGGAGGCAGCAAACACTGTTTTGTTCAGTTCACCACGCGGAGTAAATTAAGCAATTATCTCAAATTAATCTTCTATCTGTCTTGTCTTTAAAGATGAAGAGCAAGAAATTACTTATGCAAATATACTTCTGTAATCCCTTTGCACCACTTGATGCTTATTTCTCCCTTTTATTACACTACATCTGTTCTTGACCTTTTAGTATATTTTTACTACATTACTGCATACCCGGTAACATTTATCTCACTGCATATCAGCATTCACATACAATGATTATATTTCAGGTTTTCTATTTGATGAAGTTTATTAATCTCCAGCTGAAGTCTTAAAGTTGTAAGCCCTTGTTCCAAGATCAGTCAGCTTTTTCTCTGAGCAGAAAAAGAAACTTGCTGCTCTCTGTGATTTAGCATCGTGTGACATTTAGTGTGTCTGGGTACACTGTACTCACAAGCTGCCTATTAGCACAGGATCTTCTGTGAAAACAGTTGCTTTCCTGACAATTTCCAATGAGCAACATCTTAAAGAATTATGAGTAATTCTGTTCTTTAACTGCTGCAGTCAATAAAGCAGTGTTTTCTTTCTGGCACAATTTGATAGTGTACTCATAATCCCTTAATAATCCTTCTACTCGTGTGTTATGGTTTATGTTTTCCATAAAGATGGGACAGGTTTGAAACGAGCTTTTATTTGGTGGTGCTGGGTTGGCCGTTCTGTGTGTGTGGAGTGGGGGTTTGTTTGTTTTGGTTCTGTGTGTTGGGTTTTTTTTCTTGGGGGGAGTGAGAAGGGGGGGAGAATTACTTTTTGTTTGATTGATTGGATTTTTTTTCCTTATGTTTTTGATTTTTGATCATTTTTTCCCCCTTTTTGTTTTTTAGTTATTTGTTGGAAATGAGAAAGCACCAAGGAAAGGCAATATGTTATTTTTGAGTACGGAGAGTGTGCTCCTTTTCTCATAGCAACATTTCTCTTATGCAAATAAGGACTAAGAATTAACCTTCTTTTTTTGGAAGTGAAAAGAGATTTTTCATGCAAGATTTAATAAAAATGTCAAATATTGATAACTTTATGACAAAGTTGTGTAAAACTGACAGTGTTGCCTAGGAAATGCTGAAAGAGATCTCCCTTGTTTTGGGAATGGTGTATTTGGCACGAGCTTACTGTTACTTCAGGCAGAGATTTCCATAATAATGTTCACACAGACATAGAATAAAGTAAGCAGAGTGAATGTGTGCTTATTGAAGAACACACAATCCAATGCCCTAAAGGAGATATCAGAGTCACAAGACCTGCGTGCTTGTATTAGGACTGTGTCTAATTAAAGAATTGCCCTTCTTTTATACTTTATCCTGTACTTTCTAGGTGAAAGGAAAATATGAAATACTTACTGGAACATTCAGAAGTCCTGATGAAATGGTCGACACGTACGTGGAACTGGTTAATAAATTTCCTTCTATTATTGCCTTAGTAGATCCCTTAAGGAAAGAGGTAAGAGTTTGTGTGAAACCACTGAACTTTTCATGCTTTTACAAAACATACCAAAAATGAAGCATCTGTTTTCAGAGTGTTTAGGCACAGAAACGCCAGTAGAAAAAACACATGCATTAATTCATTTGCATATATTTAATTGACTATGATTCAAGATTTTTTTTTAATGTTTGAGCTAATTCATGATAGAAAATAATCCTGACATGAACAGAATATGGGTAGCACAATTATTATGAGAAAATGCTAATTCTTCCCAATCCTTCTTGCTCAAGCACTGTCATATTATATATTACATTTTCCTTCTTATGAAAACAAATAATACAAATTGTACTATAAAATCAAATTACAAAATTCATGTGATATATAAATGACATTATGTGGAAGAAGCTAAAAATTTCTACATAGCTAGACAGCTGTACATTCCTTAGAACATTTCAGAAAACTGACATAGCTGTTCTTCTTTATGACTGAGATATATACCCAAAGCCAGAACAAATCTGTAGCTGGCAGCATTGCTCAGCAGAATTTGTAAAGAGCATTTTATCACTGTGATCAGTGTTAGGGGAGATAATTGAGTGTGGGCAACAGATTAAAACAATAAAGTAGAACACAAATGTTTTAGCAAGCTACAAATAGGTGAAAGAGATGGCATAACCTCAGAGATCAGCATTTATACATATAATTCAGTTTCCATGTATTACCAAAAGATAGAAATTTAATTGTAGTAGAAGATTCTAAAGTTGCACAACTTAACAAAAACTTTTCTTCCTTTGGAAGTTTGACTTTATTTTAAAATAAATATGTCTTTTGTTTTCATGAAAAGAAAAAAAAGTTGAGCATGAATGAAGGGGGAACTGAAGTATCTTTGTGAATCTGCCAAGTGCCTGAATTGATAATTCTGTAATAGATGAAAACTGCAAAATTGAGTTCTTAGCTGAAATTCTAACAGCTTGTTTTTCAGATAGTGGTTTATATTGTTACCTCACTCTAGTGAGTTTTGCTCCCCTGCCCTGTTTCAAACTGATCCCCATATTCCAAAACACTCTGCTATTCCCTGCTCCTGCCGGGGCTGCAGACCTCCATGCAAATTCTTGAGGAAAGATAGTAACAGGAAAATGTGTGGAAGGATTGCTACAGACAGTACTGTTAAGGAAAATGCCTGTCCTCCTCCCCCCGCAGCCCATCTATGAAGCTAACCCAAGCCACATCTTTGCCACAGATAATGAGGTCCTTGAGGATTAGCTGTGGTACCAATTCAACAATCCACCGCCAGATAGAAGAACACCTAAGTGGTTAAGTTTAAACATTTGACCATATGTCAAACCTTCATTTTCAGTTACTTGTGAAACATTTGACAGCTTTATGGGAATAGACTCCCATGCATATTGCAAAGCTACACATTTCAATGTGATCCACAGACCAAGAATTATTAGTTTCAGAATTATTAACTTGAAATTGTACATGATTTTAATGTGAGAACTTTGCATTCTGTGGACACAAAGAAAACAAACATATTTTTAAATTTCTTTTTTTTTTACAAATTATTTATATACTCCCATCCTCTGTTTATCTTTAAATCTCAGTACCAGGTGGACAGTACATTCAAATTAAGAAACAAAGAGCCTAAAAAAATTGGAGTTTTGCTGGAAAAAGAGCGTTGTATTCCACAGTTCCCTATGGGTCAGTCTTGTAGCTCTGATCATCCTCTCCTGATATACTTCACTGAATCTATGGCTGCCTACTGTCTCATTACTTTATATTCAAACAGATACAATGACACTTAAAATATGAACACAAGAATGAATCCTAAATAAAACAACAGAAAATTGTTTTGTCATCCATTTAAATTAAATACACTGCAGGAAAGGAAATTAAAATAGCAAAGACCTACGGTTAGTTTAATTTGTAGTATTTTAAACTGTCCTGCTGTGCAACTATCTTTGATTAATTCCAGGTACAAATTTTTGTTTTCTAGCAAAATCTTAAAAGCCAAGCAAAATCGTTATATTTTCATAGAAAGAGATTCAAAATATAAAATATATCTTTATATAGAGAGTGGGATGAAATCCAAACAAAACTTTTCCAGTTTTAAATTGTGCCTCCTGGGTTAGAGTTTTCATTCAGTTTGGTGTTTTAAACTTCAGGTATTTGCTTGCTCATTTATGCAGGACAGACAACAATGGAATAACTTGTGTTGTGCTCTTGGTTCCAAATGTTACCTGATTGCTGAAGATGCTGCCACAAACACTTCCAAACTTAAAACAGACCAGAACATAAACATACCTATGTGCAGTGGTGTTGTCCTAAAATATGTTAATCAAACCAAGGTATCAGACCTCGTCAAACTGACTGGACGTCTAGATGGTGAGTAGAGAGGTAAAAAGGCTTGCTTGCAAGCCCTACAAGTCAATAAATTGTGTTGCAACACCTATAAATATTACATCTTTTGATTTAATCAGTACCACTTCTATTTTAGAAAGTGTTTGTCAGAAGAAACTGAGTCATGTTCTGTTCACAAATCTCTCATTCAGGAGCCTGAAACAGGACGCAGGCTTAGAGAGTACACTGCGTGTGCTTTGAATGTGGATGCCCTTTGGCAATGCAGATAAGAGTCATGCAGTTCGATGTCGGGATTAAAATGAAACAAATGATATAGCTGAGGAATTTGTATTTTGCTTAATATTAATAATTAAGAAATGCAAACTAGTCTAAAATATTTGAAAGGGCACTTTACACATTACTGAGCCTTTATGGTAGAAGTACTAGAAACTTGTGTGGTTTCTTACATAAGATTTCTTCGCACCATTTTTTTTGTTCTATTCATCTTTATCCCCAAGAAATAGATGGACAAATTTTATATAATTTCCTTCTCCTTATTCCCTCAAAAATTCCAGAATCACTACATCAAAGTGAGTTAATAGCAATTTAAACATTTCATTCAGTCATGAGGGTAAACTCCTTTTCATAGCGAAGAAAAATCATTACTGTAGGAAAAAGCATGTTTAAAGAGATAGAACAGCCTCCTGGTGTGTACCATACATTACCGGACACATCAGCTAGAGGTAAGTAGGATAGGATGCTAGATATTCCCTTATTCGTGCTGAAAATAAAAGAAAATGTACCATTAATGCCATAATTGTAGCAAACCGGTATAGTTTACATTTTCATGAAATGAGTTTCATTTAATCTTAGCCCAATGGAAAAAAAAAAAAAAAAAAAAAAGAATAAAAAATGTAAACAATTTCTCTGTTGAATTTATAAAATATATACTAATGAAGGTTGTACACTGCTGTTACATATAGGTCAAAGACGTATTACCATATTAGGAAGTCCAGATGGAGAATCTTCTGATGATAGCCTTGTGGATCTGGTAAGTACTGAAAGCTATTCAGTTGCAGAATTGCCAAAGCACTGCTTTTAACATGAATTATTTTTTAGGAGAAAGCCTGTTTCTGTGTGAGAAAGAAACATTTTACAAAACCGTCTTTTTCTAGGGTTGTTTTTTTCCCCCACAGAAAGTTAATCGTTGAGTCTAAAGAGAAGATGCAGGAAATTTGCCAAAGCAGGGAGAAAATTCACGAGGGTATATGATCTATTTGGTTGCATTCATTTATAAAAAAAATGAGGTACTTAAAACATTTCTGGATGGTAATAGTATTATCTATAAAATTGTTAAACAGTGATATATTTAGGCTTTTTGTGTTAAAGCTACCTTTGCAAATAAAATTCCACTTTGTACGCCAGTGAAAATTATTGTTTGCATCCAGCAAATCTCTCATCGAGAGATGTTATTTCTATTTAAAGGAGGTTTATTATCTGTAAAAAGATAAGAAAATTGTTAAGTTGGAAGTAGGGTACCATGTATAATTATTACAAATGATTTCACACCCCAAACCAAATAGGTTTAAAATACGCACTTTCTCGTTTCAAGGCTGTTGGACTGGGTGCCAGGTTTGTCAAGTTGGGAGGTCTTTCCCGCGGAGAAAGGGTGACCAAATACAACCGCCTTCTTGCTATAGAGGAAGAACTGGCCAAGAATAGAACGCTACGTATGAGCTTCTTTCTTACTTTGTTTTCAGCTTGCAATGAATACGGGAACAAAGATTGGAGGGAGAATGATTGAAACCGCACCGCAGGAGGGAAGTGAAATCAAAAGACTATAAATAAGTGCTGACAAAAAAAAACCTAGGATAGCACTTGCCACAATGTATATTGTTGTCCTAATGGATTATCTGTTTACTGAATGTTAAAATAGACCCCTTCTTGAGGAGTAGCCTACATTAAGCCTTTTTCCAGAATTAATTGGTAGGAGTCTTGAAGCCCACAGTGCAAAAGGAACAAAGCAAAAACCAAGCATATAAGGCTCCGAAGAGCTGCCAAAATGGAATTTTAGGCCAAATACCCCACACTTTTCTTAAGTCCCTAAATATATATTCCTAGCAAAACTTCATTTCACCAGCCTTTTGTGTGCTATATGTACAGCAAAATGTGTTTGGAAAGCTACGATTGCATGAATAAGTACTAAATAAACCCCCAAAAAATCCAAGTTGAGGATGCACATTCAGCCTTAGCCTCTTGTATGCATCTGCCCACATTTCGTAATCTACATTTCTTTTTACACCATTTTATACAGTTAAATACTTAACTGTTCATTAGAGCCATTTCTCACTTGCTCAGGTATTAATCAAGACAGGATAAAGGCATACAGTCTTGGGGGTGGGAGGGCAGAGACAAGGGGAGGCAGAAAGGAAGAAAAGAGTTTGCATGGATTTATTATAGCTAAGTGAAGGAAAATGAAAGAGAACTAAGTCATCTGATCTTGTTTCTATTATTATTATTGTTTTCTTTATGTTCTATATATGGAATAGCAATGTTTGACAAGCAAAAAAAGGTATTTTTAAAGAAATTACTGAAAATATTTCAAGTTTGGGACATCTTTCACTTGCTCACATATAGTCATCATAAAAAAAAACAGAAATATACACAGATTTGTTTTGATGAGTTCCACAGAATGTTTTCAAAATCAAGTCATAATAATTACTAAGAATGATGACCTTTCACTGCCTTAGCAATATTAATATATTCCCTATTCAAATGGATATAGTCTAAACAAAAGAGCTTGAGTTTGACATATTTAAAATTGTATCTCATGAAATGAAATAGCAACAATTCCTGAAGCTGTTAATCATTTGGCAGAAATGAAATCCAGTAATTAAATCAACAGCAGGGAAATACTGAGATAGCATGTCTGAGCTGCATACCAAACTCTTCATTTGGCTGGGCTGCAAGCTACAAAATACACTGGAGGGCTGAGCATGGAGGTCTCTGTAAATGGTTTGTGGATGAAAGGTGACATTGACCCATCAGGAGTCCCCCCCAGGACTGACTGAACTGGGCACACAGCTGGGCCCAGCAGCACTGCAGCTACAGGGAGCCAGGCTCTGCCTGCTATCTTCCCCTCTCGCTGTCAGGTTCTGGGATTGCACAGAACTCTCCATCTATTGCAGCCCCAATGCTGATACTGCATTTCAGCCCCCAGGTACATCTGAAAGGCAGACGAGAACTGCTCATAAGATGAAATCACAGATTGGTCAACCCTTTGCTAGAAACTCACAGAGATGTGCCAGTGAATGGGCAGGCTTTGTATGCATGGCAAAAAAAATAATAATCTGTAACGAATGTGATGTGATTGAGGAAAAACAGCAGTAAGGAGAGAGGTTAAGTGTCAGAAGCAACATCTGAACCTGGGCTTATATGAAGTTGGTAGAGACTGGGGTTGAGGAGGAAGGAGGCACAGGCAGATAGTGGGAACTTTTACAAGAACATCAGTGCAGAGGAAGATGGATGTTCAAAGAAAGGGCAGCAAGAGCAAGGGTAGTAAGCAGCAGGTAAGGTGGTATGTGAAGAAGGAAAAGCAATAAACATCCCAGCTCAGGCTGCTGTGAATCATGGAAGGGTTTGAGGTGAAAGGGACCCAACAGCTCATCCAGTTCCAGCCCTGCTGTGGGCCCAGACACCTCCATCTTTCTGCTCCACGTCCTAACCCTGTAACCAAAGTGCAGGAGCTCTGCTCCTTTGGTTCTTAAGACCAAACCCTTAATAATGTTTGAAGACTGATGTAAGCGTTATCTGGAAGTTTGAAAAGAAAATCTGATTGCATCAGAAAACATTTCAAGAAACCAGATTTCAGCAAAGATAAGAACAGGCTTCTTTATTCTCTTCTACTGCAGGGTACGATGAAAATTTTGAATTTACCGATTTTGCTGAAGAATTACAGCCAGAAAAACAACAGCATGAAGTCCTTCCTCCCCCACAGCTGGAATCAGTGCCTTCACAGCTCTCTGTGCCAGCCCTGCAGGGTCACAACGTGCCTGCTCAGCTCCTGGAGAGCAGCACACTGACCTAGGTCGCCCAAAATAACTGTCAGGTAAATTTCTAAAAACTATTTTTGGTAAGGAACCCATACACTGACTGTTCTTTAATCCATTTATTTTCCAGCACCTCAGCTAAAATTTTTTAAAAGCATTCAAATATTCATTTCTCTTTCCCCAGGAGACCATTGCTTTCAGCTGAACCCAAGTTAACTGAACACTGACTGCAGTTTGAAAACACCGCAAAATTCTATGCTGTATTTACAAACTGACAAAACAAGTACCTCTGTGTTAACTTCAAAACTAAATGTTTGTTTTGAGAAAGATCTCTCTCCACACAAAGAGCAAGCTATTGACAAACAGTAAAAAAAAAAAAAAAAAAAGAATTTACAAAAAACAAAGGCCTTGACTGTTATGCTGCTCCTTCCCCCCCCCCCACACCCCTCAATGCTGCTCTTAGATCTGGCCTACAAGGGAAATGTTGCTCCAGTTCTAGCGAGCTATCAATACAAGTACATCAGTGCAAACTCCAAATGTAGGGCACAAAGCTGTAATGTGCATCACTAGGAAGCTCACTTCAGATTGAAGCAAGGAATAACAAGTCAACTTCACAAGGTCTGGGAAACTTGTCAGTAGTCTTTTTAATAAGCAACAGTGAAAAGATAAATAATTTATCTTGTAGGTAACGAAGAGTTCACATAAAAGAAGTATTTTTTTTTTAACTTCTGTTTTTTTTTTAAATTTGAAAATTTGAACATATATAATACAGCAGTAATAATTCAAGGAAAAATACACATATAAAACATTGCATTTTGTATTCAGTGTAACAGATACGTAAGTGAAAAATTAACCACCAAAACCACCACTACCCTCCAGAAAGCAAAGTATCAAATAAGAAGAGACAAATTTCCCCAGGTTTAGGAATTAAACACAGTTCAGTAATTAGATCAAATCCAAGATTATCTTAGCAAACATGCAAAAACACCAGAAAAGATGTGAAACCACCACACTCGCTACTATCACTTTATTTGGAGAAAAAGCACCAGACAGTTGCATGCAGAGCCAAACTAACAAACTCAGAACAGTCATCCTTCAATATTATCACTGTTTCAAATCATTAAATAAAAAATAACCCAAGTGCAGTCAGGTACGTGACCACGCCATTTCAGTTACACCGATCTTCCTTAGGTTTGCATTTGTTCCCTGATTACATTTGTTTGTTCTTTATAACAGAATGAGATACCCTGTTGGATTTAAAAAGAAGCTACAGTGGAATGTGAACTGGCAGTGCAGCAAATCCACTATGCACCAATCTGCCTATTTTCATAGGAAATAAGGGAGCTGTGTTACCAAATACAGAAATCTAAAGTGTTACCTAAAAGAAAACTTAATGCCCCCGCTCTGTACTAGGATCAAAGCAAAGGATTCTTTGTTGATGCTACTGGGTTTCACCTGGGAGTTCTCTAAATGCTGACTCCAAATGACCTGCAATCCTAGAATGGCTGAATCCCAAATGTAGGAATTCCGAGAAGCCCACCATAACTCATTCTTGCAGCAGCACACGCAGACTTCAGCTACATCTGTACCAAACTGCTACATAAGGCTGAAAGAGAAACCAGGAGATAAATCCTCATTTGAAGAGGTGTTAATCCAGAAGAGAGCACCGCTCTCTATCCACAGACTTCTGGCACTATCATTACCAGAAGGCATGGTACCAAAACTGCACGCTGTGCTGCCTCCATCTCCAGGTTTGCTGTCTGCTGGGGAAACTAGAACAGAAGTGTTACGTTTTGTGCTTTCAGTGTCATCCAAATGGCCTGCATGGAGGCAGCTGTGAGCAGATCTACAAAACTTTTTTTTCAAGTAGATATCAAAATATTTTTAAAGCAACGTGTCTAAAAATTGTTTTGTTTTGTTTTTTTCATTATCAAAATACCCCCATACTAAAGCTGAGGTGAGTGCAATCACCCGCTCTGTCCCAAACTCAACAGGGACACAAGGGGCTTCTGGACCTTTAACAGAGCAGCTTCTCAATAAAGGAATAATTGAAAAAGCCTTTTCAAATGCAGTTTAAAGAAAAGTAAGGTAACTGTCCATATCTAAGGAAATATTAACCATACCTGCAAAACTAAAAAGGGAAAGGGATTTTGAGTGATATGTAATTATTTAACACTAAAGCACGTAACAAAACTGCATACAAAAGACCATTTCAATTTGTATTACTGAAAACTGTTTGGAATACAGACTGTAGCCCCCAGTACCACACCTAAGCAATCGACACGACTCCCAAAAGTTACAGCCTTTCAGAATGGGGATTAACAGTTAGAACTGTCTGTCTCTCTTATTTTCTCAACATTACTTTCTTTATGCAGCGACTTGCTTTTTTCTTCCTTTGTTTTGTTCTGATTCAGTGTGTTTGCAGTCATCTGATCTCCACTGGTGGACACGGGATCTAACACTACAACAGATTCTGTCTCTTTCTCACTAGTAGAAGCTTTTCTTGAAAATTCCATATGACTCGGTGATCTAAAGGGAAAAGGATAGAGATATGAATACAGATAACAACGCATATATTTAAGAAAACCACAGAAAAACATGTATGTTATTGCCAGTATTTGTGACCAGGACAGGTCTACTAGGCTGATAAACAGATTTACAGATTACAGCTCTTACATACAGATAGCAGTGCACAAAATGCAACAGTCACACTACCCTTCCTGAATCGTTTGTTACATAAGTGAAGTCAGATACTTCACTACAAAAATGAATTTACAGAGTATCATTTTCAAGATAAATTTAACAATTTATTTTCTCTCTGATCATCTCTGAGCTGAATTTAGGATCCCCTTGTCCAACACAGCAGCTGGACCTAGAGAAAATGCTACCTGTTCCTGTCTTCTGTAGCCCAAAATGTGGCTGCTTCTTCCATCTGCATCCCAGGGCTTTCACTATACTACAACTGACTGCACACCAAAAGCTAAGGGAAGCAAAACCAGATTTTCTACTGTGGTTCAGCACCAACAGGCTGGGAGGGAGTACAAGTGAGATCTGAAAATTCACCCAATGGGTTTGTTGAAATTCAGAGCAGTGTTAGACCTGTGTTCCCTGCTTTAGAAATGGAACTGTGCCTTGACTGCTTGCAGTGCAGATTCTTGCAGACGAAAATCCCTCAGAGCAAGTAGAGAGCAAGGAAAGGTCAGAGTCACCAGGATTATACACTGAGGCTGGCTTAAACACTAACGGCACTCGTCCACATTCAAAAGCTCTGTCTTATTGCTGAGAGCATGCAGGTAAATCCTTAGATTAGCTAACGTGCACCAGAATAGAACAAGGCCAACAAGAGGACAGCATGACCCGAACACGTGACAGGTGGGGATATTTCCTATGCCATCCTCAGGCTGCCCCGAGAGCTGCCTTGCTCTGCAGGCAGACAGCTCACGTGCACGGGCTCCTACACCAGCCCTCCAGAGCAGCTGGATCTAATTCCTGTGGATATATAACCAGACATGCTCAGAGAGAGGTTCTTAAGGCTACACATCTGTATGCAGCACATCTTCACATAGGGCCCTACGCCACAGGGTGAATACAGTACGGATGACTACATAGCTACAAACACCAAATTGGACAGAAAACCTTAGCAGAAGAAGGCCCTGTGTGCACTGCATCCATTTCCTAGTCTAGAGCCACTTTTTTTTTATATTCATGCTTACTCATAAGGAATGGTCTTCTGTACTGCAAAGGTAGCACATTCTATAAAGGAAAAAGTAGAACCTACTGGAGGCCAAAAAAGGAATTCATCTGGTGGATCCATCTGCTATGAACTGCCTTTATTTTGATAGTCTTTGTCCTACAGAAAATGACAGAGAAGACAGAGATCACCTGCTCCACAACCAGAGTGCTCAGCTGGCCATGGCTGGCTCCTACCTGAGCAGGAGAGTCAGTGTGCAGGTTAAAGACACTTAAATGTTCCCACAAACTGCAGCTGTCACACTCACCATTTCAGAGAGCATTAACTCAGGTCTCTACTGAAGCTCTGGATGTACTGAATGAAATTCCACGTTGAAGCCTTAATTACAAGAGTTGTCTCTAACACTAGAACTTTGGTATAAGTTAATTAATTCAGAAATTGGTGCTAATAGATGCAGTTTCAGACTCATTTGATTGCCATAGGAAGCTAGTGATATCATAAGGAAAATACTGTTTATTTTATGCAAAAGTTGCCAACCATTCCAGGAAATACATGGTAAAGTATTTTAAACATTACAGCAAATTAAAGTTTTTAAACCAGCGTAACCAGAAGAGGGTTATTTTTAAAAGTGCTACCTCTGAAAAGCTGATTGCCCAACACTATAAAAATGGTCAAAGCTATAAATGCCAAGTTCATTTCTATTTCACTTTGGAGGTAACTATCTTTCAAATCCCAACAGCTGGACTATTTAATACAATCTGGTGAATCAAAGTATAATTCTTCACTGGGCTCACAGTGGGGAGTCTGCATTAGTGTATGGCAGCATTCCAACAACTGATGCACGGCCAAACGCTCTGAAGTCTGTTTCATTTATAACAAAAATGGATAAAACTGCAATCATATTTACCACCTTCAAAGGTCAGAAAAACGAAAGATGTCGATATAAAGTACTTTAATGGAGAAAAGCAGTGATTAAACCAGAGTTTCAAGCATAAAAATAAGAATTACTATTCAGACCGTGTTGTACTAGCATCCCCTTCTTCAAATCCTTTACACTGCTGCAGCACCAGCCTGACAGTGCTGCTGTTAGAGCCGAGGTATTGTTGGAAATCATTAACCCTATTTATTAGGTATTTGTAGTTCCTGTTCAATAGTTGTCAAGAGCAGAATGCAAGCATAATAAAATTTCAGTGTAAGAATGAACATAATTTTGGTACCCTCTTTCAAAGAACAGTTTTTGCTATTACAAATAAAGCTTGGAAAAAGCAATTAGTATAGCTGTAGTTAGCCAGCTCTGAATGATGACAGATTTGTCCAGCCAAGGTAGCTCTGTCTGGCCCTATGCAAAGCTCTTCCCTCATTGAGATTGTTAGTATCACTATCAGGATTCTTGCTGTTTGTCCAACTACAGCTTTAAGTCAGAAATTGAGCTCCTAGTTCTATTATTCATACATAATTGTTCATAGGTCTGCATATATTTTTGTGACTCAATACATAAAATCTGTACTATCAAATCCTGATTTAAATGACAAATGCTTTTTAGATTAATGGTATGGGATACACAAAGTTCCTTGCAGCTTTAAGAAGGACTGCTTGCAATAGGAGATCAAAAGCAATAGAAGGGTTATAAGCAATGGATTATCAGTGAAGCAGTGCTGCTGGGCTTTTTGTAAATCATTTACAGTGAGAATACAAAAGGACAAACTAAGTATCAGACAGTCAATTAAGACGTGGATTTTCTTTGCTTCCTCCAGTTCAGATTATAATCTTACTATGATTTAACCTTCCTTGATGCTCTGTTCATGACATTATTGAAACATATTTCTATTAGAAACCAGGATGTTACATAAATATTGCAAAAAATTTTTGGAAGAAATCTTATCCCATTTTCTAACAATATGTAAAAGCAAAAGACTAACTGGACCATTCAAGCAAAATTCCTTTTTTTTTTTTTTTTTTTTTTAAACTCTGTTTAGAAAATACTGCCCCAAATCTACTCCAACAACGCCCACTGTACAAGCATGGGGAGCTGCATGCTGGTCTTCTGCCCAGAACCCAGGCTGGGGATCTCTGATAGAAAAGCCAGCATTAGCACAACACCAAATTAGCAGCCCTTGTCTCTCAGCAAGGTCCCTGCTCCGGAGCACTGAGACACCTGTAGCCCCTCTTCAAATAAAACTGCTCTTAAAGTCCAAATCAAACTCAACCAGTGCTACTCCCTGCTGCCCAAAAGCACTAAGCTAACCTGCCTTTTGCTCACCAACACTTAAATCCTTGATGAAGCTTAAAAATCGTGGTCATGGCTTCTCATTTCTGTAAATACCACCCATGTACTTCCCACCATTCCTGTTTTCCTTCAAGTCCCCAATACTGAAGACAACCATCACTCATGCAGTGGAGCTCATGCACTCACAGGGCGACAAAAAACAGTGACAAAACTCATCTCTATCAGCCTTTGGTTGAGTTCCAGAGAGCAGCATCCAGGCACTTCTCATTGCAATGTCCCCTCCATACTGCCACCCTCGGCGTCTGCCAGCTGAGACCTGGCTCACTTTTATCTTCCTCAAAACCTTCCTTGTTCACTAAATACTTCAGAATTTTTAACACAGCAACAGGTGGAACCAAAGGAACCAAACAGTTCCTTTGAAAGGAAGAAAGACACCAATTACAAGCTTGAAAAAGGCTTCAGTTAAATATTTGTCCAATGCAAGTTACAGGAGGTGAATACAGCGATGCAAGTCAATTAGTTTGCTGGCTCCTTCCTCTGCTGGTGTCTGCATTCTCCACTGCATTCTCCATTTCAGGAGTGTCTCTGCTACAATCAGCCAAGCAGAAGTGGTCGATGCAGCAGTGAGCAGAATGCAACTGCAGACTGACTGCTATGCAGGATCAAGTCACGGCAAAGCGTTCCCATTTTAGGCACCGCTTTGAAAACGCTCAAAAAAGATCAGCACATTAATTTCTATGAGGAACCTTCAAGAGCTTCTGCCTGCAGTGAGTTAGAGCACACAGTGTACAGTCTAAGAAAAACATGTGACAGTAGCTTTTAAAATAGTTAAAACTACGGAGACCTCAAACTCTCAGAACATCCCATCGCTTCCTTCATTTGTTGTTCAGACCAAATTGCCCATGCTCAAGCTGCCCTGGAAAACCTTTGTAGCTCTGCCTCACTGCGGCTGAGCCGCTTCCTGCAGAGCTGGTGGATGATTCAGGGGTACTAAGATTACAGCCAGAAGAAGGAGGACAAATCCTTTAATTGTATAAAATCATGAGATTAAGACTAACCCTCTCTGCAGTTCACTGTTAACAGAGGTCTGTGCTGCCCAGAAACAAAATGTTTACCAAATTCTGGGGGGAGGAACAGGAAAAAAAAACCAAACGGGGCAGAGCCAGACACACCTTTCCCTTCTGTGTCTCTGCACCGCAGGGAGTCACAAAACACACTGCACTCCCAAGAGAGCCACATTTTCACCTACTGTCTTCTAAGCAATTGTCACAGAATTACACCCATGCTGGGTTAAACATCTGGGAAATGATTTCCAGAGGAAGTTACCTGAATACCAAGATAAATTCTCAGTCCCTCTATAGGACACATTATTTACATCTCCCCTCACCACCAACTCAGCTAAACTTCACACATTCCAAACCATCTGCTTCAAGGCAGCACACCTCTGTTCTGGCAATTTCCTGTTCTGAAATTACCCCAAACCTTCTGGTTCATACCCTACATTTTCCTTCTGAATTAATCGAGTTATCATCAATTACTCTGAATACCAGGAAATGTTGGAGCAAACCACACTGGCTTACATTACAGCCTCTTTCCTCTATCCCTCTTTTGGCAACCAGTCTGCGGCCCACCTGATTCTGCTGGGGGTGATGCTTGGGAAACACTGAGCTGTAGCAATAACCACATTATGAATGGAATCCTGCTTGAAACAAAGACTGCAATCTCACTGGCTCATCAGCATTTAGGTTGTCACTGAGTCGGTGCTGGTGTGGGAACCAGGACTTCACTCAACGAGCCAACTTCTGTCATTGTTGTTCACAGACATTTTCCAACATGCATCCTTCTTACTCCATGAGAACAGGTGCACTTAGTGTGAATAAAGAAAGATGCACAGGGCTGGCAGCATTTAAATATCTCTAAGTATTACCCTGCCTCTTTCAGACCACAAGTCTTAGTACAGGGACAGCACAGCAAAGAAGAACACCTCACGCATGACTATCTGCAGGGTTTTCTGTAAGAAGCTGCACATTAAAATCTAGCTGGAAAAAAAAAAAAAAGAGTTAAGTAGTGCTCTGGAAGAGACACCTGGGGATTATGAGACATGCAATCCTCTGCCGTGCTATAAAAGGTTCCCTCGGCTGCTGCAAACAGCTGAGGGAGGTCACACCTTTGTCAGATTTCAAGGAATCGCAAATGATGAGACAGCTGCAACGTTTTACCTCAGGTATGAATAAGGAGAAGTGCCACAATAAGTCTTTTGTGTGTCTTTGTCAGGAAGGGTTCCTGGTGAAAGCCGCACGCGGTTTGTTTAGTTAACGCAGACCGCTTTAGGAAACAGCAGTGCAGCAGGGAGAAACAGTCTGTGCTTTGCACCCCTGTCCTCACAGTACCCTTCAGGGGTTATGCACTGAACTAGCTCTTGTGCAGTCCCTGGGCGAGCCACTAAAGGCTGCATCACATCTCTGACTTCGCTTCACCCTTCAGTGAACCCAGGGATCTGGTTCATGCACTGAAACCATTGCAGGGTGAACATCTGAGCACAGCAAAAGGGGACAACAGGGAGATTCCCTTCAGAAAAGCACTGTGGTCCAAACTAAACTGCCTGTACAGATGTGCCCAGGGAAGCCTAGAACACTGCAACACTGCCTGCATACAGATCTAAGCTGTCAGATGTGTACGACAAATGAACTTCCTTCTGATATCTGCTTCAAATAAGCCCCGTCTCACAGCAGCACTGCACTCCCTGCAGCGTGGAGGCTGCCTCTACTCACTTTTGCTACAAGCAGCACCCAGGAGGCAAAGAAAAGTAACTGCACTTCAGCAGCACCTTGGCTGCTTCCACTCCTCCCTGCCAGCCCAGCAGAAGGACAGTGGTGCCCGGGGGTGCCCAGGCACCTTCCCTCTCCCAGTGGAAAACCACCCTCAGTGCTGAGCCTTTCCAGGTTTATGCTGGTGACTGGGCGCAAAGAAGCCCTGCAGCACTGAGGAATCCGGCCCATCACGTTTGTTTTAATGCTTTAAACAGATAAATTAAAATGAAATGTGTCTTTTAGGATGTCACTGAATAGGCAAGCTGAGAAATAAATTGAGCTTCCCGTATGCATTTATAACACATAACAACTGTGACTGTCAACACAAGATCCTTTTCACTGTCAATTCACCACGCATTCTACAAGACCTTGGGGCCTGCAATTATTTCATTTCCTTTCTTGCAAATGCAATTTCCACTTAGTTTGGTGGAATAAAAGGTAGACAAAAGGTGGTGGGAGTTGCTGTGTTTTTTGATAAAGGTTATCTGCTCAAAACTGTAGAAATCCACAAACTACAAACACAGGATTTTTCAGGAACAACTTCACCTTTTCTGTCAGGGTGAACCATTCTGGCAGTCCAGGAAAATGCAACAGCATTATTCACATCCAATTACCTGTTGAACAAATCTTCATCTTTCTGATTAAATTAAAATGAAGATCATCTTTCTTCTAAGAATACTTTAATGAAATAAAATGGGAAAAATACACAAGTGGAAAAAGGGGTCTGCTTTTAAAACTCAGTATAAATTAAATAAAACTGAAGGGCACAGAAAGGAAATTGGGCTCTTCACCATTCAAAAATAAATGATAAAAGTACCTGCAGGAGAATGAAGTAAATATCAGATCACAAAAATAGATAGGAGGAGGATGCCCAAACAAGTGCACAGTCCAGCTTCACAAGGAGCGTGGTACTGCTACAAAGCCAATCCTCCAGCAGATCTGTCTGAAATAAATACTTCTGAAGCAGGTTTAACTCCTTGATACCAAACTGACACTTTGGATTTTCAATCCATTGTGATAAAAGATCCCTCTCTGTCTGTGCAAATACAATACTAACTGCTTTTTTTAATTATTCCTCTGAAGAACCTTAATCTTGAGTCACAATTTTTATCAAAAAATGTATAAGAGTAATAGCCTGCCTTCATTTCATTACAACAGAAATCACCCAGCACAACTGCATACAGACCAGTATGACTTCTATGACTCTATCTGAAAATATTGTTATACTGAAAATACTGAGCTAAAACGATCTTAAAAAATAAAATAAAATAAAGGGTTACCTATGTAACTAAATGTGCTCTTCAGGATATGGAAATGCCCTCAACTTTGCTAATCCTCCAAAAATCTTCAGTGGTAGAGAAGAACTTTTTTTTTTTTTAAACAACATCACAGATTCTACAGGAAAAGAGCTTTACTGCAGGAAATTCAACTGTCACCACATGAAAATGAATTATTTGAAGAGTCACTGGCAAACAGCTGCAGATACTACATTTATCCTGATCAGCAACACTGAAGTGAAACCACTTTCAAAGTGCATCAGCTGAAAAGATCTGAAAGCTATCCAGAAAACCATATTTTACTTACTGTAACATAGCTTTGGAATCTGTGACACCTTTCAGCTGGTTGGAAACAGGACCTGAATCGGATACTTTGGAACTGAATTCTGTCTCCAAATCTTTCTTCTTCGATGCTGTTTGTACACCACTGGCTTCTGAACCTAACACAGGCAGAGATTTGGATTCTGATGTGGCCAAGATTCCAGTGGGATCTAAAACCCAAAGAAAGTTTAAAGCTTATGTTAGCCAAGTTGACAGGTCTAGAGACAAAGCATAAGAAGAACTCAAATCACCTGCAGAAATCAAAATGGAATTTTAAAGAGCAATTTTAAAGACATAATGACTGAAACAGCAATGGTGTGGAAGAGAAAGTAAATCTTCAAGAGTGTCTCAATGCAGGGGCAGGAAGAGGTCTATGAAGGAGTCAGGGCACTTACTGCCACTGTCCTGGTCAGTAGTCACTTTCCGACGTCGCAGAACTCGTTCTAGCTCTGTTTCACCACTGTCTGTTTCGAGGGACTTCAGGCTTCGGGAACTAGTGGATTTGTTCAGTGTTTCCTAAAGCAAGAAACAGGCACACAAAGCTCTCTGAGTATACAACAAACCGTGCCACACCTCCCAGATGTGCTATGTGACAACCTTCTAAGCTTTTGGAAGACAAGTGCAGTTCTAAATCAATGAAAAAACTCTCCCTACAGCTGAAGAGAGAGCACCTAAACCTTATCTATTGATTAACCATACTTGCCTACCTTTGAGGGTTGATATCAGGCTTAAGAAACAACGCTGTGGATCCCCAATAAACAAACTCTGATGCTTGCAGAGAAACACTGCCTTCCTCCCTCTTAAAATTTAAAAAATCTTCAAACACCGCCCAGTGTCTCTATTAGCAAAATGCCGAAGAGCCACATTTCACTTACCCAGCATGTTGTGCATTTAGTGTGCTTGTGTTGTACTCAGGTGTGCACACACCTGGAGAAATCATCGTGCACTAGCTGCAACTGCAACATTATATCATAGAATCTGATTGATCTGACATAAATCTGAGCATATTTCCACGTACTTGATGGTTTCTCTGACACACGGGATTAGCTCTCAGATTAAAATAGTGTTTTACACATGCACAATAGAAATCCACTGCTGTGTTGTCACTGCTTTATGCCAGTGTTAGCATTTTGTATCAGCTAAGCTGTGACAGCAGCATTTTGCTTCAGGGGAAGAGAAGGCTTTAATTGAAGCCTACGACTTCCCAAAGGTGCCCACACGAATTTCAACAGGCACATGGAAAATACTGCATGCCTTTCCCACCTGACAGGTCAGTTACTGGAAGAGCATCCACTTGAATGTAAACTTCCTCCAAAACATTTATCATATAACTGAAAATGTGGCATCCATATGCTGTCTCAGCCTCCCTCCAAGTCTTGCCATCTTTGGGAATCTCTAGGATATCTGCTAACTCAGTCTTCCAAAACATGTCACACTCCTATACATTCTTTCCAGAGCATAAATAAAATGTTCTTAACAACTTCTTTTGACAAACATGTAAGATGAGTGGGAACAGTCAATGACAAAAGGAAGCGTCACCATAAGCTACAAAAACTGAGCTGCTTTCAGGCTTCTAGCACAATAACTAAAATCCTCACTGCCACCACATCCTGCTCCCAAAACATTTTCTTTGATGCCTATTTGAAATTTAACTGAGAAAATACATTATTTCTGAGCGCTGTGCTGCAGATCTGTATTAACATACATATACAAAAGCAACCTGAGCAACTGAGTTGCTCCAACTCCGTGCTTTACTGAACATAAATGCTTTGTTTGTAACAGTTATATGGAGGTCTACATGAAATGCATAATTAGCATAGTAACAACAAACGTTTACTCCATCACATCCCACCCCCATGTTTGTTGTCTGACTGTGCATAATGACTGGTCTCAAGAACAGACTGGAATTGGGTTTTATTTAGTATGTCTTACACTGCAAATATCCTTAAGAACTCAAAAACAAGTCAGACACTGTAACTATAGATCTCCTTCTGCTTCATCTAAAGTACATAATCAAGTCTCCCTCGATGTCAGTGATACAGCATCAAAGAAATGAAACTGCTATTAGAAAATGAAAGGGCCTTCAGCAGGGTCATTGAGTCTGCACCAGTACAAACAGCACACCACAGCAAACAATGCACATACGTATGGAGTTCAATTTAAAGCACCCTACGTGTTGCATTTTATTCCTTTTCTCTTTACCTCCATATTTAAGTATGCTCTAATTACAGCTTGGCATTAAGGTCTGGTGGCTCTCCAGATTATTTCTTCCTTTCTCCCCCTCACAGAATCACCTGGCCAGGGCTGGAAGGGTCCTCAAGGATCATGAATCTCCAACCCCCCTGCCACAGGCAGGGCCACCAACCTCCCCATTTAATACTAGACCAGGCTGCCCAGGGCCCCATCCAACCTGGCCTTGAACACCTCCAGGGATGGGGCATCCACAACCTCTCTGGGCAGCTGTTCCAGCACCTCACCACTCTCACAGTAAAGAACTTCCCCCTGACATCCAACCTAAATCTTCCCTTCCTCAACTTAAAACCATTTCCCCTTGTCCTGCAGTTATCTACCCTTGTAAAGAGTTGACTCCCCTCCTGTTTGTAGGCTCCCTTTAGGTACTGAAAGGCTGCAATGAGGTCACCCCGCAGCCTTCTTTTCTCCAGGCTGAACAAGCCCAGCTCTCTCAGCCTGACTTCAAGGGGAGGTGCTCCAGCCCCCTGATCATCCTAGTGGCTCTCCTCTGGACCCTCCAACAGCTGTCTCATTTAACGTGATGGGAAAAGACTCGGTTTAGTATGTTATGATTTTAAGTCAATATCAGCTCTCTGTATTGCAGTGACTATTCTCTTTGCTGTACTGTCTTGCATCACCCAACACAATACTGAAGTTATTATCTTGGTGCAATTATGGCTGATCAGAAAAAGCCTTATTTACTGTGGATGTATTCTGCTTTGACATAGGTAGGATTTTACCATATTCCACCTTACAAAGGCAAAATTTCACCTGATATGCCAAAGTTCAACTTTAAAAGTTCTGCGATCACAAAAATCAGGGAGCAAGAACTATGGCTGTTCCTGAGTGTTTGGTACAATTTTAGCACTTGTGCAAAAGAAGCAATGCAATGTATGAATTAAGGACAAAACAAAAGCAAGCTTAAGCCCAAATATGAGCCTAATGTCTTTGTTTATAGACATAAATATAAAAAGACTAGAGAGCTCTTGCTATGTCTATGCTACCAAGCAATTTCATGCCTTGGGAGACAGCAGTTAATGATAAGAGACCTCCATCCATCACAGAATCACAGAATGGCCCTGGCTGGAAGGAATCTCCAACACCCCTGCCACATGCAGGGCCACCAACCTCCCCATTTAATACCAGACCATCTAGATGTGCATTTCAGGGGCTTTAGTTTCCCTACCAAAGTATCCCTACTGTGACTATTTGAAATGTCTCCAAAGATCCTATGGCAGATGCAGAACATAACAACCCCTCTAGTGGCAGGAACGTACAAACCTGGAGCACAATTAACAGGTTAGCTTTCTCCAAAAGTTAGTTCTCTCAACAACCATTCTTTCAGTAGCACAGAAGTCAAAAGTGGGGATGACTGAGGGATTAACTAGAATACTGCTCTGCTGCTTCAAAGCAAAATATTAATACAGAACTTTCAATTAAAGGCTTTCATGCACAGAAAGTCATGTCAGCTCCGTGAGAAGAAAACAATGAAATATAAATTGCGTATGATCTCACCAGGATCCCTTTTAATTCCTTCATTGCACTTTCAGAGGGCTTTGGTGTTTCTGGCTGTAAATAAACACAACACACATGTTAAAAAACATATGCTTACTAATCTGGCCCAGATGAAATGGACCATGACAAACTCAAAGCAAAGCAAAGGAAGAATGCAACACAAATGTATTCTTTTGAATCTTCTATAGAAATTTGGTTTTTGTATAAATCACTATGCTCAGATAATATTGCTGCTTTGCTATTTATTCCAAACCTTTGTTTTAGGTCTGCTTGACTGGTTGACTGGTCTGAGATGAACTCCCTTCTTAATTCTGTCCATCATTTCTTCGACAGCTTGTCTCTTCAGATCTGTAACTTCTTCACCTGTTCCAAAATCAAAGAGTATACCGCATTCTAAATACAAACTACAGAGGAATAGCAGAAAGAAAATAAGATGTTAAACAGTCTCCTAAACAGCTTGCTTGCCACATCCAGCCCAAACTCAAATATCACGAAACAAACAGGCTGATTTTCAAGAGATTCTCTGTCATGACTGCAAAACATTCAGGAGAAACTGGAAGCGATGTGATGAACCTCAGCAGTACCTGTTAACCTTTCAGAGTTCTGGATACTCTAACAAAAGACAAAAAGGGAAAAAAGACCACTTAATAGAAACACACGCAAAAATATGGTTGATGCTATTCAAAGCTGCAACATTGTACCTTACATAATAAGAATTTTAAATAGACTTTTGATCTCTTACTTGTCAGGGTACTATTGATGATTCATAGAAATGCAGTTTCTGTATTGTAAGCCAATTTAATGTCAGGCTTTAATTTCACAAATAGGCTGTTAAATATAAAAGCTTAATTGGTGGTATGGGATCAAAACCACTCATTCTAAGTCCTTAACGAGGGTCAAAACAAGCCTTGGGGTGGATATAACAACTCAATCAAGAAAGAACTTTTCCCCCTTTTTATTTTTATTTTAAGAAAAATTCAAGCATTAAGAGAAGCAGCAACTCACATGATTGAAGAAAGGTCAGAACTGTTAAAGTTTCCTAGTAAATGATGAAGTAGAATTTTGAGAACTCGTTGTAAATTTCATAGTATTTGCTGCAATCACTGTTTCTATCTCTCAACAAAAAGACACAATCAAAACATCTAGGATGCTTCAAGGTAAGTAAACTTGATAAACAAAGGGAACATAATTTAACTGCTACTGAAAGGTAAGACTGACTCTTCATCAGAGATCACAGTACAAGGTCATGTCTCATCATTTTACCCACACCAGCAATCTTGTTTTTCTCAGACTGATGACCAGTTCCCAAAGATTCCCCCAGTTCAAGTTCACTCCACTCCTCAGTTCCTCCCTTAAAGAACAGGGTTGATAATGCTTCCTTTCCTCTTTCTCTTGTGGTCCCATCCAGTAATCCAGCCATGCTTGCAATACCGAACCATCAGCTAGCAGTAATTCTTTTGTAACAGTTTTACCCTATATTCATCATTTCAACCTGGTTCCTTTCTCTAGCCCTCTTCTTTGTTTAAGTGGCACCAAGTAAGGTAAGCAATTTGCTACAAACAAACTTCTACTGTTTTATGAGAGAGAAATAATGAGGAAAATCTTGCTTTTTTTTAACAGGCAACACTTGCATGACTACCTCTGCCACTTCAGGCACACATGATCATCTATAAATCTGTACTTAACTCCCATTCTCAACCTACTAAGTTTCCAGCTTCCATTAAACAACAATAAAATGGAATTTCAGCTGTTATTTTGCATTCAGAACCACCTCAGCACACGACTGTTTTGTTTTACTTTTTTAGTATTACTAAAAGGATAGCAGTATAGTCAACTTTGAGAGGTAATTTCGTAAGATATGAATCAAGGGATAAAAACTGTAGCATTTAAACTAGCCCCATGGAAAGCCTCTGGACAGAAGAAATCACAAAAATCGATGCCATTCTAAGCAGGAAGCTTCCCTCTATTATCTAATATATAACTTGCTCTCTGCTTCATGACTGCTGGCTTGTCCTGCTTCTTCTAGAAGCCTGTGGATGGGTATAGCACTGGACGTGCTGCAGCTACAGCATCATGCTGTAATGTGTGTCTGCTACACACTAGTTGTGTCTCACAATGCTGCTGTAGTGTAACTGCTACAGACAGTGCCAAACTGCTACAGTGCAACCCAGCGAGCTGCATGGAGCCTAAACAGAACCCAGACATTCTCCCTATCCATTTCACCCACCACATCTCCATACCCAGCTGAGTGCTCACCCTGTCAGGTCCTTCCTGCAAATCTGTGATAAACATGAACACCCGTCTCCTCACAGGAGAAAAATAAAAAAGAAAGATACATTTCTCTGTCACATCAGTGAGTGAAATCAGTGCCCTGATGTCTCTAATAACCATGACACCCAGAAGTAGGAAGATAAGATCTTCCCTGTGGCTACAGCAAGTCTTCTCCAAGGCTTATGAATGCTCATACTAAAATCCATTTGGAAAAAATACATTGGATGTTGATTACAAATCAGTTGTTGGGGGATAACTAAAGAGGGTTATGCAAATTTGCTTGGGATCTTGATAGGGTTTACATGTGCAAAGCTACAATGCCAAAGACACCATCTGTCATCTCAGAGCTCATATAACTGGACTGCAATCACATTTCTGGACTGTAAGGTAGATGAATATGCTGAGACACGGACAGCAATCGTTAATGCTGACAACTGCAAGCATTTGCATAACAATTGGCACACACAGTTCATTTTCACTAGCTTTGTCTAGTGAACAATATACGTAACTTGTGAAAGGATGAGCCATACCTGACTCCTGCTGAGGTGGTTTCTCTTTCTTGCTCACATTGGTGTTGGAGTGAGACCTCTTGCGAATCATTGACATGAGAGACCTTTGAGGAAAACAAAACTGCAGACTATGACTCTGTCCTCTACTACATCAATGAACTCTGAACATACTACACAAACAGCTTGCTTATACCTGATTATACAGCTACTTACAACACACTCATTTAGTTCTTGAATGCAGATGTATGTTCTGAATTACCCCCCACAATGCCTCCCATCAAAATGCACCAGAGAAATTTATTTCTTTTTAACAGACATTAGGCACAAATCAAAACACTTCAGATTTGAATATTAAAGGACAGTGTCTCATTGTGACAAACGACAAACTGAAGCTGTTCCAGCTCTAAAAAAAAAAGAAAAAAAAAAAAGGAAGAGCTGTAGATATCAAAGTGAAGTATTATTCTCCAGAGGACACTTAAATATGGTGATCAGTATCTTCTCACCAATTCCAAGTTTGTAATCTTCTTACAGTGTTAAACAATTATCCCTTCACTACAGTCAAAACGTAAAAATCCAGGCAAGGAAATGATTCATTTTAAAGCCTAAGTACATGCTCCTAGTGGCATCTAGTATGTCAGTGGGGCTTATCACTCCCCATTGCTCCTTAAGAAGCTGGGAGACCACCCTGAGATAAAGTGTCAAAGCTCCACCCCAGAATAAAAAGAGCACCCAGCACCCAGGTTCTGAAATAGCCTATGCTCACATACATTTTACAATACTTGAAAGAAATGCTCTGAACTAGCTACCACAAGGCTTAAAGTAGATAGTGCTATCTATCCCAATTAGTAAAGGATTCAAAGAAAATAAAAATAATCAAAAGTTAATTTGTGCTATATGTTAATGAGAATAAAGCAGGCAAACCAAATGAATTAATGAAGATAAAAGGAGTAAAATATCTAACACAACTGATCAGAAAACGTTTAGATTTTTAAAAACAGAGTAAGATGAACAGAGGTCTGAATTTTCCTCGCTAATGATTTGTCTTAACATATTGAATCCAGTAGTTACCAAGACATCCGTATGTACTTCCCATTACAGAGCTTAGAAAGTGTTATCCAAGTTCATTTAAAAATAAAAAAAATTAAAATGGAGGAAAAGAACATCAAAAACAAGTGCTTCTGCAAGGCAAGGAGAGCTCTTAGACTTCCAAGACTTTTTGAAAGTGGTATTTCTAAATCAAATGGAGACTGTTATGGAAGAAAACGGGATGCCAATATCTATCCCCCTAGGTCAGCAGTGCACTGCAGTACGTGTTTTATTTCAAGCAAAGGCAGTGCTGACATGAACATCAGCTGTGTTCCTAAAATTAAATAAAACTTTAAGATTCCAGTTATTTGTGGCTACTGCCCAATACATGGTGTTGGTCCACTTCTTTTATGGTTCCTTGAAAAATTCAATCTTAATTTTATCTGACAGGAAGGCACAACAGTTATGACCCAAGATATCCTCTGGTTCAAAGGGGTATTCTTAGCTGCAGATTCAGACAAGCATTTCCCAAGTCTATAATTATAGCTATCAGATAAATAATAGAAAAATCTCCTAAATTTAGAGGAGACAGGTGTCTCTCCTCCTCCAAAGCCACAGTTCAGACAATAAATTAGGTTTGGGAAGACAAACACTGTTCACAACTGGTCAGGGTGCAAGACTGTTAGCAGAGTGTCCAGCTGGCAAGTGGAAGGAATAAAACCCAAGGCAGACAGAGAAAATCTTTCTTATTTAAAGACACTTTTCCTCTTTGAATGCAAGCTCGTGAGGTACTCTGTATTCTGACTTGTTCTTCAGTGAAGAGCACTGACTCCTGGTTTAAGCACTTACCGTATAGGGTTAGGAGGAGGCGGAGGAGGAAGAGGAGGAGGTGGTGGTGGTGGAGGAGGAGGTGCAGGATTTTCAGATTGGTGTATTCGTTTTTGAAGTTCATCAACTGTGCAAGAGAAAAAACCTTCAGTGAGATCTCTGCTTCTCACATCTGCTCTAAAAACAACTTTGGCCTCTTAAGCAAAAAAAAAAAAAAAAAAAAAAAAAGCTACCAATTAACCAAAAAACCACTCAGTTGCTACAAAGTCCTATTTTTGGCAACATTTTCTACTAATAGCAGTCTCCTAGGTGCACAGAAATCCCACTAAACAATTCACTGCAACCTGGCCTACATTTGAAACTAAAATGACTCTCCCCCTCAAACGGAATTCTTTCTATACAATCTCAGGATGGATAAAAGTTCATCACATTCGTGCTACTACAATCTACATGAGGCCTGTGGGCTCCACATCAGCCTCCTGCATTTCCATGGAAGCTGAACGAGTCCTCACATACATCAGAATACAAAATGGAATCATATGTAGCCATAAATAACAAACCAAGTAAGAGATGAGAGAAATTAACGAAGATAAGGCAAGAAACTGCTATCATGTCTTCCTGATGGATTTTGGCTTCTTTTATCTCACCAAATAGCTCAAGCTGCGGGGGAATGGGATTATCTCACTTTGATATGGTTCTCTTCTGCACATAATTCTTCAGTTCTCATTATGATTAATTCCAATTGAAATTCCAGTCTTTACCTTTTACTAAGTAAGGAAACTAAATAATGGAGTGACCTAAAATCGCAAGTACAAACTTTATGTTGACAAATTCCTTCTGAACAACAAACTAATTTGGAAGGACAAAATCTGCTGTCATGTTTAGATCTTTTCAAAGACAGCTGAGAAAAATTTTGAAGCCTGCTTAGGTGTATTTTTAAGGCTGGGTAATGTAAAACTCCAACAAAAACACTGCTAAACAAGCTTTAAGATAATACTGCTCTTAAGAATATGTTTCAGAAAACTGTGGCTATACATGGAGTCTTATCTAATGATAAGGATTTGGGACTTTGACAGGGGTTCAAGTGTTTTCACGACCAGGCATCATAATTAAAACTAGTATCTATTTAGGCCTTCAGCTGAATAAAAGACTGAAAACAAAAACTTGTGCCACCAAATTAACAAAGCATAGGCCCACAGTCCTTGTAGTAAGGCTGCACACAGCAGGAGCCCTTTTTAAAATATGAATGACTCTTTCACACAGAAATGCACTCAGATGTACATATCCATCTATAAGATGGAGGGCAATCTAAGAACAGAGTTTTTATATATTACAGAAGTTTTACAATGTTTATGCTTCACATGCTTTCCAGACATGACCGTTCTGAGCTGAAGGCAATTGCTGAGCCTCTCATCATGGGAAGTGCATGTCTGGATCTTGAGATCCAAATGTGGAGTCTTCAATACAGGAGAGTCATGGACCTTCTAGAGAGCATCCAGACAAGGGCCACAAAAATGATGCATGGAATGGAACACCTCCCTATGAGGACAGGCTGAGAGCTGGGGCTATTCAGTATGGAGAAGAGAAGGCTTCACGGAGATCTGAGATTAACTTTTCTGTAGCTAAAGGGGGACTATATGAAAGAAGGGGATAGACACTTTAGCAGGGTCTGTTGGGACAGGACAAGGGGAAATGGTTTCAAATTAAAAGAGAGGGGATTTAAGAAAAATGTTTTTCCCGATAAAGGTACTGATGCACTGGCACAGGTTGCCCAGAGAGGTGGTGGATGCTCCATCCCTAGAGATGTTCAGTGTCAGGCTGGCTGGGGCTCTGAGCACCTGATGAAGCCATAGGTGTCCCTGTTCACTGCAGGGAGTTGTACCAGATGGTCTTTTAAAGATGGCCTTTAAAAGTTCCTCAAACAATTCTATGACTCCATGATCTCAGCTACACTAAAGCTGCTGCTTCTTGGATCTCAAATCCATCACATGTAATTCCATTAAATGTGTATCATTCACTCACTCTATTATACTTCTAAAAGTAAACGCATTACCTGTATGCTTTAGGTCCCTTGCTTTTTCTTCAGAGTTCTGACACTTAAGCTCTAGTTCCTTTTTATCTTCTTCTAAGAGTTCCAGCTGCTGTTTAAGACGACTAATCTCCTTATGCAGTGCTTGGTTTTCTAGCTGCTCTTCTAATTCTTTGACCTGTAGTTGGCAAACCACGGCATTAATTCATCCTTGAATTCAAGAAGCTTTCAAGGATTTCTGCATGAAATGCAAAGTAGTTTTACCTTTTGTTGATGTTGAAGCCTCTCTTCTTCTAATGTATGGGTTAGCTTGGCATTGTCATCCAAAGCCTTCAAAAGCTGCTGATCAGGAGCAGAATTTTGCAGAAGCAGCTGGCTTTGCCTTTTCATCTTGTTTTGTTCAATAAACATCTGACAAAACAACACCCAGCCCCAAACAAAAACAATAGTTAAGCAAAGTCTGATGCTATCTTCAAAAAAAAAAAAAAAAAAAGCCAAGAAGAGGCAATTGGAAAGGAAGAGACAAAGTTTGATTGAGTTAATACAATAGGAATAGAGGAGAAGATGGAAAGAGAAAAAAGGAAAAAGAAAGTCTGAGAGTAAAATTTACAAGAACCGAGCCTGTACTGAAACCAACCAGAACTGCTACACCTCTACTCCCTGCACATTGGCAGCGTAAGTGATTTAACTGCGTGTCTGATTTATTTCCTGGAAAAATGAACATCCCTGTTCTGAAGCTCTGGAAAGATTAAAGGGATTCACAGTGGAGAAAGAAAAGCCTATGAATTCACATGCTATCTCCTCAACCACATCTGCCAGCCTTGGCATACAGCCCACTTACTGCACCATCACCTGGGTATGTACATGACTGAGCGTCTTTGGGAAATGCATTTCAGCCCATATTTGTGTAATCAGTGTATGTACTTGCCTTGAAAAAAAAAAAAGGCATCTCAGATCCATTTCAGACTTTTACTTCTGAAGTTCATGTTTTCTCTTTTTCAGTTATATTTTAGATTCAGGGAATGGACACATGAGGAAAAAAATCCATCCATTTAGAGGCATGACACTGATACAAACATCACACATTTTCCTAGGCTTCACCCACATCAGCATGTGAGATTCCCCTAAGAGAGAAAACCTGCTTCTTGAAGTCTGTTCAGGAGCTTGGAGAAGAAGAAATATTTCCTGACCCAAAAAATTCCTTGGTGAATTTCTTCTGCATCCTGACATCTCTTCCAGGTAGAAAGGTGCCCACCAAACAGGAGTCTGCACTTTTGCAAAGCTCAGCTGTTTCTGCTCTTACAGCAGAAAGAGGGACTGGGTCATGCTGAGATTTGAGATGAGTGTGCACAGCTCAGCAAAGCGTGCCACTTACAGCAGGAGAGCAGAGAACAGCCAGAGGCTCCTTCAGACTGTGAAAACACTGCTCCACAGCACAGCAAAAGCGAGGTGATATTTAAAAAATGCAGTATTTCAAGTATAAAAGTCCCATGAGCTTTTGCCAGGTTTCTATACTGCTTATTACCAGCCAAAATTCCAGGTACTACACACTGACTGATGGTTTCTTCCTGCTCAGTGCTATTACATTGCCAGGTGATTTGTATTTTTTTCAGGACAAGCGGATTGTAAAGAACCATCAGCTGATGCAGCTTTGTAAGCAAGTACTCTGTGATTTGCACAGACATTTCTGAGTCTCCCTAGAAAGCACCTCTCTTCTGGCAGCATATGCAGAATGAGAAGCCTCCTGACCGCCCTGAACTCTGAACTCGTAACATACCCTGCTTGACTCTGCGTGCCAAGAAGAACCAAATGATGCAGCCTTAATACTAATAAACCCAATAGAGAACACTTCATCGGGCAGCACTGCGCCACGAGGCAGGCGATAAAGAACTGGAAGCATTCGATGAAAGGGAAACAATGAAGGCAGGCTCTAGTACTATGCTTTGTTTTAAAACAAACCCAAACAAATTCACTGTAACACACAAAGAGCAAAGAAAGAGCTTGCCTTCTTCCTGTCTGACCTACTCAATGAAACGGGGTGAACTGCCAATACTTACTGCAGGTAAGAGCATAACCCTCCCCCTGCTTTCTGCACGGCTCGCTGCGAGCAGGCCTGGGGCACGGCCATCATCAGAGGCTGTGTGCAGGCAGCAGGAGATCACAGCCAGCCCCTGCTCACTGCACTCAGTGCATGGCCTCTCTGGTGAGCTGTACGGATGTCATCAGAAGTGAGTTTGCCACATGGAGCAAACGTGCTGCACAGGAAGGGAGCTCACTGTGAACTCTGTGCATTCTTCGAGCCGACATGCACATGGTGTATTGGTTTCCCATCCCAAAACCAAGACAGTCACATCTGTGGCAAGAACAATTTGAAGGCAAAGGAAGCTGGGAATCAGTGCTATCCACTTCAGCCTGTGAAGGTTTACCTTTGTATTGCGATTCCTTCATTTGTTTAACCTTTTATCTTCTTAGGAGAGACTGCATCTTGAAAAAAGTCATACATCTCTAAATCACAGAGTCTTTTAGGTTAGAAAAGACCTTCAAGATCACCAAGTCCAACCACCAACCTGATGTACCAAGTCCCACCACTAAGCCACGTCCCTTAGTGTCACACTCCCACATCTCTTAAATGTCTCTTAAATCCCCTCCAGGGATGGAGACTCCACCACTGCCCTGGGCAGCTCCTTCCAATGCAGAACCACCCCAAATTTTTCCCACCATCCAGTTTAAACCTCCCCTGGCACTATGGGAGACCATCGCCTCGCATCCTCTCACTTGTCACCTGAGAAAAGAGAAGTCCTTCATTTCCAATTAGCCTTATTAATTATTTTCCTTCTTACAATATACGTGAAAGGGTCTTCACCACCACGAAAGAAATCTTTCTTGCTTTTGACTTAATTCTTGCAACCAGATACATGATAACCAATTTTTCATTGGGAATCCCATCTATTCCAGAACTGAGGCCCACTCCTGTAATTTAAAGTACCAGCATATTCTAAATGAAAGGCCAAAACTAGACACAATGGTCATGGCAGATACCACAGAAAAGGGCTGGTGATGAACCAGCTGGAAGTTTACGAGAGGTTGCACCGCGTGTTTGACACAGGACAAAAGAGACCTGTAAAATCAATTCTAATTTTAAATTAAAACAATTATTGCTTTAGTGAGGTTGGAACCTGTCTGCCTGCACAACCCTGAATATTAACTAAAGAAACTGCTGAAAGGGCAAAATAGCTACTAACAGGATTATTTGGACCAGGTGGAATTTAACCAATTGATGGATAAGTTCCGACTCTGCCACCTGCTCAACAATTATCTGCTGAGTATCCTCATCAATGCTAGAAACATCAGTCAGTGCTGGGGGAATCTGAGGAAACTGCAACCAAAGGCAGACCACGAAGGATGTACACCTATCATCCTCTTTTCACAAATCTGCGAGTGCTGTACAAACCAGCTGCACATTTTTCCCAAGTTTACAAACAGAAGCTCTGAAGTGCAGAAAATCTGTGAGCCACGTTCCATCAAAAGTCTGCACAAAAACTGGGGAGGGAAGGAAGGAGAGAGGGGAGTGAAATCCTGAAAATAATAAAGGCTTTTCCTTTGACCTCAATGAGGCCACACCTCATTCTCAGACCCCTGCTTTAACCATCACCCTACAGAGTGATTGCTGCAGCTGGTTTTTACAGAGCCACAAAAAATATTTTTTCCTAATTAAAAAAAAGTTAGAAAGCAATCCTGTCGGTGTCAAGTCCCTGGCAATGCTGAGGGTACAACTGGATGCTTTCCAACTAACTCTTCTCCCAGGAGCAAAATGAGGCCAAAGGAAATGCTTCAATATCCATGTGCTGCTACATTTCTATGAAACTATTACTCATTTGAGTACTCACTACACAAAATACCTGTCTTAGCTAGAATTTGAAGAGCAGAATAACATCTGAATACTGCAGCACTGCTATATTAAGGCAACCACCGGCAGCATAAAGTGAAAGAAAAGTCGAAGGCAAACATTGCAAGTAGAATACAACTACGTACGTATGAAGGCAGAGACAAAATCTGGAAGCTTAAACAGAAAAGAGAACAAGATCAGTCAACTGACCAGCTGGCCCTGATGTCAAATCCCCTGGCAGGACAGCTCCATCTCCTCCAAACCCTACCGAGGAATCAATAAATCAACCTCATGGTGTGGCAAAGCACTTATTTACATAAGCCATAATCTACAGGAGCCAATGTCTTTTGCAATACGGATAACCTGAGGCCTTATATTCCTGCCTTTGTATGTGCATTGAGTCCCCAGGAGAGGCAGGATCAAGGTACTTGTACCTCCCCAGTGGAACAAACAGGCTGTATGGAGGATTTTATGTGATGTGGGAGAAAGAGTGATCTTGCCTGATTATGGCTTGACAGAGCACTAAGTGGCTCTAAATTCAGGAGGCACTCTGGATTTGAAATGCAACTCCAAGCGTGCATTTTAGTTCAATGGCTAATAAGGAAAAATATGTATACACACACACTTCAACTTCATAACTGCTGAACTGTGCCGTATCATCAAGGACATCTGGGCTTGTGAGCTTCAGTGCATACGAATATTACAGCAGGAAACAATGCCTAGTGTTGGGGGGGGGGGGGTTAACAGAAGAGTTGATAAACAGACACACCTCATTAAAGCACATTAAGAAACTCAGCCATAGTTTGGACATTGACCTAGAAATGCTCCCCCTACACTCAGGCTCAATGCTACATATTGAGGAGTGACATTAGCCCAGTGTGAGTTACAAAGCCTGTGTGTTCTAGTGGGTTCATAGGTTTCTGAAGCACTACTCAGGAAAAAAAAAGCTGCAACAAATAAATGGTTCTGAAGGTAACTTACTTCAGCACATGCTTAGCTTTAAGTGCACACGTCATTACTCAGATCTGAAAATTCTGTATCAGGTGCTTATATTCCTGCCTTGCATCGGATCTACTCCTATAGAGAATTACCACCCTGAGATGTCAAACAGAAAGACAGGATTACTAAAACAGCTAATAGGGAGGGCACGGGTGGCACACAATGAGATTCTCTTTAACAAAGAACAACATGAGTTATGGGAAACCAGAGCATTTCTAGTAATTCCACAGATTGGGATTTTCAAAGGAGCTAATGACTAACCCCAGATTTTCAAACTACCACAGAACCAACCTGACTGTCAATCAGGACCACAGGTTTAAGCAACGCAGAGCAATGGGCAGCCAACAGTCACTCCCCTCTTTCCAGATGATCCATAATATTTTATGAAAGAGAAGGAAATCTCTTCATTTTTTTCCCCAACAGAGTAAGTGCCTGAACAGTAAAATACAACAACAAAAAAAAAGAGAGACCACAAAGTTTCCTATATACATCTGTTAATCTGTCACCATTTCACAAGCCTGTTCCTGGGAAAAAGCTTGATGAAACATATTAGTGTTGGATCATGCTTCAAAAGTTCTAACATCCAAGCTTAGAGGAATTGAAGCACTAACCACTCTCTTTAATTATTATTTCCAGTTCAATCAGCTGGACTGCAAATTAATTATCTTCAGACACCAGTTTCTGTCAAAGCATCCTTGGCAGTGCACAGAGTGCTGTACTGGTAAGCAGAGAGAGTTGCTCTATGAGTGCTGGCTTTGCAGATGTAGCACGTTAACACAAAAGTCCTCATGAATTAACCCCAAAGTCACAAATGCATCCAATGAAGAGTTCTTCCAGAGCTTGCACACAAACCACTGAGATAACTGAACTCATAGCACATAATCAATCCCATGAGTAGTGCAGACATCTGTGAAGAAATACAGTAATTTTTCCTGAGTGATATAAAATGACAGCCACCTTTTACCACTCGATTCTGGAAGATTCAATCTCAGATTAAGTAATACATCAGCTATGCACTGGTACAGGTAATGGGTAAAGACACTTTGAGGGAAACAAATTAATAAGTAGTGAGAATTGGAGCGAAGGCAGGGAAAAGATGAACAAGGCATATTACAGACTTTGTTTTTAATCTATCTGGATGACAGTTCTGAGTGCAGCTTCATGAATCACAAAACACTCTACAGATAGCCATAAACATCTGGGGAGCCAATGATGGTGTGAGGAACCCAACAGATCTGATCAGCAGTTTGACACTCCATTTGTGTTTACCTGAGATGCAGGGTAGAGATAGGAACAGCTCACAACTAACTCTGGAAGCACACTGCCTCTTTTCAGGGAGGCTTCCAAAGTAATTTTAGGTTCAGCCGTCACCCCTGTGCCAGCATACACAATTGTAATAAATTGTTCACTTTACAAAATATTGTTGCAAGGCTGGCTGTATGCTTAATCAATCATTTATGCCAGAAATTTTCCCTTAAACTCCTAGGATTTTTACACTGTTAAGACTTTCAGTTTATATCTTGCACTGTGTTCCACCCCTTTTGGCTTGCTTTGGCTGGATGTATTGTACTTTGCTCATCTTTGTGGAAGAGTGCTTTTCAGGGCTAGCCTCTATATTATTGCAATGGCCTTCAAGATACTCTCTTCCTTCCTTTGTTTGCTTATAAACTGCTCTACAAAGAGCTGAGAGATCTTAAAGTGTCTCTTAAAACATGACACTAGAATTCTGGTTAAGCTTGCCAAGATTCCTGTGTTAACAACCCTGTTTTATTCAGGTAGGTACCGATTTTTCCATGCCCCCACCCCTTACACACTCTATTTATTTTGTTCCTTTATGCAGATTCCTGCACCTTTCATAATGGATTGTGACTCACTTCAAACCCTTTTCTTTTTCCTTCCTGCTCTCCACACCATGGCTGACAATACTTACTCAGTTTCTTTAAAATCTCTAAAGAGCATGAATTCTAATGTTTGAAGTTGGATCATTTTTGATTAATTAAATATATATTATGGTGGTGCCAGCAGCATGACTATAATTAAAGCTGCATTGGATTTTTTATTTTTTTTTAATCAAAAGCTGATTTTCAAGTGTTCTCTCACTCCCTGGTGCACTTGCTCCCTCTCTGTCTTTTCTCTCACCCCATCTGCATTTGCTTCTGCACACACACTCACTCCCCTCCCTGTTCTCTCACACCAGCAGTCCCAATTGCTCACATCCTGTGGCAAATCCCCATCTCCTGTCAGAAGCACAGGATGGAAAGGGCATCACTTGGAGCACAGCTGTGGCAGCTGCTCGTGGCATCTTTTTGTGCAGAGTTCTGCATATGCTACGTCCATAGATAGGCTATTGGAGACATCACAGACTAAAACAACACACTAAAATATACTACACAAGCACACAAGTCTGAGCCTATTTCCCATCTCCAAGTGCTCCAGGGGTGAAAGAGTTCAAGCAACACACCACGCTGTTGGACAGCCACCACAAAGCACCTGGGGGAGCTCTGCATGGCCCTGCCCAATGCATGGGGTTGGACAACATGACCTTTAAAGGTCCCTTCCGACTCGAAGGATTCTATGATATTTAATTTGTGAATATTTCCATCTTAACATAATGACATGAAACAAAAAAAAAAAAACCACAAAAAACCTGGTTAGCAAATAACCAGAATTTCTTTGGCACTGTATTTAACTGCTGGAGTGTCAGTTCATTATTCAAAACTCAGAAAATACCTTGATATATCTTCCAAAATGTATGTCTGAATGCCACAGTAATGCATCTGAACAAAAGCAACATTCTGGGCCTAAAGTACCACAGAATATTCTTGTATGACCCAAAAGCCAGCTTAACTATGCAGTTACAAATTACTCATATCTGAGAGATGCAAGACCTTTACACACAATCTTCTATTGTCAGTCAATGAACAGAAGCACATAACTGTTCTATACAGAGGATAAAGCAAAGCAACAGTATGAAATGTGAGACAGATATTGTAATAATGCATGCTAAATGAACATGCTTCATTCTTAGGAATTTGTTTCCTGAAAATAATAATTCCACAGATATCACAGCCAACCAAACTTGCTCATAAAACAAGAATGACTGCACAGCCTCATAAGATTCTTTAAAAAATGCATTGTTTTAATATATTTATCATAAAATATGGGTAAAGAAATATTACAGGTTTCCCAAATTTTAGAAATGCTTAGAAGTTGTGCATCCTATAGAACAAACTGATAACAGTCTTGAAAAAATCAAAACAAACATTTAATAAACATAGGCAACATTTTACTTAAAAACTTACAGCTGCTAATAAATGTTTCTATCTTAAATTATTTCAATGGAATTTGAAGATTTTTTATTTCTAAACGAAAAACAAACAAACAAAAATTCACCACAGCAAAATTTCAATGTGCAAATGGCACTGAAGCTGTGGCAAAGGGAGGTGGGCAGTTCTGTCCTGCAGAGGAACGTGGGCTCCATCTCACAGAGCTCTGTATAACTGGGTTTTGAAGGATGCTCTATGTGCAGCCTCTCTGACTTCTGAAATTGCTCCTCGTGAGCAATTTTTCTCCAGTATCTCTTGATTTTAACAGCATCCTACTAAGTCCACCTTCACATCACAAATTTGGAAAGTAGATGGATATTTTATTACTTAGTAAATTATTTGCATTTTTCTTATTTCTTATTCTTTTGGAGGAAAAATGTGTCGGCTGCCTTTGCTTTGCCTGAAGTACAGTTACATTTCAGACACGTGGCAGAGGTACTGACAACAGGCAGGAGATGGCAGCTATAGTTTTCCTGAGAGGTCAACATGGTGAGCCTGAATACGGAAAAGAGGTGCAATGGGTGCAACGAGGAGAAAGAGGAGCAGTACCCTTGGCTCAGCTGTTGTGAAGCTCTTCAGCCTTTACACAGCACAGTCAGAGAGGGCACACGTGACAGAGAGACCATGAGCAATATCTGGTCAACTTTCTTAGCACTACCTTCCAGGTTTTTCTAATTTGCATACACTTTTATCTCAATTCCACAAAACATTTTGCTTAAAATGTTCCTATATGATTCTATTCATACCCAAAGAAATCAAATAGCCAGCACAAAACACAAAATTACTAGTATGCCCTTGTTTACCAGCCCTGACTGGATGCAGTTAGATCTAGGGCAATAAAAAAATTATTCCCACTAAAAAAAGAGTGAGGGAAAAAAACAGCAGCAGCAAAGACAAGAAGCAAAAGTAGTCTCTATGCAAAGCTCATTTCCTCAAGGCTAAAGATTCGCCTCTAGCAGTCATAGTTTTGAAATCTGAAATCAGCTGTTTTCCTTATTTACAGTATTTCAATAATGACAACGCACAATTCTGATGTATAATGGCCTTTAAAAGCAGAGCTCCTGGAAAAACAATTATTTAGGAAGTACAACTATTACTCAGGAAATTATTGCACACAAGGCACAGGTTAGAAAAGTTTGCAATATAACCCAAGTGCAGAACTCTCAAAATCCAGAATGCAAACAGAAAATGCACCTGGGGGAAAAAAATTATATAGCTTTGGTCTATCAACAGAATGACAGTTTGTCAGTGTTTTCTGTGGCAAACAACACTGCCAGCTGGAAGCCATCTGAGCAATCACTAGCCATTCCATACTGCTACCCAGCACCTCATTTTCCTCTTCAGGAGTTTATATCTTTCATAGCACACAGAAGCAATTTTTCAACTCAAATGTTCTTTGCAGCAGGCAATTCAAAAGGCAAATGTTAAATAGCAGTCTAAACTCACATAAAACTCAATTAATGCTCTATTTTATCACTTGGTTGTTTTAGGGTTGATTTTTGTGAGGTTAGCTATTTTTCAAGAAAAACACAATAATTCAATGCCTCTAGAGAGGTGACTATCCTTCCCAGACCCTATCACTATGTGCAACTGAAATGCTGTGGCTGACTAAGCCTACTGTAACTTGAAAGCTTCACCTGAAAAAGGAAAGAGGCAAGATTGCATGGATAATTGTGGAATGCTTTATATGTTCTGTGAGACAGTAAATCTATTTCATGTATGAAATATATGTTAGTTACATATATTAGTACAGGGAAATTCAAAGACAGCTGTTGCATGAGCCAGGAATTGAAATCAAGTAGGCTGGTTGGGCTTTGGCAGATCAAAAGAGATCAAAAAAGATCCTTTTTTCTTGATTACTCACCTCTTGGGCAAATGATTCTGCTTTCTTCCGTAGGTTCTTTTCCAGTTCAAAGTTTACATGAAGCTCTTCATACTCCTCTACTGCTAGCACGGACACTGTTTACAAGAATGGAAGAAAATCAGAAGTAAAAGCAGAATGGATATCAAACAACATGTGAGAAGAAAACACTGCTTGATTTATACAGATAGGCTTTATTCTTCAGTACTGCAAATTCTTGAATGAAGTTGCAAATTAATTTTTCTTTCCTGTATACAGTCAACAATGCAGAATTTATCCTCTTTGCTCTAAACCTCACTATACATACACACAAATACTCATCTTCTGAACAGAGTAACACTCCTCCTGTCCTGCACTGCTGAGTAAAGTTACTGCCGTGCTGACTTGTGAACTCAAAATCAAAAGGCTGTACCACAAAATCAGGTGTTTGAAAGCCTGTGGGAAAGCAGTTTCACCTGTTCTTTCATGACTGTTCCACAAAACAGCATGCTGCAAATATTGCAAATATTAGTTTAGATAGATATATTCCAAGTTGCCAAGTTACAACTCCACAGAAATGCCATTACTCATCTTGCAGGGTAAAGTTTGACACCTGGGTGTTATTAAGCTTACAGGCTAAATATTATAAGCTACTACCTTAAAAAGCATGCAAGAAAATGCAAGAAAATACAGCTTACAATTGCAAAACTAAAAACTGAGACTTAAAAAACACACATGTTTTGGTGGATAATTCTCAGAGAATACTGCTCCTCATCACTGCTCTTTAGATGAAAGAAAAGGATAACAGATTCTCTGTCCTAGAAAATCTTCAAGCAAAGCATCCAGGCAGACACAAAAATTCAATTTGTCTCCTCTCTCCTTCCCTGTTGCTCCAGGGTTGTTAATTCTTTTTAATGAATAAAGATAGAGCATCTTCTAGTGGAGCCCAGACTCAAAACTCCAGTAACAGACACTAAGTACCACAGATCATATTTTGCTTTTGTGTGTGAGAGCAATCAAAGCCTCAGGGGAGCCCTGCTCAAGCTACCAAGCATTACTATGTATGTTGGAGGCAACTGTATTTGCCAGCCCCAGTCGAGTGAGGTTTGGAATTTCCCTTCACAATATGATTTCATGGGGCCAGAGTAACAGGCAAACATGAAATAAGGGATGGTTTTTTTGATTGTGCTTAGGAAAAATTAAAACATTTTGGAAATCTTTAATCTGTAATGCGATCCCATCAAAAGCTTCTTCAGGCTAGTCTGTTTAACTAATCTAACCAAAGATTGATGTTTTAAGAGTCTTCAAGTATAGCCTGTCACAGGCTCAAGCAGTGCAGACACATGACAGAGACAAGAGAACACCTGAAAGCTTGTAGAACATGCACTACTAAGCAAATCTCTTCCCCCTACACCAAAGGGTACCTGCAGAATCCACAGAAGGTAAAATACTGTCCCACTAGGAGCTCATACATTTCTCTGTAATCCAACACACATCTGTTTCTTTGAAAACACAGACTATGTGCATTTTGTAACTTTTTCCAAAGAAAAAGAGAGCATTATTAGCAAAAGGCTACAGCACAATAGGAATCTTCATTATTTCAGGGACTGCACTTCTGTTTTTTCACTATGGCTATGCCCTGCCTGCAGCTGGATGCAAGTCCTCCTGCGCAATACTGGCAGCTTTGGCAATTCCCTTCACTACCTGACAAACATCTCAGAACACAATGAAGTTGCTGTGAGTGCCTTTATTTATCTTTTTGTGTAAGCAGACAGAACATTACTACAGAGGAAGAACTCGAAAATAAATTGTAACAATTTTAGGCAATGGGGATGTGGCTGTCTGTCATTTCTGCCACAGAGCAAAAGTTTTCCTACTCTTCCATTACACCTGCTATTTATTCTGCCATGCTTCCACAAATCAGAAAGCCTAGAACTGTCCATGCATTTATGCAGTGCCTATAGCAGTAAGGCCAAGCTTCAGTTCTAGACTGCAGTCATCGTTCTGCAATACATTCTTCATACTATTACATAAAAATTCTGAAATAATAATATAATTTTCTGCAACGGTTATAATATATTTTAGAAAATCTACTGAGACAACATACCTCTGTTACATTTTTCCAACAGTTTTTGCTGTTTATTAACTTCTGTTGTCAAAGCAGCCTTTTCTTCTTTCACTTTATTCACCTATAAAATTACAAAGAACAAATAAAAAATAAGACTATTTTAGTTAGAAGCATAAGGCATGCAACACATTACATAATGTAAGCAACATTTTTCTTTCAGTAATTCTGTTTCTTAGTATTGTCTTGATGCTATGGCTTCCTGTGGGATGGAAAGAATTTTGATCCCAACTTACAGACCCCTATCACAAGCAGGATTAAAGGGTTACAAACTAACCCTTACCGTGGGGCTTCCATGGCCCATTCTCACAGCATGTATCATCCCCAGCTACAACATATTTTCAACCTGTCTGGATGAGGCATAATAGCACCTGGTTAAAAAATTACTAGCTTGCCCTTGACTGCTTGCCTCTTAATACAGACAGGCTGCTGGTTTTTAGTTTTTTTTTTTCTTTTCCCCTGAGCTCTGTTCATTGTCCAAGAGCTGTCAGCTGTGTCTTTCTGAATTCAAGTGTTACACAGACAGGAAGAACCACTAAGTCCTGATTTGCATCAGTACATGGCTTATCCAGTTTTCAAACAGAAATAAAATTCTGCTGGCTCAGAAAGCCAATTTGCTGGTCTAATTACCATGACAGGGCACTGCCAATGGCTAAACTCAAGGACATGTTCAATGAACAAGCAGCAGTGATTAAAACAGAAATTCTTCAAAAGTATTTACTGCACATGCACAGGTTTAAGAAAGAAAAAAAAAAAGAACAACAGCAGGCTGATAGATAAGGGAGATGTCAGGCAGGGGAGGTAAGAATGAAAATACATGCATTGGAACACATAATGAAGAGTCATCTGTGAGTAAGAGCAGCAAGACTGGACTCTGACGTAGAAAGTCCCTTCTAGACATGTACTCTAAATGCACCATCATATGGGCAGGCTGGCAGGACTTTCAATTTGACAGTATTCAATTAACTTCACAACTGAGCATTTTTAGCAAAATTAGATACAAAAAGTACTGACTACACACTAACGTGGTCTCGCCTTCCATGGTACAATACATACTTCTTCAATTACTTCTACAAGTTTGCACCTCAGGTTTTCCAGTTCAATGGCTAAGGTCTTCTTTTCCTCATGAACAGATATGATTTGATCTCGCAGCTCTACAGTTTGAGGAAGGAAATGAAAAATATATTTTTATTCTTGGAAGAAAACAACAAAAGAAACATCATATCAGTACAAGCAGACAAACACAAAATGACCTTGAACAAAACACTGGAAGTATTCAAGGCACATCTGCAATAATTTAGGAACTTTGTACCAATGCTAAGTAGTAGATACCTAACTGGGCTTCAGTTCCAGATTTACCCTATTGTGGCACCCTGCCTTGTTCAGTGCTGCTGTCTTGATTTGCATTCTGAATGATTCATTTTGTGCTATAAAAGGACCAATTCTGTCACTGCAAAGCATCCTCAGTCCTACTCGGGAGACTGTCACATCACAGAGACTCTGGTACTCAGGTAGCAGAAAGCAATTTTTAATAGGCATCCTCTGAAACAAATTAATGCACTTCAGTTCTTTTTGGATCATGAGTTCTTGTCACAAGGGAAATAAACAAAACAACAGGCAGTTAATACTTGGGAGATTTGCACTGAAGAAATTGTCCTGAACAGCTGCCAATTTTTGGTCTTTGTAACATTATGTGAACAGAGTCAGAATATAACCTTTACTGATGGAAGAGTTAATGCTTGTAATTTTCCCCTCAGAATTTTTGTTCCTTAATTATGAAAATATGAAATAAATTAAATTCACAATGGAACAAACCATTTGATTATAATCACTTCCTAACAGGAGATCAGTTCGCATACATAATATATCAAGGTTTAGGTTAACATAAAAACACCACAAAAACACAAATTTATTGATATATATTAGCTTTCAGTAAGTGCTCTCATTTCCCACCTGCTTCCAGTATTTCATGACACTGCTGCTCAACGAACACCAGCCACCAGTTAAGAAAACCATTGCCAATCATTTGCAGATGATGACAACATACTGGATGTCATTTTTTTTGTTTCCAACCTTCAAAATGTCGAGTGCCCCCACCCTCCCCTCCCAATTCAAAAGATTTATTTTCCTCTCAATTAATGACACATGCATTCTGAAGTGAAGAAGATGACTTCTTTTTCCCAGAAGGTTCTTGAACCAAGTCTCCTTTTTTTCTGTATGCTTTTCAGTGAAATTAATGCGAAAAAGTTCTTTCACTGAAATGCATGGTAACTGGATTAATTCAGGTACATCTACCAACCTCTATATATAGAGGAGGAGGCACACCCATATATCTAGATCTTTATAAATGCATAAATGTTTATTTTCCCAGACAAGGTACATACTAAGCTGATTTACCAGCACAGTCAAGTTTTCAGTTCTTGTTACATCTGAAAAGAAGAACTACAATGAAAAAAAAAAAAAAGCAAAACCTATAAGCAAATTTAAGGAACTGATCTGAGATCACCCTCCATTTCCATTTGCCATCTTCTCTCCATAATGGATGAGCTGCCTTTCTCTATGTTTGTACGTTAGGATCAAAACTTTATCCTTTCAATAAATGAGAGAATTTATCAAACCTCAAACCGTGTTACCTTATCAACTTCTAGAAAAGTAGTGGGAGTGAATCATTGAAAGAAACATCCAGTATTGTGCTGAAAAAGCTGAAAGACTTCCGGGATTTCCAACACAGTGCTGCTTGAAAGCATAGACATAAACAGAAGAGGAGCAGCACCAACAACTTGGGCAGCACCACAGAACATTAAGAGGATATCTGAAAACACCTCTCAGTACATGATCTTTCAATTTGCTGGTAATCCAAGATGCAACTAGATTTCTTCCTCAATACAAATGCCAACCAGTTTGGCTTAGCCTGGGGACAGAGCCTTGATATTCTTTTTTGGTACATGCTGTTAGATCACTCTGCTACCCCATACACACACACACCAACTTTCCAGAGTATCTCCTCCCACATCCAGTGCTTTCAAAGTACTCAGTACTTATAAATGTAAAGTCATTAACATTTAATAAGGACAGAGAAATGATGAAGAAACCAGGAGTTCTATATTTTTTACATTGTTACTTAGTGAATTCTTCAGCGAGGCAGAAAGCATATACAGAGCAGGCTTTCTTGGAAATCTCACATTTGGCCTTTTTACCCTCCCACACCATCCTCTGATGTGCAGCCAGAATCTTTGCCCACTCTAACAGTATCTTTGACATCTTTTTCCAATATAAAACAGGAGAAACTCCAGAATCTTATTTGTTATTCAGATGGGTTGCATGGTGTGGATCACATCTTCTCTGCCTCCTGTCCTACATCTGTAGGATGGAAAATTACTTATTATAGGATGTCATTCTACTCTTCTATTTCTTGAGAGTTTTTTTGTTGATTAAAAAAGAAAACTTTTTAAAACACTATTCTTTTCAGCAGTATGTTGAACCCCTTCTTCGAGGCTGCAATATTCAGACAGACAACAATTAACAAGGTCAAGCTGAAAGTTCAAGACTGTTGTACTTATGCAGCATTTGTTATTGTAACTTATTAACAGGAAAAAAACAACCAAGAAGAGTTTTTGCTTGGTTGCTCTTTTAAAGTGACCAACTAAATAAGTCTCTATCTCAAAATGCAGAATACGAGCATCCTCCTTTTCTGGATACTGTGATATAATAGCGCACAGAATTACAAGGACTTCTCACAGAGTTAGATTAGAAAAAAATAGCAGATTTTGTATATCAAAATACAAATAGCCTGTCAAAAAGAAACCAGAGATTTCTTGTATTAATACAGATTTCTCATAGCAATGAACTTTCCAAACTTCACTGCTTTTCCCAGTACAGCAGTCTTTTTTTAATTTGTTTATTAGGCAGTAACTCTGGAATATAAACAAAGTTTGTGTATACAAAGGTACACAATGGAAACATCAGTAGAGGGTCTTGTTTCACAAGCTCTGCAATAGTTACAGTGCCATTGAATACCAAGGTGACCTTGTCCTTCTGCTTAACTTTTGCTTTGTTAAAGATACAAGGAACTGTTTCTTTTACCAACTCAGTAATGTTGAACTCCCTAGGCTGCATAGATCCCTTTTTCCTATTGCATTGCAGTCTACTCTGCAGGACATATATCTATCACATGCATTATACGGTATCACTACAGGCCTACCATGTTCTTTACAGTTTTTCCCAGAAATCCTTTCAGGACCACTCTCAGAAGCACAATTTGGAGCCAGATACCTAACCCCAGACCACCCTCTAGACCACTTTTACTCTGGTGATGTAGGCCCAGCAACAATGCTTACCTTTTATTTGCTGTTGACAGTGCACAGAATTGCATGATCCAGAGTTTGCTTCCGTATCTGTGGATGGATCATCCTCATCAATGTTAATCTCTTCAGTGATAATTTCTGGGCCCAGTTTTGCCATATAAAGCATACTAATTCGTTTCAAGGTCTTATTTTCTTTGTTCAGCTGAAAGTTCAAGAGTGCAAACAGTAAGAAGCTGGTTACTCTTTCTTTAAGCTGTTGTGCAAGAAAAAAACATTTTTTCCCCCGTGCTGAAAAGAACAAAGAGCAGGACAAAGTGACATTATTTTAAATGCTCCATTCAGTATTAAAATGGTCTGAAGATGGGAAGCTTCCCCTTCTTCTCTAAGCAGGCTGGAATTCAACACGATACGTCATCTATGCCCTTTTTCCATCAGGGAAGACATTCCTTTCTCACACTTTCAACTAGTAAACAACCTGCATAGGCTCAAACCAAATCTACTATTAAGCTTTCATAATGCTATGCTGTCTCTGTGATAGCTGCTTCAGCTCCAGACCGTCAAGCACGTACCAGTACCAACAGCAGCCCCAGCAGAATGACCTGAAGAAAAGGGCTGTGATCCTAAAAGCTTGACTGGTTTTGCCACTTCTATCAACTGGTCAAAGGAAACCTCTTACTTAGCTTGTAAACTACAAATAACAAACAATTACTATACTGCCAGTGAGGACAGAATTACCACAAAATTCTGAAGTCACATATGTGAAATGAAAGCCATATCACATACCAACTCTTTATGTATCAGACCTCAAGACAGAAACCACTGTGGGCTGGATGCTTAAGCACATGCCTGGTTCATAACACATCTCATCCTGACCAAGGTGCCAGGAAAAAATGAATAACAGGGATTACTGCAGAAGTTCGCTTTCAAAGCTTCTTTCACTATTCTACACATAACCACCTCTGCTAACAGCTCTCAGTTGCTAATCTCAGGAGCAGACAGGTGTGTGTTAGAGTGTCTGCCCACTGGCCAAGCACTCCCTGGATTCAGCTCTAAGAATAACACTCAGTTTTCCACACAACACATTCCAGTCAACCTACACTTCAGAAGTCCAACCTCTGCTCTGAAATAAAACATAAAACAGTTAAGCTAACCCTGACCTCCTGCTTGAGCAATCGCTTTTGACTCAACCCTTTCCTCAGCCCCCTAACTAAAGGAGATTTATCCCAGAACTTCATCTCATTCCCAAAGAACAAAACTGAGAAAGTGGGAAGGCCGTATGCAACCTTACATGGTTCAGTCAGCTTAAGGCACCAAATCCGCTTTGGCAAAGCAGCCTCAAGGGACAAAGCTAGTCTCAGAACTGCCTCTGCATGCCCATTACAGAAAGAGTGCAGAGAAGGAGAAAAGTTACATAAATACATTCATTTTCTTATGTATATGCTGATTGCCTATCTTATGAATTCTAATATAGTGTCATTATGGAAACAATTAAGTAAATACCTCCAGAAAGTACATTGCTAATGCATCTAAATTAAAGTGATTTCTTGCTGGTGTGATTTTTACCATATCTAAAGATGTACTTTGGGCAGGGGATGGGGAGGAGAGGAAGGGGGGAAAAAAAAGCAGTCAGCATTGCTAATGAAATTTGGTTCAAAATTGCTGTAATCCATTTTCTGATGAAGTGGCTCAGATGCATTTTATACAACCAAAAATATACAACAGAGAGATAAAAACATTCTTTAATAATAATGCACTTCTGATGAGATGGAATATAGAAAATTACACACTTGCTAAATTCATCAGACTAGACGCAATCAACAGAGCAGCGGAGGTCACCTTTCCCCTGCCCTCGCTTTGCTTTCACAAACAATCACCTGAAATGTAATGCAGTGGTTGACTTTTTCCATTTGATTTAGACACTGAAATGCTCATTACTGTTTTATATCTCACACAGGACAGCTCTAAAACTTGTTTTCCATTTAACCTAAATGCATATAAAGTGTTGGTATCAACAAGTTGGTCTGTGACTTATTCTTCAAAAATAACAAAAAAAAAAAATTCAAATGGGTTCTTTTTATCCACAGTCAGGAACTGTATTTTGCATCTCACGTACGGCGTTAGCTTTTGCTACTTCAAAACCATTTCAAAGATCCACAAAATTATGCAAGAACATATATGGGAAATGCACACAATAGCAAGTTTAAAAAAAAAAAGAAATCAGGTGAAATAAAAACACTGTAATTCTCACCTTAGAAGCCAAAGCCTCAGCACTTTCACGGCATGTCTTCTCAATTTCGAGATGATTCTGAATACAGTTTACTTCCTCAATAACCATGTGAGAAACTATGGGGAGAATGTGAAAATTAGTCACTGTTTTCCTGCATTTGACACATGCATCCCATGATCAGAAGTATTACACCTTTCTAATTTCTATATAAAAATTTCAAAAACTGAGAAGTACATAATTAGATAACCTGTATGGATAGGAACTGCTCTGAACACTGAATATTGGAATCACTGCTTTAAGCAACTCCCTCAAGCCATGCCTGCAGCACCAGACAGGGAACTGAAGAATCGAGAGTGAACTTAAGGAAGCAGAAGGCCAGCAGAAACGCTTCTGCTGATCATCGTTATTCACCAGCTTTACTTCACTGACACTCAAGGAATCAGAGTGATATCTTAAGGACTGTCCCTCAATACTGCCATCATTATTTCAATTGAAAATTGAATAATTTACCCAGAGAGGCTGTGCATGCCCCACCACTGGAGGTGTTCAAGGCCAGGTAGAATGGGGCCCTGGGCAGGCTGCTCTAGTATTAGATATGGAGGTTGATGGCACTGCCTGCGGCAGGGGGTTAGAGCTTCATGATCCCTGAGGTTCCTTCCAACCCAAGACATTCTATGATTCTATGAAAATTTGGCACAGATGCAGATTTTATAAAATGAGAACCTCCATATTTTTACACTACAAGATTAACCCAGGTTTTACAAAGAGATTACTTCTCCCTTCCAGTCTTCTGGTTTCAGAAGTACTACCATAAGAGAATAACAGTAATAGCAAATAGTCCTCTGGTGAGACTTTTCCCTGAAACCTGAAGAGAAACACTTAAGTCCCCTTTGACATCCAGAGATCATCTTAATGGCTACAGAACAAGGCTTCAGGATAGGAAACACTGACTGCTGGCAAGTTTCACTTAAGCACTTTTATTGATACTTGGTCAATATTAACTAATGTTATAGCTAATCACATAGGAAGCCAGCAGTACATTGGAGTGTGCTGCCAAGTCAGAAGCTGCATGCAATTAACAAGTTCTACAAAATGTAAGCAGTTTTAATGGCATTCCACAGATCATCTGAGTTGAAGGACTGCAGTTCAGTCCTCTGAAGCACTGTTAACTGCCCACCAAAGCAGGAAAAAAAGAGAAGGGGGAAACTGGAAAATTTTGGTCCACAAACTGTATTCATAATTTCTTCTAATAGCAGAACCACCACATCTTTCTTTGGTTGTCTTTTATCTCCTTTTTTTTCTTGGCTTTAGAGAAGTTCTGTGCTCTAAGTATGCCATTACCAGAGGCTACATTTAATTTGGATGAGGGAAAGCTTCAGGCAGCATGCGCCCATCTCTGTTCTGCTTTTATTCCACTTAGCTCTAGAAGTTTGAAGCAATGAAATGCTCTAGTCAGGACGAGGGGCCCATGGAGATCCAGAGCAGCTCCCATTTCATAGACAGAAATCCAGTGCCCCCAAATCAAGCTAGCACAAGTTAGGAAACAAGGATTGGGCTCACATGGTAGAACTAGGGATTACTCTTGGTTCATTTAAACTTAATTAACCTGCAATTATGATTAACTCAGGGGAAAAAAAATCTTTCCAAATTAAATACAAAAATATATTATTTCCTAAGTCTTTCCAAAGTTCTTATTATGTCAATATTAAAATTCATAAAGCAGCACTAAGTGGCCTGAAACATCTCTAACCTTGACAGTTTTTTTCAGGGGTAATAATAATCCGCAGCAAATGCAGGCCAACCAAAAACCACTTAACTAATTAGTAGTTGCAGTCACCGAGAAAACATGAATCAACACTGTTATTACAAGTGGCACATTTGAGTGGCATCTAATTATGACTTGATGAGCACGATACTTGCATTATCAACATTACTACTGCATCCCATCAGGGACTAAAAGCCGCTGATGGCATTGACTGCGAGAAACTCCCACTCAATGGTACTACAGCACCCAACAATCTCCTTGGCAGGGGCACCCTCACTAAATGACATGTTAAGCGTAATTACTGGTAGACATTGTAAATAAACAGGATTGGAAGTGAAAATTGTACCAAGTGCATAAGACACAATCTGACACATTGGAAGTGGCAGCCTTAATTGAGAGTTTCTTTGACTGCTCAAGATCATTTCAACTGCATTTCTCGGAGGACAGTGATTATAACTGTGGAGACAGACGGCATAATGGTATCAGCACTGCTGACAGAGCAGTGAATTAAATTGTATCTGCTGTTGTGTGAAAGCCTTGATGAGAGGTACAGATCCTTAGTGGTCTTATCATTATAACACAATGGTCATGTTGTCATCAACCTTGCTGGCTCCAATTGAAAAGAAATGATTGTGTGTTGAAGCTTTCCCCCCCACCACCACCTTCTATCTCTTGTGCTCAATAGAACCAATTTTCAGAGAGCTATGAAATCACGCAATAGGGCCTAAAATGCAGCTGCTTGGCATACAAACGGGGCCCCATTAAACTGGAATCACACACAATATGTGTTTATGCCAGGAGAACAAATAGAAGCTGAGTACAGGCCAAGTTTATTCACAGACACAAAGCCGATGTAGCTCTTCATCAATATAATTGCCTTTTATATTGTCGTTTAAATAATGGGCTCTATTATTGCCTTAAAATCCTAATATTTCTGGCATTTTATCACTATGTTTACAAGGTATGTCCTTTAAAAATGTGAAAGGAAGATAAAAGAAACCTATAAAATTTTACAACATCAAATATTACTTCAAATTTTATGTCTTAACTACTTGGCATTTTCTGCCACGCTCTGGTATTCCTTGTATCGTAACAAAAACAAAACGGGCTTCAATTTTTCCCAGAAGAAATAGGCTTCTTAGAGAACATTCTTGCCTCACAGAATAGTTCTCTACGACCATTTACGGCAGTAGATGATTCCTGTTGATCTTACACTATTTTCCATAATTTTATCATGCAAACAATTACAAAACAGAAGCAAGCAAATTCCTCTATTAACACAGTCACACAAAAGTACAGACCATGTGATTTCCTTATCCTGCATTAACTTCATCCACGTTTCTAATGCTTCATCGTGCAGTTCACCGTACTGGCACAAACCAGACACAACAGACCACAATCCTACTGTAATTGTCTCTTCTAAGGAGCTAGTCCACCAGGATACTTCCACTCCCATTAGATGTGCTTTGTTGCTTCCAGACACCGTACAGTTTCAATAGAACCATTATCACAGAAGTGCAGAACTGAATATCAACATTCACACAGACTAGGCGAGAAAGAACTTGCTTTGAAAGTTATCAAGAGACATCAGATCATCCTAAAAAGTTTTGATGGTGTGTCTGTGCTTAAAGCAATATTTTTGCCTTCAAGATAAAAATAGTAGTAGTAGTAGTAGCTTCAACTATAGGATAAATCCCATTCACTCCAAGCATGTGTTACTCTCAAAGCCACCTGAAAAGTCCTGGTGAGATAGAGCCACATCTGTACCACTATTTTCACCACTTTGTACCTTAAAAATAGCTACCTGTGTCAGAACCTGTAAACTCTGTGACAGCAGTTTGTCTGGCAGTAATCGAAGTCTTACCAATAAGCTCGTTAAAGGAAGACTTTGAAGGAGAAACATCAAGAGGACCTCAATCGCAGCATCCTGAACATCACTTTATAGGCTGCAGAACTATATTCTTAACTCCTTCATATAAAAAAAATTTCCACTAACACGACAACTTACTCTTCTGAAACTCCTCCAGTTTTTTGACAGCCTCATCTCGTTCTTGCTTGATTTTGTCACACTAGGAAAAGAGAAAACTGAAATGAAACACTGATCCCAGATACTTAATTAGCAGTCAGCCACAACGTGCAAAAATAAACAAAGATCACCTATTGGAACAACAATGTACAGAAGCCTATCAAAGCATAATATCTTTTTACTTTCAGTCGTATTAGATTGATGGGAGCTTTAATTTAAAAGTCATCATCCAGAGCATTTCTTTACAGAATGGCAAGTTGTACTTGATTTTTGGCTCCCCTTCAGTGCTACTCAAAATGCTTTAGAAAACCTATGTTATCCAAAACTGATATAAACAAAGTCATCCAGGAACCACATGACATGAATATGCCTTAAGTCTTTAAAACAAATAGATTTAAAAAATACATTCATTTCTATTCATACCACATGCAATAAAAATATCCACAGTCAGTAACCAGGGACATCCAATTGAGTTTCGTAACACTACGAACAACGATTCAATCTTGAAAAGGGAAGGATACTCATTTTCATACCATCTCCCTTTCGTTAATTTTCAGGTTAACACCAATACTACAAAGCATTGCAATCATCTATCTTACGATGGAAAGATTTCATCAAAGACAAAGAACAAAACAGACATTCAATAGACTTTTCTAATAAAACCCCTTTTAGAAGCAAATGAAAGAAACCACAGAAATGAGTAAACTTCACAAGAGGCACAGTGAGTGATTAACCACACTGAAAAACACATGACCCAGGGGGAAGTACGACTGGCACATAACACATCTCACACTCATGGTGTACCAACATTCTTCCTCACACGCAGCCATGCGTATTCAAGATCATAAATCAAC